>NC_080074.1:6258393-6929899 GCF_949987535.1 Balaenoptera acutorostrata
GCACCCCACCCCTCACATGGGCCTGCCCCCTCCCACCGCCTTGAAGAGTATGCCTGGTATTAACAGACATTTGCCCCATTGGGACAGGCTATTGTAAAGTGTCTTTTGCAACCTAGGAAGGATAAAATGGTCTAGCTTATCCCTTTCTTCAACTAACACCATCGGAGTGCATCAGCTGTGTGCCAGCTCTGTTCGAAGCCCAGACGACCCAGAGTCCATTCTCTGTCCCACCCCAGTTCGCCTCTAGGGAGTGAGCGATTCCATCCAAGACCCCAGAGGGGCTGATGTCCAGGGAAATGTGTGCCTCTGCACTGACTGTCTCATGTCCCCACTTTCCTCCCCCCATCCCTTAAAGAAACAACCAACGGCGATAAACTAATCGTTTTTGTTGTCATTCTGTTTATACACACGTATGTACACTTTGGGCCTAACTAGTAACCTGTAACTATGGAAACGGAGGCTGCCAGCACAGCTGTGAGGACACGGACACAGGCCCCATGTGCGGCTGCCACCAGAAGTACGCCCTGCACTCAGACGGTCGGACGTGCATCGGTGAGTAAGCGCTTTTGCCAAGCACCAGCACTCTGCGCCACCCTTCCCCCCGGGGTGCCCGTGTGGCCCGAAAGTGGCCACACCCCACTGCATCCTGGTTTCCAAGAAGGAAGCTAATGGGGGAAAAAGAAAGGGAGCCCCCCACGGTACTGATGGGGCTGGCGGGCGACCCCAAGGGGAGCTTTCTGTGAACACTTCCCAGGGTCGCCCATCCACCCAGACCAAGCGCCTCTGCTCTGTGTCACTGCGGGTTTTCTGAGGGGCCTCGTCCTCCGCATGCAGGTGGTTCCAGGCAGGTGATCTGTGGGGAGGAGGGTGGTGTGTGCACCTTTGGAGGGCAGCTTCCGTTCCTGAAGCACAGGGGTTTCCTCCCTTAATGTGGAGACACACCGGAGACTCGGCCGGCCTGCATCACCACCTCCTTGGTGGTGTGAGCTGCCCACAGCCTCTGGAAAACCAAGAGGTTTTCTCAGAAAACTGCTTTCAGTCTTGGTTGTCTAGAACACCAGGGGAGAGGGCTGGTGTGAATCCCGTGTCAGGTCTGGGTGTTTTTAACTGCTCTGCACTCCCCAGCTACGGGGCCTCTCGCCGGGCCTCCTCTCCCACCTAGAGCCCCTTCTTCTTGGGTGCCCCCTCCTGACACCCCTCGGGTGTCACCTCACCCGTTACAAGAGTGTCAGTTTCAGTCTCTGTCACCTCCGTCCTCCTGGTCCTTATTTCCAAGGGGAAGCTTGAGTATTTGTGATTATCTCAAGTTATGATCACTAGTAAGTTCTTTCCCCACTCAAAAATAGCAGCCAATTTTTTAACTGAGAAAAAGAGGAATTTCAAAGTTGGTGCCCAGAGTTCATCCTCTTCTTTCTCTTCAACACTGGCCAAGTTCAGCAACCCCCCACAAGTCAGTTATCATATTCATTTTTTTAAAAAAGGCCCTGTTTTTTTATTATCGACTCAGAAGATATTTCTTGAGGGATGTTCAAGTAACAGAAAAGGGTTGGCAAGCAAGCAAAGCCATGAAGCCCAGAGTCTGCTGTCACCTTCTGTCCCCTGTGGCTCTGCTCCCTTGTACCCCGGAGATGTCGGGTGGAGGGGCCGGGCACCAGTGGTCACGTCCCAGTCCCGGCTGTCGTCCCAGGTGCTGCCTGCGTGGTCCTCCCTTCCTCTGTGTGGTCTCTCCTCTCAGACAGCCATTTTGGGTTTCATTTTATCTCATTCCTCCTGCTTTTCTGGTGATGGTCCCTGATTGCCTGTCTTGTCTGATAACTGACGTTCATTAATTATTTTCAGAGCCAAAAGCCAAACCAAACCAAAGAACTAAAAAAAAAAAACAAAAACAAATTCAAAGCAGAACCCGGTCTCAGACCAGTGTCTCTATTGCAGCCTGATCCATCTAGAACCCCCTCCCCCACCTCTCTCCCTGTCTCCACCGTCCCCCCGGGGGCTCTCCCAGGCCCGCCGGCCCCCTTCCTGTCTCGTCTGCTGGGGTCTCCCGCAGCGTTTGCGTCTGCGGCGGAGCCGCCTCTTCCAGCCCCCGGACCAGCGCAAACGGCTGCCGGCCAGACACGCGCCCAGCCTCGTCTAACACTTCGTGTCTTTGTCCACCTGGCTCATCCTCTCTTCTCTTTTTATCCTTTAGTGTCCGCTGCACGTGAAGGTCCCTGCTTGGATCTGCTCTCTAACATAACTTCCCTCTGCCTGCCCCTTCCCCTCCCCTCTCCTTAGAAATCCTTTCCCAGACCCAGCTCCTGGGCCCTGGGCCGTTACTCCCTGCTGGCCCAGAGGACCTTTCATCTGCCTTTGCTCACTGCTCCTCGGGCTTCCCCGGGAGCGGATGTCCCCACGCATCTCGCGCCGAGCTGAGAAACGCAAGCCAGCTCGCCTCACGCGCTCCTCTACGGGAAGCATGCCGGCAGCTCCCGGCTGCTGCCCGGCCGGCTGTCTGTCTCTCTGCACGCTCCTAAAACGGCCGCCCCTCTTTGCAGCCTCCCGCTGAGCACTGGGGCGTCTCGCTCCAGTCCTCCATAGACAAGCAGGCAACCAGCGCTGCCCAAATCGACCCCCTGGTTTCTCTGTGTCTGTTCGGTGGGATCCACCGTTGAGTGTATGCGTGTTTGTCCCCCCGTATGTTTTGTTCTTAATTTTGCATGAGTGTTTGACACGTTTTCACGCCCTTGAGACAGGGCGTCTGCTGTCCAGGCTCATCCATCACCGGACCTCGCGGGTCCTGTCCCCTTGTCCTGGCCCTTGTCCTGTGCCTGCCTCTTCAGCCTGAGCCGGGGTGTCTGCAACTGCCTGGGTCTTCGCGAGCTCCGCGGTGGTGCTCTCCACCTCTCCGGCCCTCCGCACGTGGCTCCTGTCTGCTCTGACCTCAGCCTCCTCCTGTGTCTGTTTTGCAGATGGGCCCTGTGTCCCATCCGTGTCCTTTTGTGGTCGTCCCTCTTCTGCCCCCCGCCCCCGCCCTGCCGCCTCTTCGCTCTGCCCTGAACACGCCATCTGGAGGTTCCTGGGATTAGCCCCTTGGCGAGGCCCGGCGTGCTGTGTTGGCGTGGTGTGCGCCACGCCAAGAGGCTGACTGTCTTGGGCCGCGGGAAGTGGGCTCTCATTAACCACCGGCTCCGTGTTTGTCCCTTACTTGTGTTTTAGAAAAGGATGAGGCTGCAATTGAGCGCTCTCAGTTCAGTGCCACGTCAGTAGCTGATGTGGACAAGCGGGGGAAACGGCGGCTCCTCATGGGTAACGCTTTTCTTCCACTTCCTTTGTTGTACTTGCACCTTTGTTCGTGTGTGTGTGTGTGTGTGTGTGTGTGTGGTATGTGCTGGCGTGTGGGCTGTCTGTACGCGTGCTTGTATGTCAGGCTGTGAGAGCTGTGCTGGCGTGTGGGGTGTGGTGTGTGGGGCTGTTTATCCGTGCGGTGTGCCCACGTGTGTGTGGTCGGGCGTGCCGTGGGTGAGTGTGAGGGGCTCTGCTCCAGATGTGAACTCACTTTTTCCTTTTTAAGGTTTTAACCCTTCATCGAATACATGTATTTCTCTGTGTGTTTGTAGCAAAGAATCCAGAGCCAATGTCTAGTGGCTTCTGCCTGTAAGGAGATGTGCTCTGTAAACCCCCTCTACTCGCAGTAATGCCCACATGTGCAGTTAGGATTCCAGGGTCAGCAAAGGAACACTGAGACGCAGAAGCAAAGTGGGTGTTAGTGTAGAACAGGGGTTCAGGCAGCACGTCTGTATCTGTCTCCTCGCCAGAGACGAGCCACGTCCAGGGGGAAGAGAACTACATCTAGATGCGGGGCAGCAGGGTCTCAGGGGTGTCCAATCCACCCTGCTTGCTTTATAGTTGGGAAATCTGCTACCCAGAGAGGGGAGGACCGGTCAGGGTCACCTGGCAGCCCCTTCTGGCCCCAAGGCTCCCCAGTCCGTGAATGACCCCAGCCCAAGCCCACTGGGCTGGCAGTCTCAGCCCACTTTTCCCCAGTCCCCCCCACCTCGGGCCCGCAGTTGCCTTGGGGGTCCACCTGATGTCAGCTGCGCTCTGAGCACTGCCCTGGGCTGGATCCAGACTCTAGGGAGGCTTGCCCAGAAACACCTGGGGCCGCTCTGGGCGGCTGGAGGTCTGCTGGTGTGGCTGATCCCGGGCAGGGTGAGGAAAAAGGAGAAAATAACTGCTCTGCAACCAAGCTCGGTCTGCAGACAGAAGAGCCATCTGTCTCCACATTCATTCGTTCCTCTGGCCCTCAGTCAGTGCCAGTTCTGGGGTCGCTGGCTCCTGGGTGGCACTAGCTGCCAGGCCTCTGGAGCACAGGTATCGGGTCACCTGGGATTGTCACGACCTTCTTTGTGGCACTCCTGTTAGGTCACACCAGCCTTGGGAGCTGTGAGATCAGGTGGTGCATTTCCCACATCTCGGAGGAGGAAACTGAGACTCATTGGGCTGCCCTGGCCTGCCCAAGGTCACACGTTACCCTGCATAGCTGAGCTTAACCCAGAGGTCACGGCCACGTGGGCCATCTTAAGTGTCGGCGTCACAGGACCGTGGAGGTCAGAGCCTAAAGGTCCCAGAGAGGTCACTTAGTTTTGTGGTCCTCGTAGGGACCTCAAAGGAGCCCAGGCATCTAGGGAGGAGTCTGAGTGGGGCTGAGGGAGGGAGGTGGCCTTGAGTGCTGGCGAGTAGGCTTGAGGTCTCCGCCAGTGAGGCTTTGAGGAGCAAAGGAAGCCGCGGGCTGGCCGACAGCTCTGTGAGCCCCCGGGCCATGCTGGGCAGGACAGATATAGCCCTGTTCTCAGATGAGAGCACTACAGGCCGGAGAGGCCAGAGGACTCACTCTGGTTACACAGGGACAAGCTCAGGCTAGAAGCCCGCTCTCTGCAGGTTCTCTGTACGGGACTGTCTCATTGACTTGGGCCGTCTGGGGTGGCCTGGGAAGAGCTGGAAACCACGAAGGGGTGGGCTTAGAGGCTCTAGCAGTCAGGCGTGTCCACTGCCCTGCACAAAAGGGTGAGTCAGTACTAAGGACTTTCTGAAGAGGTGGCTGGCACTGGGTGATGGGAACCTAAGAGCTGCTGGTGCCCTGAGGCCCAAGAGGGCCCAGACCCCTAGGCCTCACTTACAGGAGAGGTGGGCACTGCTGTCTGAGGCCAGAGCTCCAGAGCAGGGCAGGACCAGGAACTGGGCCCCCAGGTGCCAAGCACCCTTCCCAGCAAGAGGATGGTGGCAGACGAGGGCTGAGCTGAGTTGGCATGAAGCAGGTGGGTGGGTACTTGCTTTTTCTAATTAGAGTTGGCAGAGAGAGTGGCTCAGAGCCAGATCCTGGTACAGGGTCTGGGAGGTGAGGAGGGAGCACTGAGGACACAGGTCCCCTCACCCCAAGCTTGGGAGGCAGAGTTGGGGGAGCAGATCGGGGGACTCGGTGCCAGGCACAGGAAGGGCCACGGAGATGGATGCTGATTGGCTGCCCCCGCATTCCCACCTCTCTGTCCCCACCCCCACCCCCACCACCTTAGAACCTGTCCTGCCCCACCGACAGAAGAGACCTCTCCCTCCTCTGGTCAGGAGTGACAACACTTAAAACAGGGGGACAAGGGCCAACGGCCAAGACCACACGCCTGGCACTAGGTCACTGTCAGAAGCTTCCAGGAAAGGCACTCTCTAGAGCGTAGGTGAGCTCCCCCCTCAAGAGCTCGTAACTCTTAGCACCCGTCCCCTCTGAGAGCAGCCCACGCGGGACACACTTAGGATCCTGCTGGACTTGAAGCCCAACTGGTAGACCCCATGAGGCCTGGCTGCTCCCAGGCTCAGTTAATGGAGGCAAGGAGTGGAGGTGAGGGAGGTGACCATCCCCATTCTGCCCTACTGGTCAGAGCACGCCTGGGACATCACGTTCAGAGCCCGGCCCCCGTGTGGAGAGAGCAGCCTAGACGGAGTTGGGTCAGCGTTGTCAGCCTGTGGAAGGGAGCACAGAAAGGTCATCCCAGTGGGTCCTGGGGCTGGTGGGCCGCCGGAGCCCTGTTTTAGGTCCTGGGGTGGGGGAGGATGGGCGTAGAAGAGACAGAGGGGAAGGAGCTTGTTTTGTGGCCCAGAAGCAGATGAGGAAAGCGAGACGCTGAGGAGTCCACGGCAAGTCAGACACTGGCTTCCCCTGACTGCTGCGCTGGCCAGCATGGGAGGTCAGAGACAAGGGACTGCTGTGAGAGAAGCCTGGGGGCTGGAATGCCCCACAGTGGTCTGCTGTGAGTAGAACCCGTTGTAGTCATGGTACACGGCTCCACCAGAGCAGGGCACGTGTGCTGCGGCCACCTGGTGGCTGAGATGGCCCGGCCCGTGTCTTCCGGCCCTGAGGTGCCGATTGTCTCCTGTGTGGCTGGAGCTCGTTTTTAGGGTGGGTCAGACAGGACTGAGAGAAAGGACTCCCTTCCCCCTCCGCAAGCGAGTGGGCGCAGGACAGCTCTTGCCAGCCTGGAGAGGCTCCGTGAGCACCCACCCATCCTCGCCACTCTCGGGGGTGACCACACCTCAGCAACAGACTTGTCCTGCAGGCCCAGGGTGAAAGCCCCTTCCGTGTCTCAGAGAGGGTAAGTGACCGACCTCCTCACTGCCGGCTGCTCGCCCCAATATCCCTTCCCCAAACAGAGATGGAGAATTTAGGTTTTATGTGCTTGTATAGGCTATTTGACCCAGAACTATTTCAGAAATATTTTGCGCCCAGACTGCAGAGGTTACAAGCCCCTTAGATGTCTGCAGTTCGTTTAATTAGCAGTCTCACCTCTTAACACAGCCAAGAACCAGGATGTAAGCAAAAACCAGAGCTTCATAGAAAATGTGTGGGACCCTTTAGCCACATTTGAGCCTCTCGGATCCCCTCCAGGAACCTGCCTGCTTTTGTTTCCCCAAGGGCTAGCATTTTAGCTACGGGGTTCCGGGTTTTGAAACACTAACCCAAGCTGACTGAACTCCGGCAGCGTCGCTTCCTCATTACGGCGCTGGCTGCTGGCCCGGGGCTCTCAGAGGCTCCCCTGAAGGGACAGGGCTCTGCAGCACGGTGACCTGGGGCCATTCAGGGCCAGGTGGCTCTGCCCCACTCTTGGGGTCTCAGCTGCACCCAGTAATTGCTGTTTCCAGCTACCCCCTGTCACTGAGCACAGGCCGAGAACAGGTACAGTTATGTTTAAAGAGGCCTCAAATATGTAACTGATTTTAGATTCCCATCAAAATCAGTTAAAATGTTTGGATTCGAGGGCTGGAGGGATAAATTTCAATTATCTGGCCAACTGACTCGTGTGAAACATCTGAGTCCCCAGCTCAGTTTACCACAGGCCGCCTGGAACCCCGCTTACAGCAAGATGGATGAGACGCTGTGAGTCAGACTTGTCAACTCCAGGTCTTAAATCGGCTCTTTTCCCACAAGTATGCTTGGGATAGATGCTGTGTTAGTTTCCTATTGCTGCTGTTAACAAGTTACCACAAGCTTAGTGCCTTCAAGTAACACAAATGTATTATCTCCTGTAGGTCAGAAATTTGACTTGGGGCTCACTGGGCTAAAGCCAAGGTGTCAGCACAGGCTGCGTTCTTTCTGGAAGCTCTAGGAACGAATCCATTGCCTTGCCTTTTCTACTTCTACAGGCCACCCACATTCCTTCACTGGTGGCCGCTTCGTCCATCTTCAAAAGCCCACAGCCCTGCATCTCTGACCCCGCTCCCGTCACCACACCTCTTTCTCTGACCTCCCTCTTCCACCTCTAAGGATCCTTATGACCACATTGGGCCCACCCAGATAATCCAGGGTAATCTCCCATCTCGAGCTCCTTAATTTAATCACATCTGCAAAGTCTTTTTTACCACGTAGGGTCACAGGGGATTAAGACATGGACATTTTAGGGGGCTGTTATTCTGCTGACCACAGATGGTTCAAACTTGGGCTGGGAAGAACCTTCCAGGTCATCTGGCTGCTGCAAGCTCCACTGAGACAGAGCCCACATCTGCTCTCTTCACTGGCTCTATCCCCGGGACCACCAGTCTCCCAGCACAGGGCTGGAAGTGTGGGAGCGCTGGATGGTGCCCGGAACCCCGCCCCCGCCCCTTCGGTGGGCTTCCGGCGGCCCCTGCAGTCTCCCCAGCGCCCATTGCTCCCCCAGGCGGTCAGTGCACTTCGGCTCACTCCCTCTGCTTTCCAGTCAGCACCCCCAGTGTCTTCCCACAGCCCTGAGAGGCAGCTGTCCCCACTTTACAGACGAAGAAGTGAGGCCCTGAAAAGGGAAGAGAAAGCCCAGGCCACGCCATCAGTGAGCAGTAGTCTGGGCCAAGGTTCAAGGCCTGTGGACTCACTCCCAAGTCCAGGGCCCTAAGTCAGGAGAAGAGCAGGCCCGAGGCTCAGGATAAAGCTCAGATTTGTAGGCTCAGCATCCATTCCAGGTGGAATCTTCCCTCCTGAAAGCAGACTCACAGCCAGCCCATTTGAAGGGTCCCCCTAAGCCCAGGAAAGCAGAGGTACCCGTGCTCGAGGCCCAGTGACCACAGCAATAGTTAACCTTTAGTCCCAGCTCCCTCTGGGTCTTGCATTGTCCCCAGTCCCACCTCCCAGCCACCTAGGGGGTTGGTGCTAAAGTAATTCCCATTTTACTGGTGAAGAAACTGAGGCACAGAAAGGTAGCTAGGAACTCCTCTCCCTGCACTCCCACAGCCGGCACCTCCCCATCTCCCTGCCCCTCTGCACCCCTGGGCAGGGGGCCCAGGTTCCCCTTCCATTGAATGGGTACAACACCATCATACGTTCCCTGGCTGGCCTCAGACGACGGGGGTGTGAGTGGAAGGATGGCTGGGGCCTGGCACACACACAAGACAGCACTCGGTAAGGGAGCTGTTGAGAGAGTTCCAGGATGGGGGCCAGAGGGGCTGGAGACCTGGAAGGCAAGGGGAGACAGGCAGAGTGCGGCAATGACGGTAGCAATGGCTGACGTGTAGGGGGCACAGACCGAACCCCATGCTGTCCCCAGCCTCGTATAACCACACAGCCGCCCTGAGAGGTCACTTCGCTTGACACACTCCTTCTCCCCAGCTCCCGGCTAATCTGTCCACTCAGGGGTCACCCGCCCGCCACTTCTTTTCTGCAGCCACCATCTCTAGGGTCCCTGGGTTTCTCCTAACTTCACCAACCTGTGTCCCAGGCCACCTCGTCCAACCCCTAATTCCAGACCCACACATTCAGTCACCGCCTGGAAGCCACCCTCCACCTGTCCCTCAGGCCCCGTACACGCAGCCTGTCCCAGGCTTCCTGCATCGGTGAGTCATGTCACCTGCCACCCTATACCCAGGTGCCATCTTGCACAGTTCTACCTGGCAAAGGTTTATCCAGACCTAACTGGACCTTCCCTGCCACCCCCATCCCAACTGCTCTCCCCTCGTCCACCAGCACCCTGTTTTGTCACAAGTCTGGGACCCCCTAACTAGGGACAGAGGTCAAGTTTGTGCCAGCTCTGATGGCCCCTGGGGACACAGTGCAGGGCCTTGCGCAGAGCAGGAGCACAGAAAAAGCTGGTTGGCTCGGAGCAGGAACGAAGGCTTCCTGGAGGAGGTGCCCAGGGATGAGTAGGGCCTCACTGCTCACTCTTCACGCAGGCAGGTGTCTAGCGAGGAGAGAAAGGGCGGGACCTGGAGCCTGGATGAGCCTGGCAATGGGAAGGGTAGATCTGAGGCAAGGGCGGTGACGACACAGGGCAGTTCCCCAGGTCAGGCTCAGCAGGAAGGCCAGCTGGAGGGAGATGGCAGGTGAACTTTGCAGCCCGGGGAAGGCACCTTCCCCTCCAGCCACAGCCTCCCTGCTAACAGGGCTGAGCCCCAGGCACTGAGCTCGTGTTTAGGAAGAACCGGGGTGGTCAGACTTCACCCCTGTCACTGAACTGATCCCATGTGCGGCTGGTCTCTGGTCAGCTGGGGTCTCCGGCTGAGGCTCTGAGCCCCTGTCCTCAGTTTAGTCACAGACACGTCCTCAGTCTCTCTCACACACACGCTCCATGGGCTGGTGGAAGGAGGTGGGACCTGGTGACTTAGTTGTGTCGGGGGGTCGAACTTGGGGGAGAGGGAGGGTGCCAGGCAGGGCTTATCAGAGAAAAGAAGGGGAGGCAGGGCACTGGCTGGCCCCGGGTGGGGGGACCGAGGCTCGGAGAGGATGGGACTCACCCACAGCCCCCCTGTGAGTTGGGCAGAACCAGGGATCCTGGCACCTGGGCCCTGGCACTCTGGGGACCAAGTCTGGCTAGAGGGAGTAGTCCAGACCCTGTCCTGAGAAGACCCAGAGCAGCCAGCCGTAAGTCCCTTGGCTTCCTTTGGAGCCTGAGGCCTTAGAGCTTTCCCCTCCATCTGGGCCTCAGACGAAATTTGAGTCTGATTCTAGCCGGTCTGTAGGCTCATCTCAAAGTGTGAAAGCCGTGGGAGACTTCACCTCCACAGGCAGCTGACACACAGCACACTTCTGAATGCCACTTTCCCAGCCCCCAGAAATGAGAGTGGGGCAAGGGCAGGGTCCGGGAGTGGTGGGTGTGGGCACGCCCTCCCCGAGACCCTGAGGGCGGCTTCTGTGAGGTGGGACTGCAGGTGGAGGGGGTCCCTGCAGCTGTGTGGGCAGTGGGCTCAGAGCGCACCTACCGGGAAGCGTGGGCTGGGGCACACCTGAGCCCTCCGCACTCCTTCTGGGCCTGAACCTCATGTACGAGGCCGCCCCACCCCGTCCGCCGGTCCCCTCTCTGTCCCCAGTTCCCTCTCTGTCCTGCTTTAACTCTTTCCTTCCGGATTTGGTCCACGTGGGTCCCCAGTCCCTTCAGGGATGTGACCTCAGTGTCCCTGGCTGCCTGATCGCCCCTCCCCATGCCCACTTCCTGTTGTTTTTACTGGTCAGCGTGGCCCCCCTGCCCAGCCACACTCAGGAGGGCCCTGGAGTGGTAATACTGATTGTCCCCCAGAGCCATGAATGGAAGGCACCCCAAAGAGGCCAAGGCACCTCTTCTTTTCTCAGTACAGTTCTCAGAGGAGCCCCAGAGTATAGAAACAGATGACAGTGACCAAGCGCCTCGGTACCCCTGCCCACTGATTCCCGTCCCACCCACCTGGGTAGGGCCTGCCCCTCAAGCCCACGCTTGCCTCCATGTGGGGGTCTCTAGCTGGCTCCAGCCAAGGGCAGGCCAGGTGGCAGCCGCTGACTACTGACCAGCGCGTAGCCAGAGCTCAGGGCTTTCTGTGGCAGGGTTTCCTGGTCTGTCCCGAGGAAGTTGGGGCGGCTTGGGGTTGCTCAGCCGGGCTGCGTCTTTGTCTTAAGAGCTGTGTGCTTGTCCTCAGAGCAGGGACACTTGATGGCAGTCGTGCTAACAGTGGCTCCCCTTCCTGGTTTGTGTTCCCGGCCCAGGCTCCGGAGCCAGACCTGGGCTCTGCGCCCCCATCGCCGCACTCACGTCTCGGAGCCTCGGCTTCCTCTTTTGCAGAAACAGGGTTGTAGTCTCTACTCTGAAGCAGGCTGGTGAGACCCTTGGCGTGCGGCACCTGGCCGTGCGTGTGGCACGCGCCAGGTGCCCGGTCACATGCCATTCTTCCCCTGGCCGTTAGCATTTTACTGCCAGCAAGGAATACAGCCTCGAGATGGCGAGGCCCAGGCGGTGAGGCGGGAAGCCCAGGGCCTGCCTGGCCTTGGTCAGGTCGTAGGTGGGCTGATGCAGTCAGAAGGGGGACCTGGAGAACGAGAAGGGTAAATAAGCACCTCTCAGAGGCCAGCCAGGTGCCCAGAATCTGGACCCTTCCAGGAGGCCCGCCCAGATCACAGACTGGAACTGTGGAAAGAAAGGGCAGATGCAGACCCCAAGGGCCAGCTTCGCTCTGCCCTGCCCCCGGCCCTGGCCCCAAGAAGTCACAGGGGAGGAGGGTTGGAGGGCACACACCAGGGCTGAAGGCCCCACCCGGAAGCAGGGAGGTTTGTGCACGGGGGCTGGGCCCTGCCTTCCTCAGCCCCAGGCTGTCCTCTCGCCTGTCCTTCCCCCTGTCCCGTGTCCCTGGGGCAGCCATCAGGAACCTGGAACGAGGCTTCCCCTCTGTTGAGCAGCCTTGGGGCTCAGTGGTTGTGTGCCCAGACATATTCAGTGTTCCCAGGACCTGCAAGGGTGCCGTTCAGCATTTCGGATGAGGAAACTGAGGCCCAGGGAGGTGAGTGGCTGGCCCAGCTCCACACCATCCTGCTCTACCCCCGCAGCGCACCGCACTCCCTCCAGGGCAGGGGGGCTGGTGACGGGCCTGTCTCCCCACACCTTGCCCAGCGCTGGCGCGTAAGAGCTCGGAGAGTGTTGGCTGCCGTTGGTGGGCGTTCTGGGGAGAAGGGTCTAACACCCAAACCTCCCCGCTCACACACCGCTGGAGGGGCGGCGTAGCACCAAGCAAAGGTCACTGGCCAGGTGACCTTTCTCAGGCTGCTTCAGCTCCCCAAGCCTCCTGCACTTTCTGTGGAACGGGTATGTGATGCTGTGCCCTCGCTCCTGAGGATGGCCTCACGGGAGAGGCCGCCTGCAGCCCCCCGGTCTGCCCTCAGCACCCCTCCACTTAACTGTCAGAGGAAAGGCAAGAGGCAGAGGCCAGGGATGAGGCTTAGCTGCCGTGGCCCTGCTCTGCTGCCTGCTTCAGTATAAAACCTCGGCGTCCTTCTGGGCCATTCGAGGTTCCCCCAAAGCATACAAAGAAACCTCCCCCCAGGGTCTGCTCGCCTCTCCCCTGCCCTCAGCCCCTGCAGCTCTCGCCACAGACCGCAGGGCACCGCCCTCAGGTCCGGGAGGTTCTGCTGTCCGGCACTAGTGTGATAACAGCCCTCACCGGGCCGCGTGCTCCAAGGCCAGGCCAGCCCCTCGAGGACGGTGAGATGAAGTGGCCTCAGGCGGAGGGCGCGGCTGGGTGCCAGGTGGGGCCTGGCGAGGCCTCCTTTCCTACTTGCCCTCACACTCAGGCTTGGGAGCCCCCTGCTCGTCGGGCCGCAGTCCTGGCCTCCACAACCACCTGCCCCCAGCCACCTCCTCCCCCCGGGACCTCCACACGCACTGTCACCATCACAGCGGCCACCAGCGTGCACCCCAGGGCCCAGCTCCGCTCAGAGGCCCAGGCGCTCTGGGTCGGCTTTGTCCAGCACCGTGGGTTAGAGCGCCCCCCACAGGTGGTGCTCTGGAGTGGACGCGACCGAGGCGGAGCAGGGGCTTCTGGGCAGACGTGGAGAGGCGGGGACCCAGAGGCAGGGTGGATAGGAGCAGGGCGCGGGCACGCGGCAGGCAGGCATGAGGCCCCGCTCCCACTCCTGGCCGGGTGGCCGCGGAAGCCGCTTCTGTCGGCCTGACTCTCCTCACTTTGCAGAGGGACCCCATGAGGAAGATCAGCCTCACTGTGGGGCTCGGTGAGGGACACAAGCCTGCTGACAGTGTGCATGACGGGTTGCAGGGTGACCCAGAGGTCAGGGGGTCAGCATGTAGAGACTGGGCAGCCGGGAGACCAGGGCCACTGTGTAAGGGCCTTGCCGGGGAGCGTGGCCTTTATCCCAAAGTGATGGGAATCCTAGAAGGCTCAGGAATCAACTGAGGGGAAAGGGTCAGAGGTCAGGGAGTCCATGGCTGGGCTGGGAGAGCCGGTAGCCGACCCCTCTTCACAGCGGGCTCCAGGTGATCCTGGCGGCAGAAAGACAGGTGGACCAGCCCCGACTGAGGCCTGACAGATCTCGGCAGGGGCTTTGGGCTACTCCCGCCACCAGGGTGATGCCATCAAGGGGCAGGGCAGACCCTGGGCTCGCAGGGTCTCTGTAGGTCGCTGCGCCCACACCTGGCCCACCGCTCAGAGCCTCTGGGGGCAGGGCCAGAAACCTGCGCAGTCGACAGGCTGCAGGTGGAAGACCCTTTGCCCCAAGTCCCACAGCTTGTCGGGAGCTGAGTGTGGCACTCGGGCCTCTGGACCCGTGTCTCACCGCAGGCGGCTCACCTTGGCGCCCCTGTGGTCAGCGTGTCGTGCTATTTGCAGATAGTCTCCGAGGCCTGAGGTCCCTCCCACCCTCTCGCCCCTCAGTCCAGCCTGCCTCCACCTCAACGTCGCCTTCCGGTGCCCGTGACGGTGGCTGCTGCTGGTAGGCTCACGGTCCCCTGTGCTGTCGGCGTCATCTCCGACACTGTCCCCCACCAGGCCCGGCAGGGGACAGGGGCTCAGTCACCTCGCTTCCTCTCATTCTTCACGGGGCCTCCAGAGCCCCGTTCTTTCATCTGCTGATTCAGAGGAAATCAGGCCCCTCGCCATGCCGGTCCTGCACTGGGTGCTGGGCGCTGGGGTCACCTGGAGAGTGAGTAGTCACTGAGGGGGACCACCGCCCAGATGGAAGCCCAGGGCCTGGGGGAGCCGAGGGGGGGTGCCAGGAGAGCTCGGGAGGGGCCTCCTGAGTCGTGACAAAGGCGGGAGGCTGGGCCCTGGCAGCCACCCTGCTCGGGGGGGTGGACTGAGGGCTGGGGGGTGAGCCCAGGCTCCTGCGAGAAAGGCAAGGCAGGGCCCTCTTCTGTCTCCCCTGATAAACCACTAACCCCCGAGGCCTGGGTCGGTGTCGGGTTCATCTCCAGCTCCTCTCTCACGGCCACCCAGCACCAAAGGAGTCGATCCCAGACTGTTGGTTGGACAGAGGAGGGAACCGCCCGCTGCCCCGCTAGGCTGAGACCTCCAGAGACCAGGGACTGGGTGTAAGGCACGTCTGCCCAGCGCAGAGCAGGGGTCAGGTGACTCGGCAGCTGGCTTTGGGTACTGGGGCTCCACAGGCGGAGGTTCTAAGGGTGGCACCAGGGGTGAGCGTGCGGTGACAACCATGACAGTTCACCGAGCACCGTCACATGCGCACCTTGTCTGGGCCTCGCAGGGACCAGGTGGCAGGTGTTACATCTCCACGACATGCAGCCAGAAGCTCAGGCTCTGAGACGTGAAGGGACCTGCCCGAGCTTGCGGGGCCAGCATTCCGAGCGGTGTTTTCTGCCCCTGTAGCTCCTGTGTCAGCCACTACGCTGTGACTGAGACTGTCCTTCAGGCCGGACCTTGCCCCAGACCTAGGGTGGTGCAAGCACCCAGCGCCAGCTCAAGGGGCGTCCTGCTGCCATCCGAGCCCTGGCCGGGCTGCACGGCAGGTCCAGCTGAGTGGCTGCCCGTGCCACCGCTCCCCTCCCCCCACGACCCCACCAGGCATCTGCTCCACCTCTGTGCCCCGGGCATGTCACAGGTCTTGGCCCAAAGCGGACCTCCCCCAGGGAAAGACTAAAAACTGGCCTTTTAACACATCTGGGGTTTTCCCGTCTGCTGAAAAGGGGCTCACTCCCAAGCCTCTTCCCACTTCAGTCCCCCGACGCCATGCCCCGCCTTCCCCCCTTCGCCAGCCCAGCCTTGTGGGTGAGAGTTCTCCCCTCTCGCTGGGTGAGGGGGCCCGTGGGCGCACCTCGCGGCCCCCTCAGGCCACTGGCTCTGCTGCCCCACTGCAGGCCGCCCCCGAGGATCCCCCCGGAGGCCTGGCTCACTCAACAGCCTGGAGTCTCGCAGTCGTGGGTTCCAGTACTGGCTTCTCCCAATGGCTGTGTGACCCGTGCGCTCGCCCGGGGCCCTGCCCTTAGAAGGGCCCACAGTTGGCTGAGTGCTTGGCTGTCTGTCAGAAAATTCTTAACAATTTTTGAACAAGGGCCCTTCATTTTTATTTCACACTGGGTCCCACAAATCATGTAGCTAATCCTGCCTAGAAAAGGTCCTTTACTTCTCTGAGCCTCAGTTTCTCCACCTGCAAAGGGCCCTGCCCCTGGGGCTCTGTGAGGCCCGTGGAGGTTAGGGGATGAGAAGGTGCATTGTCAGCTGCACAGGGCTGCGCCCTGGGAGGTGTCCTTCCCCTTGTTTCTCCAGGTGGAGAGGAGAGGCCTTTAGAAAGAGGCCTCTTGGAGAGGCAGGTACAGGGAGAGACCGGAGGGTTCACAGGGTCCGAAAAGAAAGTCTTCAGATCCCTGGAACGGCGCTCCGGGGTTTGGCTTTGCTCCCCTCACCTAGACTCCAGCTTCCCTTGGCAGTGTGCGCCTCTGGCTGAGGCGTGGCCTCACGGGGCAGGCCTGCAGAACCAAATCTGCCCTCAGACCGCAGCTCCTCTGGCCCTTGGGAGGGGGTGGGAGCTGGGTGAGACCCGGAGGAGACCGCCGCTGCTGCAGCCCCGCTCACGTTTGCTGTTTGCATTTGGGGTGACCCAGTGGTCAAGGAAGAGGACAGGACCATCTGGTTTCTGAACCTGAGCAGCAGTGGCTTAGTAGCAGGCCTGGGTGGCCTCTGGTCTTGGGGACAGAGAGGCACTTGGGACCAGGGGGCCAGGGGGGAGTGACCCAGGCAAGGAGCGTCCTCAGCAGCACCCAGGAGCCTCTGCGTGGAAACGCCTGGGGACGGAGCTCTCAGTCCCACCCGGGCCAGCCTGCTCTGTGTTGTAGACGTCAGTCCCCAGCCCCCGTCTTGGCCCAAAGGACCGGCAAGACTTTGCTGTCACCTTTTCCACGTGTCTCCTGCTTTACCGCACACACGTACTAACCTCAGAACAATACAGCCGAGGTGGGCTCGGCAGAAACGAGCCGCGCGCACCATAGCGGGGGCACCGGGAGCAGGTGCAGGAGGCTGCCCACCGCCCCGCAAGGACAGGCTGATGGCCGGCGGCTCGCTCTGCTCTCCCCCGCCCCGCCCAGGGCAGGGCCCGGCAGAGGAGGCCCAGGGTGCAGGTTGGCTCTTAGCGTTACCACGTGAGCCCGAAGGTACTGGCTGCGCAGAGTGAGGCAGTGGTCTGGAGGAGAGGGACCACTGGGGAGTCGGTGCAGGTCACGTGGGAGGACACTGGGGGCCTGGCCCAGAACAGCAGCAGTAAGAACCGGCCCAGAATACGATGTTAAGGAAGTGGCAAGACCAGGCCCTGGGCCCCAGGCACGGTGGGGGAAGGCGCCTCCTAGGATGCATCCTTGGGGCAGCTGGAGTAGCGTTCGTGGAGGCGGGGAGCATTGGGCGGGAGCTGGAGAGCCGAGTATGCGCTTGGCTGTGCGGGCCCCGGCTGGGACTGGCTGGGATGGAGATCTGAGCCTGTCAGGGGGTTGGAGTACACCCATCGGGTCCCACCAGCCCTGCCCCTTACCAGCCACGCTGCTCTGCGCCAATTCCCAGCGTTCAGCACCAATTCTGCACCTGGGAGGCGAGGGCGCAGGAGCCGTCCACAGAGCTGCTGTGAGCGTGGGGAGCCCAGTGCAGCGATGCCTGTGGGATGGGCTGGTCAGCACCCAGGGGAGCCCAAAGAGCCTCTCGTACCAAACATTGTCTAGGGTAACACAGGAGACTGAAAGGGTGCTCGGTACAGGGGAGAGACCTGCCCTGAGGGCGCAGAGAGCGGGTGACCATCCAGGCTTGACCCCAGCCCCAGCTCGGCCTCCTCCTTCTACCCAGAGGACAGGTGCGGCCAGCAGGTTTCCAGGGCCCCGGTCACTCGGGAGGCCCGAGATTCCGAGTCCCATCAGGGCCTCCAGAGACGGGAAGGGCCTGCAAGCCCCCTGGAGCCTGGTTGGCCGGGTCCATTTCTCAGGGACACAGCCCCCAGTGCCCACGCCACGTGCCACCTCCACCACCGTGGAGAGGCCCAGTGGTCATCCCTCTGTCGCCAAGTAAGGCCACCCAGCTGTGCCCCAGCCCCAGCTCTCGGCACATTCTGCTGCCCGCCCCCCGCTCTCGGGCGTCCCCCCCGCCTCTCCAAGACCTGAGCCTTAACTACCTGCACCTGGAAAACAGGCAGGTTCCCTGCCCCCCTCTCAGAGAGGGGCTCTCCCACATAAAAGGCTGGAAAGGCACTTGGGGGTACCTTGGCTCTGGATTTGAGCGCGGGGGGCGGGATTTCCCTCTCTGGTTGTAACCTCAGGGTAGGAAGCTAACGTTTGTTGAGCAGCTACTCCAGGCTGGGCCCTGGGCCAGACGCTGTCGAGTGTGCGGTTTCTTTGATCCTCACCTCAGCCCTGGGAGGGAAGGCTTGCCGTCCTCACCTGCCAGGTGTAGGTGCTGAGGTCGAGCCCCGAGGGGCGGACTCGCTGGGTCACTCAGTGAGTGACAGAGCCAGAGTCACACCCTGGCCTCCCCACCTCCACTGCCTCAGTAGACGGGCGGCGGGGGAGACTAGAGGGCCTGCGCAGGCGTGTGTGGGTCAGAGCTTGGCCCACGCGCACGTCGAGGCCAGCCCGCATGTGCACACGGCGGGCGGGGGCCTCCTTTCTGCGTCTGGAGGCTCCTCGTGGAGGTCTCTGCGCTGACCTTGAACCATGAGCAGGCAGGAGGCCTCCCAGCCACTGGGCAACATGCCCCACAGCAGGCAGACAGAAGCTGGAGGGCTAGAGCATGGGGAGACACGCTGAAAGCCTGGGAAGAGGCAGGGGCGAGGAGACCGGCCTTGCGGTAGCAGTTACAGCTTGTCCTACCGTGGTGAAGACTTCAACCTCGAGAAAAAGGGCAGCGGCCCCGTGCAGCAGGCAGCCCCTGAGTTCAGGATGTTAAGGACAACCGCCATCGTGGTCGCCCCACAGAATCACTCACACACACACATACACACACGCACGCACGCACGCACGCAGAGGGAAAGTCCGGTTTCCTCCTCTCCCTGCTCCGCCCACCCCCTACAAGTTGAAGTTCAAAGGAAAGACATTAGCAGCAGAGACTCCTGGCAACTGGGGGTATATATTCATTTAGTCCTCACTCCTGTGTTCATCCCCAAACTCCTCCCGGAGAAAACGGAATGCAGCTTGCAGGAATGCAGACACCACAGAAGGACAGACAGAACGAACAGGGTACGGGGAGAGCTGTGGGGAGAGACCCGCTGGGGTCAGGCAGCCAGGGGCAGCCACGGTAGACGGGCAGGGGATGGCAGGTGATAAGAGGTGGGGGCCCTTGGCGCTTCCCTTCCTAGCAGCAAAGGGGAGAGGGAAGTTCCCACAACATCAGAGCACGCCAGATGCTCAGGAAGAAACCCAGGTTGAAAGGCTCAGAGGCCCCGGAACTAGGCTCCTCCACGTGCCCCGGTGACCCGGCTGTGCCAACCCCTTCTCCGGGCCTGGGGAGGATCATTCTCACCGCACGACGAGCTCTGTGACCTTAGTTACGCCCCAGCCACTCCAGCCCTTTGAATTTGCGAGAGAGAAAAAAAAGCACTAGACTAGCTTCAAGTGGACAAAAAACAGACGCCTTTGGCCTATCGTTCAGTGAGAACAGATGTTGGGCTGAGAGCCTCATCAAGGTGATGGATGGTGTGCGGGCTCTGGGAACCTCCCCTTGCAACTCCACGGTCAGGGCCACAAGCCATCCCGCGCTGAGACGAGTTTGGGAGCCCCAGTAACTGCCAGTCTGGGTTTGGAGTCCAAGTCCAGGCAAGGCAAGGGTTTAGGAATCTGTCCCTGGGCGGTTAAATAGCAGCCCGGCCGATCTCAGCACTGGCCCTGGTGGTGGTGTGGACCCTGTTGGCACGGCTCCCTGCGGTTTGCAAACAGTTCTCCCATCCATCATCATCAGAGGAGAAACAGTGTCATTCTCCCATTTTACAGATGGGGAGCCTGAGGTTCAGAGAGGCCCCACAGCTAGAGTGTATCAGAGCCAGAGTTTGCATTGAAAACATTTATTTATTCATTTATTTTTGGCCACACCACGCGGCACGTGGGATCTTAGTTCACTGACCAGGGATCGAACCTGCATCCCTTGCATTGGAAGCACGGAGTCTTAACCCCTGGACCGCCAGGGAAGTCCCCAGAGCCAGAATTTGAACTCAGGTCTCCTGTCTCAGGAGCTCCCCCCACGGGTGGGGAAAGGCGGTGGCTTCTGTCCAAGGAGACTGAGAGTGTCTTTTTCTCTTTCCCTCCTCAGAGACGTGTGCAGTAAATAACGGAGGCTGCGACCGGACGTGCAAGGACACGGCCACCGGCGTGCGATGCAGCTGCCCGGTTGGATTCACACTGCAGCCGGATGGGAAGACGTGCAAAGGTCAGTGCGCACCACCTCCCACGCCAGGCCCCGGGTGGTGCAGGCAGGGCAGGAGCGGGGCGGCACACTTGGGCTGGGTGTGCGACCATGTGTGGCTTCAGGGGTGAGGGTGGTCAGCTGTCACCTGCCTTTCTGTTGGAGAAGCTGAGAAGAGGGAGAGTCAGCACCAGCGCTCCCCAGCAAGGCTCAAGAGAATGCCGGTTCCACTGTATATTGACAGGTTCAAGCGGGGCTCTGATATCCAAGAATGTGGCTTCACCCTGGGTTGAACAAATGGGGTACCTTTACTTTGGGCTTCCTAGGCCGGCAGAGGTTCCTTGTGGCCTCCCAGGGGGCAGGGCAAGGCCGGTTCCTGTGCTCACTCACCTTAGCCGGGGTGCGTTTTGCAGAGCTGGGGGCAGCAGGGCAGCAGGGCACAGGGCTCAGACCAGGCCAGGATGGTCTTCTTGTCGGCATTAGAAAACTGAGGACACTGTGTGTCCTCGTCACTGGAAGAGGGAAGGTGTGCGGGGGGATCTCAACCGAAGGACTAAGGATGCAAATTAGAAATAGGGATTGGGAAGATCAGGAATGGGCCGGTCTGCCGGCCGCTGGAAGCCAGGGAAGGGTGAGCTTTCTCTGCCCACTGTTCCCCGGCTCACTCCGAGGTTTCTGAGGGCCTGGGGGGCTCAGCTGTGTTGGGGACCCCTCAGGAAACAGGAAGCAAAGGGGCTGGGAAGCCAGAGCTGGCTGAGCCCTAGGACTGAAGGGGCCAGCCCTGCAGCAGGGGGGCACCAGCCCAGACGAAGACCTGGGGTGTCATGGAACCCCCAGAGCTGCGGGCCTTGGGCCGGGAGGCAGCCCTTGCGAAGCAGTGAGGTGCAGCCCCTCAGCACTCCCCAAACAGCCCTCAGATCCCTGCCAAGGCCGGCTGCCCTCCTCCCATCACCCTGCCAGGAAGCGGGCAGGCCCGGAGGCCAGCATGGAAGGGCAAAGGAGCTAGAACTTCCAAAGCCCAGTGGGTGAGAAGATTGACAGCAGAGGCCCAGGGTGATTTTGAATAGTCTGAGATGGGCTTTTGAAGCCTGTAAAAATAGACAACGTATGACTTCTCCTCCCCAGCCGCTCTGCTGGGAAGAACCTAGTGATTATTGACAGAAATAACCGTTCTTCCACCTATTTATTTGCAAATAAAGCCCTTCTGTAGCCCCCGCTCAGCCCACTTAGAGCGAGGTGTGTTCCGGGTGGGCAGGGGGGCTCTCTGAGGCCTTGCCACGTGGGCTTAATGCCAGGAGGGCTGGCCAAGGTCCACCGCAGACCCAGCCGTCCTCATAGCCCAGCGATGTCAGAGCAGGCCCAGCCAGTTGCCCTTGGAGCCAGGACAGAAGAAGGTAGAATCGGGCCACCCACACCCCGTCCAAGGCACAGCGCTGACCCAGGACCAGAGGGGCAGGGCAGGGCTTAATTCCAGACTCGAGGCCAGGAGCTCGCCGCTGGGAGCTGACCTGTCTGGGCTGGAAAGGGGCCTCGGCAGTCACGTGGCCCACAAGGAGCACCTAAGGGGGCGCTGACCGCTGCCCCCTGCCCGTCCTTGCTGGCGAGAGGGGCATACATCCTCACCCCACCTTGAGTCTGGGGTAGGGGGCGGCGTTGAAGGGAGCTGTCCACACAGCCCCCGGCCCGCCAGCCTGAGCCTCCGACCATGTTTCCTGTGTTGAAACAACTGGGCCCTTTAACCAGAGCTGCTCGTTTGCCTTTAGCCAAACCTCACTCCCACTGCCCTGGAGTCAGGAAGTTCTCTCGGTCACTCATGCACCAGATGGGTTTTCTGGGCTCCTCCTGTGTGCAAGTGCAGGGGAGACCAGTGAATGAAACAGAAATTCCTTGTGCCCAGGGATCTTCTCTTGAGTAAAGAAGACAGACTTTAATTTTTAAAGTCTGGGCAGGGGGTAGGGAGAGCGGGGAGGATGGAGGAAGGGGCTCTAATCCAGGCAACATGACTGCTGTGCAGAGGCCTGGGGTTCCAGGACCCAGAGCAGCCAGTGTGCCCAGATCTGGGGAGGGTTTGGGGGAGGTCCAGGAGAAGGGGTTGGCCCTTCATCCTGCGAGCCTCGACCAGGCCCCAGACACTCTTGGGCAGGGGGGCACAGGCCAGGCTGTCGTTTGGAGACAGTCCCTGCCACTGTTGGGACGGGTTTCTAGGCAAGGTCTGGAAGAGCAGGCTCGAGGTGACAATGGTTTGGGCCAGGGGTGGCAGCGGAGGTGGAGAACAGCAGTCTGGATATTGTTATACATATTAGAATTTAGGGATTGTGGGACTGGTCCAGAACTACATAGTATGAACATCAAAGCGTCTTCAAATCAGGGAACCCTGGAAACCAAATGTTGACCTCGAGACCCCAGGGTTTGGTGTCTTAGAGCCTTGGGCTTGCAGTCTGAGTTTCCCGGGGCCTGGCTGGAGAGGCGCAGGGCAGGGTGCGGGGGCTCGGGGCGGGGGGCGAACCAGCTGGGGATCCCCGACAAACCGAGGCCCTGGCCCTGGGGTTCTGGCTCCTCAGTCAGCGTGTACGCCCTGGTCTTGGTGGGGCCCAGAGGAGGATATCAAAGGCTCAGTGTTTTCTGGAAGCCAAAAGGTCATTGCTAAGCAAGACCAATGGCTGGAGGTCTCGGAAGATCCAGAGCTGAAAACCCAGGACGGCCGGGGATCACGTGGGCAGGTGGAGGGCTGCCCTAAAACATCAGGGCCATGGGGGGCTCTGCAGGATTTGCCCCAAGCCCTTGCTTTGTCTCAAGAGTGTGGACAGTCCAGTCTCAAGGCTCCCTGTTTGGCGCTGTCCTGCTTGATATTGGGAAGTGGGCACCTTGCTAATTGGCCCTTCTGAGAGGAGGGAGGTCTGGGGCCTTAACTCCCAGAGCCGGAGCCTGGATTTCCTCAGGGACACCAGCCCCTCCTCCCAGCACCTGCCAGAACAGTCTGGGAGAACCGCCCCCATCCCCGCCTGTTTGCCCTCTTCCCTCACCTGGCCTCTGCCCAGCCAGCCCAGCCCAGCAGCTTGCCCTCCCCACTAGGCTGCTCCAAGGTGATGCCAGCTCACTCCCACAGGCCCTCCCTCTGCTCCCACCCAAAACCCTCATCCACGTGGCCCCTGGGTTGCCAGGCTGTGCCCCCTCAGTGGGATGGGCAGAGGGGGACAGGAACATCAACCTACTGCGTGTTCCTATAGCTCACCCCTCACTGTTCCCCCCAACACGCACTGATGTTCAAACATTGGGTGACGCATCGAATGTTCCACTAACCTTCTCTCAGCCCCCCAACTCACTTATTCACTCATTCGTTCATCCATTCGTTCAGTGCCCCATCCTTCTGTGCAGGCCTCATGCTGGGCCCTGGGGCTCCAGGTGGGAGCCAGATGCCCCGTCTGTCATCCCCCTGAGGGCAGGTCCCATGACAGGGGAGCAGCTAACTCTGGAGAGAACGTCAGGGAAGGCTTTCCGGGGGGGTGCTTGTTCCCCGGGCAGGGTGGGGTGAGGGCTGCCGAGGCAGGATCCAAGCGTGCAGAGAAAAGGAGGGCAGGGCCGCCGGGCCGGGCCAGGCTGCGGACGGGAGACTGTGAGCCTCTGTAACCAGGTAGGGGGCTGCTGGCCGCTGGCGGGGCCCGGTGGGAGCACAGTAGAGAAGGAGGGGGGTCTTGGAGGGGTGGGAGGTGGAGAGGGGGCAGAGGCTCATCAGAATGAAGGTCGAGGGGCCGTGCGAGCCCACTGCCCCCTCACTATAGCTGAGGCTAGAGCCTGGGATGGGGCCTCCCCCACTCTGACCCCCAGGCAGCCCGCTACACCAGCCTGGGCCTGAAGTAAACAGTGCCTCGTGCTTCTGTCTAGTTGCTATGACAGCCCCTTAGCCGACAGGCCCAGATGGGGTAAGGGATGGGATTAGGGGGTTCCAGAAGGCCTGAGGCATTCCCAAGGAGGCAAGCCCCATCTGCACATTCAGTCATAGTGAATGATGCTGGAGAGGTACCTGCTAGCAGCCCAGTTTGCAGATGGGGAGCCTGAGGCTCAGAGAGGTGCCTTGCCCTGCCCGGGGTCACAGAGCTGAGAGGGCCCTCCGTTCTCCTGTCAGAGGCTTTTAGCCAGAATCTCCCTCATCTTCCTGTAACCCCCAGGGGAGGGGGTGACGGAGAGCCCCAGCCTCTGTCCTGGACAGGCCCTCACTGCACTTGAGGTCTGCTTCCTCTGCAGGCCGCAGGGCCAGCGTGCTGCACTGGCGGGGCCGTCTTTGGAGACACCTGGGGCCGGGCTCACGTCGGCCTCCTGCGTGGAGCTGTGACCTCCCCTGGAAAGTGGGAGATCTGGCCTCGGGTTGTTTTGACCATCACACGAGACCTTGCCAGCAAGTGCTTGGCCTGGTCGCCGGCACGAGGTGATGCCCAGCAGGTGCTGTGACCCCCAGAGGGTCCTACTGCTTCCGCTGGGGCGTGGGCTCCTCCTTAGGCCGCCTTGTTCCTGAAACACAGGCTTCGGAGCGCGTGCAGAGTTCCCAGTGCTGAGCGGTCTCTTGTTTTTAGCCGTCATTTTGGTGCACACGTAGAGCACCTCCTGTGTGCAGAGAGGTGAAGGCCCAGCCCGTGAGCAGCGGAGCCAGGGTCACACACACCCTAGCGGCCTCCCTTAGTGGGGCCCCCTCGGGTTCCCCGCCCTTCCCATCTTCCTGGCGCCCAAATCGCCAGCATACACAAACAGAATGGGTCCTTGGGGCAGAGGTACCTCGGGGAGGCTGGCCAAGGGCAAGGAGGTGGCGGGCACACCCCCTGGGTGTCCTGTGTTCCCCAGAGCCCAGCCCCACCCGAGCCTCCACAGGAAAGCAGCTCTGGGTCTGTCCCTGCCCGACTTGCTGTGCCCGTTCCCCTCGCAAACGCTCTGAGAGTTGCCCACCCAGGGGGTCTCAGCCTTGCTCTCCTTAACGCCCCCGCTGCTCTCCTGATGTTCGGGGGTTTGTTCTGGGGTGAGGAGCATTCTGTGGGGGTGCTGCCATAGGACTTTTCAGCAGGTGTCAAGTCCAGCCTGTTCGGTCTGAGGAAGAGAGCTGGGAGCAGCGTGGTGAGAGGCTGGGCCTGAGACCGGAGTCTCTGCAATAGGACCAAGTCTCCTCTGCGGGGCTCGGGGAAATGGGGACAGATTGACCTTGACAACTGGTGGTGCCAGTTACACGGGACAGGGGGGTCCGGGCCTCACACTCAGGCCAGGCTCATTGGGTGCTGGGGTCTGAGTCAGCAGCTCTGTTACGATGTGGCCAGTGACCAGCACGGAAAGCCCTCTCTCTGCCGGGGGGGCGGGGGGATGCCTCTTTCACCGCTTCCTTTCGTGCCCTCCTCTGATCAGGGTGGGGACACCTTCCTGGACGTCATCTCCTACTTCTGTTTCCAATTGCTGGGCTAGGGCTGGGGGGCTGGGGGGTGACCAGCATGGGGGGCCCGGGGGCCGGAGCCCAAGAGGAACTTCGGAGTGAGAAGAGGTACCTCAGGGACAGGGTCTCTGACAACTCAGTCCGCCAGGTGGACCGGGAGCCTGGGGGGCAAGCCCAGGGGAGCAGGGCAAGGAGGGTGGGAGGGAGCTCGCGAGGGAAGAAGCTCCCATCACTACAGGTGTGCAAACCGAGGCCAACCGGCAGGGATGCTTGCGGGGGTCGTGCTGGGGGGCCTTCAGGGTGCAGCCACAACTCGTGACACGCTGAGTGAAGAAACAGCTCAAACTCACCGGCAGGCATGGGGAAGGGCGAGCGGGAGGAACCAGGCTGGGAAGGGAGGCGGCCCAGGAACGCCCACTTCCCGCCACCAGCCGCAGCACCTGGAGCCAGTTACCTTCCCAGCCTCGGTCTCCCCGTCGGTAAAGCAGGAGCAATAAACCTACTTTTTAAAGAGTTGTTTGGGCACTGACTGAGCCCCGGCACCTTAGGGATGTTAATTCATTTCATCCTCATGATGTCCGTCCGAGTAGGGGCGCCTCTGATCCTTATTGTAACAGACAGGGAGCCGAGGCCCCAGGGGTCCAGTAGCTCGCCCGGCCCAGAGTCACAGCCCCCTGCTCCCGGCCTCCCTGCCTCCCTGGCACCTCCCTGGGGACGAAAGGGCATGGGAGCGTCACGGTCCCTGTTATCTGGCCCGGCACCGCAGACACCAGTTCCCCTCCCTTCGGTGCACAAACGCCAGGCTCGCCAAGTCCTGGGGGGGAGCGGTGTCTCCCGTCCTCCCACCCCCACGGCTGTAAGCCAGACCCGCTTCCTGGGCTCAGCCGGGGGACCTGAGGCGGCCCGGGCAGCGCGGCCCAGCCCACTCTCTTCGCCTCCTCCTGCCGCTCGGCTCCGCAGACATCAACGAGTGCCTGGTCAACAACGGAGGCTGCGACCACTTCTGCCGCAACACCGTGGGCAGCTTCGAGTGCGGCTGCCGGAAGGGGTACAAGCTGCTGACCGACGAGCGGACGTGCCAAGGTGAGCCGCCCACGTCCTCGTGGGGTCCCGCCCCTCTCGGGCCACAAGGCTCCCGGGAGGGTGGGCGAGCCTGGGGTGGGCTTGTCCACCGGCTGGGCCGTGCCTGAGGGGCCGGGGGTAGTTTCTGTGTCCCTAGCCTGTGCGCTTGCCCTCCTGTCTTCCCGTCCTTTATGATTCTAGGGGCCCTGAGAAGCCATCCAGCCCCCCTCTCCCTGATATAGATGGGAACTGAGGCCCAGGGAGGGGTCGGCCGTGTCCAGGTGGCCCAGCGAGTAGATAGCAGAGCCCACTGCGCCCTCCAGAGGGGGCCTCCCTGGCCACCGTCAGTGGCTTCAGAGGCCAGGTGGATGCTGCCACCTGGTGGAAGCCGTAGCACATGGCAGGCGTGCCCCAGCAGCCCTTCCTCAGGGTCCCTGGGCGCCTGCCAGGAGCTGGGGTAATGGGAAGAGAGACCTGGGCAGAAGCCGAGCATCACAGCCCGGGACAAGTCCCACAGACGTCCCGGATGCAGTGAGAGCCCAGAGGATGGGCAGTGGAGAGACGGGTCAGGGAAGGCTCTGGGGGAGGGGACACTGGTGAAGCGCTTGAAGGATGAATAGGCATCTTCCAGGAGGAGCCAGGGAGGTAAACCCAACCAGGAAGTGGCGCTGTTGGGCTGAGGGGTTTGAGGAACCACAAGGAGCCCTGTGGAGCTAGATGAGGCCATTGAGAAGGAGCCTGCCTCGGGGAAACATGCAGAGGGAGGGGCCGGGGGGTGGGGGGCTGGCCGTCCCGTCATTTCGTCTCCACGAGGTCCCAGGAGCCACAGGCTGCACCGGGCCGCATCTGGCTCACGGTTGCAGCATCTGCCTCGTAGCGCTGCTCACAGGCTGGCCTGGGGCAGCACGAGGCCCTGAGGGCCCCGAGGAAGGCGAGAGCAGAGGCTGGTAAGGGAGGGTCCAGGGCCAGCCTGTCCTGGGGCTCAGCGTGTGACCTGAGCCCGTCGCTTCCCCTCCCTGGGCTCGGCCTCTGCCTCCCTGCTCGGGCGACCTGGCCCTGTCTTCCTCTCAGGGCACAGGGGCCCACTGGGAGCACGGCATCTGTCCAGGCTCCGATCAAGGCTCCTCTGCACTTTGACTTTGTTTCTCCGTCTGCCTTGCCGCGTTCTGTGGAGGGCTGAGGGAGGGCCCTTGACTTTGCATCCCCAGCTGCCCTGTGAGAGGGGCGGGCAGCAGCGGCCACGGAGGAGGCAATGGCAGGACTGCTCCGGGCTCTGGCTGAGTCTCCTCTGCCCTCTTCCTGACTCAGCTCTGCAAGGCCCTGGGGCTCTGGCCCGCCCCCGCTCCAGCACAGCCCCTGGGTCCCCAGCTCCAGCAGGCACTCAGGGCCCTTGGGATGGGGACCCCAGACACCTCCCCAGGCCCCCTGAGCTCCACACAATCCCTGAGGATCCAGTGCTGCCACCTCCTAGCCTTTGCCCGGAGTGCCCTTCCCCCACTCTCATTCCTTCATTCCAGGCTAGCCCCATCCTTCAGGGTCTAGCCCAAGTGCCACAACACCAGGAGGTCGTCCCAGATCCACCCCCTGGAGGAATCACATCTTCCTTTGAGCATCCACAGTGATTCCTTCCTCGTGCTAGTGTTATTACAAACACGTATGTTATGAGTGCATCTGTAGTCATGTGAGCAAATGTATCCAAAGAATAAATTCCAACTACAGTGCCCATGGAGAGGCAGGTCAATGTCTGCCTTGCCCTCAGGACCCCCATCAACTGTCCCATGGGGGCCATCTTGCTCAGAACTTAGGGCCAGGACAGATTTGTCTCCTGCAAACATGTGGTTCATTTCCTCCTTTCCAGTACCAAGCACTCTGTGGCCCTCCCTCGTTCCCTTTTTACCCTGGCTGCCAGGGTGGTCAGAATCAAAGTTCACATCCTATCAAGGCTACTTTGTTATTCCTCATGGGTAACATCTTCCCTACCCCCATCCCCCTTTCTGTCTGTGCTGTTTTCCCCATTTTCTCCAGAGACATCTTGGGGTGATGGGGGAACACACTTTGGTCGGCATTCAAGTGGTCTGTTTTCATGTCCCAGTTCAGCCCCTTCCTCAGGCAAGCCCGTCAGTTTCCTGCAGGTGTGGATTAAATACCTACCCTAATCACAGTGGAATGGGAGATATCAAAATGGCAGAGATTTCGTAATAATCCCTTCTACTCAAAATATTTCTACCCTGCCCACCTCCAGAAAAGATGTGAGGCAGCTTCTCACCCAGACACATGAGGCTAATGGAGACAAAATGGAAAATTGGGCAGCGACACGAAGTCTGACGTTTGCTGTGTGTCGGCCGTGCGCGCGCTGAGCCTGGGGCCCCAGGACTGTCGGGCACAGGTGTCTGTTGAGCGGCTGAGTGAGGGGCAGGCCGTGCCGTCCACCACGCCCTGAGCCTCCTCCCACACTCTGTCTCCCTGTGGCCACACAGACGTCGACGAGTGCTCCTTCGAGCGGACCTGTGACCACATCTGCATCAACTCTCCGGGCAGCTTCCAGTGCCTGTGCCGCCGCGGCTACACACTCTATGGGACAACCCACTGCGGAGGTCTGCAGCTCGCCCGCCAGGGCCACCTCCCCCCAGAGGCACGCGCCCGGCCGCACGGCCACCTGCACTGCACCCCACACCCCGACCTTGACCTTGACTCTGACGGGCCTGGGAGGGACTGGTGGGCAGAGGGGCTCAGCCAAGGGTAAGGCAGGAGGGTGGGGGGATGGGCAGCAAGCATCCACTGGGTGCCAGGCCTCAGCCAGGCTGTGGACACGGGCCTGGAAACAGCAGTTTCTGGGGAACCCCAGTCCGGAAGGGAGGATGGCTGCACAGAGGATCCCACAAACAGTTCATTCCAGTGGAGGGGGTAACAACAGAGAAGGGCAGAGGGTGGGGACAATGGGGGGCTCCTAAAGGAGGAGTGTTTGGGTCACGATGGGGGAAGCGTGCCAGAGGGGTCAGCGTGTGCAAAAGCACTGAGGCAGAGGGAGCACAGAGGGACCGAGAGGCAGCCAGTGGGGCTAGAGTCCCATGAGGGAAGGGGCACAGGGTGGGAGATGCAGACAGAGGGGACACAGGGCTTCGTGAGCCCCTGGGGACTTGTGGCTTTATTCCCAGTGCGATGAGAAGCCATTGGAGGGTTTATGCGGGGATGTGACGGGCTCAAGTTCATGTAACGAGATCCCTCCGGCTGCCACGTGTTTAGGAGAGTGGAACCCAGGGCACCAGTGGGGACACGGCTCCGGGCATGGGAGTGAGAGCTACTGGAGCCTGGGCAGGGTGGGGAGGGATGTGGAGAGAGGGAAGGTTCTAGATGCATTTAGGTGCCACGGATGGTGGGACATGGGGATGTACAGGCTTGGGGGGTGAAGCTGGCGGGGGTGTCAAGAATGGCCCTGAGGTCCCTGGTGTCTCTCCCTTTCCTTTGACCTGGTGGTGGCCACACTTCCTCTGCTGGGCAGCTGTGGAGTTTAGGTGGGCTCAGGCACAGCCGGTGCTAGGGGCGTGGCTCGTGGGGGTGAGCTGCAGATGCTTCTGGAGGGACTCCCAAAAACCTGGGCGCCAGCTTCTGCACACAGGTCTTTGGCCCAAAAGAAGGCGGGGCCTCAGGGGAGACTTCTGCGCCCAGGTGCCTGTTGTGCAGGAGGGAAACTGGCTGGGAAGGGCACGTCCAAAGTCCCGCAGTGAGATACAGCCTCAGGACCCCGGGGCTGGTGCTGGTCATTCCGGCCCCACAAGACCTGACTGCAGCTTTATTTTGTGCCATTTCTCTGCCCTCCCCCAAGTCGGGGCTCAGCTGCCCAGGTTCAGCAAACCACTGAGGTTCCTGGGGGAGGGATGTGTGTTGGTGTCTGCAGGAGCCCTGTGTGTGTGCAAGCTCGTGTGTGTGTCGTGTGCGACCACATGTCTGCGTCCAGTGACAGTATCAGGCTGGGGTCAGGGTCAGGGGATTCTCGGCCCTCCTGTCCTGGGTGGGTCCTGCCCTGCCAGCCCCAAGGGTGTGGCCTCGGCTGGACCGTCCAGCCCCCCCTCCTGCCCTTACGCCTACCTGTGCTTCCAGATGTGGACGAGTGCAGCATGAACAACGGGAGCTGCGACCAGGGCTGTGTCAACACCAAGGGCAGCTACGAATGCGTCTGCCCCCCAGGGAGGCGCCTCCACTGGAACCGGAAGGACTGCGTGGGTGAGTGCCCTGGGGCGAGCCATCGCGAGGGCCCCTGAGGAGGGCCTGGGTGCCAGCCCCTCCCCTGGTGCCTGGGTGGCTGGGGCTCCTGGGCCCGTGCTCTCTGCTGCTGCGGTACGGCTGATGGGAGTGAGGGCTGACAGAAGAAGAGGGGATGCAGCGGGGAGAGCACACTTGGTGTCAGCCAGAGGCACAGAAGCGGACTTGGGGGGGCCACGGGGAGCACGGAGGTGGAGACCTGGGGGTCAGCGTGTGCAGCTGGAGCTGTGGGCTCAGGAGGAACTGACACTTAGAGGGAGCAGAGCGCGGAGGCCTCAGTAGCCCCAGCTCCCCTTGTCCTGCCAAGGAAGCTGGTGGGAGGGGAGGGGTGGTTACACGGCGTGCAGCAGCAGCAGAGCCAGGACTGGGGAGCGCCTGGGTCTTTGTACACCCGCCACTGGCCCGGCACGGGGGGGGGGACCTCCTGGAGAGCTCAGGGCTCACGCGCCCTCTGCTGCTGAGCTCTGGGGCCTTGGGGCACCTCTCGGCTGAGTGCTGGACGGTCCACGTTCACTGGTTCCATAAACACATACTACCTGCTGTGTGCCGGGCCTCTACTGGGTCCCAGGAACGGCTCTCAGGTCCTTGCCCCGCCGTGCTCCAGCATCCCCAGGGCCTTGAGAATAAGCCTTCTAGATCTAAGAGTTCATCCCTCTCGGCTCAGAGCCCTCCAGGGAGTCCTCGTCACGCAGAAGCGAAGCCTGGGTTCCTGGAATGGCCCAAAGGCTGCTACAGCCCGGCCTGCTTGCCCTCCACCCTCACCCCCACCCACCCCGTGCCAGCCTCCCTGACCTCACAGGTGCGGCCCCCCGACCTCAACATAGCCACGCTCAGGCTCTCCTCTTAGCCTAGAGGACTCGTCACTCCCTGCAGGGGCCTGCTTGGGGTGGGGGGCTTCCTGACCACACACCTGGCGCAGCAGCCGGCCCCCCTCGGCGCACCCCCGCCTCTCGGCTCTCCCGTGCTCGTCTCCTCCCATCGCAGCCACTGGCTGCCGCGGGGTGTTGTCGGTCTGTCCTCGTTGAACACACTCTGCACACCCGAGCAGGTATTCTTTGCCTGTCTTGTTCACTGCTGTATCCCCAGCACCTAGAACAGGCCCGGCAGCCATAGACACTCAGTGAAGGATTTGTTGAATGAATGGATGAAAGTATCAGAGGATGGATACCATCACTTAGTAACCCGAGGTCAGACAGCTGAATTTATTGCTTACTTAAGTAAGAATTGCTGTGCTGCTCAGGCAGTCTTGTTGAGCAAAGCAAACCGCTGGTTTTGCCTAGAGTTTGGGGGAAGAGCTCGTGTGGAGTTGTGCTGGTTGAAGGCAGGTGATGTCGGTCTCAGCAGCATGCCTTTGCAGGGCGCTGAGGGAGACTGGGCTCGCACCAGCCTCAGAAGCCTGATTGCTGAGTGAACCGGCCCAGAGCTGGCTGACCTTCCAAGCCCACGCCCTCCTCGATTGATTGGCTTTCCGAGGTGTGTCCACTGATTATTAGGGTCATGTGAGGTCTGGTATTTACTGATGACCAGAGCTATCAGGTACAGGCTTTCTCTAGGGATATAAGGACATGTTTGTTTGTTTTTTAATTCTCAGTCCCCTTTTTGGTCGTCCCTCCTCAGAGCTGCAGGAGAGGCCACCAGGGCTTGTCCAGTTCTTCACCACTGCCACCAAGCCAGCCTCTATGAAGGGTCATCGGTGGAGGTCTGATCATCAGGTCATAGTCAGTCGGGGAGGTCTTATCCCATTTTTGTCTCTGAGCCATTTGCTGGGGCTATGACTACGTGAAAGCAGTTGATGTTCTAGACGGTAGATGTGGAATGATGAGACAGACAAGTGTGACTGCAGGTATTACTAGAAGGAAGGCCTTCTAGAACCATGATTTAAGGGTTCCCAGGGCTGACCAGGAAAATCGGTCCCACCTGCTCCCTAAGTCCACAGTATGCAGGTTGCTGTCTCATGTAGCCGTGAAGTAGACTGTTCCACCTCACCTGTACCGTGACTCCAGGTTCAGAATGAAGTGCCGGCAGGGGCACAAACTCCCCTGGTTGCCCAGAAGATCCAAGGTCTTACTATTATCTGTAACTACTTGCACTAGGGAGTCAGACTGCTTTGTCCTGCCCCCCACGCCATGCCCTAGGTTGTATTATTCGCTGTATCACCCTAAGTGAGGGACACATTTTTGATGACCACTAAAGCCGTCCAGACCCTCTGGTTGGGGCCAAGAGCCTTCACCGTTTGCTTCACCAGGTATTATTATGTCCCTCAGAAGATGTTCTACCGTTAGATGCTTTGCAAGGAGGCATCGTTCACTGAGGGTACTGGGGAGTCATTCACTTTTTACAGTCTCAGAGACCCACAGGGCAGTTAGCTGAGGTCCTGGGGTGGCACCCATGAATCAGATGTCCATGTGAGACACGCGGTCAGCCTCAGTGGAGCTGTAGGTGTACTGTCTGTGGGTGGTGTTGTGATGAACAGTCCGATACAATGCAAGACAACTGAACTGGTCTCCCCTGATGGGAGGGCATTTTCATTTTTTATGTATTGCCTACAAAGAGGATCATAATTACGTTCATGTAACATACTTTATAACATTTTAAAATGTTGGCTTCCCTAGCAATAGCTTGGGAGAACCGATTTAAAGAATCAGGATGGTAGGGACTTCCCTGGTGGTGCAGTGGTTAAGAATCCACCTGCCAATGCAGGGGACATGGGTTCGAGCCCTGGTCCGGGAAGTTCCCACATGCCGCGGAGCAACTAAACCTGTGCGCCACAACTACTGAACCTGTGCTCTAGAGCCCGTGAGCCACAACTACTGAGCCCGCGAGCCACAACTACTGAAGCCCACGCGCCTAGAGCCCGTGCTCCGCAACAAGAGAAGCCACCGCAATGAGAAGCCCGCGCACTGCAACAAAGAGTAGCCCCCGCTCGCCGCAACTAGAGAAAGCCCGCACACAGCAACAAAGACCCAATGCAGCCAAAAAATAAATAAATAGATTTATTTGAAAAAAAAGAAAAAAAAAGAATCAGGATGGTGGTTATCACTAGTAAGGCCTAGATCTAGGTGAGTTATTTGTAAGGGAAAAATGATAGGGTAAATCAGAAGTGTACAACCTTAAATGCATAAGGTGGGAAAACGTGACCTGAAGAATGAAGAACAAAGGTATGCAAAAGAGCGTGTGGAAATCAGTGGTTACAGACATCTAGGAGAATTTATTCCAGTGGTATTAGGCACAAGCTCTCTATTCTGTGTAGCTGTCGGCCGGTTCTAAGAATCTTGGGTAACAGTCAATTTCTGTGAACTGTCTGCTTGTGGGGGTTCTCTGAAAAACCTCAGTTTAAGACCTCTAGGGCTTCCCTGGTGGCTCAGTGATTAAGAATCCGCCTGCCAATGCAGGGGACACGGGTTTGAGCCCTGGTCCGGGAAGATCCCACATGCCATGGAGCAACTAAGCCCGTGCGCCACAACTACTGAGCCTGAGCCCTAGAGCCCGTGAGCCACAACTACTGAGCCCACATGCCACAACTACTGAGCTCACATGCAATAACTACTGAAGCCCACGCGCCTAGAGCCCATGCTCCGCAACAAGAGAAGCCACCGCAATGAGAAGCCCGCACACCTAAACGAAGAGTAGCCCCCCCTCGCCGCAACTAGAGAAAGCCCGCGCATAGCAATGAAGACCCAACACAGCCTAAAATAAATAAAATAAATAAATTTATTTAAAAAAAAGATCTCTAAATGGTGACTTTACAGTATGTTCTGAAAAATTCATTTTTATTTCTTAAGAAAAATTAGGGGTAATAAAGGCTGTGATATATCTGAGTAATTCATGAATAACTCTCCCAGTAAAATGTGTCTGTATGTTACTAAGTAAATAAGTTGGAATATCCCAAATAAGGAACACAAAATCTAATAATATTTTATCTCCTATGAGTGCTGTTATTTTTTTCAACAAGAGACTGCTTCCGTTCATCCAGAAAGTAAACGTACTATTACTAGAGCGTAATTATAACCCATGAACTACATCTGGATGTGCTCAAAGTGTCCCTTAGGGCTTGATTCCAGTCCGTGTCCCATCTTTACACTTTACCCAGGATCCTGAAGGTCACAGCCACACCACGAACTGGCCATTTCCTCTGCCACCCTGGAAAAGCTTCTCACCAACGTTGTCTAATGTCACCGCCAGTCTGTCCCTACAAGGATGGGTTGTCTTAGGAAAGATGTTAGCAGACGTCTGGGTGAGGTGGTCTGGTGGTCCCAGGAGGCCGCTCTGGCTTCACCAGGTATCATCCTCATGGCTCGTACAACTTGCTCCCCCTGCTCCTTTACAGAGTAGGAAGCCAAACATAGTGTGTGTGTCATGGAACCCTTGGGCCCCTCTGTCCTTGCCCCAGGACTTCGGCCAGAGCAGCCTATTTCACATGATGATCCGGAAACATTTCCACCAGCTTCCACCTCTTCTGCTGTGGACCTCTGTGCTCCCGTAATGGGCAGGAAACCTCTCTGTTTTCAAAGCATTCTAAGGTTGACTGCTTCCGCTCATGGGCATATTTACCTTTTATGTTTAGCAATTTAACACGCTAGAGAGAGCCTCGGGTGCGGCCCTAGAGCCAACTGGAGCCCCTCCGGGATTGATTCCGGCCTGGAGGATTCTTGCCTGTCCAGCCTGGTACTATCTCTCTTCTTTTTTTTTTTTTAAGTACTATTTTTTTTTAATGTATTTATTTTATTATTTTTGGCTGCGTTGGGTCTTCGTTGCTGCATGTGGTTTCTCTCTAGTTGCAGCGAGCAGGGGCTACTCTTTGTTGCGGTGTGGAGCATGGGCTGTAGGCACACCGGCTTCAGAAGTTGTGGCTCACAGGCTGTAGAGCGCAGGCTCAGTAGTTGTGGCGCACGGGCTTAGTTGCTCCGTGGCATGTGGGATCTTCCCGGACCAGGACTCGAACCCGTGTCCCCTGCATTGACAGGCAGATTCTAAACCCCTGTGCCACCAGGGAAGTCTCCTATCTCTCTTCTTTTTGTTTTTTTTTTTAATTTTTATTTATTTATTTATTTTTTTTTTAAATTTTATGGCTGTGTTGGGTCTTTGTTTCTGTGTGAGGGCTTTCTCCAGTTGCGGCAAGTGGGGGCCACTCTTCATCGCGGTGCGCGGGCCTCTCATTATCGCGGCCTCTCTTGTTGCGGAGCACAGGCTCCAGACGCGCAGGCTCAGTAATTGTGGCTCACGGACCCAGCTGCTCCGCGGCATGTGGGATCTTCCCAGACCAGGGCTCGAACCCGTGTCCCCTGCATTGGCAGGCAGATTCTCAACCACTGCGCCACCAGGGAAGCCCCTCTTCTTTTTGTTTTTTGCTCTTATTAACAGCTTTTTTGAGATATAATTCACATGCCACAAAATTCACCCATTTAGTGTACAATTCAGTGTGTTTTAGTGTAATCACAGAATTGTGCAACCACAATCCACTTTAGAGCATTTTCATTACTCCCCAAAGAAACCCCATGTAGTCACTCCCCATTTTCCCTCAAGCCCCCCAGTCCTAGGCAACCATAATCGACTTTTGTCTTTTATGAATTCGCCTATTCCGGACATTTCATGGAAGTGGAATGCAATGTGTGGCCTTCTGTGACTGACATTTCATTTAGCGTAATGTTTTCAGGGTTCACCCACGTTGTAGCATGTGTCAGTGCTTCATTCCTCTTTATTGCTGAGTTACATGCCACTCTATGGTTATACTGCATTTTGTTTATCCACTCATCAGTCGATGGACATTTGGGTTGTTTCTAGTTTTGGGCTATTATGAATAATGCTGTTATGAATATTCATGCGCAAATTTCTGTATGAACGTATGTTTACAGTTTTCTTGGGTATATGCCTAGGGGTGGAATCGCTGGGTCATATGGTAACACTGTGTTTAAATTTCGAGGAACTGCCAGACTGTTTTCCAAAGCAGCTGCACGATTTTACGTTCCCTCCAGCAGTGTGTGAGGGCTCCAGTTTCTCCACATCCTCACCAGCACTTGTTATTATCTGACTTTTTGATTATAGTCATCTTACTGGGTGTAAAATGGTATCTCATTGTGGTTTTTATTTGTAATTCCCTGATGGCTAATAATGTTGAGTATCTTTTCATGTGCTTATTGTACATTTGTATATCTTCTTTAGAGAAATGTCTGTTCAGATTCTTTGCCCATTTTTTGATTGGGTTCTTTGTCTTTATTATTCAGGTGTAAGAATTCTTTATATGTTTTAGATACAAGTCCCTTATTAGATACAAGATTTGCAAAGATTTTTTTCTCACTCTGTGAGTTGTCTTTTCACTTTCTTGATGGTGTCTTTTGAATCACGAAAGTTTTTAATTTTCGTAAAGTTCAATTTATCTCTTTTTTCCTTTGGTTGCCTGTGTTTTTTATGTCACTTCTAAGAAACTGTTCATTGCCTAATCTAAGTTCCCAAAGATAACACCTGTTTTCTTCTAAGAGCTTTATATTTTTAGCTCTTACATTTAGGTCTTTGATCCATTTTGAATTAATTTTATATGTGTGAGATAGGGGTCCAACTTCATTCTTCTGCATGTGGCTCTTCAAGTGTCACAGCATCATTTGTTGAAAAAAAAACCATTCTTTTTCCCCATAGAATTATCTTGACATCCTCTTGAAATCAGTTGGCCGTAAATGTATGGATTTGTCTCCGGGCTCTCAGTTCTGTCCTGTTGATCTATTTGTTTGTCCTCATACCTATACACCACTGTAGCTTTATAGTGTTTTTAAATCATAAAATGTGAGTCCTCCTACTTTGTTTTTCATATTTCAAGATTGATCTGGCTATTCTCGAACTTCCCTTGAATTTCCATATGGATTTTAGGATCTCTTCATTTTTTAAGATAAGTCCCATCAACAAAACAATATTAAGTTGGGATTTGGTGTGGAGCATCCAAAAGATCTGTTCTGGATGTGAACACTTCTGAAGTACAGACACACAGAGATGAGTCTCTCCTTCAGGAAGAGGTAGGAGAGGGAATTCCCTGGCGGTCCAATGGTTAGGACTCGGCACTTTCATGACTGTGGCCCAGGTTCAATCCCTGGTCCGGGAACTAAGATCCCAAAAGCCACATGGTGCGGCCAAAAAAAAAAAAAAAGAGGAAGGGGTAGGAGAGTTGCTCAATGGTAGTATGAGAAGGAGAAAGGAACCAGACACCATGATTAGTTCACTGACAAGCAGAAAAAGTACTGGGTGTTTTCAGGTCACAGGAGGGATCATACTGCACGTGGTACCCTCAGATTTAAACGTGGTTCTGGTACAAGATCTGAAGATGTTTCAACTACTTTATCCAAGGCTGTGATTGCTCTGAGGCAGGAAGGACAAGCCTTGGTCACGGTTGCTCCCCGTGTTGTTGAGTTTGTCCCCTGAGAGCCTGGCCTAACCTTTGCATGTTGATACCAAAAAAAAAAAAAAAAAAAAAAGATTTCTGGCAATCTGGGAAGACTCAATCTGGACTCTTCCTGGGCTCTCCTCCAATCGTTCTGCTGATGTCATGGAAACTTTGCCCCAAGGATTCTGTTTTTTGATCATACATAATAGAGGTATATTAAGGTTCCCATCGGCTGTAATCTGAATCATCTGTAGGAGAATTTTCTGAGACGTCTAACAATAACCCCGTAGGTGTATTTTAGCTGGCAGTTCCATTTGCAGAGGAGATCCCTCCCCACAATACGTGCAGGGCCTTTGACCTAGAGAAGGGAGGCTTGTCTTCTGATAATGATCCCAAAGGAGCAGTTACAGGCTGGAACTCGGAAAGAACTGAGAGTTGTTAGAAAGTCCTACTACCTGAGTGGTTTTGTTTTCTTTTTCTTTTCTTTTAACATCTTTATTGGAGTATAATTACTTTACAATGGTGTGTTAGTTTCTGCTTTATAACAAAGTGAATCAGCTATACATATACATATATCCCCATATCCCCTCCCTTCCACCCTCCCTATCCCACCGCTCTAGGTGGTCACAAAGCACCGAGCTGATCTACCTGTGCTATGCGGCTGCTTCCCACTAGGTATCTATTTTACATTTGGTAGTGTATATATGTCCATGCCACTCTCTCACTTTGTCCCAGCTTACCCTTTCCCCTCGCCGTGTCCTCAAGTCCATTCTCTAGTAGGTCTAGTAGGTCTAGTAGGTCTGTGTCTTTATTCCCGTCCTGCCCCTAGGTTGATCGTGACGATTTTTTTTCTTAGATTCCATATATATGTGTTAGCATACAGTATTTGTTTTTCTCTTTCTGACTTACTTCACTCTGTATGACAGACTCTAGGTCCAGCCACCTCACTACAAATAACTCAGTTTCGTTTCCTTTTATGGCTGAGTAATATTCCATTGTATATATGTGCCACATCTTCTTTATCCATTCATCTGTCGATGGACACTTAGGTTGCTTCCATGTCCTGGTTATTATAAATAGAGCTGCAGTGAACATTGTGGTACATGACTCTTTTTGAATTATGGTTTTTACTTGACTGGTTTTAATAAACCAAAGCAAATCAAGTTCATGTCCCCTCAAGCCTTTTACAAATCCCTGACCCTTTTCAAATTTGCTTCTTCTTATCTTCTTGCATATTCTCTCACAACCAGATATACTTACAATAAGGCAAATGTACTTTTTTTCCCCTTTTTTTCCTCACTGCCAGTCGATTTGCCTTCCCTCTTGCTTTTTAGGCGACTTTACACTTTTCTCTGAGGGCTTCGATGTCCTAAGGTGGTGGGATGGATGGTTTACACGGCAGAGTCAGATCTCACCTGCATGCGAGCTGAGTAAGCTAGCTTGCCCCTGTTCCGTGGGCACCAGCAGGACTCGTGGGACCCCCGGGTCAGAGTCCAAGGGCCTCAGAACTCACAGCACAGCAAGCAGCCCCCCAGGTCCCGTCCACCCAGGAGGATGTGCTGACAGGGAACTTGCATCCCGGCTGAAGGACGCCCAGCTTGGGAAACTCACCCCTCGCTTTTGTAGTGAACGGGAGCCAGGCTGCTCTTGTCTGGAGGGAGATGTTACCTCATCCCTAGAAGGTGCTCGCTGTCAACAAGAAATCGCTGAGAAATGGCTGCGGGAAGGAAGCATCAGTGCTCTGCACCCTCCACATCCCCACGAGGACGTGCGGGCACGCGCAGGGCCGGGCGCGCACAAGAAAGCTGTGTTGTCCGTCTGTAGTTGTTGGCAATCCCCTCTAGGAAGTCAGAGAAAGTACAGGGAACTGCTGGGGGCTAACGTCTCCCTTGGAAGGTTGTGGATGGTTGTCCTTCTGTTTCTTAACCAGTGAGAACACGGGTTCTTCAGCGGCCCTTTTGGTTTGTATTATCTGCAGGTGTTTTTGTTCATAGTTTCTTGATTCTTTGGGAACAAAGGACTTTGGGTCTTGAGTTTGTTTGGGGGCCAGATGTTTTATCTGGAGGGCCATGAGTTTGTTTTCATTTCTAGATTGTGTCCTTTTAAGACTCTTCCTTGAAAATGTTCAGCCACATGTTGAAGATCATCCAGACTGGCAGTTCCCCCACTGCAGTTTCTTATTCCAGCTAAGTCCCCTGTTTCAACCTGTTCCCTGGGGCGACTCCACCATTGATGATGGACTCAGAGCCTGATGCTTCCGGAGCCAGGTGTCATTGATCAATCAGACAATTCTATAAGATCAGTACTCATGTTTACCTTGACTGTAGAACTGTCAGTCTTTCCCTAGGAGTCTGGGGAATTTTTTAATCCTCAAAAGATAAATAAACACATGAGAAACTCTGAAGAGCTCAGTTTTGGACATCTTCAAACACCTAATGGATGTCTCTGGGGGCCGCCCCAGAGAGGGCTTCCCAGTGACCCTCCCGTGCTTAGTCACTGCCAAGAAGCCCATGACCGTTTTCAGCCGTTCCTTTCCCCAGATGGGCAGGGACACCTGCTCTGGAGGATCCAGCCCTGCCCTTGGATCGGGGCACAGGGAGTGAACCTTCTCACAGAGAGCCTGGACTGGTGTTGGAGAGAGAAGGGAGCAAACCGCTCCCTGGGCCCAGCGTCCCCCTACGTCCAAACGGATGCGGACCCTGCCATCCCCCAGCCCCCTCCCACCAAGACGGTCTGGCCAGGGGATGGACGTGTGGTGGGAGTTCCTGTTGGTCCATGCTCAGGGGCCCTGCCGGCTCCAGAAAGCCACCCCTGGCCCCTCAAGCCCCTCTTGTGTCTTTCTTCTCCTCAGAGACAGGCAAGTGCCTTTCTCGGGCCAAGGCCTCACCCCAGGCCCAGCTGTCCTGCAGCAAGGTGGGCGGTGTGGAAAGCTGCTCCCTTTCCTGCCTGGCCCACACACTCTTCATGCCAGGTAACCCAAGGCTGTCCCCGGGATGGGATGGGGGGCGGGGCTCCCTTCCCTGGGATCCAGCCTCTGCTCCCTGCTGTTCTCCAGGAGAGGAGCCCAACCTAGGAATGAGGACCCCCAGCCCTGGTCACTGAGTGACCCTGGGCAGCTGTCTGGTTCTGTGGGGGCCGCAGTGTCCTTCTCAAAAGTGCAGCGGACGCATTCCTGCCCAGCCACTTAGCCTGTAGTCAGGTAGCAGAAACGGACTGACGTGAGGGTCAGTCCTGACCTTCATCGCATTCAGTGACCCCTCCAAGGCCCCCAGGATGTGCGGGTGCTGGAAGGCGGGGGGCACCCAGGCCCACCTCCGCCCTGGCCTCTCTACAGACTCGGACGACAGCTACAGCCTGAGCTGCGGTGTCCCGGGCCTCCAGGGCAAGATGCTGCAGAAACGCAACAGCACCGGCTCCAGCACCGGGCCCAGCTGCTCAGGTAGTCCCTGGCCTGTCCACACCGCACACACCTGCGGGACCCCTTGACTTTCCGTCCAGCACCAGGCCAGGGGGAGACATAGGGGCATGGCCCAGGGAAGGCCTGCTGGCCTGGGGCCTGCCCAGTATGGCTCAGGGTGCCAGGGAGCTAAGAGCAGGGCCAGGACCCAGAAGCAAGCAGGCTGTAAGCTGAGTCCCAGCCCAAGGGCAGTGGACCATGGAAGGGCCCTTCCGGCTCTGGGCCACAGTTCCAGAGTGGTTTAGTGACCCTAAAGTGCTATGAGTCTGTGGATCTCAGATTCCATTTCAGTGAAGGGGGTCACATCTACTGCGGCCACAAGGTTCTAAAAACTCCCAGAGTCAGAGCTCCCCTGGGAGACCATCCACCCACCCCACCCCACCCCACCCCACCCCAGGAATACTGGAGACACACGCACCCCCATGCACTTTAGGACACAGCCAGATCCCCTGCCAGCAGGAGGCTGTGCTTCGGCAGCTTCTCCTATTCAGGATGCTGGATTCAATGATATGCTTAATACATACACGATGTAATTCTAAGCTTCTGTGACTATAGGATTCTTTGGTCCAAGGGTCTGTTTTGCTCTTGGAAGGAATCAGCGGCTCTGGCATCTGTATCATTTCAAATCCCCTTCCCTTCCTTGCTTCCCTCTCTCGTCTGCGCTGCCCCTTTTCCTGAAAGCACCAGCCACATAAAGTAGCTCTGGTGATGGGGGAGAAGGCAGGAGGCTTGCCCTTCCTCCTCCACCGACCTCTGGCTGGATGGCCCCTGGGGCGAACATGACCCCACCGTCCACCCTTGCACCTTTTTCAGGGAGAGAAACAAGGCGGCAGAGGTCCCCACCCACGGCTCCCAGTGGGTTTGTCCCCCTGGCAGCCCCCTCACGCTCAGGCACTCCCTCCGCAGCCCCTGGCCCCACCACCTCCCTGCCCAAAGGAGAGGCCGCCACCTGGGGGGATTTGGACTTTCCCCAGGTGCCCCCGCCACCCTCATCAGGCAGAAGGCCCGGTTCAAGATTCGAGATGCCAAGTGCCACCTCCGGCCCCGAAGCCGGGAGCCGGCAAAGGAGGCCCTGAGGCAGTTGCTGCTGGGTGAGTGGGCCGCCCTGGTACCAACCCACACGGGGGGGCGGGGGGAGGTCCCCATGCCTGGGGGCTGGGAGCCCAGGGTCCAGCGGGGCTGGGAGCCCAGGGGTAGGGCCTGTCTTCGTCCTCACCACCGTGGTCCCTTAGCCCCAGGAGCCACGCCTGGTGGACCATAGACAGTGGTGGTGTCCCTGGGGAAGAAAGGCAGCATTTGAGTGGAAAAGCATCCCTGGGGTCCGTCGGCCCGCCTCCCTCGGGGTTAAATGAGCTCCCCCAGAGCAAGGGCTTTCTGCGCAGCCTGGTCGTGTCCAAATGGGAGGAATCCCGGGCTCCCTCAGCGGCTCTCTAGAATGAGGGTGGCCCAGAAGGGTGTTCCAGGCTGGGGGAGAGCCTGGGGAAAAGGCCCAGAGGAAAGCATGCCAGCTCTGTTTCCACGAAGATTCCCAGACACCTTAGGATTCCTCCTCAAACCTGACAAACCTCGGCCCCCAGCGGGCCTCACCTGGGCCGAGTGGCCCTGAGCTGGAGCTGCACAGCTTTGCTACGGAAGGCGCACAAAGTGCCTCACGTGCAGCAGTGTGATGGCCTCGGGAGGGCTGGGTGCAGGGCGTGGCTCAGCCCCCCCGGCCCCTCCTGAGACCTGGCCTTCTCCAGCCTCAGTTTCCCCGTCTGCACATGGACTCTTAGGCAAGGCGGGACCCTGGCCACCAGCCGTCTGTGTGCAGGGTGAGGTAGGACCGTGCTCCCCACCCCGTGCCACCTTTGCCACAGTGGCCCCTTCCTTGTCCAGAAAACTGCCACGTGACCTTTGTGACCCTCAAGTGTGACTCCTCCAAGAAGAGGCGCCGTGGCCGAAAGTCCCCATCCAAGGAGGTGACCCACATCACAGCAGAGTTCGAGGTTGAGACAAAGATGGAAGAGGCCTCAGGTGGGTGAGGAGACCCCCTCAAGGGGTGCGGAGGGCCTCAGCGAGGACAGTGGACTGGGAGGTCTGCTGGGCATGAAGCCAGGCTGCCACCCAAGCCACGGCTACCGGAGGTGGAGGCCAGCCAGGCAAGCGGGGGAGCTGGCAGGGCTCAGGGCCGGGCCCTCAGAGCAGCTGCCCAGCCCAGGGTGGAAGAGGAGACCCGGGGCCGCAAGAGGAGCAGGACTGGGGCCTGTGGTGACAGCCACAGGCCTCTCCCCACTGCTCCACACCCTCACCGGGGCCTGGAAGGGCTCATGCCTGCAGCCTCCCCAGGACTGTTGAGCCAAGGACCTGTCTTTCCCAGGTTCCAGCAGGGGCCTTGTGGGATGCTGGCTGGTGTTTCATACCAGCAGTTCTCTCTGGGCTGTAGATGAGAGTTGAGTTGTGACAGAGGAGCAGAGATCTGTCAGCAAGTGTGTGCTGTGTGTGCCTGGCCCTGGACGCTGTGGAAAGAGGGGACAGACCCTTGTCCCCGCACTGGCGGCACGGCCAGCCAAGGGAGACGCCGGTCGGTGGGCGCGTGAGAACGAACAGGGCACAGCGCCGAGGGCCCTCCCCTAGAGAGGGGCCCGGACTCTCCCCCAGAGAGGTGGCATTTGAATCGGGACTTGAAAACAAAGTTCACCAAGTGGAACTGGTGGCAGGGATGGCGTTCAGGCAGAGCGAACAGAACGGGCAAAGGCCCAGAGGTCAGAGAGAGCAGGGTGTGTTCCGGAAGCAGTGAGGAGGGCAGGGCGGCCGGAAGGCAGAGTTCACGGTGAATGTCGGATGCTGGGGGTTAGAGCTAGCGAGGCGGGCAGGGGCTGCACCACGAGGGGCCTGGGATTCAAGGCAGCAGAGCTGGATGTTGTCTTGGAGGCAGTGGCAGCCTCAAGGGTGTTTGAGCAGCAGCCGGGGCCCCCGTGAGTGAGCTGTGCCCTGGGCAGGGGACGTGTTGCAGTGGCAGAGGCCGGGCTTCTACTCAGATCTGCTGCGGGGCCCTTGAGCAGCTCATACCTCTCGGAGCCTCAGTCTCCTGCTGTCAGGCATTCGCAGCAAGGGCACCTCAGCCCGGGGCCAATGTGGGAAGGCTCGGAGCAGGGGCCCGGCCCAGCGCGGCGCCTGGAAGGGCAGCCTGGTGGAGAGACGGCTCGCGGCGGCGGGGCGGGGGGTCGCGAGCTCTGTCTCGCCCGCCCCTGCAGACACCTGCGAGGCCGAGTGCGTGCGGAGGCGAGTGGAGCAGAGCCTGCAGGCCGCCGTCAAGACTCTGCGCAAGTCCGTCAGCCGGCAGCACTTCTCCGTCCAGGTCGCAGGCACTGAGTACGAGGTGGCCCAGCGGCCGGCCAAGGCCCTGGAGGGCCAGGGGACGTGTGGCATAGGCCAGGTGCTGCAGGACGGCAAATGCGGTGAGTCCCTGCCCTCAGCCACTCCAGTGTCGCCCTGCAGACTTTCTCTGTCCTTCCTTCCGTGTGGGCCCAGGTAAAGAGCCCACGGGAGACAGACACGTCGGGCCGGGACAGGGAGACAAGGAGGCCTGCCGGGGAGAAGTGCCGTAGCACTTAGACGTGACGGCTGTCATGAAAGAGCACTCCCCTGGGGCCGGGACCGAGTATACGTGTGACCTGCCCGCGGTCCCGAGGAGGGGCGGGCCGGGGAGAGCACAGGCCAGCAAGGCCCCAGCCGAGGGGTGTGAGGGGCATGGGACCAGTCCGTGTGGCTCGAGAAGGCTTCCCAGCGGAGGCATGTGGGAGCTGAGGGCGGAGGAGGAGGAGGGTGAAGGTGTCCGGGAGGCTGAGGGCCCCCCGGCGGGGCGGGGGCAGCGCTGCAGGGAGCAGCAGAGGCCAGGCCACCGCCGGGGCCGTGGGCAGGGCGGCCAGGTCCGGTGAACGAGGCTGGGGACTTGACCGGCCCCCATCGAGGGGGGACGGGTTTAGAGACAGCCCCCAGCGGCTCAGAGGTGAACTTGACTGAGTCCTGGTTCTAGTGGGGCTGACGGTTACGAGTGGGGCGGACGGTTGCGAGTGGGGCTGACGGTTGCGAGCGGGGCTGACGGTTGCGAGCGGGGCTGACGGTTGCGAGTGGGGCTGATGGTTACGAGTGGGGCGGACGGTTGCGAGTGGGGCTGACGGTTACGAGTGGGGCTGACGGTTACGTGGGAGAGAAGGCAGGCAGCCAGCGGGTGAGCATATCCGCAGGCCCGGTGAGGGCTTGCTGGCCCCGGTGCTGCCCTGGGCGCGCGGGGAAGCTCTGGCCCGCGCTGAGCCGGGGGCAGCCGCATCCGCCCTCTGCCGTGGGAAGGCCAAGTGGAGGGCGGCAGCGGAGCGGAGACCTAGCCAGGGATGGTAGAGCCTGGAACCAGGGGCAGCAGGAGAGGCGGGCAAGGAAGAGAGAAATTGAGAGCACGCTTTGGAGAGGGAGGCGAGGGAGAAGGAGGCTTCGAGGACGACTCCAAGGGTTCGGGCCACTCGGGCAGAGATGGCATGGTTTTCGGATCCGGGAGAAACTTGGGGGAGGGGCTGGCGGAGGCGGGGGTCCCAGCTGTCCTTGTCAGTCTGAGACGCTCATGAGTCGTCCTGGTGAAGGCGCTGACTAGGTTGGAGACACAAATCTGGAGCACAGAGTGTAGCCTGGGCCAGAGACACAGGCTGGGAGCCGCTGGGGAGGAGGTGGGATTTAGGAGTGGGGGGAGGGCCGGTCCCCCGCAAGGGGGGAGGGGGAGGGACTTGGGGATGTCATTCTTTTATTTTTAACCACTTATTTTGAAACCATTTCAAACTTTCAGAAACACTGCCAGACAGAACAAAGAGCTTCCGTATTTTCTTCATCCAGGTTCCCCCATTGCGGATGTCTTACAGCATTCGCGCCGTCATGCTTTCCCGCGCGTGTGGCGTGCTTGTGTGCCTTTACATCACCTGCTAAATTCCACCAACTCTTCCAATAGCATCCCTTTCCTCTCCGTGTTGTGTTTAGTGGTCATGTCTCCAGAATCCTTCATCTGGAGCAGTTCCTGGCTCTTCCCCTGCCTCTCCTGTCCTGCCCTCGGCTGTCCTTAAGTTCTGTAAGATGACCCTCAGCTGCATCTGGTGTTTCCTGGTGACCAGACTCAGGGCCTGCATTCTTGGCAGGAAAACCACGCTCCACGTCTGCTCTTCAGTGCCCCCGTCAGGAGGCACAGGGTATTGCCCTGGTCCACCACTGGTTCCTCCACCTTAATTCACCATTTTCCCTCTGCAGTTGATTAGGATTTCATGGGGATGTATTGGAGTGTGCACCAACACCCTGCTCCCCATCAAACTACCATCCACTCACTGACAGCCACCAAATTAGCCACCTCTACAACTGTTGCCAAGCCGTGTTCTCTATTTCTGTCATCCCTCCTACATTTATTAGCATTCTAGTGTGAGAGAGCTTTCCCTTCTCCCACATGTTGGCATGTATCTATATATCTATGCTTTTATGTTCGGTGCTCAGATCGTCCCCACTTCAGCCAGTGGGCGCCCCATCAGCTTGGCCCCTGTGTCCTTTTGACATGGCTCCGTCACTCATTGAGCATTCCCTTACTGTCCGGCAGTAAAGATGTTTCAGACTCAGCTTGTGCTTTCCCTGCCTTGGAATCAGCCAGATCTCCAAGGACCCCTGTTCCTTTTAGAGGAGGAGAGTGTGTAGAAAGCGAAAGCTGAGGGACTCATTGCTACTGGAGTGTTGCTGCTTCCAGGCCCTCTCATTGGACAGAACTAGAAAGTATAGCTATGCATATATTACATGGAGGCCTACGTACCTATGCTATTCCTGTAGCTGTGTGTGTGTGTGTGTGTGTGTGTGTGTTTTATAAAACCATGAGTTCATACCAATACCTCCAATTCAGTACCTCAGGATTCTTTCTAACTTTTTTTTTCCATGTTATTTTTCCATGTTTCTAAATATCTTGTCCCATGAGGCATTCAGCTCCCTTTCTCCTTAACTTATTTTCTCAGTCAGTTCCCTTACTTACTCATCAGTTTGCTTATGTGGCCAATGCAGCCAACCACACTGGCTCTCCTCAGCCCAGCATCTCTGTATCCTCAGCCCCCAGGCCCCTGTCACTCCCCCAGCCCCTCTGCACCTGAGCCCCACGTCCTCAGGTGCCAGCTCCGCCACAGGGGGAAGGAAAGGGGAGCCGGCAGGGGGGCTTGGTTTGGATGAAGTTGTCTGTGGGGCATCTAGGAGGCAGTTGGTACACAGGCCGAGGGCCCAGGGCTGGAGGGCAGCATGTGGAGCAGAGGGGGGACGAAAGTCCCTGCAGAGACACTTACGAGAGGGCTGAGGCGAGGGGTCTGCCGGGGACCGTGAGTGGCAGCAGCCAGGAGGGCGCATGAGACCAGGACAGGGTCCTTGCAGATGACCACCGCCTGGCTCCTACCCGCTGCTCTTCTGGCATGGGTCTGGGCCCCTCTGTGCCCCTGGAGCCACAGGGGCGAGAGCTGGGCCCTATGTGCAAGGACAGAGCCTGGGCCTGAGGCACCAGCAGACAGCCGGCCAGACCGCCTGGCCACTGCTCCCCACCTCTGCCCCCAGCAGTCTCTCCACGTTGCCTCCGCAGTGGCCTGCGGGCCTGGCACCTACTTCAGCGGAGAGCCAGGCCAGTGTGTGCCGTGCACGCCGGGGACCTACCAGGACGGGAACGGCCAGCTCAGCTGCACGCCGTGCCCCAGCAGCGACGGGCTCGGCCTGGCTGGGGCCCGCAACGTATCCGAGTGTGGAGGCGAGTAGGGGCCCTCCCTGGAAAGAGGGGCCGGGGGTGGGGGAACAGGGCACCTCCTGTCTCCACCGAGGTTCCCAAAGCAAAGGCCCGGGTGCCTCGTGGTCTTTTGTAAAGCTCTTTGCCGTTTCCAGAGCCTGTCAGGACCTCCACGCAGCTGCACTTACAAAGTGCGTTGCAGACCCACAGTGCGTGTGCCAGATGCACGGCGGTGAGCAGGCGCTGGGCTGCACTTGGTGCCCTTTAAAACTGCACCAGGCAGGTTGGGAAGGACTTTACAGTTTACCACTTGCCCATTTACAGGTCAGCTTATAGCGGAGGTACGTAGTGCTTTATAGTTGACCAAACACGTGACACCTCATGGGGCACCCATCATTGTCGAAATGCTTTATGGAGTGCGGCCAGATACTTGGGGAAGAACTGTGCTCTACACAAAGAACTTTACAGTTGGCTTTTTGGATGGTTTGGAGAGCCCTTTTTCAACTTACCAAGCACAATTTGGTTTGCAAAGAGCTTTTCCATTTACTACCCCCACTTAACCTCATCTGTGAAATGGGCTTGTAGCCTTCCCCCCATCAGCGTCCCTTCCCGGGCCATTGTGGGGATCACCCAAGAGAGTGGATGGGGAAAGGTGTGCTGGTGAGTGGGACCCTGAGGGTGGTGGAGACCTCCAGCCTTCTCTGGGGGACAGAAGAGATCAGAGCCCAGCCCTGAGTCCCTGCAGGCTGGCCCTCTGCCCTCTGGCCCCTGCCCCCTCCAGGAGTGTGGTCTGTGCCCCAGGGGAGGTAGTACCTGTCAGAGAGCACAGAGAGGCCACGGGGGGAGCAGAGAATTCCAGGGTCTGGGCTGAGAAGGCACTAAACCCACGCCTCGCTCAGCGCCGGAATACCCTCTACATCCTGACTTTTTGCTAGAATGTATTGTCTCCTCCCTTTGTCCCAGCTGTGCCCTAGGGACCTCACAGAACCCCCTCCCTCTGCTCAGGCCCAGCCAGGCAGATAGACAAGGCAGCATCAGCCTGGAGCTTAAGAGCCCCAGGTCCTCATGTGAAGACAGTGTGGGCCGCCCCCTGGGCAGAGCCCCCTAAATAAATGGCCTCCACGACCTCCCACCTCCACGTGTGGTGTCCACACTTCTCAGCTCTGGAGCAAGGCCACTTCTCAACCCGCAGCCCTTCTAGCTGGTGGGAGGAGAAAAGCCAGGCCTGAGCAAGACCACACAGTGCACTCCTCCCCCTCGACCCCTCGCCTTGGTGCCTTTCCCACAACAGGTGAGGGCTGAGCTGAGCGCTGGGCCTGGACCGAGGCGCCCCGCCCCCAGCCTGAGCCGTGACCTCTGACTTGCAGGCCAGTGCTCTCCAGGCTTCTTCTCCACCGACGGCTTCAGGCCCTGCCAGGCCTGCCCCGTGGGCACGTACCAGCCAGAGCCTGGGCGCACGGGCTGCTTCCCCTGCGGAGGGGGGCTGCTCACCAAGCACGAGGGCACAGCCGCCTTCCAAGACTGTGAGGCCAAAGGTGAGGACTCCCCCCCCTCACCCCTCCGCTCAGGGTCAAGTTTCCCTGGATGCCCCTCATTTCCTGCCCTGGCAAACCTCCAAGGTCAGAGGAGGAGCCTGGAGCCTCAAGCAGTGGACACGGGTGACGAGCTCTGGGCTGCGCACGAGGACAGGGACGGCGGGGGTCCGACACAGGCCTGCCTGGGGGCTCGGATGAGAGAGCCTGGCAGGCACGGAGGCTCCAGCCTGGAGCTTTGAGCCCCCAGCCGCCAGCTCCTCAAGACGCTGGGGAGGCTTTGAGCTGCACTGGGAGGAAGGTTGGGAGGGGAGGAAGGTGAGGAGGGGCAGGAGGCGGAGGGGCAGTGGGGTGAGGTCAGAGGTCAGAGGTCTTCAGGGCTGCCGGGGCCCTGCAGTACGGCCCCTCCTCCCCTCCACGCCACCAAAGCTCCACCGCCGCCCCAGGCTTGACTCTCCACTGAGGGACAGTCCTCCCCACCTGCTGATGGTCCGACATACAGACTCTGAATCTTCCCCAGCTCTCCAGCCCCACCTGCCCCCGGCTCCTGCCAGGTTTTCTCCCCTTGACTGTTAGCCTCCCAGAAGGAGTGTCTGGACTCCACCTCCTCTCCTCTCATTCTCTCCGAATCCCCGCCAGCCAGACTGTCACCCCACTACGCCCAGCGTTTGCTCCCATCAGGGCGGCCCACAGGGTCCCTGAGTTCCTGGAGCCCAAGTCAGTTCTGTCTGCGTCTCCCGAGACTGGGACGCGGCCTCCTTGCAGCGCTCTCCCTGCTCCTCCTCGGCCTGGGCCCCAGGCCCCGCTCAGCCTCCCCCCGCTCCGCCCCCGAGCGCTGGGACATCGCAGGCCCCGTGCCCTCGCCGCTCTTGAGTCTGGATGAACGCATCTGTTCGCTTTAAGTAGCAGCTCTGCATGGGTGCCCCCATCTTCCGTTTCCATCCATCCTCTCCCCTGAACTGGACTCTGCCCTCCTGCCAGGCCACAGCTCCGCATGGTATCTAACAAGCATCTCAGATTCCACAAGTCCGGGCTCCCTCCCCTCCAGTGCACAGCGGCTCTTCCTGCCATGTGCTCAAGGGAACCTTGGCGTCACTCTGAGGGCTCTTTCCCCCTCCCCTCACACCCAGTCTGTCCGCAGCCCCTGCGGCTCTAGCTTCTAAACAGCCCGACTGGGCCTTCCCTGGCGGTCCAGTGGTTAAGACTCCACACTTCCCCTGCAAGGGGCACGGGTTCCATCCCTGGTCGGGGAGCTAAGATCCTGCATGATGCGCAGCAGGGCCTAAAAAATAAACAGACGCACAGTGACCCTGACCCAGGCCACCGCCACCTCTCCCCGATGGCCCTAGCCTGTCCTGCTTGGGCCTCCGCCCCCACCTCCACCCCCCAGAGCCCACTCCCAGTGCAGCAGCCGGGGACACGGGGCAGCTCCAGGTGGCCTTCCTCACTCACAGGAAAGCCCAGTCCTCACCGTGGCCCCTGACCTCTGCTCCGGCCACAGCTGGCACAGACACGGCCCACCTCCGGGCCAGCTCTGCACTCCTCGGGTCTCCACGCTGGTCCCCTCGGTGCCGCCTTCCCTCACCTCCCTCCACAGCCAGCCCTATGGCATCTCACTTTCCGTTTATTATCCCCAGTGGAGGGACAGACCGGCATCCCACGCAGCCGGAGTACGATGTGGGCCCCGGGGCAGGGCTCGGTCTGCCTGGCTCGCTGCTCAGAGCCCGTGGTCCACAGCACCCCCTGCACTGTCGCGGGCAGGGTCGGGGGGCAGAGGGGTCGGCCTCTCAGCAACTGGGCGCGGGTGGTGGGAGGTTAGCGGGCAGTGGGGAGGGGCCTTGAGCTCTGTGCTGAGTCAGCCCTCAAGGGCAGGGAGCCCCGGGGAGAATGCCGCCTGCCCTTTCCCACCGGCCCCCACCCCCTCCACAGTGCACTGCTCCCCCGGCCACCACTACAACACCACCACCCACCGGTGCATCCGCTGCCCTGTCGGCACCTACCAGCCCGAGTTTGGCCAGAACCACTGCGTCACCTGTCCGGGCAACACCAGCACAGACTTCGACGGCTCCACCAACGTCACACACTGCAAAAGTAGGTGCCGCTCTTCCCACGGCCGAGGAGCTGCGGGTGCCGGGAGGGGACTGGGGGCAGGTTGTGAGGGCAGGGTGAGCCCTGACCTCAGGTCGTGTCCGCGGTGACACGGACCGGGAGGCCGGTGACTCCTCCCTGGCCCATCTCATCCGCACGTGCACTCGATGGGACACCCTGTGGCGTGGAGGGTGCGGCCGGCTTGGCCGGCCCCCTGCGCTCCACGGAGCGACCTGATTGCACCGTCGTTCGTCAGTTCCCATGGCTAACCTGCGCCTCAGTGCCGGGCCAGGCCCCACTCCAGGCTCTGGGTCTGCGGAGGGAAAAGTCAGGGCCTGTGCCAAGGAGGCTTGTGGGGCAGCTGCCCGTGCCAGACCCTGCAGCTCTGTAGGCGCAGGATGCTTGGGGTGTACCAAGGGTGCAGGAGGAAGAGGGAGACCAGACGGCCGCCCTGTGTCTGTAGGAAGCTCCGTTTTAGCCAAAAGAAACGTGGCAGCGTAAGACAATCTGGGAAATAGATCATCTCCGAGCCCCTCACCAGCAAGTCATCTGGGCCTAACCCAGAGGATTCTGTCTTTAGGGATTTCTGATTCACTTTTCAGAGCCCTTTAGGGCATATGTTCTGGTATTTTACCCTTTCCCTAATCAGTTTCCAGCCAGTGACCCCTTTCCTGGGCTGCTGGTCATGTTTGGAACAGCCTAATGGCCCATGAAGGAGATTTAATCCTTGACGTGGACGCCATCCCCTCTGCCCGGGCTGTCCCGGCTGGGCTCACGGCCTCCTGCTGCAGCTCAGCACAGGCAGGGTTTTAAGTGTTTAAACGTCCTAATGAGGAAAAGTGGGGGAAAAGTGTGAGGGAAGCTTCTGGAATGATAAGGTGAAAATGAAATGTTTCCCAGAAACTTTGATGTGAGGAGATCTTTAAATGAAAATGTGTGAGAAAATTATGTATATTTAGTATTTACATTCAGTTTTCTTCACATAACTTCCTTTTATGCAGTTAAGCTAGGAACCGTTTAGCTCATAAAAAAAAGTCACGTTTGGCCTCTTTGAGGATGCACAGCTTAGCTAAAATTGAAAAGATAGGGAAGTGTGTCTCTTGCTGGTCCCTGAGCCTGCCTGCTCCCTGGGGAGGGCCACACCTGGCACCTGGGGGGCACTCGGGATGTTGAGCAAAGGGATACACAGACGAGTGAGTGGAGAGAAAGGGGACGTTGGGGCACACTTGGCCTTGGCTGAGACACGGAGGAGAGCACGGGCTGGCGGGGAGCTGGCAGCTGCGGGGACAAGGACGCACCTGCCGGGGCGGGGTGGCGAGCGGCTCCAGGCAGGAGGCCAGGACGAGGCCCGGCCGCGGAGGTTCAGGTGAGGCAGCCCAGGAAGGGGGTCACCCGGGCTGGGCCTCCGAGAACCAACACGGAACGGGGACCCGCCCCCCGCTGAGGGGTCCCCGAGGGAAGACCGGCCTGGAGCCTGGCCTGCTGGCGGGGAGGACCGGGTAGAGGGGGGACCAGAGAGGGGGCGGAGCACCTACCAGCCCTGCCCTGGGCCGCCAAGGCTGCTGAGGGCCAGCCGGGCCTGACCAGGGCACGGGCCGTGGTGCCCACAGACCAGCACTGCGGCGGCGAGCTTGGCGACTACACGGGCTACATCGAGTCCCCCAACTACCCCGGCGACTACCCGGCCAATGCCGAGTGCGTGTGGCACCTCTCGCCGCCCCCCAAGCGCAGGATCCTCATCGTGGTCCCCGAGATCTTCCTGCCCATCGAGGACGGGTGTGGCGACGTCCTGGTCATGAGGAAGAGCGGTACGTGCCGTCCAGGGGGGCGGCCTCCACCACACGCCCACCCCTCCCCCGCGGCACAGCTCTGCAGGGCACTCACCTCCGACCCCAGGGGCTGCGCTTTCCAGAGCTGTGTGGAAAGGTCCGGAGAGCTTAGGGTGTGTCCTGAGTGTGGGAATCAGGACCTGGTCAGGTCTGGTCTCGATGCTGACCGCAAGCCCACCTCTCATCCCAGCTGTGCCCCGCATCCTGCCACACCGCCCAGGGCGAGCCCCCCGGAGCACCCCTGCCCCGCAGGGCCTCTTCCCCGCTCTGTGCTTGGAGGGGTGGTGAAGGGCCAGCCCATGCACTCACACGGGGCGCCCCAGGGTCCGCTCCCCCGCTCCGTGAGCTGCGGCCTCCCAGCTCACCACCCCCATGGGGGCTCCAGGTGAGACTTTGGGCGAGGGACCGGCCCCTCAGCAGTGGGTGAGCACGAGCGCGTGCCCAGATGGCCACGGCAGCGAGAAAGGTGGGGAGCCCTGAGATCCCCCCCCCAGGGACTGGGTAGAACCCCTTACGGCCTGTGCCTCGGCTGGGGACCTCGCTGCTGTGGCAAGGCCGCAGTGCCCCCAGGGAGCAAGCTCCAGGTCAGAATGTTAGGGAAGAAGAAGGGGGACAAGACAGACACAAAAACGTGCCCGCCCACCGGGGTCTGGGATGTGTCTGATACACAGAGACCGGCCAGAGGAGCAGGAGAGTGGGGGGGACGGGGGAGTAGGGAGGGCCTTGTCCACTGTGTGCTGCATTGTTCCCAGGTGCCTGCACCGCCCACTCAGTGTAGCTGATGAGCAGGAAATGTCCCCCAGTGTGTGAATGGGAGGCCCGAGGCCAGGAGGGGCAAGGTACCCGGCCAGCGTCCTACAGCCAGTCAGAGCGCAGCCCAGGACCATCCCCCGCCCATTCCCGTCACCAGCCTCCCTAGTCCACGGCATCTTCCCCTCCACTGTCTGTCCACAGAGCTGAGCTCTAGGGAGGCCAGCCTCTCCCACCTCGAGGACACCTCAGGAAAGCTCCCCCAGGGAGCAGTGAGGAAGTGGGGCACCCTTTGGCCAGCCCCAGGCACCCCAGGGGTCAGCAGGCTCACCCTTGTTCATCTGCTCACCGGGAGAGGAGACTGACCCTCCACCCCAGCCCCGGCTCTGTGCTGGGTGCAGGCGTGAGCCCTGTCCTTGAGGAGCAGTTGGCAGGGAGACAGTGACAACCCTATAGAGAGGGGCTGTAGTACAGTGTTCACAGAGCAGAGAGGAAACAGGGTAGGGTGGGGGAGGAGCAGTCAGGGAGGCTACCTGGAGGAGGAGGCACAGAAACTTGTCTCAGAGGGACAAGTAGGAACTGGGGCTGAGGGTCGGGAAGGGCATTTGGGGCCGAGGGAACAAGTGTGGGGACTGGAGAGCTGGAGCGTTTGGGGGACTGGGGGCTGTGGGTGCTGGATGGCTGACTGAGTGGGGAGGCCAGAGGCCTGTGGCAGGAGGTCAGGGACCGGGTGAGGAGCTGTGGATCTGGGGCAGCTCAACCATGACGTGCCTCCGCCCCCTGCCCCATCCCCAGCCTCACCCACCTCTATCACCACCTATGAGACCTGCCAGACCTACGAGAGGCCCATCGCCTTCACCTCCCGCTCCAGGAAGCTCTGGATCCAGTTCAAATCCAATGAAGGCAACAGCGGCAAAGGGTTCCAAGTACCTTATGTCACCTACGACGGTGAGTGTGGCCCCACTGTGCACCCAGGCTGGCCCTGGGGACACAGAAACAAATCACATGTCCCCGGCCTCAGGGAACTCCAGCCTTGAGGGACTGTGGGGTCCAAACAGGCCCATAAGGGCGACAGCGTGGTGCAGATGAGGGAGCTATTAGTGGTGTCTGCGGGCCTCAGAGGGAGGTGCTACCCAAGCAGGGTTTCGAGGGTTGTATAGGGGTTTTCTAGCTAGTCAAACCTGGAGGAGAGCAGTGTGGTGGAGGAGACAAAGGCACGCAGTCTGAAGCCCTGGGGGAGGGCTGAGGCTGATGGGGAGCAGGAGGCAGGAGGTACCTTCGCCTTCAGCCTCTACCCTCACCTTCCTTCCTTCCCCACCGGCGGGTTTCGCAGAGGACTACCAGCAGTTAATAGAAGATATCGTCCGCGATGGACGGCTCTACGCCTCAGAGAATCACCAGGAAATTTTGAAAGTGAGTGAGCTTCCCTATGGGAAGGGATCATATAATCCTGGGATAGTGGCCTGTGATGATCCAGGGCCATCCCTGCCCCCAGCCCCGAGCCCAGCCCTGCACAGAACTGAGGGGAGGAGAGTGATAACAGGAGAAGAGAAGGTGATGGGAGCAGGCGGCCAGGGGCAGGGCTGGGCCAGTGCATCTGTCCTTCTAGCCCAGGACCTGCTGACGTGCCCATGGGCAGGTTCCTTATGAGCTCTCGGCCTCACTTTACTCATCTGTGAAATGGGGAGAGCTCGACAGCATGGTCTCTTAAACTCAGGAGAATCCTCCGCTGCCTTTGGGACTGACTCCCTCCTCATCCCGCCCACGTCCTGAGGAGTAGAGCCACCTAGTCATCCGGGGGCTGTGGCCGTCACACGGCGGGCACAGGCCGGGTCAGGGCCCAGGTTGTCACCGTGAGGAGCCAGACTCAGGGATCTGCTTGGGCTCTGGGGGTCGGGCCCCAGCCCAGCCCTGGGCAGACAGCACCCCCAGCCTGGGAGCCGAGGGTGGCGTGGAGGGCAAGAGCGGGGCTGGCCAGTCCCTCGCTAACTTCTGCTCCGGCTGCCACCTCCCAGCTGGGCAGCCCCAGGCAAGCTGTCTGAGCCCCGCCTCGTGTCTGAGAAACTGGGACGGCTCACAGAGTCTCCGAGCCCAGGCCTGGAGCACCCCTGCACACAGTAGGCAGTTTGTAAGCCAAGAGGTTTGCCCCCTGCTGCCCTACCCGGATGAGACCTGGGGGTCTCGGGGCATGAAGCCCCTCGTCGCCCTCCTCAGGCGCCTGTCTGTTTAGTGGGAACCAGAGGGTTGTCCTGGCCTCTCCGACTCTGTCCTGTTGACAGTGCCCGACTCTCTCGTCCTCGCCCCGGCCCTCTGCCCCACCCTGCGGCTGGGAGCATCTTTTCAGAACTAGAAGTGTTCCCGTCTCTTAGGACCAAGCCTTGGCCAGCGAGGCCCAGCCTGGCACAGCTACCACCTGCCTCCGCAGCGGCTCTCAGGCCTCCACTCCCCACCTCACTGGCCACGGCCTCCCAGGAACGCTCTCCCCATTCTCTGCTCAGTGAACGTCCTCCCGTCCTGCTGCTCTCAGCTCAGGCGTCCCATCCTCTGGGCCTCCCTAGCCAGGTTGCGCTCTGAGGGCCCCAGTGGCCCCCTTCTTGGCCGTCAGGCCTGCAGTTTAGGTTGTCCTGTGATTGTCCTGTGATTTGTCCTGTGATTATTTGGCCCCCGCCCCCCCCCCGCTGGGGAAGGAACCACAGGGCTTCCCCCTCAGCACTCTGTCCCCGGCACCTGGCACTGCGCCCAGCACATGGGAGGAATTCCACCAGTGTGTCCAAGGGCGTGGGTGCATGTGTGCACGTGGGAGAGGGAGTGTGTGTGCACGCGCGTGCGCGTGTGTGTGCCCGCTCGCACATGCCGGGACGAGTCACACCCCAAGACGGCCGCTTGAGACGATGAGCTCGTGGGGCAGGAAGCATGCGGTGCGGTGGCTGCCGGTCACTGGAGGTTCTCCCCCAGGGTGGCATCGCCCCACTTTACAGATGATGACCCTGGGCTCTGAGAGGGGGCCCAGCTGGTGAGTGACGGCGCCTGAGTGTGGGCCGCCTGGACCCTCGCGGCACACCTGTGCCGAGCACCCCTGGGCCAGGCTCTTGGCTCTCAGGACTGCACTTCCTCTTCCGCGCAGCCCTGAGAGGAGGGATCGTCACCCCGCCATTCAGATGAATGATTCAAGTTCAGAGCAGCAGGGCCATTTTCCCAGGGCTGGGGCACTAGGGGGGAGATGGTGCAGCTGCGGTTTCCAGTCCGGCCTACTGGCCTCCAAAGCCTTGCTCTCTACTCCGTGTGCTCTGGTTTTCCACCTGGGGGGTTTGGCTGTTGTGTTTTTGCAGCGCACCCTTCTAAGATAAAATGTGACTGGAACTCCAAGAGTTAAAACGAATAGACTATGAAAAAACCAATTAGGCTATTAAAACCGAAAACCTATTCATGGCAAGGAGTCTGTAGGGTCCTGAAACACACCAGCCAGCCCAGCCCCTTCCCCCTTCCCGCATCCCTGCAGACACCCTCAGGCCCCTCCAGGGCGCCGGGCATCCCTCCAGCCTGGCCCCAGGCCCCTCAGCCTGGCCGCACCGTGTCTTGCAGGACAAGAAGCTGATCAAGGCCCTCTTCGACGTGCTGGCGTATCCCCAGAACTACTTCAAGTACACAGCCCAGGAGTCCAAGGAGATGTTCCCGCGGTCCTTCATCAAACTGCTGCGCTCCAAGGTGTCCCGGTTCCTGCGACCCTACAAATAACACTGGTGCAGCTGCCCTGCTTGGGGTGCCGGCTCCCCGGGGGGGAGAGAGCTCCTCCCCTCCACAGTCGAAGCTGAAGGCGGCTCCGTGGGCCCCCACGCTGCCTTGGGAATCGCCGTGGCGTCTGCCCTTCAGGAATCGCCGACCAGCCCGTGGCGGGCAAGACCACATCCAGGCAGAGACCCCAGCCCGGCTGCACGCCTCTGATGCCGCCCCCGTGGGAAAACATGGCTTCAGGCAGCCTTTCTTGCTCCTTCCAGGGCACCAGTAGCGCCCTCTCCTGAGCTGGCACCAGCGGACGCCACCCGGACCAGGACGCTCGGCCACCACCCAGGCGGGTCCCGGGCAGAGCTGACCTTTGGAGGTTGCACGTGCCCTCTGCCTGGTGCTTCAGGGGAGAGAGGGGCATGGCTGCCATATCTCAAGGGGGCTCTCAGAGGCAGAATCCAAGACAGGAGGCCAGGCCGTGGAAGCAGGGGTGGTGAAGGCTCGTCTGGGGGCTGCGATAAGCCAGTGTCGATGCCGGCAGGGCGTCCACACCCGCCAGCTCCTCTGGCCGTGGGCCCAGGACACGGGCGAGTGCGGTTGGGCTCTCAGGATTCTGTGATGGGACAGAAAAGAGGTGCTGGGAGAGGAAACTGTAGATTTCTGCTTTCCCGTGATAGAGCATCTAATTAAGTACTATGTGTATATGAATATAAAGATAAAGATATATATACTTCTATTTGTGGGTACTTTAGGAGAATTCTCTTTAGTAACTGTAAATATTAATCGCCACCCCGTCATCTCCCAGCTGTTGCTGGCTTCCCTGACTGATTAAACTGCTCCTCCAGGCACTTGCCACGTCTGTTTACAAAGGCCAGGAGCCTCCAAGGCCGGGGGTGAGGCAGGTCGGCCCTGGACACGCGGTGGAGTACAAACGCTTGGGGAGCTGGGCACCATGCTCTGCCAGCGTGTTGCCCTCCGATGGAACGCAGTGGAAAGCAGTGTCCCTTCGGACCCCTTCCTGGGGTCACAGGGCCCAGTGGTAAACTTTAGAAGGGGCCTGTGTCCGACCCGAGGCCATGACCGTGGAGTTCAAGCTGAGGGCGCTTGCCACCGGAAGGCAAGGCTTTGCCCCTGTGAGCACAGGCTGTGCTGAGCACCGGGGCCCAGGGAGGAAAACGGGCACCGGGACGGGGGGCTGCGCCCAGGCAGAGGCAGGCCAGCTGTCGGAGGCCGGGCTTCCAGTGCAGTCTTCTTTCTGCTGCAGCCTGTGGCCTCCCTCTCAGAGTGTCTCTGTAAAGAAGGAAAGTCTGGAGCGTGACCGGGCTGCACTGTGTCCCGCTCAGCCAGGAGCCAGGGCCTGGGATGGAGCTAGCGAGGACCTCCGACAGGCCGCGGCCTCGCCCACTGCCACGCTGCTGCTGCCACCAGCCGCGGGACACGCAGACGCTCTGTAGCTTTAGGGTTAACAGATATTCAGAATCCCAAGGAACACGGGCGAATCCTCAAGCGAACTCCCGTCACCCATTCTGGTCGCCTCTAGGCGGTTTCCTCCTCGCCCCAGACCCACGCGTGCCGCTAGGGACGAGCGCGCCCTTTTGAGAACGGCTGTGGCGCTGAGGGCGTGAGGCCTGGAGGTCCCGGGCTGGGTGGCGAGCAGGTCACGGCGGATTTTACAGTCCAGAGCGGGGCTCGGCGCTCAGGAGTTACTCACCGCCGTTAGCTGTGTCTTCAGCGGCGGGTCCCCAGCTTGACTGATGCTCTTCCAAAATCCAACTCAAGCGGGGAGGGTGCTGCACTTGGTCGGTAGCTCAGTGTCAGCTGGGAAGCCCCGTCCAGGCCACGCTGCCCCGCCCCACCCCGGTCACAGTTGTTGAAGGCCAGTCACAGTTTCCAGAAAGAGGCCTGTCCTCCGCGTCAAGCCCTTGGTCCTCCCCAGAAATTAGGTGTGTCCTCCAGAATCAGCCCCCAGCAATAGCTACCCAGGGGAGGCCACTGGGAAGGGTTTTTGGTTTTGGGGATTTTTTTTTAACGCTCTCAGAAAGGATTTTTTTGATCCAGAGAAGACCAGAAAGAGCTCTCATCTCTCCTGAACTCTTTCTGCTGCTCCTTTGGGTGGTTTCCGGCAGTTGCCACCCACATACCCAGTAACCTACCCACCCTTTCGGTGGGTCCACCCCAATCCACGGCTCTCGCCACCACTGTGGTCAGACCCTGCCCCGTGTCTCCCGGGCAGAGCAGGACGGGGCAGTGCAGATGTGGGCCCCGCACCGTCTCGAGTGCCAGGGAGCCCGCGATCCAAACTCACCAGCCGCCCGCTGTCACCATCCAGCCCTCCCTCCCCAGTAAAACCACCTCCCGCGCCATCAGGGGACTCAAAGTCCAGGGGTGGGGTCTTTCCTGAACCTTGTCGGCCCTCAGCCCCACGCTGGGGACCCTGGGGGTCCCACTTATTAAACGCAGAGCTGTCGCCACTCCTTGGGGCCTGGTGGTCCCAGGAGATCTACCCGGGCAACAAAGCTTGTTTCTTCATGTTTCCATGTGGACGCAGGTGGTAGATTGGCTGACACAGGTGGCTCTTCCACCTGGCTCTAGGTGGAGGTGGAGAGAAAAGGGAAGGCGGACAAGGACTGGCCCAGGTAGGGCCGTTCCTGCGGTGAGTCCTGAAGAAGGACAGAAGCCGAGACGGGTGCAGAAGGCCTGAGCTGCCCAGGGGCTGAGCCAGAAGGAGCACATCCCACTCCTGGACGGGACGTTGGCCTTGAGCAGCCACAGACCCATCCCAGCCAGGGCCTGCCTGGCACGGACCCTAAGGGGCTAGCCAGTTGATAAACTCCAAGGAAAGGAGCTAAGCAACACATTTCTGGAAGCAAAAGCCTGCCCGCTGGCCAGGGCTGAAAGCAGGTGCCAAGGCCTGGCGATTCTGATGAGCTTGGTTCTGGCCCAGCAGAGCATCAGGCTGGGGCGACCGGAGCAGCTCTGCAGAGGTGGCAGTGGAGACTGAGGGACCTCTGCCCCGTGGGCCGGGCACCTCCTGGCACACTCTGCTTTCATGGAAATGCGCCCAGGAAAGGGAAGGAATCCGCTCAGGTCTAGTGGCCAAGCCCTCAGCAAGGGAGTGTTGAGGTCGCCTCATCTGCTTCCCCGAACTAGGCTCCTTTTCCCCGATTGTGCCTTGCAGCTGCTGCGTGGTGCTGGCCCCCCTCCTCCCCCGGGGCTCTCCGCTTAGGTCAGACAGCAGGTCGCACCTGCCAGGGGTGGTGGCCTCCTTCCTCAGTCTCTCCCAGCTCTTCGACTCTGCGGTGACAGGCTCGAGGAGGCCGTGGGGCCCGAGGTGGTGGCCTCGGGCAGCTTTCCCTCCTGCCACCCATGGGTTTGGGACACGCAGATAGAGTAGAACTGAGACCCCAGGCCAAGAAGCTTCCAGAGAGCGATGGCCCACAGAGACCCTCTCCCCCGCACCTCTTACAAACCCACCTCTCCTACCTGAACCCTCGTTCTCCCAGAGACACAGCCAAGGTCACCCCTCTTCCACGATAAGAGGCCCCCGCCTGCTGGAGCTGGAGCAGGGGCCTAAGTGACATTTCAGGGGCTGAATAAGACTTGCAGCACCTCCGCCGCCCCAGCTGAAAACTAAGACACTGAACTAAGTTGGGTCATTTAGCAAACGTTTGCTGAGCACCTACTGTGTGCTAGGCTCCTAGAAAGGCAGAGAGACCACAGCCCAGGGGCTGACAGGATGCCCTGGAAAGCCCTCTGGTCACAGAGATAAAGGTGATGGAGGCCTGGGTGGCAGAGCCCAGCGCTCCCATCAGGAGAAGGCCATCCCTCCCTCCCACGCCTCCCAGGACCCCGGGTGGGGTGCAGGGCACTTGCAGGAGGGGCAGAGCAGAGCCTGGTCACCAAGCTACACTTCAAGAAAGACACCTCGAAGGAGAAGCTGCAGCCAGCTGGGCAGAGAGAGAAAAGCACACGAGCCAAGACTGCGGACCCCAGGAGCCCAGCCAACACGCCCAGGACACCGGTCTCCACCCTGACGCCTCGCCCGCTGCCAGCACCTGGCACGGTCAGTGCTCCAGAAGGGGGCCTCCTTTCTCGTCACCCAGGGACCGTGGCTGCGTTTGGCTCCTCTACTCCATGCTTGGGGGTTTCGTCAGTCTGGCAAACTGCGTCTTATACCAAGGACCCCTTTCCTCGCCAGAGATGCACGTGGTGGCAGCTCAGCCCTTCTGACAAGGGCAACAGCGCCGAGCCGACGTCATTCAGGCCAAAGGCAGAGGGACTCGATGTCTGGGACACTGCCCGTCGCACAGGTGGAGACAGAGCAAGTAGCTCCTGCTCTCCCAGGGCTGCCCCTGCCCCTCAGCGCCCGCACATCACCTGCAGGAGTGAGTCCTGAGCCCTCGCTGTGCGCCAGCCACAGGGCCGGCCCGCCCTGCTCCATGGAGACGGCACCCAGGGGCCCAGGCGACACGGGCGTGGCCGCACACCCCCTCCTAGCAGCCTGCACGGATGGCCCCCGAGAGCAGGACCCTGTGCTTCCCTGAGGCCTCCCAGCCCCTGGATGGAGCCTCTGAAACTGTCTGTCCCCCCAAGTCTCAACAGGAAGCAATGAAGGGCCAGAGGTGCCTCCCCCACCCCCCGCCCCCTGCCAAACCCCCCGGGGCTCAGCCCCATGACATGTGCACATGCTCAGTGCTCTGCAGGCTGGGAGGCCCAGCGACAGGCCCAAGGCGAATTGTTAGGAGCTCATGGAATTGAGAATCAAACCCAAGCCCGTCTAATCCCAAAGTAGGAAATGTCCCTCTGTGAAATGCTGATCACTGAATTTTACAGATTGGGAAACTCAGCAAGTCAGCCTGGCAGTGGAGGGCCCGGGGTGGGGGGACATGAAGGAGAGGGCAAGAGGGAGGAGGGGGTGTGGACCTAGTGACCTCCCCCCTCTGGAACAAGTGCTAAAAGCTCATTCAGAGAAAGATGGCCTTCTGTCTTCTCCCCGGGTGGACAGGTCACTTCCATTCAAACTGAGCCTGCCGGGTAAGCTGGGCCGCTGCTCGGCGCTCACCCTGGGAGGTTCTGGGTGCCTTGAGCCGAGGCCGGCGCACAGCCCTGCAAGATGCCAAGTGTCCCTCCCCTACCTGCCCTTCTGCCAGCTCCGGGTGTTCCTCAGCGGACAGGCGTGGGGAAAAGTAGGGGAAAAAAGGGAAAGCTGTCTGATGCCAAGTATTTTGTATTTCAGTCCAGAGGCCACGTAGATCTGCAGGGAAACTTCTTATTCCACTGAGCTCAAAACCTTAAACAGTCTGAGTGAGCAGACCCAGCCCATGTGACTCCTGAAACAGGCTGTCTGAACACCACTGGGGGCGGTGCAGGGTTGGGTGGGGGACCGCAGAGCTGACCCTCGTTCTCGCAGCCTTCAGTTTGGGCTTCTGCAAAGGCGCTGGTGGTACTGTCCAGGCGCTTTGGCAATCTCTCTGCCTGCAAGGCTGACAAATATCAATGTAACCACATTTTTATTTTAGTTGCCTCAAATATTCAAAGTTTTGTTTTCTCCATCATGTTCATACATATGCATGTAATTAAACATTTGTGAAAAATCACTTTAATAATAAACAGGAAATGAACTTAAATACTGCCCCTTCCTCTCATTCATCAGTGGTTAGGACAGAGGCGGCGGGGGGGCGCGGAGGCCGGTGGAAAAGGTAACTGGAATCAGACAGTTTTTTCAGAAATTCCCTGGCTGTATTGAAGACTGAAAGTAAAGGAGCTACAGAAAGCTTCCGGCACACAAAGCAGCAGTTTGAGACGTGCTTGTGGAGGACACCCAAAGTTAGGAAACATGTTCCTAAATGAGCCCCCAGAAAGTAAAACTTCCATGTTTCAAATCCCATTTCTCCTCATGACCGGCATCATGAAAGGAGAGATGTTCCTTTACACAGGGGTCACGGTCAGTGAGCACCAGGGCATCTGGGACCCCTTGAAATTAGACGCACAATCAGTGTTCTTTGTGTGTGTACGCATGCGTGCCTGTGAGCACACACGCATGCGTTTCTCTGGGAATGTGGCCCATGGCTTTCATCAGATTCTCAAAGAAATCTAGAACCACAAAAAGGCTAATAACCACCGTTCTCCTCAGTAATGTGGAGACCCTCTGGTATCATGCACTCGACAGGAGAAAAAACAATTTTATAAATGACATTAATATCCCAAATTACACAATAAACACCAGATTTTTTTCTTGGTTTAATGAAGTGGTTTAAAAGTCTAAGGAAACTTCTGAGAATGTACCCAAAAGAATTGAAAGCAGTCTCGAAGAGACATTTGTACACCCATGTTCATAGGGGCATTATTCACGATAGTCAAAAAGTAGAAACGACCCAAGTGTCCATCAATGGATGAAGAGATAAATAAAACAGGGTCTATCCATACGATGGAATATGATTCACCCTTAAAAAGGAGTGAAGTTCTGACACGTGCTACAACATGGATGAACTTTAAAGACACTATGCTGAGGGAAGTACGCCAGTCACAAAAGGACAAACACCATATGATTCCCCTTATATGAGTCTCTGGAGGAGTCAAATCCACAGAGACAGAAAGTAGAATGGGGGTCGCCAGGGGCTGCGGAGGAAGGAGAAACAGGGAGTTGACGTCTAATGGGTACAGCGTTTCAGTCTGGGAAGATGAAAAAGATCTGGAGATGGCTGGAGGTGATGGTTACACAAGAATGTGAATGTCGTTAATGCCACTTAACTATATTTTTTTAATTAACTTTTATTGGAGTATAGTTGCTTTACAGTGCTGTGTCAGTTTCTGCTGTACAGCAAAGCGAATCAGCCACACGCATACACATATCCGCTCTTTTTTGGATTTCCTTCCCATTTAGGTCACCACAGAGCACTGAGTAGAGTTCCCTGCGCTATACAGTAGGTTCTCATTAGTTATCTATTTTATATATAGTAGTGTATATATGTCAACCCCAATCTCCCAGTTCATCCCACCCACCTCTTCCCCTCTTGGTGTCCATATGTTTGTTCTCTACGTCTGTGTCTCTATTTCTGCTTTGCAAATAAGTCATCTGTTATCATTTTTCTAGATTCCACACATAAGCGATATTATACGATATTTGTTTTTCTCTTTCTGACTTACTCCACTCTGTATGACAGTCTCTAGGTCCATCCATATCTCTGCAAATTGCACAATTTCGTTCCTTTTTATGGCTGAGTAATATTCCATTGCATATATGTACCACATCTTCTTTATCCATTCTTCTGTTGATGGACATTTAGGTTGCTTCCATGTCCTGGCTATTGTAAATAGTGCTGCAATGAATATTGGGGTGCATGTATCTTTTGGATTAACTATTTTTTAAAGGGTTTAAATAGTAAATGTTATATTATGTACCTTTCACCACAGTTTTTTTTTTTTAATTTTAAGGGGAAAACAGTGATGACATCCTCTGAGCACACAACACTCTTGATATTTCTACCAAAACTCCCATGAAGACACGATCAAAAGATACGGGCTCTTTCGACTGGAAAATGAGCTGAGAGGCAGGGCAGCTCACAAATGCAAGAGAAATGTGGTGGTGAGCTTGGACTTACTTATTCTCCAGATTCCAAAATCCAAGGTGAATTCCAGATTCTACGAGAGCAGCAGGCCCACAGTCCAGCTTGTTCTGGCCTTGCTCTGTGGGCTGTGGAGACTGGGGAGGAGATCCCAGCTCTGCCTCAGTCTGAAACTGGCCTGGTCCACATTATACTGCTCCCAGACTCTCTCCAAACTCTAAGAGAGCATCTTGGCATATAAAGTGTAGATGCCATCTGTTGCTTTTCCTTTCCATTTTAGGATTAAGAGGTTAAATACATAATATATTTGCACAAATGAAATTCACATTTTAAAGCACTTGTTCTTTTTTTTTTTTTTTTTTTTTTTTTTTTCCACACACACACACTGTATTTTATTTTTACAAGAGATAGATAGACTGACACCAAGCATTGTACATGGATGACCACACCAAAAGCAACAATGATTGCAATTACCAAACATGAAACACACTTATACTATGTCATAACATTGACATTCAGTCCAGTAATCCTCCACTGTAACAGCTCCTTTACTTTGCAGTGAAAATTGATTTGTATATTCTTTTCCTCTGAGTCCTTGTGGGATTTTTTTTTTTTTAATTCAGACAGAAAGTCACAAAAATTATACTCATCCTCATCAGTTCACTCAGTCCCATGTAATTAATTTCTTTTTTTTCATCTTGATCTTTTGTTAGCACTTTTATGAGTTCATCAGTTTTTCATTAGAGTTCTGAAAATGCTTATTCATTCAGTTCAGCAGTACAGTCAGTTACCAGAAACCTGTACTTGTCAGAGTCTTTTCCATGAATTTCTTGAAGATGAAACTCTTTTATAGAAACATATTTGCAAAATCATCAGAGTACACCCAGAACTGTCTGTAAATAACAAAAGACTTAAAAATGACCATGGTTAAAGATTTGATGAAAGTTCATAATAATGCAGTTGACAAGAAAATTAGTTATTTCTGAGATATACATTTTAAAGTAATAACTAGGATTATTACTTATAACATTATACCAGAACATATAAGATTTAAAGCACTTGTTCTTAACAAGCAAGCTTCTGGGAGGGTCAGTATAAATAATATTTTGCCAATAGATTGAAAATTTAGATACCAAAGGAAATTCCCTGGTGGTCCAGGGGTTAGGACACTGCGCTTTCACTGCTGAGGATGCAGGTTCGATCCCTGGTTGGGGAACTAAGATGCCGCATGCCACACAGTGAGGCCAAAAAAATTTTTTGATTAAAAAATTTAAAAAAAAAAAGAAAATTCAGATACCATGGATAAATTCCTAGGAAAACCCTAACTTAACCAAATGACACAGAAGAAATAGAAAATTAGAATCATCTTACCACTAATGATTGAATCTGTAATTTAAAACTTTCCCATAAGTGTGTATGGAAGAGCAAATGGCTAAAATGGCCAAGATCCTTCTGCAGAAGAAGGATAATTTGAAAGAACTAACCCAAGCCAAAATCAAGTGCTACTGAAATCTAGAGAAATGAAAATTGGATGAATTTAGTATATAGATGAGCACACGGACCTACTGACGATCACTGAGCCTGGAAAGAAACCTGCACACATTTGGGATGACAGAGGTACATGACATGTCACTGGGGAAGAGCTGACTTTTCAATAAACAATGATGGGAAAATTGTTTATCCATATGTTAAAAAAAAAAGAAATTGCGTCCCTATCCCATACCTTATCCCCCAAAATTCAATTTCAGATGCATTAAGACTTAAATATGAAAGGAAAACTTGGAAACTTGTAGAAGATCTAGAAAATATATATTTCTGAACTTAAGAGGGAAAGATTTCTTAAACAAGACATTAAAAGTACCAACAATTAAACAAAAGATAGGGACTTCCCTGGTGGCGCGGTGGTTAAGAATCCGCCTGCCAATGCAGGGGACACAGGTTCTATCCCTGGTCCGGGAAGATCCCACATGCCGCGGAGCAACTAAGCCCGTGCACCACAACTACTGAGCCTGCGTGCCACAACTACTGAAGCCTGTGCGCCTAGAGCCCGTGCTCTGCAGCAAGAGAAGCCACCGCAATGAGAAGCCCGCGCAACGCAACAAAGAGTAGTCCCTGCTCGCCGCAACTAGAGAAAGCCCGCGTGCAGCAACAAAGACCCAACACAGCCAAAAAAAATTAATAAAATAAATAAATTTATAAAAAATAATAATAATAAAGAAAATAAACAAGTTTTACTACATTAAAATTTGAAAGTTCTGGGACTTCCCTGGTGGTCCAGTAGGTAAGACTCAGTGCTCCCAATGCAGGGGGCCTGGGTTCAATCCCTGGTCAGGGAACTAGATCCCACATTCATGCCACAACTAAGAAACCCGTATGCTGCAACTAAAAAGATCCTGCATGCCGCAATGAAGATCCCGCATCCCGCAACTAAGACTGGGAGCAGCCTAAATAAATAAATAGTAAAAAAAATTTTTTGAAAGTTCTCTCCTTTTTTAAAAATACTGATTTATTTATTTATTTTTGGCTGTGTTGGGCCTTAGTTGCAGCACGCAGGATCTTTCATTGCAGTGCGCAGGCTTCTCTCTAGTTGCAGCATGCAGGCTCAGTAGTTGCAGCACACAGGCTTAGTTGCCCTGAGGTGTGGGAGATCTTAGTTCCCCAACCAGGGATCAAACCAGCGACCCCTACATTGTAAGGCAGATTCTTAACCACTGGACTGCCAGGGAAGTCCTGAAAGTTCTCTTCTTGAAAAGATACCATACAGGCGAGGCCAGACAGGAGAAGGCATTTGCAACATGTTTAGCTTACAAAGGATTAGTATCCAGATTATGTAAAGAAACCCTACAAACAATAAGAAGAAAAGGCCAGCACCTCAATTTTAAAAAAGAGAGCAAAAGAAGAAACAGGATGGCCAATTAACATTTGAAAAGATGCTCAACCTCATTAATAAAAATAGAAATACAAATGAAGACAACAAAGTCATACCACTGTGACACTAGGCTGGCAAAAATTAAGTCTGATGTAATAAGAGTCAGAGAGGATATGGATCAACTCTGCTAGGTATAAATGGAGGAGCTCTTACACATGTGTGCCAGGAAACATACAAGAATATTCATATCCTCATGTTTACAAGAGCAAAAAGCTGCAGGTAACCCAAACGTCAATCAGTGGAAGATTGCAGTAGTCACACAATTAAATATTATATAGCTGTGAAATTAATTATTACCTCATGCAACAGTAGAGATATATCTTTAAAACATAATGTGCAGGAACAAGACCAGGATGTCTGCTCCCAGCATTGCAGTGGAGGTTCTAGCCGGGACAATTAGGCAAGAAAAAGAAATCAAAGGCATCCAGGTTGGAAAGGAAGTAAAATTATCTCTATTTGCAGATGACCTGATGTTGTACATAGAAAATCCTAAGGAATCCACAAAGAAGCTATTAGAACTAATAAATAAAATCAGCAAGATTACAGAGTATAAGATCAATATGCAAAAATCGGTTATATTTCTACACATCAACAATGAATAATCTGAAAATGAAATTAAGAAAAATTCCATTTACAATAGTATTAAAAAGAATAAAATAATTAGCAATAAATTTAACAAAAGAAGTGCAAAACTGGGGAGTCCCCTGGTGGTCTAGTGGTTAGGATTCGGCACTTTCCCTGCTGTGGCCTGGGTTCAATCCCTGGTTGGGGAACTGAGATCCCGCAAGCCGCTCAGCACAGGCCAAAAAAAAAAAGTACAAAACTTGTACAAAAACAGGCTGGTGGTTCCTCAGATAGTTAAACTGAAAACATATATTCACACAAAAATTTATACATGAATGTTCATAGCAGCATTATTCATAATAGCCAAAAAATAGAAACAGCCCAAATGCCCATCAATTTATCAATGGACAAAGAAAATGTGGTATACCCCTACAATGGAATACTATTCAGCCATATAAATGAAGTACATGCTAAAATATGAATGAACCTTGAAAACATTATGCTGAGTGAAAGAAGCCAGTCACAAAAGCCACATGTTGTATGGTTCCATTTTTGTGAATGTCCAAAACAGGCAAATCCAGAGACAGAAAGTAGATTAGTGGTTTCCAAGGGCTGAGGGGGAGGGGGTTGGAAGATGGGGATGGGAGATGAGGAGTGACTGCTAATGAGTAAAGGGTTTCCTTTTGGTGTGATGGAAATGTTCTGGAATCAGTCATGGTGATGTTTGCACACCATGCAAGCTTGTGAATACACTAAAACCCACTGAATTGTATACTTTAAAAGTGTGGACTGTCAAGGTTGGTGTGATTCAATAAGAAATATGTATTTGGTCTTTGAGTTCCGTTTGGAGTCTCCAGAGTGCTGTATCTCTTGTATGCTGATGAGATGTCTGGGGGCTCAGGGTCCCTAGACGGCTTCAGGACAGGGGCTGGTCACCAGAAAGACCACAGTGTAATTACAGGGTTGGAACTTTCAGCTCCACCGCCTGACTTATGGCCAACGATTTATTCAATCACGCCTACGTAATGAAACCTCCATAAAAACCCCTAAACAATGGGGTTCAGAGAGCTTCCTAGTCGGTGAACATGAGGAGGTGCTGGGAGGGTGGTACACGCAGGAGGGCACGGAAGCTCCTCTCCTACACCTGGCCCTAGGCATCTTGTCCATCTGCCTGTTCCTGAGTTGTATCCTTTATAATAAACCAGTAACAGTAAGCAAAGCTCTTTCCTGAATTCTGTGAACCATCCTAGCAAATTATCGAACCCAAGAAGGGGGTCATGGGAACCCCCCTGTATTTATAGCAGGTTGGTCAGAAGCACAGGTGACAACCTGGGACACGTGACTTGCATCTGTAGCAGGGGAGTCTTGTGGGACTGAGCCCTTAACCTGTCCAACTCCAGGTAGATAGTGTCAGAACTGAATTGAACTATAAATTATAAAGAGTTGGAGAAATGTTTGGTGTGGGGGAAAAAGCACACACATTTGGTGTCAAAAATGTTGTGAGTGGGAATTCCCTGGCGGTCCGGTGGTTAGGACTCCACACTTTCACTGCCGAGGACACAGGTTTGATCCCTGGTCAGGGAACTAAGATCCCTCAAGCTGCACAGCATGTCCAAAAATAAATAAATAAATACAAATTTTAAATGTTGTGAGTGAAAACAGGTCTGAACAAAACAAAACACCATAACACAGAGTGGAAAAAAATATCCCATGGACTTCACTGGTGGCACAGTGGTTAAGAATCTGCCTGCCCATGCAGGGGACATGGGTTCGATCCCTGGTCCAGGAAGATGCCACATGCTGCAGAGCAACTAAGCCCATGCGCCACAACTACTGAGCCTGCGTGCCACAACTACTGAAGCCCGTGTGCCTAGAGCCCGTGCTCCGCAACAAGAGAAGCCACCGCAATGAGAAGCCCGCACACCGCAACAGAGTAACCCCCACTTGACACAACTAGAGAAAGCCCGCGTGCAGCAATGAAGACACAACACAGCCAAAAATAAATAAATAAATAACGCCATTAAATCTGGTCAAAAGTATGGACCATTTAAAAAAAAAAGAGAATATCCCATAAATCATAACTCCATATCTTTAATCTCAAAAACCAACAAAACTAAGCAGTGTACTGTTTAATTAAACATACAATCATATGTAATGAAAGAATTTTTAAAGCATGGAAATAATAAACCTGTAATCCAGTACAATGACTTCTCCTGCCAGGGGATAGAAGGTAAATTAGTGGAGGAAAGCACAGCGGTGTTGTTGGTTAATAACCTACGTAGGGTTTCAGCTATAATTTTGTACGCGTTAACTATTTAAAAGGATAACAAAGGGAGAGGCATGGTTTTAACACATTTCCTTAGGAAGATGCCATTGGGAGACAAGCCCACAGTCTCTTGGTCAGCGGTCAGCGCAACCGGCCAACTCTTCCCCCTAGCGCGGAAGCAGATCACTGCCTCTTTGGTTGAGAACTGGCTCCATGGTGCAGGAAAAACACATTTTCTACGAGCAGCCTCAGCACAGCTCATAGCAGGAGAAGCTTTCAGGGACCAAAGGTCACCTTGTGCCTTGGTCATTCTTTGTCCCCCAAACTCTCTCTTTTCCTCTCTTCTTTTCCCTGGGTGGGGGGGGTGGGGGGAGTGGTGAGTGAAGCAGAGACGTGACTTTATGTTGATTAGATTGCATATTCATATGATATTTGTCTTTGTCTGTCTGACTTACTTCAGTATGAGACTCTCTAGGTCCATCCATGTTGCTGCAAATGGCATTATTTTGTTCTTTTTTATGGCTGAGTAATATTCCACTGTATATATGTACCACATCTTCTTTATGCATTCATCTGTTGATGGGCTTTTAGGTTGCTTCCATGTCTTGGCTATTGTAAATAGTGCTGCAGTGAACATCGGGGTGCATGTATCTTTTTGTATTATAGTTTTCTCCAGATATATGCCCAGGATCGCTTATATGTGGAATCTAAAAAAATGATACAAATGAACTTATTTACAAAACAGAAATAGAGTCACAGATGTAGAAAATATACTTATGGTTACCAGGGGGGAAAGTCAGGGGGAGGGATAAATTGGGAGATTGGGACTGACATATACACACTACTCTATATAAAATAGATAACTAATAAGGACCAATTGTATAGCACAGGGAACTCTACTCAGTACTCTGTAATGACCTATATGGAGAAAGAATCTAAAAAAGAGTGGATATCTGTATATATATAACTGATTTACTTTGCTGTACACCTGAAACTAACACGACATTGTAAATCAACTATACTCCAACAAAAAAAAATTTTTTTTTGTTTTTAGGAACTTCCCTGGTGGTCCAGCGGTTAAGACTCCACACTCCCAATGCAGGGGGCCTGGGTTCAATCCCTGGTCAGGAAACTAGATCTTGTATGCCATAACTAAATATCCCTCATGCCGCAAGACCCAGCACAGCCGAATAAATAAATAAATAAATAAATTTTTAAACTGCATATTCAGAGGCCCCCTGTGGAGGTAACATTTCAGCTGAGACCTGAAGAATGAGTTGGAATTAACAAGGTGGGAAGAGGGCAAGGGCTCCCAGGCCGAAGGAACAGCGCGTGAAAACCCTGGATGCAATGGTGAGGCATTGCACTCCTAAAGCTGAAGAAGGCCAGCAAGGTGGGGCTCAGAAATGAGGGGAAGAGTGTGCTGAAAGGAGGCTGAAGAGGTCAGCAGAGCTGGACCATGCAGGACTTTCAAGGTCACATGAAGGGCTGAGTTTTTATTCCTGGGCACTGGGTAATCACAAAAGATTTCAAGTAGGGATCTGATCCGATTGGGTTTGCATTTGGGGAGAAGAATGAAAAACAGGCCTGCCCTGTCAAAGGGATGGGTCAGAGACATTCACATGACCTGACCAGTGTGAGAGAAAATCTATGAGACTCAGGCTTCCTTCCCCAGTGGGACTGGATCCCTGGCAGGATGTAGGCTGGAGCTATCGCAGCTACTTTATCACACAAGAGGGTAGCCTATCAGAGAGGGAAGCCAATGCATAGAAGAGCAGAGCTGAGACAAGGACAGAAAAAGTAGATCCTGGTGATGTTTGTGCCCCTTGATCAAGCTGAACCTGAAGTCCACTGAACTCCTTTGTTATGTGTTATGTGATAGTTCTGGCTGCCATAACAAAATACCACAGACTGGGTAGCTTAAACAACAGAAATTTATTTTCCAGAGACTAGGAAGTCCAAGATCAAGGTGCAGGTTAGCGTTCTCTTCCTGGCTTGCAGATAGCCACCTTCTCACTCTGTCCTCACTAGGTGAAGAGAGATAATGCTCTGGTATCTATTCCTCTCCTTTTAAGGACACCAGCCTTATTGGTTTAGGGCCCCACCCTTATGGCCTCATTTAACTTTTATCACCTCCTCACAGGCCCTATTTACAAATTCAGTCACATTGGGGGTTAGGGCATCAACATATGAATCTGGGAAGAACACAAACATCCAGTCCATAACTCTGTGGAAGCCAATAAATACCCTTCTTCCTTAAGCCAGTTTGAGTTGGATTTACTGTCCCATGGAGTGGGTAAACTACAGACTGACACAGAGGGGGCGGAAGATGCAGATGCTAAGACAACAGACAGGTTTTCAGCTAGTGCAACATATATTTGCTCATAACAAAATAATTATTATAAGTATGATATATATCTGCATAGGCATAGACTATAAGGCAAGATAAACAATATAACATAGTTGCTATTAGTGATCAGGCCTGTGAAGTACAGTCATTCTTACCTAGTTATAATGTAATATTATGTACTAAATATTCACAGTGAGATCCTGCTGCCCCTGCCTACCTACCTACCACCTGAGTTGTGCCTGTTCTGTGGACTACAAGATGCATGAAGCCTCCGGGAAATTACAGAGTTTGTGTGCATGAGTCACATGTAGGAGTTAGAGGCTGAGTGGTCCTGCTGCAGATTGAATAGAGCAGTCTGGACACTTCTGCTGTTCAGAGGGTTTTGTCCCCTCTTGTATGGTATAAATCCACAGCTTTTTGTTTATATTTTGTTTACTAGTATTTTTTGTCTTATTGTGCAATAAACCTTTTCAGGAGCAATAAACATTTTTTAAAGTCCACACTTAATTTAAAATTAAGTTTTATATTTCCATTTTTCAGAGTCGGTTATGAAACTGAAACTTCCACAGAATGCCTGTGGACATTTACCTTTCACCCCGGGGGCCAAAGAGATATTAACTGCAAACCAAACCAGATGACACAAATCTCATTCATAAGTATCACATTGACTTCGAAAGTTAGTAATTATTTTAAGAAGGCTGTGCCCCAAAATGAATTAACATGTGAAGCTGCAGAACTGGGTTGACATTTCATTCTGTAAATCATGACTCTTCATTTAGATCAAATGACTTTTTATACACTAGCTTCACTCGTTTTTCTAATTCCAAGTTTTCTTGTGTCCATTTCACTGTTAATGTGTTGGCTCCACTGGCTGAGGAATTATTCCAGTGTGGATGCCATATTGTTATCAGAGTCATTAGATGCTGTCATTTCTTGCTTCCGATTCATGGAATCAAAATTAAACTTTTGGAAGTTCATTCTATCCAAAGTGCAAAACTAACATTATTGTGAATGCTACTCAGCTAATATAAGTTGAACACCGAAGGCATTTTTTTCTTGCAGTGATAATACTCACATAAAGTTCAACAGGCACAGCATAGGGGGACTAACATTTTTACTAAATTAAGAACCCCTCAGGAATTCCCTGGCAGTCCAGTGGTTAGGACTCTGTGCTTTCACTGCTGAGGGCCTGGGTTCAATCCCTGGTCGGGGAACTAAGATCCCGAGTGCCGAGCTGCACAGCCATTAAAAAAAAAAAGAACCCCATGAAGCAGAAATACACCTGGAATTGGATGTGGTTAAAAATTACATCCAAACAAGCTGTAAAATTATATCAATTGAATTAGAAATCATAGTTGTCAAAAATTACAAATATTTTTTCACAGTTAGAGTAATTGAACTGCAAAATTTTTGTGACAAAGCTGATGTTAGATAGAAAAAAAGCACTTCAGCATGGTAGTAACATGTTTTTCCCTGTTAACATGTTTCTTCACCATGTCAATGAAAAAAATTAATCAGTCGATCTAAGAAAGAAATGGAAAATTTTATTTGAGCCAAATTGAGTATTATAACCTGGGAAGTCTTTCAGAGAGCTCTAAGGACTGTCCTGCCTGTTAGAGGTCAAAGCACAGGGATATAAGTTATTGAGACAGAGGGCTATATGTTAAATGACATATTATCGACAGTTTACACAATCCAGATCTACGTGTACAAAACAAGTAGTAGGTCATGGGTCACGGTGGCCTCTTCTAAGATTAAGAAGGAAGGTTATCTCCTAAGGACTAATGATCCTTGATGAGATTAAGAAAGAAGGTCATCTCCCAAGGAGGTTGGGTTAATGTGGATGCACAAAATACACTAAAGGGCAGGGAGAGGGACATTCCTGACCGGTCCAGTGCTTCCAACGCAGCAGGTGGGGGATCAATCCCTGGTCAGGGAACTAAGACCCCACATGCCATGCGGCACGGGCAAAAAAAAAGTAAAAAAATTTAAAAACAAATTAAAAAGCAGGGGCGGGGGGGCAGGGAGGAGGACCAAACAGGCAGATAAAAGTTTTATGTTTAAGTTTTTCTTATCTCGCCATAAAATATGAATTTTATTTCATCGTCATCAATTGGAGTTTGGAAGTTTGAGCTTTTGCATAACAACTTAAGTGTCCTAGTCACATTGAACGAGTCTTCTACATTGGTGCATTTTGTTCAAATTCAGCTTAAAAGTTTTAATCAAGGACTTCCCTGGTGGCGCAGTGGTTAAGAATCCGCCTGCCAATTCAGGGGACTCGGGTTTGAGCCCTGCTCCAGGAAGATCCCACATGCCGCAGAGCAACTAAGCCTGTGCGCCACAACTACTGAGCCTGCGTTCTAGAGCCCGCGAGCCACAACTACTGAAGCCCGAGTGCCTAGAGCCTGTGCACCACAACGAAGAGTAGCCCCAGCTCACCACAACTAGAGAAAGCCCGTGTGCAGCAACGAAGACCCAATGCAGCCAAAAATAAATAAATAAGTTTTAATCAAAATATTCAGCAACTGAAGCACAAAAAAAAACTTTAGTCTTTGAGCTTTCCATCAAATTACAATTACTGATAAGTTGCAAATGGGAAAACAACGAAACGCATCCCTATGGAAGCAACAGAACTTGAACAATTAGGACGATCAAAGAATGATTTCTGAAATTCTGTAGCTGCACTCTGAGCTTGGGAAGATGTCGGTGCGGGACACCGGTGTCTCTGGGCCTCGGTTTCCCCTTCTGGACACTACCTGGAGTCCCTTCTGGTTCCGACCGCGTGGACGCTGGAAGGCCTCACTCCCGGCATCCCCCCGGGTAACCGCGGGCTGAAAGAGAAAACACCGCCCCCACCAGGCGCGCGTGCGCACACGCCGGCCGCCCCAGGCCACAAACACACCACCCCCGCGCGCTCACGCACGCGCAGTGACGCGCGAGCACCCTTCGGAAGGCCCGGCCTTTGGGTGCCCCAGGTCCCGCGCACCAGCTTTGCGCCCCAGCTGCCTTCGGCGAGCCTGGAGGCCAGGCGTGTGGGCGGGCTTGCGGGCGGCGGTGGGCGGGGAGCCCAGAGGAGGGCGGGGCTGGCGGCGGGGCTGGCGAGCGGGCGGAGTCGGGAGGGCCGGGCCCGCGGGCTGCGGCGGCGCTGGACTTGGCGGTGGCGCTGGTGGAGGCGACATGCAGGCCGACGGGAGGCTGGAGCGCGGCAGCCGGGTCCTGACGCCGCAGTCGGCGCCGAGCTTGGAGTCGGACCCGGAGCTGGGCCCGGACCCGGAGGAGGACGCGCGGGCCCGGGCCAAGTTCGCGGCGCTGCACGGCCCGGCGCTGCGCGCGTCGGGAGTCCCCGAGCGGTACTGGGGCCGCCTCCTGCACAAGCTGGAGCACGAGGTGCGGGCTGGGGTGACGCGAGGAGGGCGAGGCGCCGGGCGGGGAGAACCGGGGTGCAGGGCGTGCCCGGAGCGCCCCGGGCTCCCTTTGAGAGGTGCCAGGGAAGCTGCGATGCAGGTCCTCGAGGCGCGCATCCTCCAGTCCGGGTCTGCGCGGGCGCGGGGCGCGCCGGGGGTGGGTCGCTCTGGACCCTTCTACCAGGAAGGGTGTGGTCTGCGGGCTGGCTCTTGGCTGAGAGCCGCTGGGGTGGGGCGGCCCGGGGCCTCCTGGAGGACGCGTGCGGAGGAGGTTGGGAGGGCGCCTGGGGGAGTTGGTGGCTGGGAGAAGGAGGGCGAGCGCGTTCCGGGGCGGGGCGGGCTTCGGTGAGACGCGCAGCGGAGAGTTGGGGGGCGGCGTTGATGGACGATGCAGGGAAAACGGCCGGTGGTTTGAGGATGAAGAGCCACGAATCCCTTGACGACCGACTTAGACTTTACCTCCATGGCAGTTTGTGGCCTAGGAGTGGCGGCCAGAGCCTGTACCTGTGGCCCTGGTCCTGCCAGCATCTGGGGCTGGGCCAGGGCTGCGGCAAAAACTGGAACTAAAATGAACTTTGGCTCCCGTTGTGTGCCAAGCCCTGGGCTGCGTCCTCCACACATCCGAGCCCAGAGCAGTCCTGGGGGGGTGGTAAGATTCCTCACCCCCCCTTTATACAGTGCAGAAAACTGAGGCTCAGGAAGAGGAAGTGACACTCCCAAGGTCTGTCAGACTTCAGAACTAGAAGCTTGCTTTCAGCCACTGCCTGCCTCAGGGAAAACAGACGTCCAGTGAGTTTGTGTGGCTTTAACTGTTCAGGTCATAGAGTTCTTTCGTGTTTCTTCGTCTGATTTGAGCCCCGGGTCACCTTCATTTTGCAGATCAATGAAGACAGGCTGTGGGAGTTGGAGACAGAATCTAAACAAAAATGAAAAGAGCTCAGATGCTTCAAGGGTCTCCTTTTTTGTGGGGTCGGCTCCCTTCTGCTGTCCTGTGCTCTAGCCTGTGTCTCCAAAGGGCCTCCGCAGGGTCCTGGCTGAGGGGTGGGCCCTGGGTTTTGGTGGTTTGCCCATGTGCTGAAGCCAGAGCACGTTCACGGGCCCTCTGTTGCGGCCTTCTGAGCTGGAACCAGGCTCCTGCAGGGGCTGCCTCCTGGGCCGGAACAGACTGAGCAGTGCAGGCGGCGAGGTGGGACCCTGGAGCCAGAAAAAGGCTGCTGGACAAACCGCACCCTTTCAGCCAGTCTCTCTGCCTCTGAAATCAGGGTTGGACCAGGTACCTTCCTGCCCAAAACACAAGTAGTTGCTATAAAAAAAGGTGCAGTGTTATTGGTACCTACATTTTGTAACAGTGAATTCCCTTCCCCCTTATGACTTGCCCTCAATTCGCCAGCATTTCCTGAGCACTTACCCTAGTCCCAGGCCTGTGCTGGGCAGGAGGGGACCCCAGCGGTTTGTTAGGATAAAAAGGTCCTCGTGTACTGGGTGAAAGGAGCACGAGGTGGAAACACCCTGGCTCCGGCCCTGCCAGCCTCTGCGGGCAGTGAACTCACCTGGGCAAGTCACTTGCCCATCTGAGTCCAAGTCTCCCTCTGGAAGGTGAGGACCAGGAAACATGGCTCCGACTTCCACGGTCTTGGTGGGGGATTGGGTAGAGAGGCATGCCCAGCTCATAGTCACCAGAGTGTAATGTCCCCTCCATCCTGGCCGCAAGATCTGCAGGCCGCCTGGCTACTGCTGCTCTGCTGAGGGACAGCCAGTACTTTTCCATGACCCTCCCTTGCCGTTACGGGGTTATGGGCAGAGCTGTGAGTCACCACTGCCAGACCCAAACCTGCAGCCATTGTTCTGACAAACCTGCTGCTGTGGGCCCAGGTGTGGGGGAGGTCCACAGGCACCTGCTGACCAAGGAATGGGGCCCCTCCAGCCCCCGAAAGCTGGGGACCCCGGTGCCTTGGAAAGGATGGGGAGTGTTTTACAGTAAATTTCAGCTCTTTTCTGTCTGCAGGAACTTCCCAGCTGCAATACCATTCCCCTTCCTTACCTCGTTAGGGCCTCCTCCAGTCCCTCTGTGAAGGGATGGTGGTCACCCCCATTTCACAGCTAGGAGAAGCCAGGCCCTGTACTGTCCCCTCCCTCCTGTCAGGTTTGGGGGTAGAGGGCTGGAGATACGGGGTTCTGGGTGGAAGCCCGAGGCGTGAGTCCCAGCCTCTGAGCCGCTCTCTTCTCATCTCCAAAACCGGAGGGAAGGTAGTGGCTTCACCCTGGGCTCTGGCGGGGGTTAAAGGCGCCGTCCCAAAAAGTGCCCGAGCTCCCCTGCGGATGGATCTGTTCGGCTCCACAGCCCTTCCCACCCCAGCTTCTCTGCCTGGAGTCCTTGCACCACCATGGCATGGCCACACGTTTAAATCTTCCTCTTCCTTCACCGCTCACCTCAGGTGACGGCTTCCCCGTAAAGTCTTACCCGGCCCTCCAGGCCCCCGCACCGCTTACCTGGTCGTCTCAGGTGGCCCCTCTGCCACTCGGGGAGAGGTCATGAGTGATTCATCCTCATACCCCCAAGTGCCCGCCTGCCCAGCACATCCAAGCTGCTTGTGCCTGAATAGATGGCTGATTTCCAACTACTGGGATGAGTTTATCTTCCATTTTTAATAGAGTCATGAGAAAGGTTTTAGGGGCAGCTGGCCTTTGTTGAGTCCCTGCTATGTGCCACGGACTCTGTGTGTACTGTTTGATTGAGGTAATACGCTCTCAGCTCTCCTGGAAGGTGGATGATGCCCCCTTCCCAGGTGAGAGACTAGTCTCAAAAGTGTCGTGATGGTAGCAAGTGCTTACAGAGGGTTTGCCAAGCTTAGCTTCTTCGAAGCTCTTCACGTGTGTTAATCATTTAATCCTCCCAACAAGCCCCTCAGGTAGGTTCTCGTATCCCCATTGTATGGATGGGGAAACTGAGGCACAGAGTAGTTCAGTGTCTTGTTCAAGGTCACATAGCCTGGCTGCCGAATCTGCCCTAAGGCCCCTTGCCGACTTGTGGCAGACACCAGGTACATGAGTGTGGCTATATGGGGACCGACTGGCTTGTCACCTTCACCAGCTGCACGTGGTTGGCAGTTGCCCTTTGCCAGGGAAACTCAAGGACCAAGTCCCTTACCTTCTGCCCCATCCTGGCCCAGGACCTCAGGAGACTAGACCCAGGCCATGGTTTGTGCAGACCTGGGCTGGCGTGGTGGTGTCAGGAGGCTCTTGGGCCCCTGTTTCCATCTGGGTCACCTCCGCTGCCCTGGTGTTGGCTTGGTGGTGCTGGTGAGAGCAGAGTTGGGGTGCAATCCCTAGCCACCGAGTTCCTCACTCTCCCAGTCATTTCCCGCGTGACGGGAGCCACCCGCTCTGCCTTCTGAGCTGCATTTTCCCTGTAATGCAGGAGGCCAGACTAGATATCATGGGACACATGCATGCAGCCCCACCTCCAAGCTCGGGTCCCACGGGCTGAGGGGCCTTGGACGATAGCGCCAGCGATAGTGGGGGAGGTTAGGGCGTCATTCTCACTGATGAGGAACCCGTCTCCCCACCTGTAAAATGGGTAGCTGGGCAATAAAGAGGTCCTGCTTCTCCTAGGGGTTCAGTTTGTCCTCGAGGCCGGGGTGTGGCGGAAGGAACGGGTCAGGAATGGGGTCTCCTGCCAACACGCCCTCCTGTGGCCCCCAGGTGTTCGACGCTGGGGAGATGTTCGGGATAATGCAAGTGGAAGAAGTGGAGGAGGATGAGGGCGAGGACGAAGCGGCCCGGGAATTGCGGAAGAAGCCCAACCCAGGCGGCGAGCTCTGCTACAAGGTCATTGTGACCAATGAGAATGGGCTTCAGGCGGCTGACCCCAACAGGTAGGAGCCGCAGGCCGACGCCTTTCGTCCGCACCGAGGCTGTCAGGGCCGGGCTGCCTTTTAGAAAGATGTCACCAAGGTCGTCGCCACTAGGGAGAAGCTGTCGTCGCGAGCACTCATGCTCCTGGGTGCCAGGCGCTGGTCCCTTAGCCCTGAGACAAGGTCCTGTCAGCCCCGACACTGGCGACACTCCTGTGTTAGTTGTGTTTCATGCTGTCCTGAGAGCAGCGTCCCTCCCAGATGCTTCTTAACTGTCGCAGGGGTCCCTCCATGGAGGTGTGACAAGTTCCCATTTTGCCGATGAGGAAACAATGGGGAAGGACTTGCCCAGGGTCACACAGCGGGTTAAGATCGTGGGTGTCGACCCCAGGGCAGCCTTAACTCGTGAGCCCGGGCTTTTCCAGGGACCCCGGGCCTCCCCCCGGTCCTGCTGAATCTCAGTCTCTGGGTGGAGCCCTGGGCTTTACACCCCGGCATGTGAGCAGTGTGGCCTGCTTGATTCCTCGCGTGAGGTGCCGAGGCTGGAGTGGGCCTGGGCCTTGCACGAGGCCACAGGGTAGAAAGGCCAGAGCCAAGACTGGACCCCAGGCTTCCTGCCTCCCAGGGGCCAAGAGGGGCTGTCCTCCGCCAGGAGAGGCCCACAGGTCCCTCTGCCCGACTTTGCCGGAACCCTGGCGGAGAAACTTGCCGGCCTCTGGGGGTTTCCGGGCACCTGTGACCGTAGCTCCTCCAGGAAGTCTGGCTCCTTCACCAGCCCCTGGTGGGGTGGGAGGGCCCCCACGGGTAATGACAGCAGCCAAGCTCCTCCACCCCCGTGCCCTCTGACTCAGAAACTCGCAGGCTCCCCGTTCTCATTACGTTCGGTACAGCAGACCTGCGCAGGTGCCTGCTCTGCTGCCGCCTGTGCCACCCGTGGGGCTCGGGCCCAGCGGCCACCTCGAGCAGCTCCCGGCCTCTGCCCCCTCCACGCACACCACCAGGCAGGTTTGGGGAGGGATGGGGATGGTGTCTGGGCTGGGAGCCCGGCTCCACCGCCCTTCCTGCTCCGGGGCCTTTCTTCCCTCCAGACCTTTGTGAGTCCGCCCCACCCCGCCCCAATGGCCAGGCCCCAGCCGCCATCCTCCCCCGCACCCACCGTGTCCAGCAGCCATTGTGTGCGTCTGCCCAGGTCACCCCCAGATGCTCCACTTTGAAGGCCTGGCTCTGTGCCGTGTCTCACACGGTCACAAACTCTACGCACGAGGACAGGAATAAATCATTTGTTTCAGGATATGCGAACAAAAGACAATATAAGTGCAGTAAAATAACTACTGCTGAGCTTGCCCCCCAGCCTAAGAACCAGAGCGGTGGCCGTTCCTTCCGTGTTAGCAGGGGGCCGGGCCAGTGCTGCTTCCCCAGCAGGCAGAAGCCAGGGTGTTCGGAGCCTCCGAGTCCAGCAGGGCTTGGATGGTGTCCGGGCAGCCTGACCTGTGGGCTGGGGGCAGTCAGTCATGTCCTTGGGCCTGCAGTGGGGACACCCCACCCTCCACCACGCTGGTGTGAGAGCCTTGCAGCGGGCCCACCGGGCACCTGCGGCGCCCGGACTGTGTAGACTGCAGGTGTGCGTACACGTGGGGCCTTGAAGCCTCTCCCGCAGAAGTCCCTGGCGCTTCCCAAGAAGTGCCCAGAAGTCCCGGGCAAGCACGAGTGAGCTCTGAGTGGGGCTCCTTTGCGTGTCTGCCTGCAGGTAGCAAGGTTGGGGGGGTGTGGGCCTGCCCTCCAGCAGTTCAAAATCCAGTTGAGGACAGTTAACTGTCGCGGTGATCACTGTAGTCATCACTGAGTACATGAGGATTCAGTGTACGGTCAGCATATGCTGTTTTGTCTCATTTGATGCTCGCGTCAGCCCGGTGATAGGGGGTAGGGACCGTGTTGCCCTGTTTTAGAAACTGGAAAAGGGAGAGGAACTTGCCCAGGCCCGCACGGCGGGTGGTCGGCAGAGCCGAGATCCCCACCCAGGCCCGGTGCGGGGTCCAGGCCTCAGCCCGGCCTCTTCCTCAGGCGGATCCCGCCTGCTGGCCCTCTTTCCGCCCTCCCTTCTTGCCCTGCCTGCGTGGCAGCCTCGCGCTCACCTGTAGCCTGTGCCCGCAGCATCTTCCTTATCGACCACGCCTGGACGTGCCGCATGGCACACGCCCGCCAGCAGCTGCAACAGGTGCCCGGGCTGCTGCACCGCATGGCCAACCTGATGGGCATCGAGTTCCACGGCGAGCTGCCCAGCGCCGAGGCCGTGGACCTGGTGCTGGAGGAGATGTGGAAGTTCAACCAGACCTACCAGCTGGCCCACGGGGTGAGTGGGCAGCCGGGCCCCAGGGGAGGCAGACAGGCCTTCGCTGCCCCGTGCCGTCAGGGCTAGCGGGAGGTGTCCTTTTACCCTGCAAGTGAGGAAACTCATCTTCTGTGGTCAGTGGAAACTACCCTGGTTCCCCGCAGCTCTGTCACGGGCCTGTTATTCTTTGCCTCGGGCCAGCCAGTGCCGGGGACCCAGGCATACATGCGGCCTTTGGGCTCACAGTACACAACCCTCTCCCGGACCCCGGTGACCTGGCTGCCACTCTCCTGGCCTCTTCTGGTTCCCTCACCCTCCTAAAAGCCCTTAGTGATACCCTGCTGCTTTCCGGAGTAGAGCTGAGTCCCTTCAGCATGTCCTTGGGCTTACATCACCAACCCCCTCCCCGGCCTCCCCAGACCCACCCTTACGTTCCAGCCCCTCACCACTTTCAGTCCAGGAAAAGGCAAAAGTTGCTTCTCCTGATCTCAGCTTAGCTGTTGCCTCCTCCAGGAAGCCTTCCCTGAACTCAGAAGTCTCCCCCCTCCTCCCCCTGCACACAGAACCAAACACATCCATGTAGCTACTAGGCTAAGTGCCTTCTTTCTGTACACCTTTGCCACACACGTGATCACATGGCAGCCCGCTGGCCTGTTGTCCTTGTCTGCTAGGGCAGGGCCACCAGCCCGGAGGCCACGGGTTCAAGGGATTGAAGCCGTGTGTGGTAGGTGCTCCAGGCTCTGAGAGTTGGGCACAGACGGGCCGGTGGTAGGTGTTTGGGTCGTGGATGCGTGGAAAGGCGCGCGGATGGGAGGGGCGGGGAGGCGGAGCAGTGGGTGAGGGTGGCGTGTGCTCTGCCCGCAGACGGCCGAGGAGAAGGTGCCGGTGTGGTACATCATGGACGAGTTCGGCTCGCGCATCCAGCACGCGGACGTGCCCAGCTTCGCCACCGCGCCCTTCTTCTACGTGCCCCAGCGGGTGGCCTACACGCTGCTTTGGCCCCTGAGGGACCTGGACACGGGCGGTAAGTCAAACCCCGCCCACCCCAAGGAAGGGCCGGCCGCCTTTCTGCCACCCCCTGACTGCCCGCGTGTCCTGGTGCAGAGGAGGTGACCCGGGACTTTGCCTACGGAGAGGCCGACCCTCTGATCCGGAGGTGTGTGCTGCTGCCCTGGGCCCCCGCCGACCTGCGGGACCTCAGCTCCTCCACGCCCGAGCCGCCCGACGAGCACTACCAGGTGTGGCCTCCAGCCCCGACCCCTGGGCCTGTTTGCTGGTGGCTCCTGGAACTTTCTTCACCGAGTCGCCAAATGCTGCGGAGCACCAGCTGGCTGCCCTGGGAGGGAGAGGAGAGTTTGGGGGTGTCTGAGAGACAAGGGGCAGCTCAGAGCTCAGGGAGCAGACGTGAGCTGCCCGGGGCCACACAGCTGGGCGCCAGCCTGGAGCCCAGACCCCGGGGTCCCGCTGCTGGGAACCGTCCTTCCAGAGGATTGGGTGGAGCTGGTGGGCTGGAGGTCGGTGCTGCTCTTCCCTGTTTTCAGGGGCCGGGGGGCGGGGGCAGTGGGCGCTCTGTGGCTCGGCTATGAATCCCAGCTCCGTACCGTTTCTCCATTTCCTGACACCTCCCTCACCAGGGATGTGAGGACACTATGCTCAGACACAGCACGGGATGTCTTCTGGTTCACAGTAGGCCCCCAGCAAGTGGTCGTCATGGGTGACCTTGCTGGGGATGACAGCAGTGCTTCAGTCCGCGGTCTGGGTCCCACCAGGGACCACTGACAAGTGCCTGGCTGGTGGTGAGTTAGCGCAGGGCCCAGTTGGTGAGGCAGGCCGGGCTGGGGAGCCAGGGTTGGTGCAGCCTGGGGTAGGGCAGCAAGTGGAGCCTATGGGAACAGAACCAGGCAGGGCTGAGCAGGAAGTAACACCCTGGCCCTCTCTCCTCCTCCGCTGCCCTCTCATCTCCTGCCACGGCTTCCCGTCAGCCGGTCCCAGTTGGAAACCAAGGGATGCACAGGCCTCTGCTTAGCACTTCACGGGCATGCTCTGCTGTAATCCTTACAATAGGCCATCCGGACCTATTTTTATCTTCATTTTACTGAGGATGAGGAAACTGAGGCACAGAGAGGTTAAGTAACTTGCCGAAGGCCACACGGCTGGCGGAAGAGCGGGAGTCCAAAACCAAGGGGTCCTGGTAACTTGTGGGCAGAGGCTCCAACCTTGCCCCACACGTTGCAGTTGCCCTGCCCCCACCAGCACATCACATGCTCGCTGAATGCCCCAGAGGATTGTGCAAAGGAGTAAACTAGTTAACTCGCGTTAGAGTGGGAAGTGTGTGTGGCGTTAGCGGTTCTGTGAGTCTGCTGGCTGGGAGGGCTGGGCTGACACAGTGGTCCTGTTGGCACTTTTCCCTCTGAATTTAACCTCAGCCAGTGGTAATTGAACTGATTCTGTCGAAAACTCAGGGATCACCCTTCTCAATTCAGAGGTGTGTTTCAGAGCCTCATAGAGTGCCTGCACCTAGTAGGTGCTTAAACACTTGAACAAGTCAGTGAATGCAAAGGGGGGAGGTTTAAGAAGGGCTTAGGAACAAAGACTTCCTGATGTTGAGGTTGTTAAAGGAACATGAATTGAAATTAGCATTTGTGGGGGGTTGAGCGAGATGCCCTCCACTGGCCAGGAAGAGGAGAAAAGAGTCCAGACAATGGTTTTCTAAAACATCCTGGTTGTTTTTCCCCATTTGACCCGTCTGGATCAGGCCTGTGCCCTGGGCCCTGGGGTTGCCTGTATTAGTTAGCTAGCACCAAGTAACAATTTATTCTGAAACATAGCAGCTCAAGACAGCAGACATTCATTATCTCTCGCTTTCTGTAGAGAGATGGGGAGTGGCCCGGCTGGGTGCTTCTGGCCCAGGGTCTCTCGTGAGCGCGCTCAGGCTGTCGTCTGAGGCTTGATGGGGCTGAGGACCTGCTCCCACGTGGCACACTCACACGCCTGGCAAGGTGGCGCTGGCTGTGGGCAGGAGGCCTCAGTTCCTCCCCAGCCGTGGGCTTCTCCGCGGGGCTGCTTGAGTGTCCTTGGGACGTGGTGACTGACTTCTCTCGGAGGAAGTGATCTGAGAGAAGGCGGGGAGGAGACTGCAGGGCCTTTCGTGAAATGGCAGACTGTTGTTCCACTTCTTTCTATTTGTTATAAACAACTCATTCAGCGCAGCCTATGCTCAAGGGAAGATGAATGAACTTTGCCTTTCAAAAGGAATATAGAAGAGTTTATGGACATGTTTTATTTTATTTTATTTATTTATTTATTTGGCTGCGCCGGGTGTTAGTTGCAGCACATGGGATCTTCGTTGCCACGTGTGGGATCTTTTTTTTTTTTTTTTTTAATTATTATTTATTTATTTATTTATTTTTTGGCTGTGTTGGGTCTTCGTTTCTGTGTGAGGGCTTCCTCTAGTTGTGGCAAGCGGGGGCCATTCTTCATTGCGGTGTGCGGGCCTCTCACTATCGTGGCCTCTCTTGTTGCAGAGCACAGGCTCCAGACGCGCAGGCTCAGTGGTTGTGGCTCACGGTCCTAGTTGCTCCGCGGCATGTGGGATCTTCCCAGACCAGGGCTCGAACCCGTGTCCCCTGCATTAGCAGGCAGATTCTCAACCACTGTGCCACCAGGGAAGCCCCTGGGATCTTTTCAGTTGCAGCATGCGGGTTCTTGGTTGCAGCATGTGGGATCTAGTTCCCTGACCAGGGATCGAACCCAGGCCCCCTGCATTGGGAGCGCAGAGTCTTCACCGCTGGACCACCTGGGAAGTCCCTATGGACATGGTTTAAACCGTCACACGGCTTAAGCTCAGAGCAGCTTTTGGGGGCTCCCCGAGGACCAGGTAGCCCCCTCCCAGGACAGGCTGGGCACCTTCTGGGCTGCTTGTGACTTGGAGGAAGCATTTAGAACAATGAGAAGATTTAGAGCAATGTTTACGTTGTTCTTTTGACACAAAACAGGCTGTTCAGCACCTGAGGGGCCTTGAGCCCCGGAATCCTGGGCTGGGGGTGGTCAGAGGGCTCTGGGCGCTGCGGTGCCTGTGAAGGGCTCTACCTGAGGTCCAGGTGTGCCCCCTGGGATCCCAAAACCCTTATATACAGGATGGGGAGGCGTGTGCTCCTTTTTTTGAAGGTCTGTTTCTACCTCCATTGTTTTCCTTCTAGGCTATTTTGGAGGAAAACAAGGAGAAGCTGCCAGTGGCCATCAACCCGGCAGTGTATCCCTGCGACCACGTCTTCAAGTGCGTAGCCCACCCTGCCCCCAGCCTGTGATGAGCCTTTGCCTCGGTCCCTTTCCTCACGCACTCCTCACGGTCCCCACGACTCCTGGAACAGTGCTCGGTACAGGGCGGCCTCAGTAAGTCCTCTGCCCCCTGGCAGCACAGCAGTGACAGAAACGCCACGGGCGGGGTCTCAGGGTCACAGAGAGAGCGCCCGAGAAGTGAGGGTGAGCTGGGGTGCGCACGACCTCTGGAAGCAGGGAGCCAGGGCCGACAGTGACGGTGCTGGGCACCCAGGAAAGCCACCCAGATTGCCGGGGGGGCCGCTCCCAGGTGTCTGCAGGTGTGGGCTGGCAGCTTAACGTAAGGCCAGGCAGGCCAGCAAGCCCAGGCTGGACCCGGGGTGGAAGCAGATGCTCCCTTTTACGGGTGAGGAAGTGGAGGTCCTGGGGGACGCCCACCAGGCATCGAGCTGGCTCGGGGGCGGGTCCCGGGTCAGCCAGGGGCAGGTTGGCCTCTGTTTCCAGGGGGAGGCCCTCCCTCTGGCTGCCCACACCTGCTCCAGCCAGAACAGACACCATGCTCCACTGGCCCCTTCCCCCAGGTTCTGGGGGTTTCCTCCCACTGGCCCTCGGCCCGGCCCTCCTCCCCTTACCTGAGTTCGCCACCCAGCACCCCTCCACCTCCTCAGGTCAGAGGCTGCACTGAGGCCCCCTTAGCCTCGCCCCCTCCCCACAGCTGTGCTCCTCACCGCAGTGGCGGACTATACGCCCCGTGCCGGCCCCGCCCGAGCAGCCAGCTCCTCGCCTCTCTTCCTCCCTGGATCGCAGTCCAGGGCCAGGCCTCCCTCCTGCCTTCGCACTCCAAAGTGTGGCCGCACCCACCACCACCGGCAGACAGGCTCCCAGGCCCTGTCCTCTCCTCTGCCCAGGGCCGGGCCGTGTGGAATGCAGGCCCCCGGGGCTCCGGCTCCCTTCTCTGAGGGCAGAGGTCCCAGCGGTAGACCCGTCCCGTTTCCACATGGGAGGAGGGAGCCCGTGCCTGATGAAACGCTCGGGTTCTCCTGGTTCATCCTCAGGAGGAGTGTGAGGTGGCCCTGTGGTCCCATCTTACAGATGGGGAACCCGGGGTCGCCGGGGTCCGAGAGGCCCCGTCACTGGGCGGACAAGCAGAGGCTGTGGGTCGGAGGCCGACCTCAGCCCAGCCCACCCCCCGCAGGGTCTACACAGACATCCGGCAGGTGCTCAGCCACCTCACCCACCCGCGCTTCACCTTCACCCAGAGCGAGGCGGACGCCGACATCCTCTACAACTTCTCGCACTTCAAGGACTACAGGTGAGGTGCTTCCCAGCCCGGTCCCCACCGCCTCCCCCCGAGCACCGCCTCCCCCCGAGCACCGCCTCCCCCCGAGCACCGCCTCCCCCCGAGCACCGCCTCCCCCGAGCCCCGCCCCCGGAGCCCCGCCTCCCCTGACCGGTGGCGCCTGCCTGGCCCCGCAGAAGGCTGAGCCGGGAGAGGCCCAGTGTGCTGCTGAACCAGTTCCCCTGCGAGAACCTGCTGACGGTGAAGGACTGCCTGGCCTCCGTCGCGCGCCGGGCGGGCGGCCCCGAGGGCCCGGCCTGGCTGCCCCGCACCTTCAACCTGCGCACCGAGCTGCCCCAGTTCGTCAGCTACTTCCAGCAGCGGGAGAGGCGGTGAGGACCCCCCGCCCGCCCCCCGGAGCCGCAGCGGCTGAGATCCTACGCCCATCAGGCTCCCGCGGTCCCCGCCACCCCGCCTGGCCCGCCCCCTGGCTGAGCGCCTGCCGCGCGGCGGCCACGGTTCCGGGAGCTGCGGGCTTTCGCTGTGCTGCTGCCCGGCGGCCCTTCCTCCTGGAGGGCGGCTCCCTTGGCCCCGTCAGGCTTCTCACTCCCGAGGCCCAGCCCCTAAGGTCTCCTCTGGGACCGCTCTCTCAGCCCCTCCTCTGCTGCCACAGTACTGGGGACACAGTGCCCGGGAGGGTGGGCCCAGGGCACAGCCTGGTCATCCCCTCTGCTCCCAGGGGCGAGGACAACCACTGGATCTGCAAGCCCTGGAACCTGGCCCGCAGCCTGGACACCCACATCACCAAGAGCCTCCACAGCATTATCCGGCACCGCGAGAGCTCCCCCAAGGTGGGGCCCTGGGGCGCCGGGCGGGGGTGCGGGGGGCCGCGCCGGGCTCTGCCAGGACCTTGGTGGGTAGGTCCCGGTGTCAGCGTTCTTCAGCTCACAGGAGTCTCCGAAGCCACCACCCCCACTCCTTCCCCTGCCCTTGCCTGGCGTTGGGGGGGGGGGCTGTGTGACAGTCGGGTGAGAGGAGGGAGCCTCCCTGGGTGTGTCTGACCTGCATCCCCATGCGCACCGCGCCTCACAGGACCACCTGGCAGGAGGGAGGTGGCCAGGCCAGGGAGCCCCGCAGGGCACTGGACGAAGGTGCTGTAGTAGCACGGGGCCCATCAGTGGGGGAATTGAAGGACACAGGGTTCTGCACCTGGACAGAGGCCCGAGACAAAATGCCACTGCGGTGACCCTTGTGAAGGTTTCCAGCGGTGGGATGGGGAGTCGGTGGATTTATGGCTGAGAATCTGTATTCAGTTTTCAAAGCTAAAAACTTGTGGCATCTTTTTCTTCAATTAAAGATGAAGATAAAGAATTCGTTGCAACTAAGACACAGGTTTGAAAAGACAGGAGGACCCGGAGTGCAGGGAGCAGGTCCCTTCATGGCACCGAGACGGGAGGTGGGCTCAGGAGTCAGTCTTCCTCCAGACGTGGTGACAGCACTTGGACGTCCCACGTGTGGGAGCCACAGCTGGGGAGGTCGGGGTGCTCTGTCCTGGCCCAGGTGTGACAAGCCATCTGTGGGCCTGCATCTGTGTTCTCAGGTTGTGTCCAAATACATTGAAAGTCCCGTCTTGTTCCTTCGAGAAGATGTGGGGAGGGTCAAGTTCGACATCCGCTACATCGTGCTCCTGCGGTCCGTGAAGCCCCTGACGTTGTTCGTCTATGACGTGTTCTGGCTGCGGTTCTCCAACCGGTAAATGGGGAGACTGGGCTGGGGCTGGGGGCTGGGCGACAGGGCCCCTCTTTTACTCGGGATGAGAATGCCTGCACGGGGGCTCCTTTACCACCAAGCACCCAGCAGGGACCCTGCTGAGCCCGTTTCTGTTAAACGGCAGTAATTCTCGCCCCACCTGTGTCACCACCACCTTGTGGAACAGGCACCTGCCCCCTCAAACCACGACGATGTTTACCGGCCTAGTGGGGGTCTTCGTGGTTAGCCCCTGGCCGGGGGCGCAGGGGTAGTGTGGGACTGCCCCACTCTCGGGGGAACCGGTGCCCAGCCAGGGGGCTCTGAGCATCTGCCGTGCCTGGGACCCACTCGAGCGTCTGTCCGCTCGTCCTGCAGGCCCTTCGCACTCAACGACCTGGACGACTACGAGAAGCATTTCACTGTCATGAACTACGACCCGGAACTGGTGCTGAAGCAGGTAGGGAGGGGCCTGGCGGGGCCTGGGGAGGGGTTGCCGTGGAGGCTGGCACAGACGGGACCCGACGACACCCATCAGCTTGTCTTCCGGGCAGCTTGCGTAGTGGTCAGGGGAGCTGCCTTCTGGTACCTGCGTCCCCTCCCACAGCTGCCCCCGCAGCTCTGAGGGGCACGTGCTTGGGTTGAGGGGTCCCCTGGGGCTTCCCGGTCCCCTGGCAAGTCTGAGCAGGGCAGGGTCTCAGCCGGGAAGCGCAGGCCGCCTTCTGTTCGGCACCCGCTGAGCGTGAGGACGGGTAGGGGTGGGGAGGCGCGCAGGTTCGTGTCCCGCGGCCCCCAGGGCGGGCAGCTCTGCTGGCCTGCGACCCTGCCTGGACCCTGGGCCCTCTGTCTTGCCCGTGCTCTCTGGGCACCGCAAGCAGAGGGCGTCAGCACAGCTCCTTTCGAGGTGAGGGCGTGATCCCCCAGCTGGCCAGTGGTGCACCTGGGACAGGTAGGGGAGGCGCAGCCTGGGCAGAGACAGAGGCCGGCTCTGGGTGGAGGCAGAAGGGAAGGAGAAATAAGCCCCCCGACGTGTTGTCCACGAAGTCCTCTTGGACCAGCAGGTTGGTTATGGCTGTTCTGGGCAGACAGGAAGTAGGGCACAGGCACTCTCCCACCCTGCTCCATACAAGGCCTGCAGGTGGCCTCCTGGTCCCCACCTCCCTCGAAGCAGCCACTGCTGAATGTGGGGATTGTGTTTCCGAGGCACGTGGTGATTTGTTAGTAAATGTGCCGCCCTGAGCTCTCGCTGTGCCATGTCTGAGAAGTCCTCTAGGGGGCGCTGCGCCGTCCGAGTGGCCAGGCCACGTGCACGGCCGGCAGGGCCGCTGCTGCTCCTTCCTTCTCTTGTCCTGGGCTGTGTTGACAGCTGGTCCCTAGGAGCCCGAGCCCTCGCCGGGGTCCCGGGATGTTGCAGAGGTTGTCTCTGAGGACCTGAGTGCCTTTCCTCTACATAGCAGGTGTCGTCCCGAGGGTCACGTTTCCTCTGAAGCCCCCGCGTGTGGGGACGCGTGTCCAGCAGGGCGAGAACGTTGGGCTTCCATAGGGAGCCCGTCCTGGTCCTCTCTGGGAGAAACCTGAGCTGACGGCCAGCTTGCTCAGGTGTGTTTTGGGTGACGTCTTGGCCTGAGAAGCCCTTGCTGTCCTCAGGCACTTTGAGCCGGGACCGGGCAGTGAGCTCAGGCCTGGACCTTGCAGACTTGGGTCCGAGCTCTGCGTCCAGTGACCATCGTGAGAGGGACGTGGTGACACGTTGGCCCGGGCCTCCCAACGTTCAGTGCCTCACTGGAGCTTCACAGCAACCGTGCAAAGTGGGTTTGCTGGGCGGGGAGCGTTGTCCCGTTTTACAGATGGAGACACTGAGACTCTGAGAAGTGAATGTGTCCAGAGCTCAGACCCCGTGTCCTGCCTCCCACTTGTGTCCTGCGGGGGTGGAGCTGGAGAGGCTGCTGGCGCCAACCTGGGGCCCCGGCGAGTATCAGGGCTCCACGTGAAAGCAGGGCAGGCCAGGCCTCCCCCGCCCCTGCCCAGAGGAGGCCCCAGGCAGAGCTCGACGGGCCCTGTGTCTGTTGCAGATGCAGTACGATGAGTTCGTCCCGGAGTTTGAGAAGCAGTACCCAGAATTTCCCTGGAAGAGCGTCCAGGTGAGTCCTGGCAGAGCTGGAGGGGCCGGGGCTTGCCTCATGGGCCAGCGTCAGGCGGGTGGGGGCCTTTGCCTCCTCTGGATGGTCTGCTCCTCCCATCAGGGCTGGTGAGGGAGACGGTGTGGGCCGAGACCCCTCCTCCCCTCTGGCCCGGGTGGGGTGTTGTGAGGGTTCCTTGGAGGGGGCCTGGCGGGGCATTCAGGACACCCTTGGGACAGCCAGACGGCAAAGGGCTCTGTGTGTGCCAGGAATTGCACACCTGAGGGGACACGGGGACGTGCTTAGAGACACAAGCTGGCCGCCACTTGCTGGAGTGAGCGTTCGGGAGCTGCGCTGCCTGGCTTGGTGCAGAAGGAGCCGTGGGCTCCAAGGCGGGGGACCCAGGCAGGTCTGCAGGAGCTGGATGCCAGGAGTGAGGGAGCAGGGCACAGGTGGCTCTGGCCAGGTCTGGTGTCAAAAAGGATGTCGGAGGAGGTGACTTGGCTGTTTGGGGACCAGGGCTCAGGAAGGGGCTGTGGACCCCATATGGAGAGGCTGCTCTGAAGGGCTGGGCCCAGTGTCAGCCATGCAAGCCCCTGACCCTGCCTCCCCCGGCCCCCAGGCTGACATCTTCCAGGCCTTCACGGAGCTGTTCCAGGTGGCGTGTGCCAGGCCGCCCCCGCTGGGCTTCTGCGACTACCCCTCATCCCGGGCCATGTATGCCATCGACCTCATGCTGAAGTGGGACAGCCGTCCAGATGGTGAGGGGCTCCCCTGCCCCGGAATCCACAGCGCCCTCCCCGCTTACCCAGAGGTGGCCACCCAGCCCACACAGGGACAGAGGGAGGGCATCGCTGCTCCTTCGCCATGGTCAGCACTTGCCTCGAGTTAGCCTGAGATCTGGGTCAGAGGAGGCCCACCTTTAGGAGCCACGGCCCGCAGGGCAGAGCACGAGCAGGAAAGGCAAGTGGGCGGCAGTGGTGTCGGGAGAGAGCTCGCAAGGGAAGGAACCCTGCGTGAAAGGCAGGGGGAGCAGCGGCCCTGGCCAGGCACCCTCGTGCCAGAGTCCCCGGGATGTGGTGGCTCATGTCACTCCTGGGGCTGGAGGTGGCTCCGGTCTTTCCCCTGGACAAGCAGGCTTCAGGCCAGGCCCCCAGAGAAGCCCTCGCGGGCCCCCCAGCCCACCTCCCAGGAGTGAGATGCCCGTGCTTTTGCGCCGTCAGGGAAGCAAGTGATGCAGCCGCAGCTCCTAGAGGTGAACTTCAACCCAGACTGTGAGCGGGCCTGCAGGTGCTACCCGGCCTTCTTCAACGATGTCTTCAGCACCTTGTACCTGGACGAGCCTGACAGCTGCCCCGTCACCCGCCTCGTCTAGGCACCCGCTGGCCCTTCTGTGGGTGCTCGTGGGTGGATTGCAGCCTCAGTTCCCGGAGCTGCTTCTGCACCGTGCCCCCACCCCCACCCCCGCCCCTCCTCCCCCCGCCGTGTGAGCCGTGGCCCCAGCTTCACACCCTGGGGGCTCGGGGGCCCCCTCCCCCGTCGGTCAGGAGCAGGGCCAGTCATGCTGCCCCCGGGGCTGAGTGCTAGGCCCCTGCTCACACCCCCCTCACTGCCGTCTGTGCGGTGATTAGTCTCAGCTCAGCCAAGGGCTTTATTCCGGAGAGTTTGGTTTCTGGGGTGCTGTGCTTCCAGAGGGCATTAGTGAAAGGGGTCTGGGGAGCACGCCGTGGTGTTCTCAGAAACGAGCTTCCCTAGGAGCGCCCATGGGAGCCCAGCGGTTAAACAGGCCCAGACTGGCTGCTTCCCACGCTCCACCCCAGGCCCTGTGACAGGCGTCCCCAGGTCCCCCTAGGAGCCTGCTTCTCAGACCCAGCCTTCTCCCCCTTCACCAGCAGCCTCCCTCGAGGCCCCAGGGCAGGACAGCCGCTGCCTTTGGTTGCCGTTGCCTTCCCATTTGGCCCCGTGGAAAGGGCCAGATGCGGCGCCAGCGCCTCCCCGCCCGCCGGGCACTGCAGTGTTTCCAGCCTCGCCTGAGGTTGGCTGGGACGCTCCAGTGAGGGGACTTGGGGACAGGTGTGGGCAGCAGAGCACCAGGCAGTGGGCGGCTGAGAAAGATGCTTCCAGGGAGAATGCCATCTTCCACCGGCTAGAGTCAGAATGTGGGGTTTTTGTAACTTTTTCATTTATGGGAAGAAAATACAAAATTTTCGTTCTTTCCTTAATTTTGTTTCTGAAATTTTGAGTCAGTTTCCAGGGTAGTTTGTGTTGCCACAGTGTACCCAGCCCAGCTAACCAGACGGCGGGTCTGACTTTCGTGGAGGAGCTGCCTGCAGAGCTTTCATGTGTGTGTACATGTGTGCGTGTGTGTGCGCGTGCATGCATGCGTGTGTTGGGAGGTGCTTGTTTCATTCTGAAGCCAAGAATGATCCTTGTAGCAAAACTGGACTTGACTGCGCCTCCCACTTCCGTGTCTTTTGGGGTGTGTCTGTCCACTGTCTCTGCTAACCAGAAGTTCAGCCCGTGTTCTGGGAAGCACCCTTTCCTCCAGCCAAGGAGAGGTTTAGAGGGCAGGACACCTCATCTCTGGTTTTCTCTGTGGGAGAGCTGCTGCGTCCTGTCCCCTCCTGGACTTGATTTGTACCGCAATAAAGTAAGCCTTCTCTACTTTTGCCTCCCTTTCTCTTTGGGGGCCCTGGAACCACAGACCTGCATGGTGTATCAATTGTTTTCCTTGCTCATTGTCAAAGAAAACCAAAATATCAAGACGTATGCTTTGAGAAACAGAAGAAATGAGATAGTATTTAGGCCTCCAAGTCCCTGTCTTTGGGCTGCTGTAACAAAATATCATAAACTGGGTGACTTAAACAACGGAGGTCTCTTTCTCGCTGTTCTAGAGGCTGGGATGTCCTCAAGTCACAGGGGTGGCATATTTGCTGCCTGAGGTGGGACGCTCTTCCTGGTTCATAATCGGCTGTATTCTCACTGTGTCCTCGTGAGGTGGGAGGGGCGAGGGAGCTTTCTGGGGCCTCTTTTATAAGGGCACTAATCCCATACGTGGGGGCCCCACCCTCATGACCTAATCACTCACTTCCCAAAAGCCCCACCAACTAACCGTCACAGTGGGGGTTAGGATTTCAGCATGAATTTGAGGGTATAAATAGGCAATAGTTCCTGACCCAAAGCTTGGTTTCCTAGCACTGGTTCCATTTCAGAGTGGGATGAGGTAGGGACAGATGTGGAGCTGAGGCCCATCTCTGCATCATGACCAACACCCGGGAGCCTCGGTCCCCCTGTGAGCCCTGAATCCTGGCTCCGTGCTTACACCTGGGGGCTTTGGGATGGAGTTTCCTCCTGCCTGATTCCTCATCCTGGGGGTGGGGATGATAGGAGACTCTGCCCACAGGGCAGCAGAGGGTGGTCTATCAGCTCTGTCAGCAAGCACAGTGGCGCCCCCCGGTGGTTTTGAAGGTTAAAATGAAGGCAGAGGGCCCCTGACACCCAGGCCAGGGTCCTTCCCGTGCCCCTCAGAACAGGTGCTCACACCAGGCTGTTCATCAGATGCCTCCCAGGATGCTCCTGCCCGTTCCCAGTTAACTTAGAACCTGGTTGCCCAGTGCAATCCCAGTGGAATCAGCATAGTCACTGGGATCAGAAGACCACATGATCCAGCCTTTCTGTAATTATAAATGTGCTTTTCCCCAATTCCAGAGATCCTTACACCTCTGATCAGTGAAAATCAGACAACCCCCAGGAAGACCATCAAGCTGGGCTTCCAGGGTCCCAGAAGACTCGTTGCAGTGGAGACGGTTCTTATCCCTCTAAATACTTTCTGGTACCCATCTTCACCTGAGTCAGTTTCTCTGTGTTAATAATTCATCAGAAGTCAGACTCTGACGTTTGGGCTTGACGGGAGAGTCCCAGTAGCAGTGATAATTGTACCAAAATTCTACAGGGCGACACAGAAGAAATCCAAAAGGTAAAGCTTGAGATGCTGACGGTGAAATTTAGAAAACGTCCCCAGGGATGGCCTATGGCCACATAAACACGGCAGCTCTTCCATGGACACAGAATAGAATCTCTTGCTATAGGAGAGGCAAGGTTTCATCTTGCAGGGTCCAGAGCAGCAACCATAACATCAAAATGCCAGGCAAACTGAGAGTCGCTGTCGCTTCCCTGCTGACGACCAGCCAGCCGAGCCCTCTTGGGCTGTGTGAACTCTTGCTTGCATCCTTTATGGCTAGTCGGACCGAGAAGGGTTCAGACGCACGGATTTAAGGAGATCTAAATTGATTGAAGCAGCTCCAGGAAAGACGCAGACCAGAAGGACTTGACAGATCTGCGTGCTGTGGATTTTCCTATTAAACCAACACAGAGACTGTCACAACCCTGAAGTCCCTCGTGGGTGGCGACAGCTCAGAAAGGCCATCTAATCATGAAGACGGGGAGAGCATCGTGAGAAAGTAGCAAAGAAAACAGCAAAACGCACCCTCCTCTCGCCCGTTTTCCCAGGTGTTTCTAGGGCCGTGTGTGTTTTTGTGGCCAGTAGAAAGGATGTGGGATGTTGCTAGAGATGAACAAACCCATGAATGTACGGAATGGAAAAAAGGGCTCTGCATGAGCGCCACTGAGAAGATTCCAGAAGTCTCAGGTACACTTAATGTGCTAAGTCTGGCAGGCACACGGGTGCCCACGATGCTTCAAGGAGCACCCCTGACCGTCTTGGAGAACTTTAGAAATAAATTAGTGAAAAGGATGTGCAGAGTCCCCCATCTGACTCTTCTGCTGCAATGAGCATCAGAAGAACTGGGGAAGGACTTCCCGGGCGGTCCAGTGGGTAAGAGTCTGTGCTCCCAATGCAGGGGGCCCAGGTTCGATCCCTGGTTGGGGAACTTGATCCCGAATGCTGCAATGAAGATCCCGCATGCCACGACTAAGACCCAGCACAGCCAAAAATAAATAAATAAATAAATATTTTTTAAAAAAGAAGAAGAAGAAGAACTGGGGAGCTGGCCGAGGGCTCAGCTAAGTGCTCGTAGCTACCAAGCTGCTGGATTCCTGAGCACGATCTGTGGAACGTGAAATTCCACCAGGGTTGAGTGTGGGCAAAGTGACAGCCACTGAAAGAGCTGCCCCTTCTCTCAGAAGAATGCAGTCAGCTGTCTGCCCATCTCCCAGAGCGTTTCGTACCGTTCAGTCACATCCGGATGTGAGGACAGAAGAGGCGAGGTGAGAGGGAGAAGTGGCAAAAGCCACTGGCTGCCAAAATGAGTGTGAGCTCTAAATACGGAAATTTTATTTTTACTTCATTTGAATTAACTTATTCAATGACCGAAACCAAAACAGACAAGCAACAAAAAGGCCAGCAGCTTGGACCAGCCCTGGTCCTAGGAGTCTGCTGCCGGGCGCAGCACAGGTTGTAGGAACTCGGAGAGGAGGTCGGCACTTCAGCAGCAGCCCGGGTAAGAGGCTCTGCCCGGCCCCACTCCCAACAGCTGCCCGCACAGGTCACGGGTCACCCAATTCGAAGCCGGGGGTGACACCTCCAAATCTGGGCGGACCTGGGCCAGGGAGGGGCTGCTGTCTGCTGGGTTGGGGCATGGCCAATACTGCCTCTGACCGCCCCTCCCAGATGGAGTGTTTGTGAGGCTGTCCCTGACGGGGTGAGGCTGGCATGAGTCCCGGCACCCAAGGGACAGGTTGGTCGGCGTCCCCTGCTCTGGGCCCAGCCCCATCCTGGCTGAGGCCAGCAGAGGACCACGCTTGGTGCCCAAGCAGAGTCAGGCATTGGACCAGGCCGGCTGCGGGCCTGTGCCCTTCAAGTGGCTGGGCTGGGCTTCCTGGACGTGAAGGGGGTGGGCAGGGCCTCCTCCCTCAGCTGCAGCTATGCCAGTGTCTGCTGCTCCAGCCTGGACGGGCCACCTCCGCTCTTGGAAGGGTCCCGAGAATTGTGGCGAAGCCCTGGCCGGGTCCAGCGTCATCTGGATGATACAGCCCAGACGCATCCAGCAAGAGGACGAGCCCCTCGCCCTCCCCACGGCCAAGGGTCCCACCCAAGTAAAACGGCCACTGCCAGGAGGTTAAAAAACTTTATTTGGCTTATAAAATTCCACATTCTGAGAGCGAGCTTCGAGCAGTGCAGAAAGCGCAGGACACTGTTTCTGGGGTGGGGGCTCGGCCTGGAGCACCTCTGAAACTGCTGGTGACCCCTGGGCTGAGACCGGACACACAGGCAGCCTGGCGGCCAGGAGAGCCCGGGGGCCACCACCACCAGCAACGCCTGACCCGCAGCAGCTGCAGTCCTCGGAGGGCAGGGCACCTTCATTCCGAGAGCCGACGGCCACGGCTGTCGTCCTGGTTGTCCCGCCAGACACAGTAGTTGAGCGTGGCCGCAAAGGCCAGCCAGGCCAGGTACGGGTAGAGCAGGCAGGCGGCCGGTGGGCTCACCTGGTGCCAGGCCACGGCCGTGGCTGCTGCCACCCCACCCATCAGCAGGAGGTCCACCAGGGCCTGCACAGACACAGAGGGACGACAGGGAGGCCTGAGGCTCCACGTACCCATGGGGCTGTGTGTCCCAGCTGCCCACCACCACTACGCCTGAGGGAACTCTCCATCCGCCTCTCAGTGACCTGGCCAAGCCCCGCCCCCATTTTCTGCCTCAGTTTCCTCATCTGTAAAATGGGAACAATCGCCCTTCCCTGACTATGCCATGTGTGGGGTGCACAGCACCAGGTGTAATGTGGGTTCTCCTATGCCAACGGCCCCTAAACCCATCAGAGCCCTGCAAGGCTTCCTGCATTGGAAGAAGAGCAGCTGAGGGGCACTGGTCCCCTAAGAGCTTCTGAGGAGACGTGAACCAGGAGCCAAGTGCCTCCCCTGCCCCCGCCTTTAGACCCTGACCCTGAGGGTCTGGGATGTGATGCCCCATGTCCCCCAAGAGAGGAGCCGTCTCCAGGGACCAGGGAGACAAGCCAAGGTCACACTTACCCAACCCATTTGTCGGGCACCGAAGAAGAGGGGAGGCCATGCCCAGTTCAGAGCCAGCTGCCCAGCGTAGAGGCCCAGGGGAACCACAGCCTCCTTCGAGAAGCCCCCCAGCTCTTTCCAGATCATGTAGGAGCCATACCTGAAAGAGAGGCTTCCGGTCAGGGCACCAACAGGGAAGAGGCCAGGAGCCTCCCTGCAGGGCCAGGAGCCACGCTCACCTCTGGGACCACACACTGATGGCTCAGGCATGCCCTGCCACTGACTGCTGTGTGACCTCAGGGAAGTTGCTTAACCTCTCTGGGCCTTTGTTTCTCACGGGGTTGCTGTGGAGATTCTACTTAACACACTGGCAGTGCCCAGGGCAGTACCTGACACATGGGACACTCAATAAATATTTGACATTATTATCATCATCAGTGCTGTAAAGGGGGAAGCACATAAGGCATGCAAGTAAACAGGATGGGACTTTTGGGCTGGGCCTTAGAGGATGAGTATGAGTTTGCCAGGGGGAGGCAATGAGGATATGCAAAGGCTTAGAGGCATGCACGAGACCCCCTGAGTCAGCCTATGTTACTGGTGAAGTCTGGGGGGCACTGGGGAGGTGAAGCAGAAGAGGGCCTGGTCATGGGGCTCTTAGGGCCACAGGGACAACAATAACACCACCAATAATAATATCTAATGCCCTGCAGCATTTACACATGCAGGCACCGCTCTCTTTCCAAGCATTAGCTCATTCATTCTCATGATAACGTCATGAGATGGGCAGTACTACCACCCCCATCTTACAGGTGCAGAAACTGGCACAGAGAGTCAAAGCGCTAAGAGCTCTTGGCAGGCAATTAGTAGGTGAGTCAGCATTTGTGCCTGGTGGCACAGTGGTTAAGAGTCTGCCTGCCAATGCAGGGGACACGGGTTCAATCCCTGGTCTGGGAAGATCCCACACACTGTGGAGCAACTAAGCCCATGCGCCACAACTACTGAGCCTACGCTCTAGAGCCCTCGAGCCACAACTACTGAAGCCCACATGCCTAGAGCCCGTGCTCCACAACAAGAGAAGCCACTGCAATGAGAAGCCCACACCCCGCAAAGGAGAGTAGCCCCCGCTTGACATAGGTAGAGAAAGCCTGCGTGCAGCAACACAGCCAAAAATAAATAAACAAATAAAAATAAAATAAATTAAAAATTTTTTAAATTAAAAAAAAAAAGAACCCTGGGGCATCAGCCTGGTCTCTGCTACCTGCCCTCTGCAGTCCCACCCTGCACTGGGCTAGCACAGAACCAGTATGCAGGGAACCTTCCAGAGGAGGGTGGGAAGCTGACCAGTCTCCTGGGTGCGGTTCCCACCGGAGCCACGGGGGCGGGGGGGGGGGCACTCCCCCGATCTTGGAAGCATCCACATGCCCACGTCTGAACTTCGCACACGGAGCCGGCCTCACCCTGCTGTTGTGAAAACAGCCAGAATGCCAGTACGGGGTTGCCCGCCCCTCCCAGGAGGCCCCAGAGGAAAAAGTTCAGTTGTGCAACCAACAGGCCCCATAGTTTTCTCCACCCTCACTTGCCAAACGAGGCCAGGAAGTGGTGCCCGCTGCCCCGGGAACACCTGGACAGTTCCCACTCTGGAGGAGAAGCTCTGCCCTCGGGCCTGGGCCTCCCCCTGCCCTGCCTGCCCCGGCAGGTGGACAGGCCCAGCTGCCAGGCCAGTACCCATGCCCACCTACCCCATGGCCGAGTACAGCGTGCCCCAGATGGGAGCCAGCGTCCAGCGGGGCGGGTGCCACGAGGGCTTCTGCAGGCCGGCGTACCAGCGGAGACTCTCTCCGCGGACATAGTGGGAGGCCAGGAAGCCCCCCAGACTGGGCACCAGCGTGAAGCCCACGGCGGGCACCCAGGGCGGGGCCATTGCTGCTGCAGCTGCTGTTCCGGAAAGTTCTGAAAGAGAAGACAGGGCTGGGGTGAGAGGCGGTGATGCTCCAGAGCTGGGGTGGGGCTTCCCCCGGCGCTTCCTGAGGACCTACTGTGCACAGACCCGGGGTGGGTCTGTTACCAGCCCCTCATCACTCATGGATCAACCAATCGATTGATGGAACACGCAGGAGGTGCAGAAAAGATGTGTGAGGTTGCGGGGCCAGTGCTGAGTCCGCCCTGCAGCCCCTGCCAGCCCAAGGGCTCCAGGGAATGCGTTTCCACCCACACCCCCACTCCCACCCACGAGGCTGCCCTGTCGGCCCCACGTCCGCTCCTGCTCCAGCTGCCAGGCTCCTGTGCTCTCTCACCCTCACCCTTGACCTTGGGTCTCCTGGCAAGTGACCCCTCCTCTCTGCTGCCTCAATCACGGCCAGTTTGGGTCCCCTCCACCAAGAAGGCTGCCCAGCCCTCCCTCCCCGGGCCAGTACTGCGAGGCTGCCTCGATCCACACCCTGCGCCTGACGCTCCAATACCTCTCATTCAGTCATTCGTCATTCATGCAACAACAGGTATCAGACAGAGATTGGCTCAAATACCCGCTCCCCACCAAAATACTGTGGCCTCCGGCAAATGAACAGAACATCAACGTGGCCGACCCGGGTCCAGCCCAGTGCAGGGGGGTCTCTTTGTACACCATCCCACGGGCCCACCCTGAAATCACCTCCCCTTCCCTGTGTTCCAGAGAGGGAAAGCAGCCTCCCTGGGGTCACACAGCACTCTGGGGTCAGGCTCTGCCCAGGTCGAAAAGCTGCTGGGCCCTGACGCCCAGGGCCATGGACGTGGTGGGTGGAAAGGGACAGAGTTTAAAGCTGGTGAGGCCCCCTCAGCAGCCCTGAGAGGCTGACGGGGCTCAGGGCAAGGCAGGCCTGGATGCTGTCACCACCACCTCCAGGGCTGGAGCCCCCCAGGCAGGGACAGAGGGGAACCAATCTTCAGGTCTCTCCGTTCTGCTCGTCAAACACTCCCCCTTGCCCAGCAGCCCCCAGGTCTGCGCTGAGGACCTACTAGGCGCCCAGCAGCGCTCAAGGCTCCCAGGGAGCTGAGCTCATTGGGGCTGAGAGTCCAGCCAGACAGCAAGCAGAGCCCTGGGCTGGGTGTCGGGGGCCAGCTCTGCCTAACCTGCTGTGGGACCCCAAGCCTATCAGCACCCCTAACTGGGCCTCGGTTTCCCCACCACAAAATGAAGGGGCTGAGCTCCTGCTAACACGCCCTGACTCTAGTTGGAGAAGCCGGGAGTGTCTGTAGGAGATAAGAAGCCACACAGATGGATTATGTTCAGTAAACTTGCAGGACGGCCTGCTAGGATGGGGGCTGGGCACCCACGGTGGATGGAGCGGAAGAGGCCCAGACCTCAGACAGGGCACCCCGACCCAGGATCAGAGAGAAGACGGTGCTGGAAGGACACGGAGCACTTTCTCCCAGGAACACGGGAGGGGAAAGCGGCGGGGGTGGAGAGAGGCACGAGGCAGACGGGGCAGCAGGTACAGGGAAGAGGCTGTGCCCATCCGGAGGCAGTGGGGAGCCATCGGGGCTTCCGGGCAAAGGGCGAAGGCTGCCCAGGGCAGAAGGGGCAGCTGCTGGCCTGGGGCACCACGAAGCTCTGTGAGATGCAGAAGCAACCTCAGTGCCCAACACCGGGGACTGTTAAGGATGGGTCAACGCCCAAGTCCCGCTTGGAGGACTCTTTAATGATGTGAAAACTGTCCTCAACATAACATTAAGTGCAGAAAGCAGAATATAAAATTGACTACAGAATTATCCCAATTTTAGCAAAAAATGGATATGCATTTTAAAAACGGTAACAAGCGCATGAAGACGTTAGCAGCCGTCACCCTCATAAAGCAAACATCTCCTGGGGAACGGCTGTGAGCCCGGCCCGGGCACAGGCCCGACCCAAACACTGTCTTTCTGCCCTCACCCCGCGAGGGACCCACACCATCTTATCCCACCTGCCGATGGACCCAAGGTGCAGAGCGGCGGGGGCGTTTGCCCAGGGCCCCCCCACAAGTGGGTAGCTTGGGAGTCTAAGGCCCACACTCAGCAGAGGAATTTACGATGCTTTGTTATTGTTTTCCGAAATGTCTATAACGAGCATAATTTTTAAAGGAACAGTCGGAGAGTGTTAGGCATCCAGCAGAATCTGGCTCTGCCGTCTAGTGACTCTGATTCCTACCGCCCTGGGCCTCAGTTTTCTCGCCTGTCAAGTGGGCACAGTGAGCTCATTCTGCACGATCACTGCACAGATGAGCCGTGGATAAGCACTGCCCAGGGCTGGCTGGTGACAAGTAAAGCTTCCTGTGCTTCTCCCCCAGCCCCTCCCACCCCACCCCCTGGCCCTCTGGTTTCCAGGGTGCACGCAACTGTTCCTGGGGTGGGGCTGAGGGGCTGATCTCACCACAGTATGAAGGCCCACCTCTCCCGGGGCCAGGAGAGCACTGGCCCAGTGCTGCTGCCAGGTGGATGTGGAGCCCTGGGACCCAGCCACCACTGTGTCATCTCGGGGGAGCCCAGGCCACCTCAGCCGGCTTTCTCACCTACGCCATGGGGCACAGCCGTGCTCAGCCTGTTTAATAAATGTGTTGAATCCGCAGCCAAGTGACAGTCCTTGGGCAACCGTAACAAGCTGTGTTCAGTGCCTGAGGAGTCCCCTGGACCATGACATGAGCTGGGCAGGTGGGAGGGCTTCACCTCGCACTGACTCTCACACACAGATAGGGACACTGAGGCCCAGGGGGTCGGGGGCTGAACTGTGCCTTTTCCCAGGAAGGTCCCAATTTATGCCCACTTTGTCCCAAAAGAATGGCCCCCCTCCCTCTCAGCAGTGCTCCTTTTACAGGTGACCAAGGTTAACGCCACTGGTGTAAGACACATGACACGGTTCACAGAGGTGGACACACTCGCTCTGGTATTCATGCCCCAAACACAAACCCCAGTCCAATCATGAGAAAACGTCACAATCCCAGACAGAGGAACATTCGACCAAATACCTGGCCTGCGCTCTAGCACTCTTGAAAAGGGTCAAGGTCATGAAAGGCAAGGAAAGACGGAGGGAAATGTCACCGACTAAGGACAAATAACAGCTAAACGCAATGTGGGATCCCAGACAGACAGGGTCCCGGGCCAGCTGAGCACGTTAGCGGGGTTACCAGCACGGTGTGAATTTCCTGGTTCCACTAGGGGAAGCTGGGTGAAGGGTATGCAGCAACTCTCTGTACTACCTTTGTAACTTTACCGCAAGTCTAAAATTAGTTCAAAATGAAACATTAGGGCTTCCCTGGTGGCGCAGTGGTTGAGAATCTGCCTGCTAATGCAGGGGACACGGGTTCGAGCCCTGGCCTGGGAAGATCCCACATGCCGCAGAGCGGCTGGGCCCGTGAGCCACAACTGCTGAGCCTGCGCGTCTGGAGCCTGTGCTCCGCAACGAGAGAGGCCCGCGCATCGCGATGAAGAGTGGCCCCCTCTTGCCACAACTGGAGAAAGCCCTCGCACAGAAACGAAGACCCAACACAGCCAAAATCAATCAATCAATCAATCAATCAAACATACGCATCTGATTCAAGATCCTCATTAAAAAAAAAAAAAAAAAAATGAAACATTAAAAAGAAAAGAAGGATCCTGCTTTGGACACTAACGCGCATAGTCTCCTACTTTCTCCTCGATATTGTTGTCACTGCTTCGGTTCCTAAGCCCCACCCCTGACCCACCTGCCACCAAGGCCCCTCAGAGTTTCCTGACCATTTGGTTTTTATTTCTTATTGCTTTTGGTTAATGGAAATGAGAGTCATAAAACATAAAATGAACCATTTTAAAGTGCACAGTTCAGCGGCATTTGGTACATTTCCCAATGTTGTGCAACCACCCATACCAAGTTCCAAAACATTTCCATCACCCCAAAAGATGCCCACCCATCAGCACTCACTCCCCATTCCTCCCTCCCCCAGCCCCTGGCAACCACCCATCTGCCTTCTGTCTCTGTGGATTTACCTTTTCCACACATTTCACATAAATGGAATCACACATTATGTGGACTTTGGGGTCCGGCTTCTCTCACTGAGCGTGTTTTCGAGGCTCCCCCACATTGTAGCCTGGGTCCATACTTCTCCCCAAGGCGCTGTGGGCAGGGGCGCTCGTGTCACCCTGCCACGGCACCCAGCCGGTGCCCAGGAAATCCCCAGCGTGCCAGCTGACGGGGCTGGAGAGCCCACCACCCTGGTCCCTTGCTGTGCAGAACAAACAGACGCCCAGGAAGAGGTGGTGGCTCTCCCCGCTGCGGTGACAGAGTAAGGCCTGAGCCCACGCTTCTGCTCACCCTTCCAGGCTGCTGTGTTTATGCACCACTGGGCCAAGGGGATTAAAGGGTCTGCCCAGCCTGAGGGTCAGAAAACAAGTAGGTCAAATGTCCCACATGGAGAGAGCCCAGGCAAGGAGCTTCCTGGGGCCTCATGGGGACTGCCAGGCTCTTGAATCACCCGATTAGGGGACCCACCAAGCTGAGTCATGCTGGGCTGGGCTGGGCAGGGCAGGGCAGCTGGCCCAAGCAGGCCTGAGAGAGATCCATCCTGTGATGGGGTTAGGGTTAGGGTCTGGGTTAGAGCCACTCCAGTGGCCAGGAGGGGGCTCAGGGCTCAGGCAGAGAGGCAAAGCCACCCACCTGCCCTTTATTTCTGTTTCCGTCAGAAGGTGACTGAGAGCCCAAACCTTGGCTCTGCCTCCAATTTTCTTGGTGAAGCCAAGCCAAAGCTCCTCTCTGGGCCTCGGTTTCCCCTTACATCAGGTGGGTGTAACCTGCCCTGCGTGCTTCATGGGGTTGTGGGCAGGCTCAGGGGAGGTCCAGATAAGCCAGGGGATGTGGGGGTCAGTGTTGGGGACCACTCATCCCTCCAGGAGAAGCAGCAGCTACATGGCGCAGACCCAAGGCTGAGAAAATGTCAGCCAGTTGGTCACCCAACACTCAGTGGGTGAAAATGCTTCCAAAAGGCCCCGCCCTCAAGGCCTGGGGCCACTGAAACAGAGGCCAAGAACGGGCAAAGCAGAGAGCTCAGGCCTTGGGGTCAGGAGACCGTGCAAGGCCTCTGGGAGTGAGCGGGGGGGCGGAGCCTGGTGCAGGGCCCGGCTGTCTTCATCCTGGGTCATCACCGCTTCACTCCGGCTTCACAACAGCCGCAGGGGTGGGGCCAGCTGCTTCTCTTCTCAGGCCCCGACTTCCACATCTCTCGGCCTCCACAGTGGACTCCACTTTCCAGATGAGGAAACCGAGGCACAGGGAGTCACAGAACTTTCCAGGTCTGGGTGACTCTGAGACCTCCTGAAACACCCCTCCAGTTCCTGATCTGGGAGTCTGCTGGCCTCAGCTCTGGGCCACACAGCCAGTCACAACGATGGGCTGTGTCACCTCCCCTCTCTCAGCTTCCTCCTCCATCCTGACAAGGCACTTAAGCCCTGCCCCAGAAAGCTGCGGGGGGCCCAGGGCTCATCTCAGGCCACTCCCACCCCACCTCAGCCATTCCACCCGCTGCCTTGGTGCCAGAGGATTCTCTCAGGACCAACAGCCGCACTCTCTCCAGCACCAGGGCCAGTGTCCCAGCCCCGACGAGGCATCAGGTCCCAGCTGGGCCCGTGGGCAGCAGTTTCGGGATCTGAATCCTCCCTGCCCCTGGGGTGAGACTCAGGATCTCTCGTCCTAGTGATGCTTCACTCCTGGGCCTCTGTGCCCCCGTCTGTGAAGGGGGGGCTGCGGCAGTGGGCCTCTGGAGGAGCTTTCTGTTCTCTGAGGCCTCCCTATAGAAGGTGACAGAAACTGCTGCTCAGAAACAGAACAGAGTTTTGCCGTTTCTCTGGTCCCCACCTCCAAGCTGTACCCAGCTCCTCCTGGGCCTTATCTCTCCTTCAAGCCACCACCGATGGTCCCAGGGACTTGTTTTAAGGCTCCTTTTTTTTTTTTAAATGACTCACAGCTAATCATCCTCATTGTAACCTCTGTTAATCTTTTTCATTATGAAAGTATCCAATGTAACAGACAACAGGTCTGGAAACCCAGCTGGTCTGGGATGGGGTGGGGCCCGGGGTGACAAAGGGGAATCTGCTTTATGGAGACTGACTATTTATTGAGACAGAGAGCATGCTCAGGCATTATACAAATACAAATACAAATAAGAGACAGATTCAGAAATGAAGTAATGAAAAGTCAAAAGTGTATAAGGCACAAAGTAGGCTCAGCCCCCTGTCAGCACCTCCCCTACCCCCGCTCAGCGATCCACTGTCAACGGTTTCTGGTTTCTGGCAAAACCAGCTGGACACCATTCAGTCATGGCCAGGCAGACACACACACACACACACACGCACACACACACACACATGCACACACACACACACGCACTCCAGGCACACACTCCTCTGGGCATGCACTGTGGAGGAAGCAGGGCTTTGAAATCAGACCACGAGCATTTGAACCCCAGCTGCACTGCTCTGTGTCTCTGGGCAGTTTCCGTCAGTTTCCCCCCAGTTCAAAGGGCTCCCTCGGCGGCCCAGGATTCTGTCTGAGCCTCCCTCTGGGGAGGCTGAGCAGCCTGTCTCCCTGCTCCCCGAAGAGGCTTGCTCCTCAGCTCCTTTCCCGACCAGTGGACAAGAGCTACTGCTTCCTGGGAGCGGCCCCTGGCCTCCCGCTGCCCTGTGTCGGGGTCCCCACGCCACTCCCCACAGAGACACTGGGGCCCTCGGGCCACATCCAAGCAGACTGGCCTTTGGGCCGCGGGCCTGCTGTGTACCAGGCACTCTGGGCCGTGCTCCTTGTACACAGCCTTCCCCTTGGCCGTGACCCTTTGGAACACCCTCAGTCACACATCCTAAGGGGAGGCTCGAGTCCTGCCCCTCCTGCCGTCCACTCTGCAGCATGTGGCTGGTACCAGGGACCATCATGCCCTAGCAGGCCAGCCCGAGAGGCTCCCAATCCAGGCCAGGCCACAGGCCTCGGCGAGGCTGGCTCTGGCACTCAGCCAGGTGTTCACGGCTGGAAGCCCCCCTGTAAGCAGAGAGGGTCGAGTGCCCCCCAAGGAAGAGAACCACGCATGGCTTTCTTGACACAAGAGAAGCCATTTTAGGCCTAAGCTGTTTTGTGATCTAAGCCTGGCCACAGTGCTTGCCCTTCAACAGGCCTCTAATAATCTTAAGGGAATGAAAGAGCAGACAACTGTTATCAGGCAAGAGAAGTAACAATAGCAAAGATAATAAATCAGTTGTAAAGACTCCCAGTTCTGTCTCAGTGGTAAAGGTTACCCCGAAACACGTTTTTGAGCTGTTTTGCATAATTTAAACACATCTCCCTACCCCCACCTCAAGTGCTCAGCTACCAGATCAACTGGAACCTAAGGGATAAGAAGCTGACCTTTGCTGACCCGTTGTAACTTCAATCAACTAAAGCTTGGACTCTACAGACCTCTGCCCCAATTCTATGCTGAATTCTCCTCTGCTCAAGCCCCTTCATGAATATGCAGCTTAAAACTTCCCCAGTTTTGCTGTTTGGGGAGACACTTCTTTGGGAAAGCTCCGAGGTGCTCTCCTTACTTGTTGGAAGTAATAAATCCTTCCTTGTCCCGACCTTTGGCTTGGTTGTGCCTTTTGGCTCGGCACCCACCCGAGAGGCAAACGCAGTTTTCCGGGAACACCACGACCCCTCCCACCTGGGCTCCTAGCTCCTTTGCAGGAGGGGCAGGGGACAGGCAAGTCCCAGGGGATGCCCTGCCCACACCGGGATGTGTAGGCTACAGTGCACCTGAGCACTGGACGGGGATCTGGGGACCCGGTTCTAAGGCTCCGCGGGGCCTTCACTGGCTCTGGACAAATAACCGCCCCTTCTCTGGCCTGGGTTTCCTCCCCTAGAAATGGGGTGTCTCAAGTGGATCAGGAGCCCGAGGTCTCCCAGGCACTCTGTGATCCGCAAGGTATCCCGCTCCTCCACTCCCGCCCTCTGCCGGCCGCGGCTGCTCAACTATGCATTGGGCGGGAAGGGGGGGTGCCTGGTCCCTCCCGCGGCTCCGCTTCCCGCGGGACCCGAGGGCCCGGCGGGGTGCGGCGGGGCGGGGTTGCCCAAGTTCCCCCTTCCGCGCCCCCAATCCCGCCGGAACCCGGCCGCGCAGGAGCGCCGACCGCGGAGGCCAGGGCCGGGTGGAGGGAGAGAGGGGTCACCGCCGCCCCCCCCCACCGCCGGCCGACCCAATGGCCGGGTCCCCAGTGCTGCCCCGCGGCCGCGCCCCGGGTCCCCGCCACCTCCCGCCGCAGTTTCTCCTCGGGCCCCGCGCCGGCGGGCGGGCCCTGTCGGGGGTCGCTGCCGCGCGGGGCCCCCTTCCCGCCGCCCCCTCGAAGCCCCGTCCCCACTCACCAGCGACGAGGACTCGCTAGGAGAAGGGCACTGCGCGGCGGGAGGTGGGGCCCGGGCGCGGCCCCGGCCCCTCCCGCGAGGCCCCGCCCACCCCGGCCCCGCCCGGCTTCGCTGGAAACCCGGACGGCGGCCGCCTACAGCCCCGCGGGTTGGGGCGCTCCCTCCTCTGGCCGCCCTGTCAGGAAGACGCGCCTCCGCCTCCCCCGGGCACGAGCGCGCCTCCCGGCCGCTTCTCCTTCCCACCGTGACCGCCCCGCCGCGCAGACACTGCCGGCTCTGCAGGCAGGTCGCGTCTCTTCTTCTGCCTCATTTCTCCTATCTGTAAAGTGGGACGATAGAGATCACCGATCTCAGATAGGGGAATTACGTCGCCTGATGGCAGAGCCCTGAACATCCTTCTACACAGCAGCCCTGGCCACCATCTCCGGAGGAGAACCCCAGTTCCTTTAGCTGTTGCCCCAGGACAGGAGGCAGCGCTGCCCTCTTAGTCATGGCCCAGCCTCTCTGTGGCTGGCTCCCTCCGCCTCCATCTCCTCATCGGTAAAATGGGCACAGCATAGTGGGACTAAGGAGGATGCCACATGGTAATGCAGGAGACCACAGACGCTTGGCATTCAGTGACCATCACAGCCCAGATGTGGCCTCCAGTTTGCCAGGGTCACCCTGATGGGACAGCATGTCCAGGAGCAGGCCTTGAGCACTTCACCGCCTCATCTGCACGCACTGCTTTATTTCTGCAGCCCAGGGCCTGTCACTGCCCCCTTGACTAACTTGGCCCGGCAGGGCCCGCAGACTGCCAGAACCACAATTGCCCAAACTGGACACTTGGGGGTGGGGGCCGGGAGGCCCAGGGGAACTCTGCCTGCTCCTCCTGGGCTGAAGTCTGACTTTCCGAGGCCCTGCCTTTTTTGCCTTCATGGGCCTCTTCTACCTTTGACTGCATTTGTATAAAGGCAGGTATAATCCAGGCTGGGTTCTTTTCATCTTTTTCTTCTGATTTTAAAAGAAATTAAAATATTTTCCTGGATCCCTCAAGGTACCATGGGCCCACACATTGTGGCTACTGTTCCTCACGAAGTTGGTCTGGCCACGCCTCCCAGCAAGCTGCCAGCCCTCACCCTCTTCCTGTAAGGAGGTGCCCAGTGGCTTGGCCGAGTGGCAAACCCGCCTGCCCCGGAAGACCCGTGGTGGGGAGGCAATGCAGCTTCCCTCCCGCCTCTCCCCTCCTGCTTGCAGGGCTCTAGGCCCACGGGGCATCCTGGGAGGCAGCGATTTCTGGTCCCAAATACTTGCTGGGCACCAGGGCCCAGTGGGGGGGCGCAGAGAACAAACACTAGACCCGCCCTTTTCACAGATGAGCCCCTGCAGTTCAGAGGGCCAGTGGCCACCGGAGGGATTAACACTGCAGGTCTAGATGAGATGTGGATGTCCCTCCTGGGGTGCCGGGAAGCCTCCTGTTACTTGTGCCCCCCTCTGCCCAACCCCACACACCCCACCTGAGCCTGGGCAGCGGCCATCATCCTCCCTAGCTGGCCCCCAGGGAGTCCCTTCCATGCCCCTCCTCTGCTCGGGACCCTCTGTGGCTCCCTTAGGATACAGTCCAAGCCTTTTACCTGGCACTCAAGGCCCTGACTACCTGACCCCATCCCACCTCCGTGCCTTTGCATACACTGTTCCCCCTGCACAGAGGATCCTTCACGCCCACCCTAGGCAACTCCACGTGTCCAAGTCTGACTGCTCCCCAGTGTCACCCCGGGAAGCTCTTCCAGAGCCCCGACTCTGTACCACCCCCACTCTAATCGGGCAGTGACCTCTGAACTTCACAGCACTGAGCACCGGAGCCTCTCCTGGGCATTTGGCATGTGCCAACCTCAAGGGACATATATATTGAGCACCGCAGGTTGCCCAGCTCTGGGCTCAACCCTGGAGGGTACGACACAAGCAAACCCAGCCCCCGGCCTCAGTCGATCGAGGAAGGAGGCATGGAAAACACCCTCCCAATCCCCAGAGAATACTCAGAGAGATGACAAGGTCACACAGCCTGTCAGTGATGCAGTCAGGATTTATACCCCGGCAGTCCAGGGCCTGCACTCTTAACTATTGTGTCATTCATTAGGCTTCTCAATTCTGTGATTTGAGTACAGTATTTTCTTATATTTTATTTGTGTGTTTACTTTCTTACATGAATAATTCATATTTATTGTAAGGAAATTGGAAAATACAGACAAAAAGAAAAAAAGTCACCCACTCTCCCATTACCCAAGCACAATCAACACTGTGAGTTTTTCTATGGCTTTTTCTAAGCATATGCACATGTTTCTTTACAAGAATGCCTTCATGAAATAATTGGTTTTGTAATTTGTTTTCTTCCCCTTACAATAAATCAGAAACCTCTTTCTACATTATCAAACATCTGTCTACATTTAACACATGTACACTTTAGAGTAATAACAAGACACCCGTCTGTCCACCCCCCAGGTTAATAAGAAGACGATTCCCAGTGCCCTAGGAACCTGGCGCTCTCTCTGGTGATTGCTCCGGCCACTCCAGAGGTCACCTCTATCTTGACTTTTGGGTTAAACACACCCTTACTTTCCTTTAGAGTTTTATTAAGACCCTTAGGTATGTCTCCCTGAGCCCTATATTGATTCGCTTCAAACAGCTGAGGGGCAGCATGCAGCTGGCTGGAGAGAGTGGACACGATGGCCGGGGCAGAGGAAGACCCCTAGGAAGGTGAAACTGAACTGAGCCTCTGGGGCACAGACTGGTCTCAGCCTCCCTGAGCATCGACAGGAGTCCCTCTGGGGCAGCCGGTGGGCAAGGCTGGGTGTGCAGCTCCCCTGTCGGCACATCCCGCCAGGCTGTGGTGTGGACATTCAACATGAAATAGTCAGAGGCATGGGCTGTGTGTCTTCTTGCTTCTGAGCTCCCTGCACCTGTGTCCAGACCTCAGGAGCAGGGGTGGACACTTCCGTGAGGCGGAACAGTGTCCTTCACCGAGCCAGGCAGCAGGGCATGGAAGGGAGAACAGGGTCTCATCAGCCTGTGATCAAGACAGCCAAGTGTGGACGGGAATCTAGGCCAGGCTCACCAGATATTCAGTTCCTAAACAGGCAGACAGTGACAGGTGGCAACTTGGTGATGACAGCCCTCTGTGCATCTCTGATGTACCGGCTGCTCGAAGGCCTGGTGCACAGGTCATCCTAGGATCTCTCTTCACCACCAGCCTGGGGGTGGTCTTGACCCCTCTGGGAGCTGGCTCCTCATTTCCTGGACAGCACATCTCGCCCTTCCCGGTTCCCCCGTGTTTGCGATGAGCCCATCCTCCAAGGATGCAGTCTTTTTTTTTTTTTTTTTTTTAATTTATTTTTTTTTGGCTGCGTTGGGTCTTCGTTGCTGCGCGTGGGCTTTCTCTAGTTGCGGTGAGTGGGGGCTACTTTTCATTGCGTTGCGGGCTTCTCATTGCGGTGGCTTCTCTTGCTGTGGAGCATGGGCTCTAGGTGCATGGGCTTCAGTAGTTGTGGCGTGTGGGCTTAGTTGCTCCGCAGCATGTGGGATCTTCCCGGACCAGGGCTCGAACCCATGTCCCCTGCATTGGCAGGCGGATTCCTAACCACTGCGCCACCAGGGAAGTCCCCAAGGATGCAGTCTTAAGAAAGGCTATGTAGGAGGTATCTTTTTTGAGATCTTGCACTCTATACTGTGGTTGACTGATGTTTGACTGAGTAAAAATTCAAAGTTGGAGATCATTGTCCTTCAGCATCATGGAGACGTGCCGTTTTCCAGCTGCCATGGTGCTGATGAGCAGACTGAAGCCGTCCTGTGTCTGAGCCTTTGTGTGTAACCCCTTTTGTTCTTCCTGGAAGATTTTAAGCTTTTTGTCCCCAGAGTTCTGGAATTCCATGCTGATATTCCTCGATGTGGGCCTAATTTCATCCAATGTTCCAGCTGTCAGGAAACTCATATCTTTTATTTTTCAGAAACTGAATTTTTGGAGGGGATGATTTCCTTCCCTCCATTTTCTCACTTCTCTTTCTGGAATCCCTATTACTCAGAATCCTGGACTTCCTGGGCTTGTCTTCTAACTTCCCTTCCTCTCCTGCTTCTCATGGTTTGCTTTTTTCTTTTTTTGTAAACTTCTGTGACGTTTCCTCAACTTTCTCTTCTTGGCCCTCTATTGATTTTTTTAAATTCAGCTATCCTATTCTTTTATTTCCAAGGGATTTTTGTTGTTGTTGTTTTCTGAAGGTTGTTTTTTTAAAAAAATAACTTCCTGGACTTCCCTGGTGGTCCAGTGGTTAAGACTCCGTGCTCCCACTGCAGGGGGCACAGGTTCAATCCCTGGTTGGGGAAGATCTGGAATGCTGCACAGCGTGGCAAAAAAAAAAAAAAAAAAAAAAAAACTATAAAAAAAATTAAAACTTACTATACATTTTTCACTGATGCAATGTCTTCTCTTACCTCTCAACTATCAAGGATAATTTTCTTAAAACAATTATTTTCTTCTCTCATCATAGTCTCTGATTCCTATGCATTGTAGTTATTTTCTTTTATTTTTTTCTGTATGTAAGAGGCTTTCCTCAGATGCTTGGGAATCTTTGGCTGGCTGCTCATGATAAGAAGAAAAAAGGAAAATAAGTCTTTGGATGGTATTTGTTGAATTAGCTTCACTGTAAGTTGAACTTGGTGGTCATTTGTCTGGTAACTTCCTGGACTGTCAATATCTTCAGCATTTTCCTCTTGTACTGGTCAGATTCCCCAAGGCCCTCCAGTTCTTGCCTGGAGGGTAGGGGTCTGGTGGCACGTTTCTGGGAGCCCAGTGGTGGGGAGCATGGGAGGAGATCTCTGCATTCAGCAGTCAGGATCCACCTGTTTCAGCAGAGAACCCACGTGCACCATGATCCCTGGCCTGCCCAGCCCTTTCCAGAGCCAAGCATTTGCCAGAATGAGGGAGGGGTATCACCCAGGGGCTAGAGAGAGGGAAGACATCTAAAGATCTAACTGTTCTTCAAAGACACCTTCAAAGAGTTCTCTTAATTTCAGCCTTTTTTAACCCTTAGATCTAGAAGTGGCTAGGGCTACCAGTTCCTAAGCGTTTAAGGATTCTGTTGTATGAATAAGGGTTGGTTCTCAGCCTTCGGCTGTCTGGAGTCTGCTGAATCAGGTAATACTGGTCATCCTGGTTTCCAGCTTGAAGAGATTCTGTTGCTGGGGCCCCCTTTCCTGTTCTCCCTGTCCGTGTGTTTTATGTCTTTAAAAGTTTCCTTTCCTCTGGGTTTATGTGCTTCTGGAGGCAGCGTGTGCTCTGTTCATGTCTTAACCTGAAAACCTCCTCCATATCTTTTATCACCACAGCATTGTATAGATTTGCCATCATTCATTGAACAAATCTCCTCTTGCTGGATATGCACCTCATTTCCTCCTTTTCCGTGTCAAAAGCAAGGCTGCTGCAAATGACCTGAGAGCTCATCTGATTCTTTTCTCAGGACAAGCTCACTGTAGTAGATTTGGTGATGTGAGTGTGATCTCGGAGGGACAGCAGTGAGCGGTCCTGAAGAGAGGTTGTAGTTCCCTGCCCAGGAGTTGAACCTGCGTAGCCTAGATGAAAACCAGGAATCGTAGCCGCTAGACCTTGAGGGGCTAGAGACTAGAAGCAAAGGGGCCCTAGCTCTTTCCCCCATTTGAAAGCAAAAATGTTTCAAGGAGGCAAAAACTGTAAAATCAGGTACAAAGTTTATTATTAGAGACACAGCATAACATGTGGGAGAGCACACAGACAAACAGTCTGTTTAAGACAGAAGCAGGGCAGAAATACACACCTGGAGGGAAAGGCTATGGGCCTCCTCTCTAACGAGGAGGAGGGCAGTAAGTCAGAAGCTAGCCAGAAATACACACGCAGAGAGGAGTGTGGGAGTCCTGAATAAGGAGCTCAGTAAAGAGGTGATTTAAATCACGTATATAGGACAGTTCTTCGGGTCTTTGTTTACATTTGGCCAATTATCTCGTTTCTTTTTTCACAGCTGACGGGTCCCAGGACCCTCCCCAACATGCATGTGCAACATTTTGCTAAGATGGATCCCACTGCGGAGGCCTTCTAGCTGGGTGTATGTCCACACATACTATGGGGTGGCGGCTGCTCCCTTTCTGACCCCCAAGGAGCCTTCCTGCGCATGTGCAGACAGGGAAGTTTTTATTGACCTCAGGAGTGGGCGCCTTATCTCTTTACCTTAGCAGAGCTCAGCTTCTGCCACTAGCTTTGTCCTTGGAGTGCCTGGGTGAGAACAAATCTTCAATTCTACTCCACTTGACAAACCCCAGCTGTGCAGCCCAGCGGCCCATCTATCTCCTACCTCAGGTCTACCTAGATCTTTCTCATTCTGAGGTGTGGCGTGACTGTGTGTGTGTGTGTGTGTGTGTGTGTGTGTGTGTGTGTGTGTCCTGGGCTCCTTAGACGAGGCTGGCAGGGAATGAAAGAGGAGCAGGGGGGTAAAGGGGTGTAGTTAGCGATGAGGTCAGAATTAGACTCTCTCTGACCCAGCCTCGCACCCCCAATTTCCGATCCTCCTTTTGTCACTAACCACCTGTCTTTGAGCCCTTGTCTACTCACGTGTAAATTGAGGATAATAATAGCACCTATTCATCACAGCGTTGCTGTGAGGAATTAAACAGACTAATGTCTGAAAAATATCCAGGGCTTTGTTCAATGGAACAAATATTAATTGGATGCTTATTTTGTGCCTGGCACCGTGTCTGGTTTGTAGGAAACAAAAGAGAGGACAGTGCTGGGAAAATCAGATACAAGAAAGAATGTGGAAGCGTTTCAAGCACTTTTCCCATGCTAGGTTGAATATTACATTGCATTGAGTTGTTTACTTAATAAATATTTTTGAGGGCTCATTGTGGTGCGGTGTCGCGTTTTACTTTTGCCTGCGGAGGTTTAGGTAAGCGTGTGGATCACTTTCGGCACCCGGCGCACAGCCGACGGTTTCAGAGCAGGGGCGGAATCGGTAACAGCGGAACCTTTCTTCCCGCCCGGGGATGCCTCGGCCCGCCCGGCAGGAAATGCGTCAAGGACCGCGCCGCGCTGCGCCGCCGCAGTCGGGCCTCGGTCGCCCTGGTAACGCGCGTGGGGCTGGTTCCTCAGCATGAACGTCCGGGTCGCGCGGGCTGCGTGGGCCTGGGGCCGGGGCGTGAGCTGGCGATGCGGCGCCTCGAGCCACCTGCTGCCTCCCTCGGGCGCGGTGGACGTGGAGGAGCTGCTGCGAGATGCGACAGCGGCGGAGGAAGGGCCCCGGGAGGCCTCGGTGCGGCGGTTGCCGGGCCAGTGCTCGGTGCTGCTCTTCCCCGGCCAGGGCAGCCAGGTGGTGGGCATGGGCCGCGGTCTGCTCCGCTACCCGCGCGTCCGCGAGCTCTACGCCGCCGCCCGCCGCGTGCTGGGCTACGACTTGCTGGAGCTGAGCCTGCATGGGCCGCAGGAGGCCCTGGACCGCACCGTGCACTGCCAACCCGCCGTCTTCGTGGCTTCGCTGGCCGCCGTCGAGAAACTGCATCACCTGCAGCCCGCGGTGAGGCCCGAGGCCCGGTGGCAGGCCGGGGAGAATGGGCTCTGCCCGAGCTCTCACAGCTAGGTCGCGGTCCAGCCGAGGCTCCCGTCTGCCAGGCCGGCGTGCTCCAACGTCTGATGTGTTCGGCAGATCCTTACTGAGTTCCCACCCGTGCGGGGCACTGTTGTAGGCCCAGGGGATACAGCCTACAACAAACAAAACAAGGGTCCCTGCGCTTGGGGAGCTTGCATGTTAGGGCACGGAGATAGATAATAGAGAATAAATATGCTATGTAAATTACATAGTGTGTTAAAAATAAGTGTTTCAGAAAGAAAAATAGAGCAGGGAAAGGGGCCAGGGAGTAGAGGGCCGGGTTGCGATTTTAAATGATCTGTAATCATTAATTAATTACTAAATTATTTTAGAAGGATTAAGCTTCACCCTTAAAGGAAGGATCATTGAGAAGGTGATATCTGAAAGTATCAGTTCACTTGAAGTTGTAAAATGGTTGCTATTAAGATTTATTATCACAACAGTTATTGTTAAGCTCGTACTTTACCCCATTTCATCCTCACAACAACCTTGTGAGGTAAGTACTGTTACTTTGTGGGTAAGGAAAGAAGACTCAGAGATATTAAAGGAATTAGTTTAAGTGGTCATGTCGAGTCATGATAATAACATTCATCCAGTGCCTGTCCTGGGCCAGGTCTGTGCTGAGCGACTTAGGGGTGTTATCGCCATGTAATTCAGCAGCCCTGTGAGGTCGGTCCTGCTGCTCTCCCCATTTCACAGATGAGACAACTGAGGCACAGACGTTAGGGAACTCTCCCAGACTAAGAATCAAATCCAGCGGTGACTCTGAAGGTCATGCCCTTAACTTCTGTACTTAGCGTCCTCTGTCTCCATCAGCCTGAGAGGCAGCACCAGGGCAGAAACAAGAGAATCCAGAGCCCTGGGGTGGCATCACAGCTCAACCAAGGAGTCCGCCAGTCGGCTTTAACTTGCCTTGCCAGTTAAAGTTCCTCATCAGTAAAGGGCTGGATCAGTGATAGTCAAGGCCACTTCTGTGTGTTGTCTTCTAGCTGGAGCACCAGGCCAGCAGAACCTGGCTCACTGAACTGCTGAACCCCTGTCAGCTTGCAAGTGCAGAGCCCCGGACTGAAGTCGCCTGAGAACTTGGCCTCATGTTCTTCTGCATGTGTCACTGCAGGTCATTGAGAACTGTGTTGCTGCTGCTGGATTCAGTGTGGGAGAATTTGCAGCCCTAGTGTTTGCTGGAGCCATGGACTTCTGTGAAGGTACATAGGAAGAGGTTTGGTTTTTTGGGTTTTTAAAAAATATTTATTTATTTGGTTACATCGAGTCTTAGTTGTGGCATGGGGGATCTTTCATTGCGGAGCGCGGGCTCCAGAGCGCACGGGCTTAGTTGCCCTGTGGCATGTGGGATCTTAGTTCCGTGACCAGGGATCGAACCCACGTCCCTGCATTGGAAGGCGCATTCTTAACCATTGGAACACCACGGAAGTCGCAAGGTTCGGTTTTATGCATGGGGTATTGTCTTGCTGGGCTTACTGAGGACAAGGGGCACTGCCAAAAATAATTCTGGACCTACTCAGGGGTAATAGAGAAGGGAGCCATGGGTGGGGGTGACAGTGGGACCCGAGGACCAGACTTCACCTTGATTCCCTTTTAAGCTTGAAGGGTTCATCAGGGAATTTCTTTCTTCTTGTAGTCTTGTGAAATCTTCTTGCTTTAGTGTCTCCCACTACTTCTGTGCATTCTTAGTCCACTCGTGTACCTCCAGTGCCTGTCGTGTGGTAGATCATCAATAGATTCCCATTAAGTGAAAAAGAATAAATCAGTGTTTGATCTTGAGCCATATCAGTTCCACTTCTTAAGATTTTTGTGTATAAACAGGTCAACATTTTTGCTTATAGTTAAATACAGACAGAGGACTTGAATAGATATTTCTCCAAAGAAGATATACGAAGGACCAACAAGCACATGAAAAGATGTGCAACATCACCAGTCATTAGGGAAATGCAAATCAAAACCACAGTGGGCTACCACTTCATACCCACTGGGATGGCTTTAATTTAAAAAACAAAAGAGGAAAATAATAAGTGTTGACAAGGATGAAGGAACCTCACACATTGTTGGTGAAATGTAAAGTGGTGCAGCCATTGTGGAAAACAATTTGGTGGTTCCTCAAGTTAAACATAGAATTACCATGTGACCCAATAGTTCTACTCACAGGTCTATACCTAAGAAATGAAAATATATGTCCACACAGAAAAACTTGTACACAGATGTTTATAACAGCATTATTCATAATAGCCAAAAGGTGGAAATGATCCAAATGTCCATAATCAGATGAATGGATAAACAAATTGTGGTGGATCCATCCAGTGGAATATTATTCAGCCATAAAAAGAAATACTTATGTTGCAGCGTGGCTGAACATCAAAAACATGCTAAGTGAAAGAAGCCAGACACAAAAATCACATATTTTTATATGAAATGTCCAGAATACATAAGTCCAGAGAGACAACAGATTAGAGGTTACCGGGGATGGAGGGAAGGAGAAATGAGGTGTTTTATGGGCTGATGGAAAGTTTTGGAACTAGAGCTGGTGGTTGTACAACATGAACACAACAAATACCACTGAATTATACACTTGAAACTGGTTATATTTTATGTGAAATTCACCTCATTGTTTTTTAAAAAAGCATTATAGGAAAGAAGCATTATCAAGGAAGTGGAAAAAAATTTTCATATTTCTACATCCTAATAAAACTATACAAATACAGTTTTATGTGTATGTAATTTGCAGGATTATTGACATTCTGTGTTTTTTCACTTGACAATTTGCATAGTTATTTAATGCCTGCCTGGGAGGGTCTCCACGTTCCTGTGGGTTCTCTCCTGCCTGCTAACACAGGCTTTTAATGTATTTGCTCCACAGTTCTGCTTGTGTAAGGGCTAAAAGTCCAGTACAGATATATATGGTGCCGGGTGAACGAAGGTGTGTTAGAGAGAAAGGGTGCAGGGTTTGTTCCTCAGACTTTGTTGTCCCATCAAACCCTGGATTGGTCCCTTAACCGCTTCTTGGTCTGGTCATCTCTCTCCCCAGCAGGGAGCAGGCCCAGGACCAGGATGATAGCTGTCCAGTAATTGCAGTCCATTCTTTTTTGTTTTGTTTTTAAATTTTATTGAAGTATAGTTGATTTACAATGTTGTGCTAATTTCTGCTGTACAGCAAAGTGATTCAGTTATATTATACATATATGCTTTTTCAAATTCTTTTCCATTATGGTTTATCACAGGATATTGGATATATATCCCTGTGCTCTACAGTAGGACCTTGTTGTTTATCCATCCTGTATATAATAGTTTGCATGCGCTAATCCCGAACTCCCAATCCTTCCCTCCCCCACCTTCCCTCCCCCTTGGCAGCCACGAGTCTGTTTTCTGTATCTCAGTCTGCTTCTGTTTCGTAGCTATGTTCGTTTGTGTCGTATTTTAGATTCCACATATAAGTGATACATGGTATTTGTCTTTTTAACTTACTTCACTTAGTATGATAATCTCTAGGTCCAGCCATGTTGCTGCAAGTGGCATTATTTCATTCTTTTTTAGACTAATATTCCATCATATATATGTACCACGTCTTCTTTATCCATCTGTCAGTGGACACTGAGGTTGTACCAGGGACAGCACCCTGCCTTTTGGTGATGGTGGTACCATATAGGTATGGTTCAGATACGTAGAACTGCGGCTTGTAGACTGGTGATGGATACCAATATCAATGTCTCCAGCACACAGTGTGGAATTTGTGCTTTGTTTTTCGGGTCTGGGCTTCTCTTCTCCATTACGTGCCTTGATTTTTCCAAATGCACTTCTCTCTGGGTAGGTTTGTATGCAGTGAAAATCCGAGCTGAGGCCATGCAGGAAGCCTCGGAAGCTGTCCCCAGTGGGATGTTGTCCGTCCTCGGCCAGCCTCAGTCCAAGTTCACCTTTGCCTGTCTGGAAGCCCAGGAGCACTGCAAGACTTTGGGCATAGAGAACCCCGTGTGCGAGGTGTCCAGCTACCTCTTTCCTGACTGCAGGGTGATCTCAGGACACCTGGAGGTTGGTGTTCACGGGAGCAGCCTTCCTAGACCCCAGTCCAGTACAGAAGGTTGGAATTATTCCACACCTGGGAGCGCACAGAGCGTAACAGGTGCTCTGCCCAGCCCTGGTCCTTGGGAGGCATCTGTGGGCCAGGGGTGTGTGTGGTGGAGTGAGCAGTGCAGAGAGAGGCAGGAGGCTGGGGTACTGTCTCCACTCCACCACGTACAGACCGTGGGCAAATTCCCAGCCCACGTGGAAAGTCAAGGGGCTGGACCAGATGATCTCCAGAGCCTTCCTGTGATACATTCTGGGCTTCTCACAGCCTCTGATCCAGTTGCTTCCTTAGAGAAGCTGTTTCCTGCTGGGTTACTCTGCCCTGCTCTACTTTTTCTTAGGTGTCTGTTTTTGCACCCTTTCCTTCTGTCCATCCTTCCACTCACTGCTGCCCCAGACATCCTTTCTCGGGCAGCTCCTGTGTGGCAAGCACTGAGGACACACGGACGGATCAGCCAGGGTTCCTGCTGTTAAAGGAAGGCTGGCTGTGAACGGATGACTCCAGGCGTCAGGGCACAGTGAGGGTCAGGCTGACTACCAGGGTGCCAGGAGGCGGTGCCTGGAGGGTGAGGTGGCCAAGAGCAGGGGCAGCCCAGGCAGACAGGAGCGCCCGACGGAAGGGGCAGTTCTGTACCGCGTGCCTGGCTGGGGAGCGTTGAGTGCAGACCGGATGGGTGCTTCCCCGTCTTGTCTCCTCCGGTCCTCCGTCTGGTCCTGTGCTCTGTGGACCGGGAAGCTGAGGCAGAGAGCCAAGTGCTTAGTGGTGGTGGAGGCAGGGTGAGAGCGCCCGCCCATGTCCCTCTGAAGTCCAGGTTTCCTCCACTTGACCATGCTGGTTCATCTCCCTGTTAAGGCCTTGCCAGTAGGCAGATGTCCTTACGTATCTCCTCTGAATCAGTGAGAGCCTCTGGGGCAGTTCTGAGATGACGGGAAGACAAGCTACGGTGGCCCCAAGCGAATCACGGAGCTGGTTGCTTATTCCCATTAACATCCTTGGAAGGAAGCCCATAAGTGGGCCAGGAGGGGCCCCCCAGTCAAGGCAGGAGTCTCCCTCCCAGGTTCCCAGACAGGTGGGCATCCAGTGCAGGTGGCGATTCCTGGGATTCCCAGGTTTGGCCTTTGGTGCTGTTGGAAGTGCTACAGCAAAGAGCTCAGGTGCGGGCAGGGTCCCCTGAGCAGGTGAGTCCCTTTCCCACAGTGGATGTGAAGAAACTCCTTGCCCTTTGCTAGACCCGTGCCTGGCCTGAGAGCCAGCCACAGGAGCCTCTGGACCCTGAGGCTGTGTCCTTGACTCGTGTGGCCCTGACCTGGGGCTTGAGGTGGATGAATCCAGAGACTTCCCATGGGAAGCACTTAGAGACCGTGGCAGCGGCGCCGAAGTGCCACCGAGTAGCTGTCTGCGTCGATGCCGGTGATCAGAAGTGCCCGGGCGTGGTGGGAAGGCCTTGGGCTGTGGAGTCCGAGTCTTCTGTTCAGAGGGGCTCGGGGGGCGCGCCCCTCAGTGAGGTGGGGATGGATGGAGCGTGGAGTTGGGTGTGAAGCGCCAGGTCAGTCAGGTCAGGCTAGGCTCTGCTGCAGTGACAGCCCAGGCCCCTCCGTGCTTCCCACACGCGTGGTCCACGCTCCGTGACAGTTCGCTGTGCTGGGCTCTGCTCCACTTGGATTTCGCCCCAAGGCTCAGGCGGCTGAACAGCCTCGGTGTGGAACAGATGGACTCGCTCACGGCAGAGGGAAGTGACACGTGATGGGCCTCGGGCTGAACTGGCCATGCCTGGGCAGCAGGCTAAACTCCTGCAGGGCGGGGCCCACAGAGAGGGACGAACGAGCTCCATCCAACCAAAAATATTAGTCCCTCCTACCTTTCGGGGGCACAAATAGCTACCCTGCTGTATTTTTTTTTTTGGCCGTGCCTCGCAGCTTGCAGGATCTCAGTTCCTCAACCAGGGATTGAACCCAGGCCACGGTAGTGAAAGCCTGGAATCCTAACCACTAGGCCACCAGGGAACTCCAGACCCTGCTGTATTTTTTCCAGTGGACATGGATGGGCTTGGTAACAAGTTAATAATTGCTACCCTTCTATAGGGTTTGTGTACCAAGCATAGTTCTTCATAGCCCTGTGAGATAACTATTGTTGTTATCACCGTTTTACAGGTGAGGAAACTAAGGCACTGACAGGTAAAGTAAAAGTGCGCAAGGTCATGCAGCTGCCATGACTTACCTTGGGTCTTCAGGAGCAGCTGGCCCAGCTTCTGAGCAGGCCGTGGATGGTGTCAGGTTGGAGGGACGTGGCAGACGGTTTAGTGCATAGGAAGGCCTTTGGTGGATCCCAGTGAAGGGCTGTCAGGGTGGTAGGCCTTGGGCTGTGTCCTGAGGGCACAGGGTCTCTTAAGAATATATACTGTTTTAAAGATGTTTGCAAGTGGTTCTAAATTTGGGCCCGTTAGTCCCAGAGGCCCCTTTTTTTTTTTTTTTTTTTTCCCAGAGGCCCCTTTTAATCAAGCTCTTGTCTTCTCTAGAGAACCCCAGATGAGGGGTTTCAGACCTTGGATTGTGAAATGAGGCTTGGAATCTTGTGAATTTTCATCTTGAAGGTTATGGAGTAACAAGAAAACAGGCTTAAAAAAATTATGAAGAGTAGCAGAATTCTAATTGAAAACTAACTTACTAGATACTGCTTTTTCGTTCACCAGATACCTCCTATTTGATCACTTGCCAGCAATCTTATGAAGTAGGTGAAATTGTGCTTCTTTTATGGATGGAGTAAAAGAAGTTCAAAGAGGTTGCCTGGGGCCACCGGGCTAGTGAGGGCTTCTGGGTCACTGACTTTGCAGCTGTGCAGGATGAAGTAACACGTGCTGGTGTGTAGAGAGAAGCATATCCTACACGTAAGACTGTGATGACATCAGCCAGTGGTGCCTGCCTCTCTGTGTGTTTCTTCCCCTACGATTTGCTTGGCTTAAACCTCCCTTCTTTTGCTTCCAGGCTCTGCAGTTTCTCCAGAAGAATTCCTCCAAGTATCACTTCAGACGCACCAAGATGTTGCCGCTTAGCGGTGGGTTCCATACCCGCCTCATGGAGCCAGCTTTGGAGCCCCTGGCACGAGTTTTAAAGGCAATTGATGTCAAGAAGCCTCTGGTGTCCGTCCACTCAAACGTTAATGGGAATAGATACATGCATCCCAAACACATCCAGAAATTGCTGGTCCAGCAGGTGGTCTCCCCGGTGAAGTGGGAGCAGACGATGCACGCCATATATGAGAGGAAGAAAGGCACCGAGTTCCCCAAAACTTTTGAAGTAGGACCTGGGAAGCAGCTGGGAACCATCCTGAAGAGCTGTAACCTGCAGGCCTGGAGGTCCTACAGTCACGTGGAGGTGCAGGAGGCTGACGAGGACCCGGACTAGAGCGTGTAGGGGCCTCCCATGACCTTGGCGTGGAGGGGGCGTGGCTGAGGAGGCCGAAGGGGCTGCAGTGGGCCGAGCCCAGCCAGGCCGCCTCCTCCAAGTGATTGGGAGGGATTGTTTGCAGAGTGCTTTGAATGCCACATAAAAAGCACTGAAAATGAGTATTTCTTTACATGACACAGTCCATTTCTCCCCCCTTGAAGCACGTTTGAGTGCTGGGGAGAGATGCAGCTGTGACGGTTCTGTGAAGACTGGTGAGTTCCTGCCCTGCCTCTTGGGCAGGCCCCTCCGCCTCTCGGGGGTTCAGGGGCTCCTCTGTACAAGGGGCTGGAACGACCTGGCTGGCAGCTGTGTTCTGAGGACTGGGAAGGCCTGGCCTGCTGCCGTGTGGGTGCCGTGGGCAGGTGGCATGGCCACAAGGCTGACCAGTGCCAGGCGGGCTCCTCTGCTGCCCCAGCATCCTCTGGCCACACACGGCCAAAGCCTTGGCTCCTTTGTCACTGAAGCCAAAGGGCTTTAGGACCCAGTGGGCTTTGGCAGCCATTCTGTCCACCCCTTCACGCAACAGTTGGGAGACCCAGGGCCCCATCTGTTAACTTACCGCACAGAAAGTATTGAGTGCCTGCTGTATGCCAGGGAGTGGGTGGCCTCTGCCTTGGTAGGGAAGAGGGTCCTTTAGCAAGGCGGGAGTGGTGCGGGGAGGGCGGCTGAGGGCCCCGTTTCCTCCCCCACCCCGAGTCATCCCTTTAGACTGCAATCATGGAGTGCCTGCTGTGTGCAGGGGCCTGGTTCGGCTCAGGCCCACCTGCAGAGCTTATCCTCGGCTGCTCCGCACCAGGAGCCACGCAGACTCTGCTCCTAATATCGATATTAAATATGAGTAATTCTATACTTATTGGGTGATTTTTTTCATTATTCAGCAATAGTCGGAAAACCATATTGGGAATGAAATCTCTGAGCTTGTCTTTTAGGGTTTTTTAAAGTTTTTTTTTTTTTACTTTATTTTTTATTTTTGGCTGCATCGGGTCTTCGTTGCTGCACGCGGGCTTTCTCTAGTTGCGGCGAGCAGGGGCTACTCTTTGTTGAGGTGCGCGGGCTTCTCATTGCGGTGGCTTGTTGCGGAGCACGGGCTCTAGGCATGCGGGCTTCAGTAGTTGTGGCACGTGGGCTTCAGCAGTTGTGGCTCACGGGCTCTAGAGTGCAGGCTCAGTAGTTGTGGCGCACAGGCTTAGTTGCTCCGCGGCACGTGGGATCTTCCCGGACCAGGGCTTGAACCTGTGTCCCCTGCATTGGCAGGTGGATTCTTAACCGCTGCGCCACCAGGGAAGCCCTTTTTTTTTTTTTTTGATGTGGACCATTTTTAAAGTCTTGATTGAACCTGGTGCAATATTGCTTCTGTTTTGTTTTGGTTTTGTGGCCTCGAGGCACGTGGGATCTTAGCTCCCCGACCAGGGATTGAACCCGCACCCCCTGCATTGGAAGGGGAAGTCTTAACCACTGGACCACCGGGAAGTCCCCTGAGCTTGTCTTTAAAAATGTTACTGTTGTGTAGGCACATGTCAAACCCTGGGTAGGGTTTCTTTTTTAATTGAAGTCTAGTTGATTTACAGTGTTGTATCAATTTCTGGTGTACAGCAAAGTGATTCAAACTCAAACCCCAAACTCCTAAGGGCTTCTCATTTTTAGTTCTGTGTTTCTCAACTGGGGCCCTGTTGGCCTTTGAGCAGAAGTGGTCTTCATTGTATGGGACTGTCCGCGCTTGTGGGCAGCTGTCCTGGCCCCTAGCCATTACATGCCAGTAGCATTTCCGGGCATTGTGACCCCAAACATGACCACACGTTCGCACAGCCCTTCCACGCTGAGAACCACTGCATATATTGCCACAGAACCCCATTTTCACCATGGCCTGCGTTTGCGTGCTCTTTGGAGCACAATGAAGAAAGAACTATTATATTTCTTCAGACTTTGTTTTAGAAAATTTCAAACCTTCACAGAGAACTTTGTTATTGTTTTTAAACAATGCTCAGGCTGTTGGAATCCCCTTTGCTGAGAGCTTTGAGAAAGCAGGCTCCCTGCACGGTCCAGGCTGTGGGTGTCTGGCTGGTCTGCAGGCAGCTCTGGGTACAGTGCCACGCAAGGGAGCCGGAGTAGCGGTGGAGGGCGGGTGGGCTTGCGTGCAGGCCTTACTGCTCCTCTGGACATAGCTCTTTGCCTCAAGGGCTGCCCAGTAGGAGGGAACTCAGGGACGTAGGTGGGCAGGGCCGCATCTCTACTACAGGAGCCCTGGAGGGTTGCGGGGGCAGGCCCTTCCCCTGCCCCTGCTGACCCTGAATCTGGACAAGTGACAGAGGCGGGGGATTGTGAAGGGAGCTTTGGGAGGAGTCCTAGGGTGAGGGCCTGGGGGCCATGGTGGACCCTACATCCTGTTCCTCGGCAGGACCTTGGCCAGTTCCTGCCCCCTTGGGGAAGATACCAGTGCTGTCCTTGGTCCGCAGGATCTAGCCCACCCCGAGCTGGGACTCGCACCTGCCACCACATCTCTGGTTCCATGTCCGTGGAGAACCTTGGCCTGCTTCTCCTTCCAGCCACTTGACTCCCCAGGTCTACCTGGCACTGGGCACCGCTCCCCTCCCGTGGTCTGTGTGTCCACTATGCGTGCGGCAGTGCCCCGGGGCCTGCCATAGAACTGCTGCAGGAGATGGGGGGCATTGTGTGGAAATTCTCTAGGAATCATGAGGCCAGTGGGTGACCACATGTCACCCCTGCCCTCTACCTGAGAGGGACAGGCCTCTGGCTCTTCCTTTTAGGGACTGGAGAGCTTTCTGGTATTGCTGTTGACTCATATGGAAGCCACTCTCAGCTCCGAAGGGCTGAGCATCTTTCCGCTACTGTGGAAACTGCCACGTGGAGCAGCCAGAGCGGGTTTGACTCTGGATCCCAATCTGATGGGGATGGGAGGATCCTGGTGTGATGGAAGCCTGGGCCCCCTTGGTCAAGTCCCCTGCCTCTGGGCCTCAGCTTACCCCTAGTCGGGTGGGCTTGTCTGGAGCAGACGAGAGTGAGGTGCTGGCCCAAACGGCCGGAACCGCATTTGCTCAGGAGGTCAAGCGCTGTGTGGGAGCTAAAGCTGTAGCAAGCTAGCTCACCAAGGCCCCAGGGTTGCGTGAACTGGGAGACACAGTGGGTCAGACGCTGCCCCGAGCTGGCCAGTCTGCCTCCACGCCCAGGCCTGTCTCCCAGCCCAGGGCCTTTGTACTGCAGTTCGGATCCCCCAGCCCCTCCTCACAGAGGACTTTTCTCACCCACTGCAGGCCCCATCATTTTCTCTGTCCTTTGGTGCCCTCAGAACACATGCGACAATACTCTTAGCTGATTTATGTGCATTTTATACTTCCCTAAAAAGAGTGTGAGATCTGAGGCAGGCACCCATGCTGTCTTCACATCCCCAGAACCTGCACCAGAGCTGATGTAGTACAGTGGGGGCTCCTGATACCCATGGGTGGAAAGAATGTTGCAAACCCCAGGACAGGATGATCCTGGGGAATGTATCCCCAGACTCCTGCAGGGAGAGACCACTGCCCAGCCAGCATCAGCTGCCACCTGGGGGCCCCATATAGTGTTTCCAGTCTGTCTCTTCTCTGAGGAGCCCCAAACTCCTTGAGAAGCCACAGGCAACCCTGGCCACAACCATGTGGGTACATGGCTGGGTGGGCAGTTTGTCCTGAGAGCTCAGGATGGAGCAAGCTGGGTGGTCAGGGAGGACTTCCTGGAAGAGGTGCCTCTGGCTTTGGCCTTGCCACATCCTTAGGCACTCTGATTCTACAGTGGGTGCCTGGGCCTTGGAGTCGGTACATCCACACAGGGTGAGGCCTGGGGTCACTTCCAGGTCTATAAGCTTGGTGGGGACGGGGTATTTGGGATAGAAAGTGACCTCTCCAGATGAAGCAGGCTGCCACAGATGGGGCATCTGAGCAATTGCCTGGGAATTGGGAGATTCTGGGCTCACCCTGTGAGGTTCTGAGGGCCGGACATAGTGACACCTTAGGAAAGGGAGGAAAGAGAGTAAAGTCAGGCCTTAAAGCTGCGAAGGGCCAGATGTTGGGGAGCTGTGGCGTAAGGCCTGGGGGCCGGGTGGTCCCTTCAGTCATGAGGATTGGAAGGTGCTGGGGAGTGGGCAGGGTGCATCTCCTGCGGGGTCTGGAGGGGGCAGGGTCTGACCAGCCCGGCTGGAAGGTGGAGAGGCAGCTGCATCTGCTGGATCAGCTCCGGGGCTGAGTGAGGGCAGGGAAGGCTCCCCAACCCTGGGCCCTGGAGGGGGCAGGAAGACGAGGCTGCAGAAGGTGCTGGGTTGGGGGAGTGGAATGTGGGTGGGGGAGCTGGAAGAAGGTGGCTCACCCCAGCCCACGGTTGGCATGAGGTAGGGGACTGGGGGTGGGGAGAGGCAAAAGGGCCTGGCAGGATCTAGAAACAGCACTGGGTCCAGGTCTGGGGTGGGCCGAGCCCACAGGGTGGGAGGTCTGGCATCCTGCCCCTGGTGCCCCATGCCCAGCCCCCTCTCCGCACCACACCGATGCGAGAATCCCCACAGACTGCACTGCTCCAGAAGGAAGTGCTGGATAAGCAGATGTGGGGAGAGCAGGCAGCCCAGTTATAAGAGGCACTGACAGCCCAAAGGAAATAATCCCTAATGGCAGACTTCAGGCACTAAGGCATGACAAGGAGGGATAAACCAGCTTGTATTGGGCCAGAAATGCCAGCATTTGCAAGTGCAGGAAGGAGCCGGGAGGCTGTGTGGTACGCGCGTGTGCACAGGTGGCCAGGAGCACGCCCTGCCCTCCCCCGACCCCACAGGCAAAATGCAGCCCACGCTGCAAACCCCCGGAGAGGACCAGAGGCTGGCTGGAAACCAACATTTTATTGAGCTCTCCTCACCCCGCAGAAATCTATTCCAGCAGATTCTTTTTGCCACGGGCATCACAGATACGGGGGTGTGACCAGCACTCCCCCCACTGCCCACTATTCGACCGACCCCAGAGAGGGAGGCTGCTTCACAGGACAGGCCACCAGAGAGCGGGCCGGGGCCAGGAGAGCAGGTCATTAACCAGTAACGACCCCAGAGGTATAATAAATTCATTTCTCTTACAAAAAACAAGGGAAAAACTAGGATGAACCTCAGTGTCCCAGCACTCAGAGTTTAAATATAAAAAAGGGTCATCAGAAAAGTTAAAAGACAGCCAAACCAACAAGGCCACCTCCAGGGTGGCGGCTGGGCGGGCGGGGGGCCAGCCCCACCCCACACGGGCCAGCAGCGGGTCAGGGGAGGCGGCACCCCCAGCTAAGCATCACCACCACCAGCAGGGACAGCGCCAGCTCGGGCCACGGCCTGGGCGACACCTGTGGGATGAAGGTGGGGACAAGTGAGGACCTCCAGCCTGCAACAGGCCTGCTCGCTCCACATCCGCTCTGTAGCCGCGGGGACAAGGCGGGCGAGGGGCGGGGCGGGGGAGTCGGTTAAGGGGGGGGACGCAGGAGCACTTCGCTCAGAACTGGGGGGGGATCTGGGCCGAGGTGGCCAGAAAGATGAGGAGCACAGGATGGGTAGGAGAGGCCAGTGGCCCTGAGGACACGGCAGGAGCGGAGGCCAGCCCACCAGGGGCTGCCTGTCTGCGGGGAACTGGTGTGAGGGAATGAACTGGTGGGAGGGACATGCTGCTGTGCTGGTGGGGAGGGAAGGGGAGCAGTCAGGAAAGCTGCTCAGGACAAGGAACAGCTGTGAGCAACCAGTCCTCCGGATGAAGGCGATTCCCGGCAGAGGGAAAAGCACGGCACAGGTGTGGAAGCAGGCAAGGATTCGTGCACCTGGTCCACAAACCAGAGTCTGAAACCCAGAGGCCTTTGGGGCCAGGCAGCAGTAGAAATGGGGGAAGCAGGCAGGACCAGGTAGTAGGGAGCGGTGGGGACTGTGGCATCCAGAGAGGGTATCCCCCGGGGAGCAGCTGCTCTACAGCTGGCACCACTTGCAGGAATGCAAGTCAAGGTCACGGAATCAAGGCTTACCCTGTCCCTGAGGGTCAGGAAGCTCCAGAGCCTTCTGTTCTCCCCGAGGTTAGTGAAAGCCACCATAAAACTTCTAAGAACGTCCCTCAGTCCTATGTGGCTGTAGGGAAAAACAAGCTGTAAGACAAAGGGGGGCAGGGCCATTATGCAGGAACAGGGGCGAGATGGCCTTGACTGTAGGTGACAACTGTGGGGAGAAGAGGGCCTGTCCCCTCCCACCCACTGTCACCCGATCCCCCTTCCCTGGGTGCCTCCACCAACGAGAGGCCTCTCTCCATGGGCTGTTTCTGGTCCCGTATTCATCCTGCTAGGGGTCTGGACTTCCGTCCCAGAGCTGGCCCCAGGGCAACGCTCCACTGCCCACCGGCCCACTGAGGCAGGTCCAGGGGAGGAGGAGCCGTGTTCTGAGAGAGGCCCGGGCTGCTCAAAGGAAGGCTGCCTCCCCTGGAGACCAAGAGACCATGTCAGCTTGCATCCCGGTCTTTTGTGGTAGGGTCTCTCTGTCCCCACCTGGACAATTCTGTGAGGTTCCGAGAACCTGCAAGGAAGCCGGCAATTCCCGGAAGCTGAGTCCTCACGCAAGAGCCCCATCCCATGCAGAAGGCTCTGCCCGCACGGCTGGGCACAGAGCTCCGTCTTGGCTCACTCAGCAATTCCTGTCATTTTAAGTCAAGGCTCTGCTGGAAAGGGGCTATCTCGGCTCGACGAGGGGAGGAGAGAAAGGCGCTGGGGTCTGTGGCCCAGGCCAGCTGCAGGAGCTGGGGACCCAGCGGGGGAAGGGGGAGCTGCGGGCTTCAGGGCTGCCCAGGAGCGGAGCCACCGGGGGCCAGCCCTGGGCTGTGGGGGTCCTGGGCCGGGCAGGGGCTCGTCACCTGTACACGGTCATCCGGATGGGCTCGACGAACTGGGGCAGCAGCAGCCTCAGCTCCATCTCGTCGGCGATGGAGGCCAGCTGCATGGCCAAGTAGTGGGGGCCGTCACTGCAGGGAGGCCACAGGGGGCTCGGTGTGGTTGCGCTGGTGATGCACAGCCCCAGACCGACAGGCTCGTCGCGAGGTTCGCGGGCAGGGAACCTTCACACACCCCTCCTCTGGCTCCCACTCTGCTTCAGAAGAAGCCCGTGGGGTCCCCTCCCCTGGAGTGCAAGTCCTAGACCCCGGGGAGAGGGCTGCCCAGGAGAAGCCTGTGCCCGCCCCCCCGTGGGAGTGCAGGGAGACACAGAGAGCCTGTGCCAGCCGTCGGCTTCCCTTTCCCCTCCCAGGACAACTGAGTGCCCCAGAGAAGCCTGGGAGGGACCCTGGCACATGTCCCCTGGACCCCGATCCTGAGATTACCTCTGATGGGACCACCCCTTCTCAGAAAGGGGGGGCTACCTGGCCCCTGTCTAGGCCCCCCATTCTCACTGAATGAGTCCCTGATGGAAACGGGGGCGTGCACATGCCCACCGGGCACCTGGGCCAGCTTCAGCTCTGCTCTCAGCGGGCTGCCCACATTCCACCCCGGTGACTTGGCTGGGAATTCCCAGGGCTCCGAGCCCCTCCCAGCCTAGCCTTGGCCACCTGCCCAGTCTGGGGTAGGGGTTTGCTAGGGAGGGCTGGCCGGCGATCAGGTAGCGGGTTGGGCTGAAGTCAGGACAACAGTGGCCCGGGCTCCATCTACAGATGCAGCGTGGAAGGGAAGGTGGCGGGTTTTCAGGTTCCTCCAGCCCTAAAACCCCGACCAGTCCCAAACCCCAAGTCCAGGACCTAACGGCTAAGAGATTCCTGAGGCCTAAAGCAGGGGGAAGCGTCCAGAACCCTGGTGCTGATGCTGGGACAATCTCTTCTTGGCTGCCCTGACAACTGGGGTCAGGTCTGCATCTGAAGTGGCCTCCTTCGGATTTTCTAAAACTGAATCCATCTCTTAAGAGGCCTTGAGGTGACTGTGGTCCTGAGGGCCAGGAGGCACCCTGTCTTAAGGCCACAAGCTTGAGTCATTTTGATGGCCAGTGCCCCAGGGCCATCCTGGGACTAAGAATATGCTGGGTGCTCTGAGGGGCCCCTCTGTGAGCTGCTGTCAGAGCACAGCTGCCTCGCCCAGGGCACCTGCCTGCATGACCACGCCCGGGGAATTTCCACTCTGCAGCCCTGTCTGGAGAACCCAGAAGGCTCTGCTAACCACCCCGCCACGGTCACTGACCAGGAATGGGGGTGGGCGGGGCCCAGAGGCAATTGGGACCTACCTGTAGGGGGAGACAGGGTGGAACTCCAAGATATTGGTCACGCTGGGAAGCCCCTCACCTTGGTCATCCAGGAAGCCAGGGCCATGGTTTTGCAGGAAGGTGTACAAAAAGAGGTTCCTAGAGAGGGGTCTTGCTTGATACATTTCTTCTCTGGAGAAAAAAGACGTAGACTGGATGCTTTGGGGTGTCACTCACTAGTCACCTTACCTCTACCCTAGCTCCCCCTGGCGTGAATCCTGCTGTGTATGCTGGCTGTGTGCCTCTGGGCAAGTCACCGTGCGTCTCTGTTCTGTCATACACCCCTCAGGGATTTGGAGAAGATTCATAAGTGCCCTTGCCTTTTTCTCTTTTTTTTTTTTTTTGTGAAAAGAGAATCAGAGAATTCCCTGGCAGTCCAGTGGTTAGAACTTGACACTTTCTCTGCCATGGCCCAGGTTCAGTCCCTGGTCGGGGAACTAAGATCCCGAAAGCCGTGGGGCACGGCCGAAAAAAAAAAAAAAGAGAAAATCAGACTACAAACGTAAGGTTCTAATACTGGCCCCCAAGAGGCCTGTAGTCAAACTAAAAAACCCAAGTGTCTGGTGTCACAGTGGACTAAGGCTGGGCTCCAGCAGGAGAGCCAATTCCTTGGGTTCTGCCAGCTTCCAATTGCTACGCCCCTCGAGCAGAAAAAGCAAATACAAGCTACACGAGGAAAAGTCATCCACAATCCCAACTCCCAGAGGGATATTGCCAGTTTCTAAACACATGCACAGCACACACATTTTCAAAAATGGGATCACTCCTGGGGCGGGGGGCGGGGGAGGAACGAATTGGGAGATTGGGATTGACATATATACACTACTGTGTATAAAATAGATAACTAATGAGAACCTAAAAAAAAAAAAATGGGATCACTCCTTACATAGTATTTTATAACCTCCTTTCTTCGCTTGACTGTCTCACCTCTCCACCCCCCTGGCTCCTTGCTAATAGAACTAGTTTTCTTTGGGGTGGCCCTGATCTGTGTTCATCTAAGGCAGTCCGACACTCCTGTTCTCACTTTCCTGACATGCCCTGCAGCTAGTGGTGGGCATGTAACCCAGTTCTGGTCAATGAGGTCTCAGAAGTCTGTCATGGGGGCTGAAAGGGAGCAGACATGGCCTGGGCAGCTCTGTTTACATGTTCACATCATCGCTTGTGATAGCCGGTGAGGTGTGACCGTGTTCACCAGAATTTACCCCACACTGTATCAAACAGCCTTCAGTCCAGAATATAGTGAATGAAGAACCAAAGGGCCTGAGTTCAAGTCCCAGCTCTTCCACTCAGCAGCTGTGTGATGTCAGTTTTCTCATCTGTAACGTATCAAGAGGCCCCCCCACTGGGCTGTAGGGGAATGAAGGAATCTCCTTTAAGTACTTTGAGCAGAGCCTGCAACACGGGGGGAACAGGCACTGTTATGACCTCTGTACTTCAGGCCATTATTCTTATAATAATAATAAATTGTAGGGAATTCCCTGGCGGTCCAGTGGTTAGGACTCCCCGCTTCCACTGCAGGGGGCACGGGTTCGATCCCTGGTCGGGGAACTAAGATCCCACATGCCGCGGGGCACGGCCAAAAAAAAATTAATTGTATTAATAACTACTTGGCTTACACCCAAGCCTCCTGCTCCCCAGGCCAGAGTGGACCAGCGTTCATCCCTGAAGCGGATTGCAGGCAGGACGTGCACGGGCACAGAGACACGGAGCTAAACAAGCGTGCGTGCGCTTACCACGTGCTTTCAGCATTAAAGGGTGACGGCTGGAAATGCAAAGAAAGACAGGGCAGGGGCTCGTGGGCACACAGGTAAGGTTCCTGGGTCCTCCAGGTGTCTCGGGGCAAGTCTAGACAAGTTATTCTCAACAATGCATCCAAACTGCATGCAGAGATGGACATGACGTCATCAAGGGCGCAGACAGGTATTTGGGGGTCTGGGGCACTCTGGCCTTTGAGAAAGAAAACCACATAAGGACAGCATTGTTCCAGAGAGAATAAATGCCCAGAATTCGTATCAAAGAGAGATGGCTGTTTCAGTTTCCTAAGAGGGAAACAGTTTTACATCTGTTCCAGATGAAAGCTCAGTGTGAAAGGCGGGTCCACAGGAGCTGGGGCTGGAGAGATCAGACGTGTAAACACAGCCACAAAGGCCACAAAAGAGCCCCGGCCTGACATATGCCACCCGCACCTGTCAGGACAGCCCCTTCCCCTGTGGGCTGAAAGGAGCTGTCAGGTCAGATCTGGTGGGTGGAGGGGGAGGGTGGCCCCTGGCAGGGTTGGGGGAAGGGTGCTGCCACCTGCTGAGGGCACCTGCAGGCAAAGTGTTAAAAGCAGGCCTGACCCAGCGACTCCCCCACACCAGCAGGCCAGCACACACCTACAGGGAGGGTCACGGGGACTTTTCTAAGACCCCACACCAGCAGAGGTACCACTCTGGGTGCCTAAATCTTCACACATTTGTTCTAGAGACTGCTGGGTATCGGTGAAAAGCCATGAGGTGAATCTAGATCCACCTGCCATCCTTGAGGAAAAAGTAGATGACAAAACTAGTATAGTTTGAAGCCACTTTTGTAGCCAGGGTTGACTTTCATCCCTTCCCCTTTTGATTAGGGGAGGCTGAACCAAGGTCACAAATCCTACTCCCAGGCCCCGGACCCCCGCGGGGTTGGGGCGGTGCATGGACACCACTTTGGGGCGGGGTGGACTAAATTAAGTTAGGTTTACCTTAAGAAAATTGTAAATGAGTCTTAACAAGCTAGATCAACATACAAAAACAGCATTCCTACAAGGCAACTAGAAAATATTATAGACAATAAATACATCTACAGAAATATAAGTTTTTTGATCAGGAATGAATGTAAGAAAGGATGCTTAAAATCTTTATGGACAAAAATTTTAAATTCCATTAAAGGACTTAAAAGACCCAGATAAATGGAGGCAGGTTTTAACATTGCATAGGTTGTAAGCCCTGTGAACTTGACCTTGTGTTAGGCTGGCATTTCAGGAATTGTGACCAGGAGCTCTTGCTGCCCTCAGGCCCCAGGGTGTCTATGCAAATGGCTATTTTCCAGGGAAAGCTGCCCCAGCCGTCATTTGCATCAGTCTCCCCGATTCCTCACCCCTCCACCCAAGCCCAGCCCCCTGGGCATGGGGCTCTTCTCTTCCCAGAGATGGCTCATGCTCCCGTGGACACCCCTTCCCAAGGGGTCACAAGGGGACTTCACTGGGCATGTGGCCTGAACCTCACCTTGACCCACCGTCCCAATATCCCTCATCCCCAGTAGACATGCCTAGAATCCTTGGGCACCTTGGGTACCAAATGGGATGAGGGGCCCTACCGGGCATGTGCCTGACCAGGGACAGTGGCTACTGGCAGCTTGGCCAGGCTGGGGGTGAAGCCTGTGCTGCGTCTGACCAGCTCCATGGATGGCTGAGCAACGGAGTGGTGCCTCCCCAACCAGACTGAACTGTTTGGGGGCAGGACCCGCGTCTGCACCTTCATGTGGGTCCCCAGACCCCTCTGGACCTCTCTTGAGCTGGCCTGGGAAGAGAAGAAAGACACCAGACTCTCTTCTCCCCTTGCTCATCATCTGAGCCCTGCACGGATGCTCCAAGACAGGTGGGGGAATCTTGGGTTAACGTCCTAACCCACCCACTCACTTGCAGTGAGATCTTGGGCAAGACCCTCAATTTCCTTATCTGTTAAATTGGGATAATGGTCCCAAGCTAATACGGTTCCTTTTCCAGGCAAGAACCAGCACTAACTGTCTTATAATTCTGGCTCATGTTTGGGTATCTACTATCATCAGGCAGTGATTGAAGCCCTCCCTTGTATACAGATTAACTCTAAAATGCTCCCCACTTAATCCTGTATCTAAATCAGAGAAGTGAAGCTTGAATCCAAGTCCTCAGCCCTCTTGCCCCTAGCGAATGCAAAGATTCTGGCTGGTATTAATGGAGGAGAATCAGCAGCCAGGCCTAGGCTGGCCTTGGGCCTCTAGATCTGAGTGAGAGAACAGTGTGGCCAGAGGGCTGGGGGCAGGGTCCCTACAGCAGCCTGCCAGCGCTGGTCCCTCCCAGCTGCCCCATCACCCCAGTGGAGGCCCAGGGCCGGTCCCTCCTGTCTGGCCCTGCTCCTGCTGGGGTCTCCAATCTGATCTCCACTCAGCAGCCTCAGATCTGACCCTACCACCCCTTCTTAGCTCCCCAGTCCCCTCGGGAGACATGCTACACCATTACCAGGGCCCTCTTCTCCCCCTGGTCGCCTTAGCCCTGCCACCCCAATCCTGGACCCGGTTCCCACCACACTAAAGAGCACGTGCCCAGACGTGCCAAGCCTCTAGTCTTTGCCTGGGCAGTGCCACTGGCCATCCTCAGTCTCCTTTTGACATCCCTGTTGGTCCCTGCTGGGTGTCCTTGGGTAAGTCAACCTCTGTGCCGAGCTTACTCACTCCTCAATAAGGACGCTAGCAATAGCCATTTCACGGGGGACAAACATAAGCTGGGACTTCCCTGGCGGTCCAGTGGTTAGGACTCCGAGCTTCCACTGCAGGGGGCCCGGGTTCGATCCCTGGTCGGGGAACTAAGATACCGCAAGCCACATGGTGTGGCCAAAAAAAAAATAAAAAGAAGCTGCCGTTACTGTTAATCTCTGCTTCCTGGCACACAACACAGAGCAGATAAATGCTTGTCGAATGACTAAACAAAGCCAAGTACTGAGGTCACTGCAGCTGCAGATCCAGGAGCCTGGACTGGTTTCAAGCATCTATTTTTTTCCAGCATATTTGCAAATGAGTAGTCTAAAACCCTTCTTTGGTGAAAGGAAGGCACACCCACCCAGGCTGCAGCCTACACATACCCTCCTGCACACTCAGTGGAAACCCATCTTCCTCCAGAGCTCGGGATGCAAACTGCTGTCCCCACAGCCATGAGGACGCCTGCAGGGCTTGGAAGGGAGGGCAGGTTCTGGACCAGGCAGCCTGCAGTGGCTGTGCCTCTTCCACACACACACTGAGATGGGAACAGCTGCCCCCTCTTTAGAGGGGGGACCCTCAGCTGCCCTAAGCCCAGCCTTCCCCCTGTCCCTGCAGGCCTTGCAGCAAAGCAGGAACAGGTGATGACCCCTCTGGGACCACAACAGGGCCATCTGGTAAATGGAGTCCTGGGTGACAGGCCAGTGGCTGCTGGGTGGATCCAGCTGGAAAGCCCTGGTCCCCAGTCTTTTCCTTTGGGGCTTCCCGTGCCCTCCATGAGCAGGGCAATGCCCTGGCTTACAGAGCACCCAGTGCTCAAAGCATCAAGTGGAAAAGCCCCGACCTCAGCAAGACAGACCCAGTTTCCAGTCCCAGCTCTGCTACGGCTGTGTGACCAGAATCAGAGAGGGCTCTCGAGCAAAGAAGCGGCACAGCCTCCAGGACTGCTCAGAGGAATAAAAGACACCACTGTTGCCCATTTTCTGCCACCTAGCAGGGGCTCCACAGCTGGTTAAGGAATCAACAGACCCAGAAGGGAATGGGAAACAGCTAGTCCCTACTTCTCTGGGGGCCAATTTGACAGTCTCTACCCAAGTCACAAATGCACACAACCCTTTGATTTCTGGAGATGTGTCCTCCCTGAGGCCGGCCTGTACCTGGCAGGATCTTGCTGCGCCAGGATCCTGAAGGCGCGTGCACACAGCAGGGAGCACGGCTTAACTGTGCTGCCACAGGGGTAAGAAGAAAAGACAAACACCTCCACCTGCGTGAGTGCATCTCCTGAAGGAGAAAGGAGATGAGTAAAGAGGGGAAGGGGCCTCTCTGGGACAAAGGTAGGAAGGAGACTGAATTTTTACTATGAATGTTTTCCTCTTCCTGAACATGTGCTTGTATCACTGATTCAAAAAAGAAAGCAAAAGTAAAGCAACTGTTTCCAGTTCATAGCTTTAATTTGCGGTCTGAGATGCTGTTTGTCTTAAAGGTCTGTTTCAGGAATCAGGCATCCAACCCCTCCCAGCCCCACTCCCCGCCCCTCCCACCTGGCAGGAGAGGTCCAGACTTATGAACCTGCAGATGCCCCAAGCAGCTGGTCTGACGTGGGTGGGGCTCACTTCCCTTAAGTGACAGAGAAATACCTGGGGGACAAGGAGAGAGGAAAGAAAGGAGGGAGAGGGAGAGGAAAGTAAGGAGAGGGAAAGGTATTTCAAGCAAAAGGTTGGAAATTCACCTGTGGGGTGGGCAGGAGTTAGAAAGCCGCAGCTTGGAAAGGACCCCCCCTCAAGTCCTACTACCGCAGCGGCACCCGAGCCCTCCCTCCACCTTGAACCCCAGCACAGGTGCTGGCCTGAGCCACCTGGGACCAGGTGCAAACACTGCCATCCACTGAGCAAGAGATCCAGCCTCGGCTTGGCTTCCAGCTGGGGTGGCCTCAGGCAAAGGCTGCCCACTCTGGGCCTGGTGCTTAACGCTCAGTAACCCCACACCCTTTTTATTTGCATCTACTGAGTCCAGCCTCTGTCAGGACTGAGGGTTGGAACAGGGAAGGGCTTGTCACACACGTATGCGGAGGAGCTACATTAAATCTGGCCTCAACTCCAGGACGCACTCTTGGCCGCAGTTTAAGGTCACAGTTTGGCTGGAGCTGCTCAGGGCTGTCTGGACTCCAGGTCCGCAGCGCCTGGCCCAACGAGCTCCGGAATGTCAGCGGAAAGAATGATGCAAGACCAGCGCCCCCTCCTCCTCCCCACCTGGGCAGGTTGGCCACCGCAAAAATGGAAGGAGCTGGGGCCTCTGGGTAGCATGGAAAGAAGTCACGGTTAGCCGCGAGTGACAAGAGCAAGCAAAGGACCTGCTGTTTATGCAAATGTTTACGTCTCGCTGCTTACACAGTATTTATGAATGGAAACGCTGTACCAAAGGGATCCTGGGCTGGGCGCACACCTGGGTTCCGCTCCAGCTTGGCTGTGCTACTCTGGACAAATTCTTTAGCCCCTCTGGACCCCTAATTCTTCACTTGTAAAACAAGCATTGGGGACAGATTCTTTTCTGTCCTTTCCTGCTCAAATATCCATTAAAAAAAAACAAAACTGTAGAGAAAGTGTAAAAGATTAATAATTCTCTTAACTAATTTTGAAATGGTTTTCAACCAGCTTGCTGAGGTCTGAAAGTTTCTGTCCCAACCCAAATTCCTCAGTTGAAAACTTAATGCCCAGTAATGGGAAAAGGAGGTGGGGCCGCTGGGACGCAAGTAGATCATGAGGGCTCTGCTAGTGGGTTCTGTCTCTTCTAAACGAGGCCCAGGAGAGCTCCCTTCCCCATCCTCCACTGAGGATACAGGAAGTCTGGGGCACCCTGACCTTGGACTTCCAGAATCCAGAACTGCGAGAAATAAACGTCTGTGGCTTATGAACCGCCCAGCTTATGGTATTTTGTAAGAATACACACTTCAACGAATTGAACAGAAAAAAGGCAGGGGAAACATGGTGAGAAGACCCTGGAAGGCCAGGTCGGAGGGGATCCCAGTCGACCAAGTCCTTGTTGAGTCCTGTGTTTCTCCATCACCATTAGAAAGGAAGGGTGCCAAGATACCGCTTGGGTCTGCAGTTTAAGTTTAAGAAGCATGTATTTCAAACAATAAATGCCGAAGAGGGTGTGGAGAAAAGGGAACCCTCCTACACTGTTTCTGGGAATGTAACTGATGCAGTCACTGTGGAAAACAGTATGGAGTTTCCGTAAAAAACTAAAAATAGAGCTGCCACATAATCCAGCAATCCCACTCCTAGGCATGTATCTACAAAAGGTGAAAACTCAAATTCAAAAAGATGCATGCACCCCCAATGTTCATAGCAGTGTTATTCACAATAGCCAAGACATGGAAACAACCCAAGTGCCCATCAACACATGATTGGTTTTCAGACGTGGTGTGTGTGTGTGTGTATACACAATGAAATACTACTCAGCCATAAAAAAGAAGGAAATATTGCCATTTTCAGCAATATGCAATATGTATGGACCTAGAGATTATCATACTCAAACAGAGAAAGACAAATATTACATGATATCACTTATATGTGGAATCTAAAACAGTACAAATGAATTTATTTACAAAACAGACTCAGACACAGAAAACTTATGGTTACCAAAGTGGAAGGGGGGGATAAATTAGGAGTATCAGATTAACAGATCCACACTATCATATACTTGTTTTGTTTTTTGGCCGCGCCATGCGGCATGCGGGATATCTTAGTTCCCCGACCAGGGATCGAACCCGCTTCCCCGCGGAGTCTTCACCACTGGACCACCAGGGAAGTCCCCACACCATCATATATAAAATAAACAAGGATTTACTGTATAGCACAGGAAACTACATTCAGTGTCTTGTGATAATCTATAATGGAAAAGAATTGAAAAAAATATATATTTTTTCTGAATCACTTTGCTGTACACCTGAAACTAACACAATATTGTAAATCAACTATACTTCAATTTAAGTTCCTAAGAAGAATTGAAGTGAAGGACTACGCCCTGCTTTCTTCAGTTTTGGGTCTCCCTCCAGCGCTGTGGCGTCTCAACCACTCACCAGATCCTGTCGTGGACCGCTCCAGTCGGCAGCCTTGGGGGCTCCCATTTCCTCCCTGGGACAGATCTCAGCTCCCCACTCCCACCTTTTCACACCCTCAACCCCACCTTTACACCCTCCCTCTGCCTTCCCCAGGTTGGCATCGGGGACCTGCTTCTTCCTCCAGGCTCAGCCCAGAACCCACCTCCTTCCAGGACAGAATTATCTGTTCCGTACCCAGCATCCTGCGTAAACAGACCTGGATTAGGCACTTAGCCCATTACGGTCTCATTAAATGTTTACCTGTCTATCTGCCCCGGCTCAGAGCAGGAACCCGGTGAGCGGGGACAGCCCAGTGGGAACCAGACAGTACAATGTCCAATAGAATGAGGGAACTGGGCTCACAGGACAGGCAGCTCCTGGCTGGGGCACCCTGGACTGGACAGCCTCACCTTTTGAGAGGAGGCAGAGGCTGCACGCGTGGTATACAGTCAGCGCTCACTAATGGGAAGCTCTCGTCTGGTGAGCCTGGAGCTCAGGACAGGCACACGCCCACCCTGTGTCAGAGCTGGGATTTCCCGGATGCGTCATTGTCGGCACACGGGAAATCCGGCCCATCTCCCTGCCCAGCCTCAGCGCCTCCTCTGAGCTCCAAGCCAGACACAAGTGACCCTCCCCAGATAGCCACGTGGGGCTGCCCGCTCCGGCCCAGAGCTTGCATCTCCTCTCAGACTCTGGGTGACCCCGTGTCTTCTCCCACCTCCAGAAAAACAGGTTTACCAAGCAGTGCCTGACAAGGCCCAGCGGGTGTTTTGTGTTGTCACATCCTAATATTGACACTAGGATAATCAGCTGCCCTCCCCCGAGCCCGCCCCAGTGCCCTGACCACCAGGCCTGGCCTCTCCTGCCTGCCTCAGGGCCAACGAAGGACTCGGACCGGGGACTTATTTGCTTACATCCAGCGCCCGGCCCCAACCAACCCGCGGCAGGACAAAGCCACGGCTGCACACGTCCACTCCAGACCCGCTGCAGGCTTCCTGGTGGCCGCCGACAACAAAATCCCGAGCGTGCCGGGAACTTCCTTGAAACCTCTTGGAATTGTTCTGAGCCAAGAAAAAAACAGCCGGACTCTCGTGGGATCCACTATGTCCACGGCAGGGGAAGCAAGAAGCCATTAATTGTCTACAAACTTAATGGGTTCACTAAAAACAGGATGCTTTCCAGGGAGAGGGGAAAACACCTCCGAGGTCAGGGTCAAGACCCACCGATGGATGGAGCCCTTCGCGGTGTACCCCCTTCCATTTACTAGAGGATTGGACATGAAAAAATGGAATAACACTGCTCTCTGCTTTCTTTGCAGCTCAGTTTGTATACCTACTAACCACTTAATAAAATTTACAATAAACATACATACAACCCTCTAACCAGCTTCTTCCCAGAGTGCCCAGGCTGTGACGGGCACTGGAGATGCTCTAATGCGTGTGACCTTTCTACATTCCTCTTCTAATGGAACTACAGCCTAGTGTAAATCACACGAAGTGAGCACACACAATTTCCACACTGTCTTGAGTATCCTGAAGACAGTAAAGTCAAGTCTTAGGCCAGCCCACACTCTGGAGTGTTTCTCCCAAGACTGTTCCTCACTTTCTGAGACAGACCTCATTCCGTCTATGGAATGTGTATCTCTCTAAATAAATCCACTTCTTACCTATCCAAAAAAAAGGTACTAGGCCAGAGGAACCGCTGGGAAGAGTGGGAGGGCTGTGGCTTTAGATCAGGTAGTCAGGGAAGACTTCTCAGAGAAGGAAGCGATTGAGTTGAGATGATGAGTCTGACATCCACAAAGACCCGTGCTGCTAAGTGCATCACTCCATTTGTTTTAGGCCTCACACCCTCCCATGCAAGGCCGCACAGAACCCCTGATGCTTGGAGTAATATTCCTGCTGACATAGTTCCACCAAAAAAAAGAAAAAGAAAGACCACCTGGCAGCCATCTTAGAAGGTAGATTAAAAATGCTCCCCACCCTTGCAGTGGTTAAGAATCCGCCTGCCAATGCAGGGAACACGGGTTCCGTCCCTGGTCTGGGAAGATTCCACATGCTGAGGAGAAACTAAGCCTGTGAGCCACAACTACTGAAGCCCGCGCACCTAGAGCCCACGCTCCGCAACAAGAGAAGCCACCGCAATGAGAAGCCTGCGCACCGCAACAAAGAGTAGTCCCCGCTCGCCGCAACTAGAGAAAGCCTACGCGCAGCAACGCAACGAAGACCCAGCACAGCCAAAAAGAAATTAAAAAAAAAAAAGTTCCCCACCTTAAAGGACATTTTGAGGCACTCCCTGAAAGCCCACACTCTGGAAGCCACCCTCTCCAGACCCCTCAGACATTTTAAACCAAACCCAAGCAAAAATAAACTTGTACAGTCTAATGTTGGTAAGCCTGGAGAAGCCACTGTGACCTTGAGGTTAAGATGGTGGGAAATCCCCAAATCCTGGAATGAGAAGGGAGGGGAGATGGGGGGGTGCAGAGAAGAGCAGCACCAGCAGCCAGATGCTGAGACTGGAATCCAGGCCATTTAGGGATCAGGTGCAAATCACCCAAAAAGTGCTGTTCCTAAGGACCCATTCCAAGGGCATGTCCAAAATAAGTAGAAATAACGTTAAAGTGTTAACTCCAGAGAAGTCAGTAACAGCCACCAACACTTGGGGGTGGTGTTCCTCCGTCCCTGTTGGGAAACCTCATGGACCCATTTTACAGAATGAGCAAACTGAGGCTCAGAGGTGGAGTAGCCCGTCTAAGACAACACAGCTGGAAAGTGGCTGCGGGGAGAGTTTGGCCTGGCTTCTAGGAAACGGCTCGTAATGCCTCCTGAACTATATCTCAGTTTCTCCATCTGTAAAATGAGGCCTCCCATCCTTGGAGGCTGGCCAGCACAGAGCCCTCCCTAGCGTGGTAAGGATAAAGCCGATAACCCTCCCTTCCTCCCTTCCTGGGTAGCTGGAGCGAAGCCTGCGCAGAAAACCAAGCCACATGGGTGCTTGAAAAATGTTACAACAGCAGCGGCAGCAAGAGCAACAGCAACAACACCCGGCCCCCAGGGTGGCTCCTTCTGGCGAAAATTACAGTAACAATGAACGGTTTACAAAACGACTCACACCCAGGAGGTAACGAGGCCGGAGCACCCCCACCCCCACCCCCCAGGGCTGGTTGGGGCCGCGCGGGGCTGGCGGCTGGACCCCTCGTGGTCACCGGATAGAACGCGCCCGGCGGCCCCTCCAGCGCCGCGGCGCCCGGCGGTCCCCGGTTTACACAGGCGAGCCGGGCGCCTTCCCCGCGGGGCGCACCTGCACTGGGCGTGGGTAGGAGGAGGGCGCCGCGCCCGCTCGGCGCGCAGTTCCTGTTCCGGACTTCCCCGCGTCCTGAGTCCGGCCGGTCTCGGGCCCCTCGAAGGTGCGCGGCTCCGGGGCGCCCCGGGGTCGGCGGGGACCGGTGCTCGACGCCATCTTCCGTTTTTTGGTGGCCGCGCGGGTGTACCGTCTCGGCCCTGGGCTGGCAGCCCCGCTCTCTGGCCCGGTCCCCCAAGGACGTGGGAGCCCGGCCCCGGAGGCCGCGCAGGAGGGAAGAGCGGGGCGATGTGGCGCCGGGTTCCCGGGGCGCGGCGCAGAGGGGCCGCCCCATTGCACAGATGCGGAGACTGAGGCCCGCAGGGGGCCCGGCTGCCACGATCGCCAACCGGGAACTGGAACCCCCGCCAGCGAGGTGTTTCGGAGCCGGGGTCCCCAGACGTCGCCCGCGAGTAACACACCCGGGACAGGAAAACCTGGGTACGGGTCCCCCACCTTCCAGCCGGCGCCCAGGGCAGCCCCCGGGCGCTTACCTGCCGGGCTCGGGCTGGGCGGAGGGGCGGACGCCAGCGGAGTTAGGGTCACAGCAGCGGGGGGAGGGCTTGGACTCACCTCGCGTCGGCGGTGGCAGTGGCTGTGACGGTGGCGGCGGCCGCAGCGCTCGAGCCGGGAAGCGTATTGTCTGCGGCTAGGGGCCCGCGCGCGCGACCATATAAAAAGCCGGGCCCCGCCCCGGCCCGCCCTCAGGGCCGCCTCCCCGGCCGATAGCACGGACTCCAGGACCCAGTCGGGTCCGAATGGCAACAGAGCTGCTACAAGTGTGATCTGTTTACTTGTTTACTGTCTTTCTGCCTCCTGCGGTCTGCAAGTTTGTTTTGTCGCGTGCGCTGGTTTGCTCCGGGGAATATTTGTGGATGAATCCCCTGGCTGCATTTGGGTGGGTATTCCAGGATCTTTATATCCTCAAAGAACTCCTAGGGGATTGATGCTTTTTTTCTTGCCCACGAGGCTCAAAGAGGACTTAATGACCTGCTAAATGACAGCATGAATTCAGCGCTCAAATATTGGCGCTCTTTGTGCTGGCAGTTTCAGAAGTTAGGTTTTGTTTGGGTTTTTTTTTTTTCTATTTTTTTAAACTGTGGTAAAATGCACATAACAAAATTTGCCATCTTTACTATTTTTAAGTGTACTGTTCACTGGTATTAAATACATTCATAATGTTGTGCAACCATCACCACCATCCATCTCCATAACTTTCCATCTTTCAAAACAAACTGTATACCACTAAACAATAACTCCCCATTCCTTCCTCCCCCAGGTCCTGGCAACCATCAGGCGTTAGGTATTTTTAAACCTATTTCACAAATGTGAAAACTAAGACTCAAACTTCTGTAGAAAAACAGCATCAGCAGCATCCTACCAAAGCCTGGGGTCTTCCTGCCCCACTCCTTCCTACCCCACATCCTTCCAGCTGCACCTTCCATCACACCTCCATTCCCATTGCCACAGTGGGGGCAGCCCGCCCTGCTCTGGCGCTCCTGGGCCTAGGGGGAGGTGGGTGGCAGAGAAGGGCCCCCAAAGCCTCAGGGGAGGGAGGAGAAATCAGAAAAGGTCCAGGCAGGGTGGTACCCAGCCCTGGGGTGGGCTAAGGAGGTGTAGGGTCTCAAGTCCCCAACCTGTTATTGCTGGGGTGTGTTGAGGTAGAGGAATGCAGAGCAGAGCACTGGGGTTACAAAGTAGCTGTTGTCCCAGGAACGAAACAAAGCTTGTTTACCTCAGTCCTGCTGCCTCTTGGAACAGAGAAACAGCAGAGTCCGGGGAGCTTCCCTCCCCTTAGTTCTGCCATTTGCTACCTGTTGGAAATACCCTCACCCCTTCTTCCCATCTCTGAAGTGATGACACTGATACGGATTTTTCCTTCATTGTTCTCATCTGTGAAATGGGCTGATGGCATGCCCCCTCCCACCCCCACACCCTATAGGGTTATAGGGAGGATCAGAGGAGATAATCATCAAATGTTTAGTAAACTCCCAGCAGAGTTTAAGCTTCAAGACCCCTCCCACCCTCTCTTCTGGCCTCTTCTGATTTTGTAATCCTTTCTTTGAGGGCCTCCCAAATCACATTGACTCCAAGCCCTACAAAGCCTGGGCCGCTAATAGCCACAGGGTGCTTTACAGGCGGAGGGAGGAGCCCTCCAAAATAGAAGCCTCTCTCCAAAAGCACTCTTCAGATGAGAAAACAGAGACTCAGAGGGGAAGCAAAGGCATGGTCTCATCTATGTGTGTAAGAATGCTTCCAGAGGGGTCTCAAGGCTGAAGCCATGGTGCCAGGTACAGAGTAGGTATTCAGTAAACATTAGCAGAACAGCTGGAGGAAGGAGGACAGTTTAGGGACAGATGGGGGATAGAAGTACCCAAGGAGGGGGTGGGTGAAAATATTTGCCTTGCAAGGTCCCCAAATAATATGCAGATCAAATGGACAGGAGGAAGCAAAAACCTTTTGAATGGGAATTGGGCCTGTAGAAGGCCTTGCCTTCCTATCAGTCCAAAAAGGATTAGATGGCAAATGATAATAACAATAACAATAGTAGCTGCCATGATCTCCTCAGATCCCTCAACCCCAGGGCTAAGCACTTTCTATTATCACCTATAATTCTTACCACTGTCCCATGTTACAGACACCAGTGCACCCACAAAGGGTCCATGTACAGGCAAGAGAGACCTTGTGGACCCATTTTACAGATCAGGAAACAGAGGCTCTGAAAAAGGAGGCCAGCCACTTGCCGGAGACCACCCAGCCCTTAAGCAGCAGAAGCAGATTGAAGCCTGGGTCTCCCTACTCCTGCTGCAGTGCCCTTTCCACCCTCCATGGCTGGCCTCCAAACCTCCTGGGCCTCACCTTCCTCTTCCCCATCGGGACTTGCTGGCCTGTCCCAGGGCCATCAGGCTGTGGATCCTGCTGTCAGAAAACACCATGATCCCGTGGGCAGTCCCTTCCTTCCCTGGGAGCCTCCTTCCCGAAGAGCTGCCTGCTCTGGAGCCTCTGGGTTCTCCCAGCCCCAGGCAAGCCCCTCCTGCTGAGGCCATGACCATGTCTCTCCGCAGTTTAGGGATCCATGACCCAGCAGACCCTCTGCTCCCACTTAGGGTTGAGTTTTGTCCTTACTGTGACCTTCTTTGATCATTCATTGAACAAATATTGATTGACACCTACCATATGCCAGGCACGGGGGTAGGTGATGGGGATCTAGAGACGACACATTCATGGCATTAATACAGGGCCCACATCCAAGTGGGGGAGACAGTGGAGGAGAAACCAGTGACAGGAAAATAGAGCTCTGGACAGCTGGGCACACAGCACGCACTCAAGGAGGGAGAGTAAAGCCAGGCAGTGTGTGAAGAGTGGGGGTGGGGTGGGTCTTTTAACCAGGGTGTCAAAGGAAGCCTCGGTGAGGATGCAACCTTCCTGCAAAGGCTTGAGAGAAGTGAGGACGCCTTGCAGAGAGATGAGAACATTCCTATGCTCAAGGCCCAGGAGGGGAGGAGAGGGCAGGTGGGAGCCCCAGGGAGAGGGCTGGCCAAGCATGTTTGCCAAGTGCTGGCCTTGGCATCCAGGGCCCACCTGTGGAGCCAGACGCCAGAGCAGGTTTTAAATGGCTGTCTTTCCACGTGCCATCCCAGACTATTGTCCCAGCCTTGGGACACCTTACCTGGAAAATCCTCCAGCTTTGACAGGGACTTTGTAATATCGGGAGGGACCCATCAAAGGGCTTCGACGTTCTCTCCTGAGCTGGGCCTGAGCTTCTTGCCAGGAGCTAGAGCAACCTCACAGTGACAATCCACCCACGCCCACCTGGGGGACACCTTGTGGGGATACCTTCCCAGGACAAGGTGCTGTTGAGAGCCTGGTGGGCTGAGCGTGTTGCCTGGGTGAGTTCAGGTACCCTACGTGGCCTCCTGAAGGGTAGATCTCCTCATTTCACAGATGAAGAAACTGAGCCTCGGAGATGGGTCCTAAGAGGTCCGTGACCACACAGCCAAGAGATTGCAGGGCTGGGGCTTGAACCCAGGTCTCTCTGACCTGTCTGACTTGGGGGTCTGTAGCTAGGCTTCAGGAAGTCTGTGAACCCCCTAAAGTGAAACAAAATGGCAATTGGGGTAAAAGCATTTTCTGGGGAGGGAACCTGCAGCCTGGTCGGTGAGGGCTGGTACTTCGGGGTCACACAGCCCTGAGTTAGAATCCTGCCTCTGCCACCTAAAACTTGCTTGGCCTCAGGTAAGTGCTTGGGCCTCTCTGAGCCTCAGTCCCATCCTCTGTGAAATTTCCCACCTCCCAGGGCTGCTGTGAGGATGAACACACAGGAAGCCCTCAGCGTGATGCCTGGTACACAGTAGGTGATGGGTAAACCCAGAGGCTGTTATTGCAGACAGGGATTAAAAACTGCTGAAGAGTTTGAGGGAATTCCCTGTCAGTCCAATGGTTAGGACTCCGTGCTTTCACTTCTGAGGGCGCGGGTTCAATCCCTAGTCAGGGAACTAAGATTCCGCAAGCCACGCAGTACAACCAAATTAAAAAAAAACAAAAACAAAGAACTGGTGAAGAGTTTGACATATTCACAAAAGAAACTGTATCTTGGAGATGCATCATTTATTAAATGAAATACACTTTACAGATCAGTGTGTCCAGTACAATCCCACATTAAAAAAAAAAAATCCATATAGAAAAGTCTGGAAGGAAATACAGCCCTGCAAAATGGGAATAGTGATCATCTCTGGGCATAAGGGTGATAGGCTTAATGTTTGGCCTTGTGTTCTTCTGTATCTTCCCGATTTTCTATACAGAAGTATATTAACTTATGCTAGTATCAGAAATACATCACTTTTTATTCCAAGAAGAGGAAGAAAAGTATGTTTGGTCTCAACCCAGGCTGGAGCTGAGCCAGAGAGAGCAGCAAGTGCCTTTTGCTCCAAGTGAGACAGAACCAGGATAGAGTACACAATGGGTCTTAGGCAGGAAGTACAAGAGCTCAGGAGAGGGAAATCTAAGAGCTGGGATCCTAGAGAGGGGGCAAACATATCAGGAAAGGCTTCCTGGAGGAGGAGGCATTTGCGGGCACCCTGGAGAAGGGGCTGGATTCCAACTGGAACAGAAAGGTGGGTTCGGCCTTATTGTCCTGTGGGTACCTGGGAGCCATGGAAGGCCTCTGAGCAGAAGAGGGGCTAGACCTTTGGGAATTGGAATCTGGCAGCCATGTGGGGAGGTATTAGAGGGGAAATGATGCCCCGGAGTCTCTGAGAATGCCCAGGGCTCCTGAACGGGGACACCCCAGCCTCCATCCAACTGGTAACAGTGCCCAGGTTGCCCCTCCCCCAAAGCTCCGCCTCCTTTATTTTGTGTTCCACACCCAACCATACTCACCGTCCTCCAGTTAGTGAGGCCCTCTGGACAGAGCTGTCGTGAAGCCTCTGGGAACCTTATTACATCCCCATTTTACAGGTAAGAAGACTGAGGCTCAGAGAGGCCAGCTGAGCTGCAGGGTAGAGAGGTGTGGATGCTGAGGGATGAGAGATGGGACCTTCCCTTCCCTGGCCTAATGCATCAGAGCTCCACTTTCCCTCACTTTCTGGGGAACGGGGATGGTGACACCCAACTCATACATCATGACTGTTCGGGTCACCCAGTGCTTGGCGGGGCTACTGCTCCCCTTCTTCCCTCACTTGCTTTATCTTCCTTCACAGCACCTTCTGCTCTTTGCATATGTATTTACCTGTTTACTCGTTTATTGCCTGACTCCCTGCCCCCCACTGAGGCTAAGCCAGACTTGGCTTGTTTACAGCTCATGTAGTAGGTGCTCCGTAAATACCTGCAGAGCAAGTAAATGCATGAGGGTGAGCATTCTGGGGCCAACACGCTCGTCTATTTTTGGTCCGTTCCCTCCCTCTGTCCCTCCCTCGTTTTTCAGACGCGCAGACAGTTCTCCCCCTTGAACGGCATTTTTAAATTGCTCACGGCTTCCTTTTCTTCTTCAGCAAGGCGTGTGAGGGGAAGGTCATGCTGCTCCTTGTAGGACCCCACGTAGGGGGTGAGGGTGCGCGTTTACACGCTTGTCCCTGGAGCTGTGAGGGAAGGTGGGGGGATTCACACGGAGCCCATGGGGGTTGGTCCCTCCCGGAGTCTGGTGATGGTGGTCCCGGGCAGGGGAGCTGAACCTTTGCACGGCTCAGTTTCCCCTGGGCATTGGGTTCAGAGACCTGGATCAGGCCAGCCCTGCCTAGACTTGCTACACAGGGCCAGGCAAGGCTGTGTGACCGGTGTAGCCACGAGGACCCCAGGCTCCAGTGTCCGGAGTCCAGGCTGTGTGACAGCTGAGGGCGCTCGGCCTCTCTGAGAACTCCCAGGGACTGCGGGGGTGACCGAGGTCAAGGCCAAGGACTGGAGCCTGGTGTGTGGTGGGTCTCTGGCCGAGGGGCAGTGGAGATGGAGAGGAAGTCAGAGGTGGGTTGGGGTCCCTGGGTGCCACCTGGGGAGGCCCCTAGAGACAAGAGTCAGTGGCAGTAAGATGATTTTTGAAAGTCAAGGCTGGTTCTTGGCAGCTTGAATAACATCTTGGAAACCCAGAGAAGAGAGTTACCCCAGCCACCTTTTCCCTCAATTCCCCCCCAAAGCTTTGGCAGGAGCCTCCTCACAGCCATGGATAGGCAGATGGATTTCTGCCCCTCTGGCCCCTTAAAATTTTCTGCTTGTTGCAAACCCCTTGTAATGAGCTGGCCCAAGGCCAGCAGCGCTGCCCAAACTCCAGGCAGCTGAACTCCTGGGCCCCTTCTAGCCTCGGGCTGGCTCAGAGGGCCTCTGAACATGAGAAGCTGGTGGGGGCACCTGATGCAGGAGAGCCTCTGGCCTTGGAGGGAGGCCACAGCGCCAGCCAGGAGCAGAGCACCGCCAGGAGCTGGGACCAAGGGGCCTGGAAACAGACGGCTAAGGCCCCCGGGAAAGCCAGTGGAGAACAGAAGTGGGCAACCAATAGACTTCAAAGAAGCTCCTCCATCTCCCCACCTGATATGTAAGAGGCACTTCAGGCCAATGCAGCCAAATTAAACTCATCTCCCCCAAACTTACATCTCCCACAGTCTCCCCATCTCAGCTGATGGCAGCTCTGTTCTTGAATGTGGGCCAGATCTGGGGACTCTTTTTTTTTTTTTTTTTTGCCATACCACACGGCTTGCAGGATCTTAGTTCCCCAACCAGGGATCAAACCCGTGCCCCCTGCAGTGGAAGCGCAGAGTCTTAACCACCGGACCACCAGGGAATTCCCTGGGGACTCGTTTCTAAGGACTATAACGTGAAAGTCTGTGGTAGACCCACATGTACTTACACGGAAAGACATCTGTACCTGTGCTGTGTTAAATGAGACAAAAAGGTTGTAGAATAAGTATAATGTGAATTGATTTACGTAGAAGAATATGTTTCATTTGCCTTGAAAGTTCTGTAAGGAACACACTAGAAGGTCAAGGTTGGGTAACAGGTGTGGATATCACTCACTGGTCTTTTCTTTCTCTTGTACGTTACTTGTAACTTTTGCCATAAACATGTATTATGTTTCCGGTCATAAAACAGTAACTTTTTTTTTTTTTAATTTTTGGACTCGCCGTGCGCGGCTTGCGGTATCTTAGTTCCCCAACCAGGGATCGAACCCACGCCCTCGGCAGTGAAATCGCCGAGTCCTAACCACTGGACCGCCAGGGAATTCCCAAAACAGTAACTTTTTAACAGTGAAAGAAGCCAGACACAAGAGAGAACATACTGTATGAATCCATTTATATGAAGTTCAAGAACAGGCAAAACTAATCCACATGACGGAGGTGAGACTAGTGGCCACCTCTCGAGGTGGGATGGGTGTTGACTGGAAAGGGACATGAGGGAACTTTCTGGACTGATATGCATGGTGGTCGCAGGGGTACCTACACATGTAAATATGCACTGAGGGTAATGCTTCAGATCTGTGCACTTTTGGGTATGTGAATGAAAACTTGATACTACAAACTAAAGTGTAATAAAACAAAGCACAATGACCGGACCTGAGACAGCCAAGAGTGAGGATTTTAACCAAGACCCAGTTTTACAGCTCCCAGCGGTCCTTGGCAGGCTGAGCCCACGGTGGAGCCGGAGAGGCCAGCTGTGCTGGTGACAAGGGGACTATCACAATTGAAAACAGAACCAGCACGTTTCAGAGCAGATTACGAGGCTTACCCAGCCAGGTCGCTCAGCTCAGAGCCACGCCAATTTAATAGACACGCGCTAGGGCCAAAAGACTAAATGGCCTGTGTGACCAAAATAACCTAATCTCATGCAACCTGTCAGGGGGACAGAGAACAGCCTCCGCTCGGTCAGACAATTCCAGGAATCCGGGGTCAGGGAGGGGGTGATATCTGCTTCTGAAGCATTGTAGAGGCCCTGGACAGCAGGCTGTGGACATCCTGCAGTGATGGCCACCACTGTGCCCCGCCAGGAGCAGGCTCAAGGCCCCAGGTTATCGCTCAAGTTGGGTCTGGCGGGAGGGACGAGGCCCACGTGGGTGCCGGCAGGAAGGAGCCCCAGTCCTGCAGAATCTCCTTTCACCCAGAAATAACATCCCTTCTGACAGTCGAGTTTATCAGCATGATAGCAGATTTTTTCAAAACAATAACAGCAGTCCTAGCAGCTCCCTCAGCCGGCACTCAACAGGGACGGCTGGCCATGGTGTCAGCGGCCGCTGCTGTCCACACCTCTGCTCTGGGGGAGGAAGCCCCTAGGAAGACCTGGTCTGTACCCCGAGACGGGAGGCCGTGTACGTTTTCATCGCTCTGCACCCCACATGCTGGGCCCTCAGTAGCCATCTGTTTCACAGATGAGTGAATTTCCCCTTCGCCATCCCATTTCATCTTCACAGCAACCCTCCAGGCTAAGAACTGAAGGTCCCACTTCATAGAGGAGGAAACTGAGGCCAGGCAGGTGAAATGGTGCACCCGACTCAGGAGCCAGTTTCTCATTCCAGGCCCTGGGTTTCCCTGTCTCATGACTGCTAATCACCACTCTCTCAACTCCCCTTCTCCTGCCTGGAAGAGCGAGGAGGACCTGGGAGACAGCATTTGGGGATGGTTTCTCTCACAGGAAATAATTTCTTTCTTTCTTTTCTTTTCTTTCTTTTTTTTTTTTTGGCCTCACTGTGCGGCTTGTGGGATTTTAGTTCCCCGACCAGGGATGGAACCTGGGTTCTTGGCAGTGAGAGTGTGGAGTCCTAACCACTGGTCTGCTAAGGAATTTCCAGGAAACAATTTCCTTTTACTGAAAGTTCTTCAGGGGAATTCCCTGGCAGCCCAGTGATTAAGACTTTGTGCTTTCACTGCCGTGGATGCAGGTTCAATCCCCGGGCGGGGAACTAAGATCTCGCAAGACGTAATGTGAGACAAAAAAAAAAACCAAAAACTGAAGCCTTGTCCTTTTTTCTGAGGAAGTGTATGTATTCCCATGTCCCCACTAATAACAAAAGAAGTGCAAATAAAGCAATAATGATACTGTCCAACATCTAAGCCTTTGATAACACACAGCGCTGGCAAAGCTGTGGGGACCCTGTCTTCTTGGGCACTTCTTGGGAATACACATGGATGCAGCCTCTTAGGAGGGCAGCTTGGTAAGCGTCTCAAAACATACCAGATGCACGTGTTCTCTGACCCAGATATTTCACATAAGGACATTCTGGGCAGAAGGGATAGCATGAGCAAAGGTGTGCAGATCGGAAAGCCGAAGTGTGGGTGTTTGACAGAAAAGGCTAGTCTGGCCCTTGGCCTCGGAAAGGAGGGAACTGCTAGCCCAGCCAGGTGGCAGGACATACTTGTCCCCGCAAGGACTGGGCTGAGCCCTCAGTGAGTCGAATGCGCTTCAGGGGAAGGAGAATTCTGGAGAGGAGGCCCCGGCTTGGAACCTGGTCGAGGTTGGAAACAGATGCTTAGCTGCCTGTGTTGGGCTGGTGTGCACAGCCTGTGAAGCCCTTGCAGCATTTATTTCTTTTTTCTATAATCTGGGGAAGCGTGTTTTATGAGCCCAATTCCCAGATGAGCAAGCTGACAGGCTCAGCCGCAGGCCGGGTCTACCATAAAACTCCAATCTGAACTCAGGTGTGATTGACGTCCAGCTTCAAGGTCCCTCATTCGTTCATTCCCAACTCCCCTTGGCATCTCCCCTGGGCAGCATGACTCTGGGGACAACAGAGGGTGTCCAAAGCCTCTGCCCTCAGGGGACTCAGCTTCTAGAGGAGTGGTTGGAATTGGGAAAAACTATTCAGCCAATGGCGTAGAGGTCTGAGTCCTCTGACACCCCAGTGCCTTTGAGGGTGGGATTGTTGCATCTGAGGGAAGAAATGAAACCTAGTGCAGCCCTTTCAGGACCAAATGTCTGCCTGGGCCAGAATGTCCCTGCGAATTTTCTATGGGACGTGGCCCAGGTCTGTGTGGGCCCCAGGAGAACTGCGGGGCCTGGGCCAGCCTCCTTGCCTCCATGAGCCTCAGGTGCTGTCTGTGCTGAACAGGGATAATGGTGTCAGCCTCCAAGGCCACAGAGGGACGATGCGGAGACCCTGGTGAGAACTGGGCCTCCGTTCTCATGTTCCCATGGGAGGCTGGGTAGCTTAATTCATTGGCAGGAACTTTTCTATGACCTCCTTACCAACACCAGCCCTGCCTGTCGGCCACCTCCAGATGTTTTCCTCCCCACACCCTCAGTCTATAAACAGCGGCCAGTGGTACAGTTTCGGGGAGTGGGGGTAAAGCATGTGGTGTGCTGGGCCGGAGGGAGGGACGAGGGCGTATTACATTCGGGTCCGGGGACTTCCCTGGTGGTCTAGTGGGTAAGACTGCGCTCCCAATGCAGGGGGCCCAGGTTCAATCCCTGGTTGGGGAACTAGATCCTGCAGGCATGCTGCAACTAAGAAATCCGCATGCCGCAGCAATGAAGATCCTGGGTGCCGCGACTAAGACCCAGTGCAGAGAGAGAGAGGGAGAGAGAGAGAGAAAGAAAGAAAGGAAAGGAAAGAAAGAAAGAGGAAAGAAAGGAGAAAGAAAGAAAGATTTTTTAAAAATAAATAAATAAAATAAATCCGGGTCCATGCACCTTACACAGTTTGTTGAATTCCAGTGGCAGTGCTGCAAGGCCACGTGCACAGACACTCCGGGATGTGAAACCGAGGCCCAGAAAGGAACCTGTAGGACCGAGCTCAGACCTGAAGAAAAGGATCAGGGTTCAGGCCTTTTCTTCCCAGTCCTTACTGGTCGGTCACCTTCCATGGGGCACAGAGATGAGCAGACACAGGCAGGCAGAGGAGGCAGACAGGGGACTGGTCCTGGTCGGCCCCAGAAGATGGGCTCCCTGAGCCTCCCTTACCTGTATCCCCACTTCTCAGCCTCCACAGTTCACAGAACTGTCTGTCCACAGTCCCCCTGCCACCAGCTACTATGGAAGAAAGAGCCCCAGAGGCGGAGTCCCCCAGACCTGGGCTCAAATCCCTCTGGCACGTGCCAGCTCCCTCCATCCTTCAGTGGCCCTCGCCTGGGCCATATGGAGGAGGCTGAGGCAAGAGTGTCTGCAAGGGCTCGATTCCTGAGCCTCACTGGGCACTGGGCATGGGGGGCGTGCAGGACCCTGAGTCTTGGGAAGATCAGCCCGGTCTCCCTCGGGGGCTTCTGTGTCTGTGCTGGGGGCCTTTCGCAGAGGTGGGGAGAGAGGGAAGGGCAGATTCCCCAGGAATCTGAGCTCTGTCTGGTAGAGAAGGTCTAGACTCTAGTCCCTTCCCTCCCAGACACTCATCCCAACTCTCCAAACCTGGGTCCTGCTGTGGGTGAACACACACACACACACACACACACAGCATGTGATCCTCATCTGAGGGCCTCTTTTTCATTAATGATGAATAGCAATAACAACAACAATAATGATAGAAAGCACCCTCTGTGCCTGAACTGTCCTCGATATCCTGCCCTGCGTTAATCCTCACAGCGCCCATCCCCCTAAGCTGATTCTGTTATCTACTAGTAACTCCATCTGAAAGAGGGGGGACCCGCACCAACACCCCGAGGTTAGGCGTCCAAAGCCACAGCCTGTGGTGGGGCGGCTCCTTCCTCTATCACTGACTGAACACCTACTGAGCGCTACCTGGCAGAAGGCCTGAACACCTGGGACCCCGGCTGGGGGACAGTGCGGGGAGCCCAGCATGAAGACCAAGGGAGAGCTCCCGTGAGCACAGAAGGGATGAGAAGGGAGGGGACTGAGAGCTGGGCCCTGCAGAAGCGCCCCCCCAGCCCAGGCGGCTGTTCTTTGAGGAGCTGCCCTCACCCGCCCACCGGCTCTGGGCATGGAAGGCTCTTTCCAGAAGCTGTCTGTGCGTCCACTCTGTGCAGTGACAGGCATTCTGACTTCTGAACTCCCTCTCAGCCTCACAGCCCTGGGGATTCTCTCCTCCCTCTGCTGGGTCCGTGAGCCGCCTGGGGCGTGTAGCTGGGACACGGCTGAAGCCTGAAGCGGCCATGTGTCCCCCGGCACCTGCTTGCGGATTTACCCCTCTTTCAGCTACCCTGTGCCAGCCCTGGCTTGGGGGCTGGATGGGGAGCCTGGGCCCCGGCCCCGCAGCCCGGGCTTCTGGACAGGACCACAGGGCATTCAGGGCCAGGCCTGGGACACGGGCACGAGATGGGAAACCAAGGTGCTCGGGGTTGTGTTTTCTGCCTGAGTGGGGAGCAGCGTGGCGGAGGATGAGGGGAAGGACAAGTGTACAAGGGGCCTGGCCCGGAGTAGACTCACCACCGATTTTGAAAAAAAGGGAGGAGAGATGGGACTTCCCTGGTGGTCCAGGGGTTAAGACTCTGCGCTTTCACTGCAGGGGGCACGGGTTCGATCCCTGGTTGGGGAACTAAGATCCCGCAAGCCATGCTGGTGAGGCAAAAAAAAAAAGGGAGGAGAGAAAGAGGAAGTGACAGAAGAAGCTTATAGACAAAGGAGTGAAATGGAGGAAGTCGGAACAGGTTGCAGAGGTCAGAAATCACTGGCCCCATGGGGCCCGTGTGTATTTCTTGTCCACAAATAGTACATAAGTACTTATTGGCTTATGTGCTAATGGTCCCTCTCCCCCAAGGGACCTGTGTTTGTCCCACTGAAGCCAAGCTTGGGGTAAGGGCCCCGTAATTATCTTTCAAATGATAATGACAATGTTTGTTTTCTAATGCTGGTCCTGCCTTCTAAACAGAGCTCACAACCCACTCCTGGGCAACCACAGTATCAAGAAAGATGCTACTCCTGAGGGGTTTTCCCAAGAGGGTCTGTTCTCACCCTTTTTTTTTTTTTTTTTTTTTGGCCATGCTGTGCAATTTATGGGATCTTAGTTCCCCGACCAGGGATTGAATCCAGGCCCTCGGCAGTGAGAGCATGGAGTCCTAACCACTGGACCACCAGGGAATTCCCTTTTCACCCATTTCTTTTTTCTTTAAATTTATTTATTTTTATTTTTGGCTGTGTTGGCTCTTCGTTGCTGCACGCGGGCTTTCTCTGATTGCGGCGAGCAGGGGCTACTCTTTGTTGTGTTGTGTGGGCTTCTCACTGCGGTGGCTTCTCTTATTGTGGAGCATGGGCTCTAGGTGCGCAGGCTCAGTAGTTGTGGCTCCCGGGCTCTAGAGCGCAGGCTCAGCAGTTGTGGCGCACGGGCTTAGTTGCTCCGCAGCATGTGGGATCTTCCCGGACCAGGCCTCGAACCTGTGTCCCCTGCATTGGCAGGTGGATTCTTAACCACTGCGCCACCGGGGAAGCCCCCTTTTCACCCATTTCTGAGCCCACAGGGACTCTACTCCTTTGGCCCCAGGCCAGGCAGGCCCCCTCCTCCCACCCTCACCCTGGGGCCAGAAATCGGTGTGACAAAACCAGAGCTGGGCTCCAGTGTCCAGTCCCTTCCTCAGTCCTTAGCGGATGCTCGGTCTGGATCTTGGTTCTGGCCTTCTGGCCTCACGCAGCAAGGGCCCGGGGTGAGGGTACTAGGGACCCCAGTAAGGTGGGGGGAGCAGAGGTCTGTGTACCTGCAGGGCAGGGCCAGCTGGCTGGCTTGAGCCTAAGCAGGGTGGCGGGTTGGTGCTGGTTCTGTAGTAATGCTGGGCGCCATTGCAGGTTCGTCATGGCCTCAGGGAACTGGTCTGGGGCTCCATCAAAATCCTGGAATGGTTCTGGCTGGCACCTTGACAATGGCAAGCCGCCCTTGGAGGCAGCATGAGTCAGGCAGGTCATTCAGTGCCAGTCACAGATGGATTGATAATATTAATGGGCGTCATGGCCTTGGGCAAGTTAATTAGTGCCTTCAAGCCTCAGATTCCATTTTTTTTTTTCAGATACCATATTAAAGAGTGGGGCTATCACACCCATTAGGATCCCTGCTATTTAACTAAATAAATAAACAAACCCAACAACAGGAAATAAGTATTGGTGAGGACGTGGAGAGATTGGAACCCTTGTGCCCTGTTGGCGGGGGTATAAAATGCTGTAGCCGGGGTGGTCGAGGCCTCTGGGCTGGGATGAACCTCGCTCCGAGTGGAGCCAGGGGAGCCGAGCGGGAGCCATGGCCAGTACAGTGGTAGCATCTGGACTGACCATTGCTGCTGCAGGATTTGCCGGCTGTCTTATGCTTTGCAAGCCAGGAAACACATGGAGCCTCAAGTAAAACAAGTTTTTCAAAGTCTACCAAAATGTGCCTTCTGTGGTGGCTATTACAGAGGTGGGTTTGAACCCAAAATGACAAAATGGGAAGCAGCGTTAGCATGGTAATTAGTGTAAGCCCTACTGCCAATAAAGGAAAAATAAGAAATGTTTATTAATGAGCTATGCTTTTAAATCACACGACAAGGGGGGGATCTCCTTATATAGCAGCCCCAAATCAGTGATGCTAAAGATTTACTAGAAGGTCAAACTGAAAAATGAAATAAATGTATGATGAATTTTACTTTTTTTTTTTTTTGGCAGAGCCACGCAGCTTGTGGGATCTTAGTTCCCCGACCAGGGATCGAACCCAGGTCCTCGTCAGTGTAAGCACGGAGTCCTAACCACTGAACCACCAGGGAATTCCCATATGATGAATTTTAAGTTCTTATTCATTTATGTACTTGAGTACCAGCTTTTTTAAAATAAAGTGCCTCAGAACTTAAAATGGTGTAGACACCCCTCAAAAAACGAAACACAGAATTATCATAGGATCCAGCAAGCCCACTTCTGAGAATATATCCAAAAAAACTGAAAGCAGACTCTTGAACAGATATTTGAACACCCATGTTCAGAGTTATTCACAATGGCCAAAAGGTGGGAACAACTCAAATACATGTCCATTGACTGATGAATGAATGAACAAAATGATAAATACATACAATGGAGTATTATTCAGCCTTAAAGAGGAAAAACATTCTGACACATGCTAAAACAGGGATGAAACTTGAGGACATTATGCTAAGTGAAATAAGCCAGTCACAAAAAGATAAATTCTGAATGTTTTCACTTATGTGAGGCACCTGAAGTAGTCAGATTCATAGAGACAGAAAGTAGAATGGTGGTCAACAGGGCTGGGGGGCGGGGAATGGGGAGTTAGTGTTTAGTGGGAAAAGTTTCAGTTTTGCAAGATGATTAAGTTCTAAAGATTGGTTACGCAACAATGTGAATATACTTTATCACACTACTGAACTGTACACTTAAAAATGGTTAATATAATAAATGTTATGTTGTGTGTATCTTACCACATTAAAAAAAATATGAGATAACACTACTCACCAGGCAGGGTCCTTGAGAGGGTGTAATGAGGGGATTTCCGGCTAAGGTCTTAGGGTGGTGTCCTGCACGAAGTAGGGGCGGGCTTCATGGGCCTGCAACCTGGGCAGCCGTACAGGGCCCCTGAGCTCAGATCAGCCCCTCACTTGGTTAAAGCTGCTGTAGCTGTGTTGAAATTTCTAATAATTTTTGAACAAGGGCACCCGCATTTTCATTTTGCATGGCGTCCTACAAATTATGTAGCTGGTTCTGCCCCTCAGCCAATGGGAGGCTGGTGGTTCTTAGTGAAAAAGACACCTGGACAGACCTTGCCATCAACCTCGTTCAGAAAGAGCTGGTGAAGGATATGCCGTGTTGGGGGTGGAGAAGGGTATGGGGGCCACGTGACAACAGCACCCCTCCCTGGGGGTTGAGGAGCAGTGGGGCCAACTGCCAAGGGAGGAGAGGGCCACAGACAGCAGAGGCTGGTAAGGGGCTGGGCCAGATCACCCCAAGATGAGGCCCCGACCATCCCCGAGTTGGTATCTCAAGTCTCCCCCCCAGCAGACCGTGGCCCCAAGGAACCAGCCTCAGAAACCAGCCATCGAAAGAACGTCTCATCCGGGAAACAGTGTTTATTGAACACCTACTATGAGCCAGCGGTAAGCACACCATCTGTGATCCTCCCGTTCTCATTCACATTCTGGGTTTAAGGACTGAGGCCGGGAACCAAGGAGGGACCAGTGGCAGCAGTGGGGTGTGAACCTGGCCAGTCGGGCTCCAGATTAGCGCTGGCTCCACTAGATGGCGCTAAACGTAAATAATGATGGGCGCAAAGGGCGCACGGGCCAGGGAGGGGTTGTGCGGAGGTTCCCGGGATGCCAGCAAGCAAAGCTCAGAGCATCACCTTGAAAGTGCGGCCGTCTCTCCAGAAGGCGGCTCTTTGTTTTTCAGGGAGGCAGTAGTGTGAATGATCAGGTTTCCTAGGTTCAAATCCAGACTCTGCCACTTAAAAGTTCCACACATTTTCACAACTTTTTAATTTTTATTTATTTATTTTTCTTGCTTAATGTAAGTTTTATTTGATATTCTTGCTAGCTTTTCATTGCTTTTTAAAAAAAATTCACAACTTTTTAACTGATGAAATAAAAATATAATAACAATTGAGTATATATTTTTTTGTAATACAGGTCTACTAATGAGAAGAATGTATTTCTTTGGGGGGCAGGAGGGGAGATAATTTCACTTAATTGGGGTCCAAAGTTAGTGTGTTCCCTAACAACCGGCTGCAATCGGCTGCAATCGGCTGCAAGCGGTCACAAGTAAAAATCATTCTTAGCTTTCTGGAGCAGGTAGTGGGCTGGATTTGGCCAGTGGTTTGCTGACTCTTGATCTAGTATTTTAACTGTGTTAACTGTTTCCTTGGCATTCAGTTTTCCTTTTGCTGAATTTTGTGCCTTTCTTGAATGATCTTGGTCTTCAATGTTTTTGGCTGAGTGTCTGAACTCTCTCTTTTATGAACTATTCTCAAGGTTCACGGACTGAACTGAATGTTTATGTCTCCCCTCACCCCCGACCCCCACCCTCTCATTCCTGTGCTGAAATCCTAATCCCCAATGTGATGGTATTAGGAGGTGGGCCTTAGGGAGGTGATTAGGTCATGAGGGTGGAGCCCTCATGAATGGGATTAGTGCCTGTATGAGACGCCAGAGAGCTCCCTCACTCCTTCTGCCATGTGGGGACTCAGCAAGATGATTATCCATGAATCAGGAAGCAAGCCCTCACCAGACACCGAATCTGCTGGCGCCAGAACTGCGAGAAATACATGTGTTGTTTAGAAGGCAACCAGTCGCTGGTGTTTTTGTTCTAGCAGCCCAAACGGACTAAGACGCATGGCTTTATCCTAAATGTCAGAGGACTGTCTGCTCTCTAAGGAGACCGACCAGTGATTACCTTACTTAATTTTCTGGCCAACTGTCCGTGTCTCTGTTTCTTATCTCAGGGTAATTTCAGAGTTTTGTTCAGAAAACTAATTTTGGGGGGAACTTCTCTCTTTTGTGTGGTGGGGAGCATTTGTCCTCATTTTTACTGGGGTTGCCCATTTATCTGGTCTTATCTCATCTTCCAGGAATTCCTCACTGTTTTGTCTATAGGGAGTATTTCTCCTAGTCTTCCAACTAGGTCATGGATTTCCAGCAGATGATCACTTATGCAGAAAACCAAATCTGGAAAGTGGATTAAGACTATTCCTGTAGTTCAACTAACTTAACACCAAAAGGGAGACATGTCTTTGAAAAGAATTTAACAACCAACGTATGTTTGCACAATTGCAGTTCAGTACTTTATACAATGGTTATCCTTCAAAACGCATAAACTGGGATCTGCCATAACTTGTGCTGTGATACCCCCAGGTGACATCTCCCCTTGTGCCTGAGTCCTTCTCCCCATGTGAGGAAGATGGGACTGCCCCATATGAGCAATCTCTCTTGCCTGCCTGGTGGAGCTAAGAACACCAGTGATAACGCAGCATGGCAAACGGATCCTCAATAGCCACAAAGGCATGATCTAGGAACAGATGATTTTTTTTTTTGGCCGTGCCTCGGGGCTTGCGGGATCTTAGCTCCCCAACCAGGGATGGAAACCTGGCCCCAGCAGTGAAAGCGCCGAGTCCTAACCACTGGACCACCAAGGAATTCCCAGAAACAGACGATCTTAAAACAAAACCTTTTAGAGAAATTCCTTTATTTGGATGTTTTTGGTATTCAGATTCCTGGATAGTTAATCTTCTGTTGTATTTTTCTATTTCTTCTTCTGCCTTTTCAGTAGATTTGGGGTGTGAAAAGATGTTCAGTCCGCTGTTTCAAAATGGAAAAACGTTTTTTATTTTATTTTTTTAATTTTAAAAAATATTTCTTTTTATTTTTATTATTTATTTATTTATTATTTATTTTTATTTTAGCTGCGGCAGGTGGGCTCTTCATTGCGAAACAGGCATCTCTCTAGTTGTGGTGCATGGGCTCCAGAACATGTGGGCTCACTAGTTGTGGTGCACGGGCTTAGTTGCCCCCCAGCATGTAGGATCTTAGTTCCCCGACCAGGGATTGAACCTGCATCCCCTGCATTGGAAGGAAGATTCTTAACCACTGACCACCATGGAAGTCCCAAAAGTTTGTTTTTTAACTTTATTTTATTGAAGCTTTAAAAAATTAAAAAATAATACTTTTGTGCTAAAAAATTCAGACAATAAAAAATATAGGCTATAAGAAGAGAAAGTACTTTCTATTCCAACTCCTGAAAAGAATGACTCTTAACAGTAACTGCATATCTTTTTTCAGGCTTTTTTTATGCCCCTTAAATTATATTTAATGCATATACATATTAATGATTTTAAAAATCATACAATACAAAGTTGTGTAATTTGCACTTTTCATTTAATATATTATGTATATGTTTCCAGGTCAGCACACGTAGATCCACTTTATCCCTTTGAATAGGTCAATACTATTTCACTAAATTGATGAACTTTAATTTAGCCAATAAGACTTCTGCTAAAAAACATTTATATTTTTTCCAATTTTTAATTATTAGAAATAATACTGCTTTAAATGCTATTGTACACATATCTTTGTTTACCTGTGAGAGAATTTCTATGGAAAAAACTCCTAAAACTGGAATTTATAGGTTAAAGAGTATATAATTAAACATGTATTAAAAGTCTGATGAATATTGCCAAATTGCCAGACTTCTAAAAGCTATGCTAATATTCACTTCTGTTAGTAGTGGATGTGAGTGCTTTTTTCCCATATCCTTTCTAACATTAGTTGTAACTATATCTTAAATTTTTGCCAATTTTGTCAGTAAAAAATACCTCATTAAACATTTTAATATCCTTAATTTTTAGTGACTTGGGCATATTTTCATATTTTTACTTACCATCTTGCTTTATCCTTCTGCTCTGGAATTTGTGGTTCCATCTCTTCTGCCAATTTTTGTATTTTCTTCTTATTGACTTGTGCAAACTCTTTGTATATTGTGGATATTAACTAATGCTTTGTCAGATGATGGACACATTTTCAGTTTATCATTTAACTTAGTTGATTGTATTTTTGGCCTCTTATAAGTTATGTTTTTACAACTTGTGAAGATGGATCTTTCTAGGCCCAACAGGAAACTGAGATACTATACAGGAAAAAGGTTAACAGATTTTAACTACATTAAAACTAATAACATATTAAGGAGTCTGGATGTCATCTTGATGGCAATGGAAAGTCCTTAAAGACTTAACTAGATTTACATGATTAGGTTAGCATTGAGATTCTTAGTTTCCTGTCTTTCTCCTGGGACTACCTAGCTCCCAGTTAATTCTTCACATTGGCCAGAACTTTTCCTACTATTTGCTCTTGTGCTGTTGGTCTCCTCCCACTGCCTGCACCTAAGCCTTCTGGTATTTTGGCTGCTGGTGATGCTGTTTGGAGTGGCATGTACTCTGCACAGGGGCAGGACATGGTAAGACATGTTAAACATCTTCCTAGGTGCTATTCACCTAGGAATTTAAACACTTTTCCACCCTTGAGAGATGGAGATCATTATTCCCATTTCTCCATGAAAAAACTGTAATTAAGAGGCTGGAGGCTTCCCTGGTGGCACAGTGGTTAGGAATCCTCCGGCCAATGCATGGTACATGGGTTCGAGCTCCAGTCCGGAGGATCCCACATGCCGTGGAGTAGCTGGGCCTGTGTGCCACAACTACTGAGGCCCACGCACCTGGAGCCCGTGCTCTGCAACAACAGGGGAAGCCACCGCAATGATAACCCCTGCACTGCAATGAAGAGGGCCCCCGCTCGCTGCAACTGGAGAAGGCCCACGCACAGTAACAAAGACCAAATGCAGCCATAAATAAATAAATAAATAAATAAACTTATTAAAAAAAAAAAAAAAGGCTGGGGTTTTCCCATGCCCAGACACCTAGAATATAACAGAGCAGGGATATAAATTCTGTTTCTCTTCTTTCATGCTGCCTTCAAGTACAATTTCATGGCTGACAGATGTCTGGGGTACATGCTCTTTTATTGTGTATTAATTCAACAAGTATTTGAGCAATTAGTATTTGTGCCTTTTCTTTTTTAAATAATCTTTCCAACAACCCTTCAATATAGGTGCTGTTGTTCCATTTACAGACAAGAAACTGAGGCAGGAGAAGTGACTGTGACCTGCCAAAAGCCACAAAGCTAGTAGATTTTGAAGCGAGGATTCAATCTAGGCCTGGCTTGTTTTTCTGGGTTTTTTGGCCACACGCGCGCGGCTTGTGGGATCTTAATTCCCCAACCAGTGACTGAACCCGCGCCCTCGGCAGTGAAACCGCGGAGTCCTAACCACTGGACCGCCAGGGAATTCCCCTGGCTTCAGTTTTAAATTTCTCACTAGGCTAGGCTGCCTCTTCCTAACAGAAGGCGTTTTAAATATCTAGTTTGAGGAACTAAACCTGTCCCACGCTCAGGGAACACTTCACCAATGAGGTTACCTTTGAGTAGGCCATTTATTGATTACTAGTTGCTGAGCACAACTTCTTATCCTTACAACAAACCCTACGAGGGAGGTGCTATGAACAGTCCTAGTTTTACAGATACTGAAGCTGAGCAGCAGAGGGGATAAAGAGCCGACTGGACCGAGCCGACTGGATGCCCCCGGCATCATACCGCTCTACCTCCCACTATTAGGCTCTATCCCGACCCCTCGCAACCTCATTTCTGGGCCCTGAAGGTTGCAAGGCTCCGGGGGGGGGTACGGCTGGCTCCTCGTAGGATCTCAGCGTCAGGCGTAGCGAGCCACCGGGATAGGGGTGTAGAGACCGGCAGGGAAAGTCTGACCCCGGAAGTAGTCGCGGCGCTGGCAGGGCCGCGTCTTCAGTTGCCAGGACGCCGCCCCGGAAGTAGAGCCCGTCCGCGCCGGGTAGCGGTTTGCGTCCTACTCTGAGCACCGAGTGGGGTTGGAGGCGGGGCCGGACCGCGGCGTGGGGCCGCCGTGCTCCGCGCTCCTGGGCGTTCCTCCGCACTGTGCGCCCACAGGTAGGTCCCGCCGCCGAGGCCGCCACCTCTGGGGACCGAGGGTGTGGCCGTGCTGGTGGGCGAGTGCGCATGCGAGAACAATTGTGGGCCTTGGTCTACGGGGCCGCAAAGGTGCGGCTTAGATGCTGCTCGCTGGACTCGCGTTCCCCGGGAAGCCTGCGCTGACCACTGTGCCCCTCTTCCTCCTCCGAGTTCCTGTGACTTAACTTGTGCCGCTCGATCCTTGTAATTGCATTCTTCTTATTATTGGTTATCCCAGAATTTCATTGCTCCTACGCTTTTTCATTCATTTGCAATCTGTATTGTTCCTATTGGCATCTTGCAGGGCGCGGTGTACCTGTGGCTAGAGCTCTGGACAGGAGACAGGAGATAAGTGTTCCCCGCCCTGCTCACCTCTCTCTGGGGCACTGTTTTCCCATCATTAGAGGGGGTGGGATGGTGGTAGCCATACACCCCTAGAGTAGCTGGGGCATTACAGGGGATTCATTCTAGACCTCAAAGTATCTGGTCGTTGTAAGCTGTTTGGAGGTTTGTTTGCAAAGTGGTTCTTTGTTCAGGAAATATTTAATGAGCACATTTGGGTGCTGGGTTGTGGCAGTACAAAAAGATTGACCCTGCCCTGCACTCAGGGAGTTACAGGCACTGGTAAACAGGTACGTGGAGCATGGGGGTGAGGAGACGGACAGGGCAACACAACTGCGACCGAATGCTGCAGGGCACTGATGTGAAGTCGTCATTTATATTGTTACTTTATTTAAAGGTGTCTCTTTTTGCCTTTTCAAAAAAGACTTAACTAGCTGGAAAAGAATGCAAGTGTCCAAGGATCCTGGCCTAGCTGGGACTTTATTGAAACTGATAGTGATCAAAGTGTCTGGGGTAAGGGGATGAGGGCGGAGACTGCTCCCATTTTCCAACGGCTGGACCCAGAAGAGTGAAGTGACTCCCATGAGTGTGAGTTCTTCCCCCCCACCCCCGCAGCCCCCCGCTGTTTCTCCTCAGAGGTGGTTCTGACTTTTGTCTGGGAGTAGTCATAACTCCAGGAGGTAAAAGGCCTCTTGGCAGAATTCTGTCCTCCTGGGGTTGTAGGCACAGAGATTTCCCAAGATGTTCCCTTGCTCAGCGGAAATCAGCTAAATTCCCGGCCTCCTATTTCTCAGCAGGGTAAAGCTGTGGAAGTGTTTATGGGTGACTGTTTCCAGGGTCTCCCCCTTGGGACTTACAGCCCCTGTAGGGCTGGGCTGCGCCTACTTCACTGCTTGGCACAAACAGTGCTTGTTTGATTGTGTGTGTGGAGGGAACTCACGTCTTTATTTTTGTTAATTCATCACATACTGGTTGAGAGCCTGCTGTTGCTAGACACTGTTCTGGGTGCTGGGGATTCAGGAGGAGATAAAGCGGAACAGCACTGCTGCTCACAATGTGACATATCTGTGTCAGACAGATGGTCACCAAGGAACCAAATACATGAACTAGACCAGGTCTTTTCTTTTTTTAAAAAATTAATTAATTTATTTATTTTTGGCTGCGTTGGGTCTTTGTTGCTGTGTGCAGGCTTTCTCTAGTTGCGGTGAGCGGGGGCTACTCTTCGTTGAGGTGCGCGGGCTTCTCATCGCGGTGGCTTCTCTTGTTGCGGAGCACGGGCTCTAGGCATGCAGGCTTCAGTAGTTGTGGCGCATGGACTCCATAGTTGTGGCTCGTGGGCTCTAGAGCGCAGGCTCAGTAGTTGTGGTGCATGGGCTTAGTTGCTCCGCGGCATGTGGGATCTTCCTGGACCAGGGCTCAAACCTGTGTCCCCTGCATTGGCAGGCAGATTCTTAACCACTGCGCCACCAGGAAAGTCCCTTTTTTAAAAAATTAAATTAAATTAAATTTATTTATTTATTTTTGGCTGCGCCAGGTCTTCATTGCATGCAGCACACGGGATCTTTGTTGCAGCATACGGACTTCTTAGTTGCGGCAGGCATGCGGGATCTAGTTCCCTGACCAGGGATCGAACCCGGGCCCCCTGCATTGGGAGCATGGAGTCTTACCCACTGGACCACCAGGGAAGTCTCATAGACCAGGTCTTTTCAAACTTGCGCTTGCATAAGAATCGCCTGAGAGCTTGTTAAGACAGAGATTCCTGGACCCTGCTCCCAAAGAGTCTGAATGTGTACACTCTTGTGTGCGCATGGCGGGCGCTGGAAGATTTGTATTTCTAACGAGCTCCAGGTTGTGATGCAGATGCTGCTGGTCCGCGGACCATGCTTTGAGTTGGCACCGACTAAACAGCTGTGTGCAACGTGAGCGCCACGGAGAAGTAAAGCGACAGCTCTGTAAAGGGGAAGGATTGAGGTTGGGAAGGCCACTCTGAGGAGCTGACCTTTGAGAAAGGGCCAGATGTGGGGGAAGAGCAAAGCCTTAAGACTGGATGCCGCTTGGTGGGTGTGAGGGGCCGAAAGAGGCTGGGGCCTGGAGAGGGAAGACAGGTGGGAAGGGTACTGGGAGACAGGGCCCGAGAGGCATGGGGGTCCCGGGTCACGCTGGGCCAGCCTTGCAGGCCATGGGTGGGCTGCTAGGTTTATTCTCAGTGCAGTGGGAAGCCGCTGCGGGCTTATGAGAGTGACAAGATTTGCTTTGTGTCTGAAAAGATTGGTCTGTGTTGCAATGGGGTGAGAATGGGACCAAGGAAGCCAGTTGTGGCCTGGATTGTGGGGATTCTGGGGAGAGACACAGACGGATCCGGAATTTTCTGGGGGTGGAGCGGGCATGATTTGCTGCTGGACTGGACTGATGGTTACTTCCTCCCCAGGACTGAGGTTGGATTTTGTTAGGTTGTTAAAGCACTTTGCTGCCGGGGCTGCCGCTGGTTGAACGCGTCTCTTGCCTTCCCTGGATCGGGACTGTCCAGGAGCACCTGGTCCCGGGTGGCTTTCCATCTCCCGTCACCCGCCTGGCACGGAGTGGCGTTCGGTGCCCAGTGGATGGATGAGATGGCCACCACTATTGGTGGCCCGGACGCCCAGGGATGTCCCAGCGGAAACCTGTTCTCAAGCTTGTGAAGATCCTGCTCACTTGCCCCAGGAGTGGGACCCACGGTGTTCTGGAAATAACCAGCAACCGTCTGGTTTCAGGATGGCTTTCCGAGGCTGCCATACCTCAGGTAGTGACAGCCCACGCTGACTCGAGGCTGTGAGCAGCGTGAGGACCAGCACATCACTCGCTGCTTTTCCTGATTAGGTTTTTATGATGCTCAGTTTTGAAAGTAGCCGACCCTGTGGCTTAAAATTCTGAGGCGTCAGTTCATATGAACCAGTAGAGAGGCAACGTGTCAAGTTCATCACATAATACCGCTAATTCCACTTTTTTTTTCTCTTCTGTTTTAGGAGGAAGTCACAGGAAAACAATCTAACCTCAGGTATTTATCTATTTACCTGATAAATAGATAAGGCTGAGTATTTCCTAGGGTTGGGAAGGCGTCAGCCCTGGTTTCTGTAATGTGGGAATTGGCCAGCTGGTTCCTTAGTCTGTTCTACAGATGATACCTGAGCCCCCTCATTGTGCCTGGCCCTGGCTGGGTGCTGGGGGACCCACCCCCTGCCCTGTGGGGTCGATGACGCCTGACAAGGGGGATGCATGTAATGACGGTTGGCACCCCGTGTGGGAGGGAGACTGTGCGGGTTGCCAAGGCAGCAGTCTCTGCTCTGCCTCTTGCTTTCCAAGCCCCACATTCCCGTCTGTAAATAGGGAGAGTACCTGCCTGCTGGCCTCAGGTGAGCTGTAACCAGGTACCCAGTAGAGAAGGATCTACACACACCGCCCAGCCCGGGGCCTGATGCGTCCTGGTGTTCGGGAAGTGGTAGCTGTTGTTTCAGCGATGATAGAAGTACGTACTCACTTGCTGTGTGAGGGCGGGGCCCGGCACGCCTGCCGGGAGGAGGAGCTGGAAAGGAGGCACGTGCAGAGCCGAATCAGGGGCAGCTTCAGGGTGAAGCTCTTTCTGCCTGATGCACTTGTTTCAAACCCAGTTGACTGTTCGGAGAACCTGCTGTGTGCCAGGTCCACGCCCACCTGACCTTGCGGTAATCCCAGCAGCACCGCCCAGGAGCTGTCACTTACATTCTTTTTTTTTTTTTTTAACATTTTATTGGAGTATAATTGCTTTACAGTGGTGTGGTAGTTTCTGCTTTGTAACAGAGTGAATCAGTTCTTTCCCATTTATTTCACTGGGGAGGCTGAGGCCCGGAGAGGACATGCCAGGATCCACAGCTGCTCCGTGGCTCAGACGCGTCTCTAAGCGAACTAGGTCTCTAAGCCTCAGGTGTGGAGGGAACTGCCGTCCCTCCTTTGGCTCTTCCCAAGGCTGCCTTTTCATCTGCTCTCAGTGGTGGTTTCCACATTGATTTGGGGCATTTCTGAAAAGAGGTTCTTTTAAAGGAGAGGGGGCCTTACTTCATTTTTTCCTTTTTTAACCGTAAATGACTCTCTTGTCTTCTTGCTCAGCACTTTACTATGCCCTGTTCCCCAAATATATATATGTAAACCTCCTTATGGGTGTAAATTTCTCAGTCTTCATTTTTCCCTAGTGTTTAGGATGGTCGTCTCTTGTATTAGTTTCCTCGGTCTGCGGTATCAAAGTGCCCCAAACTGGGTGGCGCAGTGAGGCCACAAGCCTGAAATCAAGGTGTTGGCAGAGCCGTGCTCTCTCTGAAGATTCTAGGGGAGGGTTCCTTGCGGCTTCTAGTTTCTGGGAGCCCCAGGCATTTCTTGGCTCGTTGCAGCATTACCTCCGATCTCTGCCTCCGTCTGCACATGGCTGCCTTCCCTCTGTCTGTCCGTCCTTGTGTCTTCACAAGGCGTTCCCTGCCTGTGTGTCTGTGTCCAACTTTCCATCTCATAAGAGTACCTGTCATTGGATTAAGGCTGACCCGAATGACCTCATCTTAACTGCAAAGACCCTACTTTGACCAAATAAGGTCATGTTTACAGGTACCCGGGTTAGGACTTCAATGTATCTTTTCAGGGGCACAGTTCAACCCATAACATCTCCAGGGAAGCGATGAGTCAGGTTCCAAGGACCCAGCCTTGAGGACTTGTCCATTCAGTCACTCACACAACAAGGAGTCATTGTTTGCGTCTCATGTGCTGAAGGGCTGGAGATAATGGGGTCGGGCAAATGAACTGTGGGGTTCGCTGCAAATGCTCCCCTTTAAATCTAGAATCAGTGGGCTGAGAGGGAAATGGTGACTACGAGAGTCCCTCGCCTCACACATTTATGGAAGGAACGTACATAAAGAACTGAAATGCAAGGTGGGAAGTTCTGAGTGCCGGCAAGGATGGCAGGAAGGGTCTGCAGGGGGTCCTGAGGAGGGAAACACTAATTCCAGTGAAGGCGATGAGAATGGCCCCCTGGGGGAAGTGGCCTTTGACCTGTTCCCCGCGTGGTTGGTGGAGCTGGATAAAGAGCAGCAGAGAGAGGCGTTCAGATGGAGGGACAGCACGGGCACAGGTTCGCGGGTGAGCGCGTGAGCACAGAGCAGCAGAGGGGGGTGCGTTCAGCCAGAGCAAGGGCTGCGTGAAGTGAAGGGGTGGCCTGGCAGCTTGGGAAGGTCAGCGGGAGCCAATAAGTAATTAATTCAGAAGTACTTATCACGACAAGAGAGGAACCCAAGGCATCCTCCGTTGGGCACTTAAACAGAAGACGCCATCCACCGAATATTCTGGTTAGTTATCATTTGGCTATATTCATAAACTGTTAGAACACCTCTTGATCTTGTGCTGTGTACATTTCGTCTGTATATTAATGTTTTTTCTAATTTTTAATTTTTTGGCTGTGCTGCATGGCATGTGGGATCTTAGTTCCCCAACCAGGGGTCAAACCCGTGCGCCCTGCATTGGAAGCGTGGAGTGTTAACCACTGGACTGCCAGGGAAGTCCCTAATTTTTTTTTTCTTTTTAATTTATTTTTGGCTGCATTGGGTCTTAGTTGTAGCGTGCGGGCTCTTCTTTGTGGCACATGGGCTCTGTAGTTTGTGGCACACGGGCTCTCTAGTTGAGGCGCGCGGGCTCAGTAGTTGCAGCGCGCGGGCTTAGTTGCCCCGCGGCATGTGGGATCTTAGTTCCCCGACCAGGGATCGAACCTGCATCCCCTGCCTTGGAAGGTGGATTCTTAACCACTGGACCACCAGGGAAGTTCCCCTAATTTTTAAAAAATTTTATTGAAGTATAGTTGATTTACGATGTTGTGTTAAATTCTGCTGTGCAGCAAAGTGTTTCAGTTATACATGCATATATTCATTTTCATATTTATTTATAGTATGGTTTATCACAGGATATTGAATATATTTAGTTCCCTGTGCTATACAGTAGGACCTTGTTGTTTATCCATTCTATATATAGTAGTTTGCATCTGCTAATCCCAAACTCCCAATCCTTCCCTACCCCACCCCCTCTCCCTTGGCAACCACAAGTCTGTTCTCTATGTCTGTGAGTCTGTTTCTGTTTCATAGATATGTTCATTTGTGTCATATTTTAGATTCCACATATAAGTGATATCGTATGATATCTGTCTTTCTCTTTCTGACTTACTTCGCTTAGTATAATAATCTCTAGGTCCATCCATGTTGCTGCAAATGGCATTATTTCATTCTTTTTTATGGCTGAGTAATACTCCATTGTATATACATACCACATCTTCCTTATCCATTTATCTGTTGATAGATATTTAAGTTGTTTCCATGTCTTGGCTATTGTAAATAGTGCTGCTATGAACGTTGGTGTGCATGTATCTTCTCAAATTATATTAGTTTTCTCCAGATATATGCCCAGGAGTGGGATTGCAGGATCATATGGCAACTCTGTTTTTAGTTTTTTGAGGAACCACCATACTGTTTTCCATAGTGGCTGCACCAATTTACATTCCCACCAACAGTGTAGGAGGGTTCCCTTTTCTCCACACCCTCTCCAGCATTTGTTATCTGTAGACTTTTTGATGATGGCCATTCTGACTGGTGTGAGGTGTTACCTCGTTGTAGTTTTGATTTGCATTTCTCTAGTAATTAGCAATGATGAGCATCTTTTCTTGTGCCTGTTGGCCATCTGTATGTCTTCTTTGGGGAAATGTCTATTTAGGTCTTCTGCCCATTTTTTGATTGGGTTGTTTTTTTTTGTTGTTGTTATTGACTTGTATGAGCTCTTTGTATATTTTGGAAATTAAGCATTTGTCAGTTGCATCATTTGCAAACATTTTCTCCCAGTCCATAGGTTGTCTTTTCATTTTGTTTATGGTTTCCTCTGCTGTGCAAAAGCTTATGTTTGATTAGGTCCCATTTGTTTATTCTTGCTTTTATTTCTATTGCCTTGGGAGACTGACCTAAGAAAACTGGTACAATTTATGTCAGAGAATGTTTTGCCTATGTTCTCTTCTATGAGTTTTTTGGTGTCATGTCTTATATTTAAGTCTTTAAGCCATTTTGAGTTTATTTTTGTGTATGGTGTGAGGGTGTGTTCTAACTTCAGTGATTTACATGAGGCTGTCCAGCTTTCTCATCACCACTTGCTGAAGAGACTGTCTTCTGCATTGTATATCCTTGCCTCCTTTGTCAAAGATTAATTGACCATAGGTATGTGGGTTTATTTCTGGGCTCTCTAATCTTTTTTTTTTTTTTAAATACATTTATTTTTTTATTTTTGGCTGCGTTGGGTCTTCGTTGCTGCGCGTGGGCTTTTCTCTAGTTGCGGCGAGTGGGGGCTACTCTTCGTTGTGGTGCACAGGTTTCTCTTGTTGCGGAGCACGGGCTCTAGGCACACGGGCTTCAGTAGTTGTGGCTCGCGGGCTCTAGAGCGCAGGCTCGGTAGTTGTGGCGCACGGGCTTAGTTGCTCCGCGGCATGTGGGCTCTTCCTGGATCAGGGCTCGAACCCACATCCCCTGCACTGGCAGGCAGATTCTTAACCACTGTGCCACCAGGGAAGTCCCTGGGCTCTCTATTCTATTCCATTGATCCATATGTCTGTTTTTGTGCCAATCATTTGTGTATTTTATTTTAGGTAAGAATCCGAGTCAAAATTTGGTGAAACTGAAGAGAAATTGGACGTTCCCGTTGGCTCCATAAGTACCTATGGTAGGTCTGGGCTGAGATGTTTTCCTTGGTGACCCCTCATCCACACAGCAGGTGGAGGAGGCAGGGGGCCGAGAGGAAACCCACCCTTCTCGGAGGCTCCATTTCCTGCTCAGTAAAGTGAAGATGAGAATATTTGCCCCATCGGCCTTATTGGGTTTAGGATTGTACCCTTGGAAGCATTTTCAGACTATTTTATGACTGAAGCACAGCACACATATAAAGTACGGCCTTTATCATTATTCTGCATTGTTGCTCTTACTTCTGCGTCATCTCCAGGTGGGAGGTGTGGCGGGAGTGAGGTCGCCCAGTGAGACTGGCATTTGAAGTGCAGGGTGTGGGTTGTGGTGTAGGCGCTACCTGGCTTGGGGGTGATTCTCACCGAAATCCTGTGTCTGCAGTTGGACTCTAGGGGGCAGAGTACGAGCAGGATTGGTCAGGGATGCAGGGCTGTTCAGACTGAAATCAAATACAGGCCAACCTCAGACATAACTGCAGATTCCGGTCCAGACCACCGCAGTGAAGCGAATTATCGCAAGAAGGCAAGTCACATGAGTTTTTTAGTTTCCCGCTGGATTTAAAAGTTGTCTTTACACTGTACTGCAGACTGTATTGGGAGTTAGCAACTTGTCTAAAAGAGGTACATGCCTTAACTAAAAAATACTTTATTGCTAAAAAATGGTAACCATCACCTACACCTCCAGTGAGTTATAGTAGTAACACCAAAGATCACTAGATCACAGATCACCGTAGCACATACATAATAATGAAAAAGTGTGAAATATTACAAGAATATTGTGACACAGAGACATGAAGTGAACAAATACTGTTGGAAAAATGGTGCCGACAGACTTGCTCGATGCAGGGTTGCCACAAAACTTCAATTTGTAACATGCAGTATGTGCAAATCACCCGTGGTGAAAAAGTAAATTCCCCTCAGCAGTCGGCCTGGACAGTGCAAGTGGGTGTGAGGCGTGTGGGGTTTGCTCCGGTACAGGCGTGAGTTACCGGCACACGGGGACGCGGCTTCTGTGGTGCTGCTGCCATCATTTCCGTGTGGTCGCTGCTGACCTGCACGTGGGTCATGACCGATCAGTTAGCAGCCTTATGTGGCTGTCATGTGGCACTTAGAGTTTGCAGAGAGCGGTTCCATTTATTCCTCACTGTGACCCTGTGGGCGTTGTCATCATCCTGATGAAGGCCAAGTTCACAGAGGGAAGGGATGGGCTGTGTGGAAAGAGGTTTAGAGTAGGGTCACCCTAGGTTTGGCTCAAGCCACCATCAGTCCCTTTGGTCTGTTCTTACACAGGCTCTTAACCTTTGAGCCTCAGCTTCCTCATCTGAAAACCGGGGATGATGACAGTAGTATGAGATGTTTCCTGAGCGCTTCCTTATGTGCCAGGCACTGTTCTCGGTGCTTTACATGTGTTCACTCATTTACTTCTCACTCCAACCTATGACATGGGTAGATACTGTTGTTATCCCCATTTTACAGAGGGGGAAACAAGTTCAGAGAGGTTAAGTAACTTGCCCAAAGTCACACAGCTAGTGAGTGGTGGAGCTGGGCCTCAAACCCAAGTTCCGGGACCTATGCTTGACCACAGTCCCGCCTCGATGACACTACCCGCCTCGCTGGGCAGCGCGAGGAGGGAGTGGGCTGACGCTGGGTGGAAGCACCCCGAGAATCCTGGTGGATTCTATCATGAGAGTGTCTTCGCTTTTCCTCTCCCAGGCAACACATACCTGGATCCCCGTCTCTTCGTCCCATGCCTTTTCTGCCCTGTTAAGTTGCCCCAAATGTGAAGCTATTACAAGTCCATGGGGGAGGTGCCTCCTTTCATAAAAGGCCCTCGAGGCTCATCAGGTCCCCTGGCTTTCAAGCCCAGTTTTTCACGGAAGCCCTTCTTCCTGAAAACCCTTCACCTTCTGTGAAGAGGTACACAGAAGTGTAACAAATGCAGCCCTCTCTGGTCGGAGCTGGGGTGGGAGCCTGGAATCCTGGACTGCCCCAGCAGTTTGAAAACCAGAATTCAAAGGAGGAAACAAGTCCAGAAACTTTCTCAAAGTCACATGGTGGTACTGACAGGCCTGTGACCACAGTCACTCATTCTCTCTGAAGTGATCATTTGCTGCATGCCAGGCACGGTGCCAGGCCCTGGGCACAAAGCAGTGACAAAGAAAGCCAGCTCCTGCTCTCTAGCAAGGACAGAACTGCAGGGTGCCAAGGGGCCGTGTAGCTGGTCTGGAGAGTCAGAGAGGCTTTGTGGAGGAAGTGACATTCACTTATGCTGGCAGACGAGTGGCCAGTAGCTTGGCCAGGCAGAGCACGGCGGAGTACTGCAGGCAGAGCATGAGCCAAGGCCCTGAGGTAGAAGAGGAGGTGGGCAGAGAAGTCCAATGTGGCAGGAACAGCGGGTGAGGGAGAAGGTGGCACAAGATGTACCTGGAAAAGCAGATGAGGGCCAGGGGGCTGCGTATTTTAAGTACAGTGAGAGCCACGTTGCTTGTTCACCGGGATTGATGTGGTCAAACACTTAATATCACCCACAGTTAGGGACTTCCCTGGTGGTCCAGTGGCTAAGACTCCGTGCTGCCAATGCAGGGGGCCCGGGTTCGATCCCTGGTCGGGGAACTAGATCCCGCATACATGCCGCAACTAAAAAGATCCCGCGTGCCGCAACTGAGACCCGGCGCAGCCAAAATAAATAAACAAATAGATAAATATTAAAAAAACAAAAATATCACCCACAGTTAAAGAGAGTGAATTGGTGTAGCGAATCGGGAAGCAGCAGGGAGATAGGCAGGACTTGAGGGGACGGGGGTTGCCCAGACTGGGGCGAGTCCTCCCACCCGCCCGTCAGAAGTCAGCTCCAGGGTCCCCGCTCAGGGCAGCCTTCCCAGCTGCCTCCGCTCTCACCGTGGTGCCTGTCCTTGTGCCTCTCCTCGTGGCTCCAGTCGCAGCTGCCATTCAGCTTGTGTTGCCTTTATTTCCCGCTTAACCAGGATTCTCAGTCTCCGCACAACTGGCCTTCGGCGCTGGATGCTCTGTTGGCGGGGGCCGGGGCGGGGCATCCTCTACGTCGGAGGGTGTTGAGCAGTGTCCCTGGCCTCCGCTCACCAGATGCCAGAAGCATCCCTCACCCCCAGTCCTGACAAGCAAAGTGCCTCCAGGCGTTGCCATATGTCCCCCGGGGGTTGACCTGCGCTGACTGAGAGCCACCGTGGGGAGGACTGAGCTGGGGGTGGGGGACGTCTGCTCACCTTGTGTAGAGGACTCCTTTGGGCGAAGGGACTTGAGTTGTTAAGTTTCATGGTTCCAATAAGGTGATCTCTTCCAGGATTATGGCAGGAAAAGTGAAATGGGTCACTGATATCGAGAAGTCGGTGCTGATAAATAACTTTGAAAAGAGAGGATGGGTCCAAGTGACAGAGAACGAGGACTGGAATTTTTACTGGTAAGTATAAACCAGGGTTTGGTTGTCTTGCAGAGCCCGTTTGTCAGCGTGGTTAATCCCGTACCGGTGCACGGACTGTCCTGTGCAGGCGCCTCCACACCATCGTGCCGCCTCCCCCTTACACTTTTCTCGTCCCGGGCCCTTCGTGCGCGCGGGGAGAAGGCCCTGGGTTAGTATACGTGGCGGAGTGTCCCACGCTCCTGGTTATCAGGAAGTCCCGGGATGTCTCAGCACGGCTGAGTGTGGTTACACGGCAGTGGGAACTTGGGTGAGAAACAGAGCCCCACCCGCCTCCAGTTCGTGCTGGTCACAGTGGTGCCCCGTTGCCTGGCACCTCGGGGAGGTCAGCATCCTCCGGGGTGGGGTGGGGAGGAGGATGGGGAAAGGACTGTGGGGAGGGCTTGGTGCTTCCTTTCACCTCCCTCTCGTTAGGCCAGGAGGGTGCTGGCTGGACTGACTGAGAAACCATGGAAAGGCGAGTTAGGCTAGAAAAGCAGGGTGTGGGCACTGAGTCCCGGGTGGTACCCACCCAGCCAGGAGCCTGGAGTCTTCCTAGACTCCTCTCCCCGCCTTTCACTTCCTCAGGGTGAGGTCCTGTGTCCTCCTTGGTCCAGGCCTGGTCTGCTCCCTCCCTCGGGGCGGCCTCCACATCCCTGCTGGGTTACTCAGCCAAACACTTCGCCGACCCTGTGCAGCTCCTGGGTCCAGAGCGCTGCAGTGAACCTTTGAGGGGGCAGGGGGCCAGTGGGGGCACACATCGGGGTCGGCAGGGGCTTTGTCACCCTGTACATCCCCCCACCCCAGACTCACTCTCCCTGCCGCCACCTTGAGAGATGTTACTCGGCTTCTCTCAGCCACTTCTCCTCCCCCCGACTCCCCTACTCCCCGCCAGTGCAGCAGGCTGCACGTTTTCCCCTGTTGACCCACTGCTGAAACTATCTTTCTTTTCCATCTTTGTACGTGCTTTGCTTTCTAAGCCGCCTCAGCCCCCCATTTGGAGACGCAGTGCATCCAGGAGTTACATGTCCAGACCCTGGAGCCAGAGCCACGCGTGGCTTCAGCCCTGGCTCCTCCACTGCCGTCTGTGTGGCTGTTAGCAGAGGACTTGGCCTCTCTCTGCAAACACCGTTGTTTGAGGTTTCAAGGAAGCAGCGAAGCACAGAACTCGGGGCAGGGCCTGGCGCGTGGCGGGCGCCCCATCAGCGCGTGCCGTCACTGTCCTTTGTGCACCAGCGCACCTGCCCTGGAAGCCACCTCTGCCTCTCGCGCCCTCCCGGGCTGCTCTCTTCAGGTGCCGTGGCAGCAAATGCTGAGTGCCGTGATTTGTGATTTCCCGGCCTGTCCCCTCTTCCAGTGTCACTGTGAACTCCTGGAGAAAGAGGACCTGGCCTGGCTTATCCCAGCATCCCCGGAGCCTGGCCGGGCCTGGGCATGGAGTAGGCAGCACCCAGCCTCCAGCTCCAGCGGTGGATGGAGAGATGACCCTAGCTTTGCTTCTGACAGCAGTGAAGTCACCTGCCCTTTAAACTGCAGCCTGGGAACTCCCTGGCGGTCCAGTGGTTAGGACTCTGCGCGTTCACTGCCGAGGGCCTGGGTTCGATCCCTGGTTGGGAAACTAAGATCCCACAAGCCAGGCAGCATGGCCAATAAACAAACAAACAAACAAACTGCAACCTAATTTCCCTTCAGGAGCGTGGACTGCAGAGAGGGAGGGCGTTTATGGAGTAGTTCAGTGCCTGTGTATGGTTTAGTGTCAAGTTTACGTTCTTTCTTCTCAAAGGTAAAGTGAAATCCTTTATCCAGAGCCCTGTTTCATGGGAGCTCTGAAAAGAAGGCTGAACAGGACAGTATTTTGTACTTGCTGTTTTGTGTCCCACTGCCCAGTGCTGTGGGCCCAGCAGAACTCAGCGCATTCTTTCGGCTTCTCTGGGCAGCTGGTTACATGCCAGGGATGGGGGATTTGAGTGCTTGCTTCTTCATGCCGAGAAGCGTTTTGGAGCTCTTCTTAACCAACAAGAGAATGACAGAGAGAAGAAAAGAGCTAAACAGTATGATAAGTTTGGATATTTGAGATATCTTGAGAGCTCATGCTTTAAGCACTAAGTGTCCTGTCGAGTCTTAAAAATTGGTTAGGGAAGAATACTGGAAACAACTAAACATTAACTGGTTGGGGAAAGGTGAATAGATTAACCAAGTGGATTACGGTACAGCCATTGAAATAATTGTGACGATTATAAAGCAGTTTGGGAAACTGAATAACAGTAAGTGTGAAGAAAAACATATTACGAAATTGTATTTGTATTCTGATAACAACTATGCAAAAGCAGCTTGCATGTGGGCAGGAAGTAGAAGGAAAGTGAAACAGGTGAACACTGGCTCTCCCGGAGGGGGTGTATGGGTTATCCATTGACAAACTGATGGTGAGTAACAAACACCACAAACTTAGGGGCTTGAAACAACAACCATTTTTTGCTGCACATGAGTTTGTGGGTTTGGCTGAGCGGTTCTTTCGGTCTGGCAGAACTTCACTGTTCCTGCCTGGGCTCACTCACACATCTACTGTCACCTGGCGGGTCATGTGGGGCTTGGCTGGTCTAGGATGCCTTTGGCTAGGACGACAGGGGCTTCTCTCCACAAATCTCTCACATCCCTCCAACCGGCTAGCCTGGGCTTGTGGTGGTGTCGGGGGCCCAAGAGGGAGGTGGTAGCTCTCAAGGCCTTTCGGGGCTAGTCTCAGAAATGGTACACCATCACCTCTGCCCTTCTTTTTGGCCAAAGAAAGGCATTAGGTCAGCCCCGATTCAAGAGGAAATATATTTTACCTCCTGATGGGAGTTGAGGGGTGGACAATTGGGACCCTTTTTACAATCAGGCTACACAGTAGGTGAACATTTATTTACAACAAAAGGTCCTTTGCTCCTTGGAGAAATGCCTGATGCTGGGCCTCAGGAAGAAATGTACAAGGTGAGCTCGGAATAGCTTGTCTTATGGGAAAGCAAGGACGTCGTCGAGGCCTGCTGGATTCACGTTAATAAAACTCAGGAGACAACTTGCAGGGTTCCTTCTGCCCAAAATAGGGACAACTAGAGCTTCCGTAAGAATAATTACAGCAGACTGAAACTCATGAATCATGTTTGAATCTATGAGTTCATAAAAATGCCCCCCAAAAGAACTGAAACGGAACAAAACCCCACATAATTTGTGGCACGTTAAAATGGCCACAGCGTTTTTGACACCACTTCCCTCTGCAGATGGGGTCTTCGTTCCCCTCCTCCTGACCTTGGGTGGGCTCTGTGACTGCTTTGGCCAGTGGGATGCGGTCAGTGTGACCCAGGCCTTAGGAAGCCAGCAGCTTCCTCCTCCTGTGTGGGAACCCCCGGCGGGAGCCCCGAGCTGCCACGTGAGAAGCCTGACCGTCCCGGGACCGTCGTGCTGGAGAGGTTGCAGCTGCGCCCACCTTCCAGCCGTGCCTGCCAGGGTGCCAGATGTGGAAGAAGCCTTCTCGGGGCCCCCAGGCCAGCCGGCTGAATCCCACCCAGCGACCTCAGCTGAGCCCTGCCCAAGTTCTTGACCCACAAAACCTCGAGATATCATAAAATGGTGGTTGTCTTAAGTAGCTAACGTTGGGTAATTGTTTTGCAGGGACAGGTTCCCAGGACACGGCTCATCACACGTCTGCGGGTGGTAGGGAACCGGCTCACTGTTTTGAAAACTGGTAAAGGGAAAGAATCACACACTTACTCAGTCTTCCCTGTAGGAACCATTCATGGGTTATCTAAATTGTTGACGCAGGGAAGTTTCTCCTTGTAGAAATATTCCTGCCAATAAATGAAGGAGGAATGAAAAAGGAGAATTTCACCGTTTTGCAACCCCTCACGACATAAGGATCTACGGCTGTGCAGGACGGAGGCCGCTGACCACAGGACAATAGGACACTTAAGTGTGGCTGGTCCAGATAGAGGTGTATGTGCTGGAGTGTGACGTACGCTCCCGTTTTAGCACGAAGAAACAAATGTAAAATTCCTCATCACAAATTTTTATGTTGGTAATATGTTGAAATGATAATATTTTGGATATATTAGGTTAAATAAGATACATTAAAATTACTTTCACCTCTTTCCTTTAACTTTTTTTTTTTTTTTTGGCTGCGTTGGGTCTTCGTTGCTGCGTGTGGGCTTTCTCTAGTTGCGGCGAGTGGGGGCTACTCTTCGTTGCGGTGCGCGGGCTTCTCATTGTGGTGGCTTCTCGTTGCAGAGCACGGGCTCTAGGCGCGTGGGCTTCAGTAGTTGTGGCGTGTGGGCTCAGTAGTTGTGGCGCACGAGCTTAGTTGCTCCGCGGCATGTGGGATCTTCCTGGACCAGGGCTTGAACCCGTGTCCCCTGCATTGGCAGGCGGATTCCCAACCACTGTGCCACCAGGGAAGTCCCTCTTTAACTTTTGTTTTAATGTGACTACTAGAAAATTCACTATGTGACTCAACTGTGGGTCACATTCTGTTTCTATTGGGCGGTGCAGCTGATTAGTCACTGACATCCCGAAGGGAGAGGCTCTCCGGCTGGATGCCACCCCGGGACGCAGCTCTGCCCCCATCGGCCTGCAGCTCTTCAGACCTCTAGGTCTGCCTCCCAACTTACAGGAAGTACAGGGCCCTGGGGAGCATGATAAATAAGGAAGCTGTGAGAACCCCTACCTGGTGTCTTCAACAAATAAACTGCATAGAAAAAAATTAAGGAGGGGTGGGGGAGAATGTATAGATTTAAAGAGATGTGTGAGAGAGAGAACAACTAATCAGAAGGCCTGGCCCTTATTTGCAAAAGTTGTAAAAAAATATTTATCAGACAACTGGGGAGATTTGAACACTGAGTAATATTTGATGATATTTAGGAATTACTGCTCCTGGGACTTCCCTGGCGGTCCAGCGGTTAAGACTCTGCACTTCCACTGCAGGGGGCACGGGTTCGATCCCTGGTTTGGGAACTAAGATCCTGCAAGCTGCGTGGTGCAGGCAAAAAAAAAAACAAAATGGAATTGGCTGTGCTCCTTTTTTTTTTTTAAGTTGTGATAACAGTATAAAATAGGATATCATATAATATAAAAAGGAGTCTTTAACTGTTAGAGATTCTAACAGGAATATTTTGGATGAAATGATATGGTATCTGGGAAGTGCCTCAAGATAAGCCAGTGCTGTGAGGTACAGGCTAAGCAAGCCTGGCCTCGTGGTGACTGTTGAAGCTGGATTACGGGGTTCTGTTACACTTTTCTCTATACTCCTTCGTGTGTTTGAGCTTTCCCATAATAAAAAGGTTTTTTTTTTTTAATCCTTTTTGTTCTGATGATTATGGAATCAAAAGAAACCCTCTGGTTGGTGCTATGGGGAGGGGGCGGGTTGGGGGCAGGGAGTACAGAGAGGACCTTGTCTTGTCTTGTGACTCCAGGACTCCCTTGTGGATGCCAGCCCTTCCGTCCTTCCTGCTTCTCTGGGAGGGGGCTAGGGAAGTCAGACAGATGTGGCAGGGAGACTGGCTTTCTTTGAGGATGAGAAGGAATCCATTTCTCTTTCAACTCTCATTTCACTGGGGGCTCCGCAGTTTAGCTGGCCTGTCAGGGGTCTCTCCAAGAATGTCACATGCCAACTCAGGGTCCTTAAATAACCCCTGTTTTTTTGTTGTTTGTTTTTAATTTTTTGGGTTTGTCACGTGACACGCGGGATCTTAGTTCCTGACCAGGGATGGAACCTGCCCCCCTTGCAGTTGAAGCACGGACTCTTAACCACTGGACCACCAGGGAAGTCCCTGGGGTTTTGGTTTTAGGGGGTCCCTGTCCTTCCTGACTTTGGGCGCAGATATTGAGTCAATGAGTTTCCTGACTTCAGAGTGTGACTTTCATTAGTTTGGTATCCAAATCAATGTTATCATTAACTGATAAACATTTATTGAGCATCTACTCTGTGCCAGAGGGTACAACCAATCAGGGCAGAGAGTCAAAACAGCCCCTGCCTCAGATAGTTGAGGTTCAGTCAGCGGACACACAGCCTGCCGCTGTGGGCCAGGCACCTCCTGGCTCGGTGCCGGCTGGGGACGACACCCGCCTCCACGTGGACACATTCTGAGCTTCCGTCCTGCACACCCCTTAAGCTGTGCTTCTCTTTCAGGATGAGTGTGCAAACCATCCGCAATGTTTTTAGTGTCGAAACTGGCTACCGGCTCTCAGATGATCAAATAGTCAACCATTTCCCGAACCACTATGAACTGACGCGGAAGGATCTGATGGTGAAAAACATCAAGAGATACAGGAAAGAGCTGGAGAAGGAAGGGAGTCCTTTGGCAGAGAAGGACGAAAGTGGGAAATACCTCTACCTGGGTTTGTGTCCTTTCCACCGGCCTCACGTTTTAAATAGATAGTGGAGTATTTTCCAGGGGCACAAGACCGCGAGATGGTGCCTGTTGGCTTCGAGGGGTGAACGTGTTTGTGGGCACCTCTTTCATTCCAGGCGTCTCCAGAGTTGGGGGAGGGGGCTCCACTTGGAATCTGAGTTTGTGTGAGTGCCTTGGGAATGTGCACGGGAGGTGGTGGGCATGGGGGACACTCCCTGAGTTACAGACTGCCAGGAGGGGTCGTTACTGTGTCCAGCAATGCCTGGGGAGTGCAGTGCATCCCTGCCCCGCCTGGTGAGAAAAGCTGGGCTGTCGGGTAATTTCAGAATCCCTTTTGCACAGCTGGGGAAAAGTACGTAAGTGACCTCTCTGGGCCTCGTTTCCTAATCTGATAAATGGTAATGATAACAATACCTATCTCACAGTTTGCTGTGGAGATTAAATGGTACAGATTTGTAAAGTACTTAGCACACAGCTAAAAGAGAAAACTCATTACAGGCAGACCTCAGAGGTATGGTGGGTTCAGTTCCAGACCACCAAAATAAAGCAAATTACTGCAATGGGACTTCCCTAGTGGTCCAGTGGTTAGGACTCCACGCTTCCACTGCCAGGGGCCCGGGTTCGATCCCTGGTCAGGGAACTAAGATCCTGCAAGCTGCATGGTGTGGCCAAAAATAAATAAATAAACAAATAAAAAGAATGAAGTTTTAAAATAAAATAAAGTGACTACCGCAATAAAAGCAAGCCACATGAATATTTTTGGTTTCCCACTGCATATAAAAGTTATCCTTACACTAAACTGTAGTCTATCAAGTGTACAATAGCATTATGTCTTAAAAAAAGTCAGTGTACATACCTTAATTAATTAACTAATTATGTTTTTGGCTGCGTGGGGTCTTTGTTGCTGCACGCAGGCTTTCTCTAGTTGCGGGGAGCAGGGGCTACTCTTTGTTGCGGTTCTCAGGCCTCTCATTGTGGTGGCTTCTCGTTGTGGAGCACGGGCTCTAGGCGCGCGGGCTTCAGTAGTTGTGGCACACAGGCTCAGTAGTTGCGGCTTGCGGGCTCTAGAGCGCAGGCTCAGTAGTTGTGGCGCATGGGCTTAGTTGCTCTGCAGCATGTGGGATCTTCCCGGACCAGGGATCGAACCTGTGTCTCCTGCATTGGCAGACGGATTCTTAACCACTGCGCCACCAAGGAAGTCCCTACATACCTTAATTTAAAAATACTTTATTGCTTAGAAATGTTAACCATCATACGAGCCTTCAGTGAGTTGTAATTTTTTTGCAGTAGTAACACCAGAGATCACTGATTTCAGATCACCATAGCAAACATAATAATAATGAAAAAGTTTGAAATACTGCGAGAATTATCAAAACGTGACACAGAAACACAAAGTGAACAAACACTGTTGAAAAAATGGTGCCGATAGACTTGCTCCACGCAGGGTTGCCACAAACCTTCAGTTTGTAAAAAACGCATTATCTGTGAAGCGCAGTAAAACGAGGTGTGCCTGTGTTGTACCGGGATTGAACTGCAGAAGCCCTTGCCCTGTTAGATGCTGGGCGGGGGCGTGAGGTAGTGAAACAGGCGCTGAAGAGGCAGTGGCAGCATCTTTCTGTCGTGGCCCCCGGAGGGCTGGCTCACCGTTGTCCCCTCTCTGTTACCCTCAGACTTCGTCCCCATCACCTACATGCTGCCCGCCGACTACAACCTGTTCGTGGAGGAGTTCAGGAAAAGCCCCTCCAGCACCTGGATCATGAAACCTTGTGGCAAAGCCCAGGGAAAGGGCATCTTTCTGATCAACAAGCTCTCGCAAATCAAAAAGTGGTCCCGGGACAGCAAAACATCTTCGTAAGTGGGGGAGCCCATTGCGTGTGCTTCCCAGCCGTCTCACGTCGTCCTCAGTCTCTTGGCCGCGGCGGGGGGTGGGGGGGCCCTCGCTTGCTTTTCCAGGTGCGCAGCATTTGTGCAGGTATACACGTGGCAGCAGGGCAAGGCTCTGTGGCCACTGTAGCGTCACCAGTCGTAGAATCTCACCTGGGGATGGTGGGTAAACTGGCGTAAGGTCACAGGAGCAGGGAGCCTCGCCGGCCGCTCTCTGTCCTGAAAGCTGGGGGGAGACCCGTCCAGTCCTGGTGCTTCTGAGGTGGCGAAGCACATGCTTCACACCTGGGTGCCTGGGCTTGAACCCCTGTCTGGCACTCACCACCTGAGTAAGTTTTGTTGTATAGACTCTTAGTTTCTTCATCCAGGTAAACTGGGGACACAAATAGCACCAGCCTCACGGGGTCGAGGTGGGGATGGACCCGAGCGCCAGGCAGTGTGTGCGGTCAGTGTAAGAGAAGACCTAGATGGCGGTCAGGTCAGGTCTCCTCTCTGGGTTGGGGGCCCCTCAGAACGGAGGACACCAGGAGATTCAGTCTAAGGCTCACTCTTTGCCTCTTCGAGGTCCTTAACTGCCGGCAGGCGCCTGGAGGCCACCATTGGTGCCATCCTTTCCGGGTGGGCCGCTGGCTCCCCTGAATTCCCAGGAGTGGCAGGGATGCCTCCTTGTGTCCTGCATTTAAGTCTGACTGCATGATGCCAGCACCCGGGGGTTCCTCTGTGGATACCCACCCACCCCCACCCTTGTTTTCTCCCCGTGAACTGGCCTCTCACTTAATGAGAGGCAGCAAGCTTGTCACCAGCCGACTAAACACCTCTGGTCTTTTTTTTTTTTTAATTTATTTTATTGAAGCACAGTTGATTTACAATGCTGTTTTCATTTCTGCTGTACAGCAGAGTGATTCAGTTATACATATATAGAATCTTTTTCATATTCTTTTCCGTTATGGTTTATCGCAGGATATTTGAATATATCTCCCTGTGTTGTACAGTAGGACCTTGTTGTTTATCCATCCTATGTATAATAGTTTGCAACTGCTAACGCCAAACTCCCAATCCCTCCCTCCCTGACCCCCTCCCCCTTGGCAGCCACAAGTCTGTTCTCTATGAGACCTCTGGTCTTTGCATCTAACCTCGACTTTGACACGCCCAGGTTCATGACTCAGTCTACCAAGGAAGCCTACGTGATCTCTCTGTACATTAACAACCCGTTACTAATCGGCGGCAGGAAGTTTGACCTGCGCTTGTATGTTCTGGTGTCTACGTACCGCCCACTGCGCTGCTACATGTAAGAGCCGGAGTTTTGTTTCCATTCTTTAGACAGTGCTTTGGGAATTCCCTGGTGGTCCAGTGGTTAGGACTTGGCTTCCACTGCGGGGGCCCACGTTCGATCCCTGGCTGGGGAGCTAAGATTCCCGCATAATGCGCACTGTGGCCAAAAAAACCCACAAAAAACCGTGCTTTGACGCGATACTTCCTACTCCTCGGAGACCTTGCAAGGGTTGGTCGAACTCCCCGTACGAGTAGTGCCTGGCATGTGATCCATGTAACTTTGACACGAATGTGACTCTTGAAAACAAAAAGCAACTCTTTTACCCTTACAAAGATACTCAGAGAAAGAAGCCAGACACAGAAGGCCACATGTTGTACAGTTCCGTTTATATGATGCACCCAGAAGAGGCAAAACTGTAGAAACAGAAAGTAGATCAGTGTTTGCCCAACACCAGGGTTGGGAAGGGACTGCTGACGGTCGCAGGGTTTCTTTCTGGGGTGATGCAGATGTAAAGTTGATGGTGGTGATGGTTGCACAGCTCTGAATATACCAAAAACCGTTGAGTTGTACACTTTATGTGGATGAGTCATATGGCACATAAGTTATATCTTAATAAAGCTGTTGTATAAAAAGAACCGGAAAAAATAACAAAGCAGCTGTTTAAAAAGTTTAAAACAAAAAGCAGCTCTTTCAAGAGAAAAAGAAGTGTTGTATTTTGTTTACGCTTGTCCTCAGAGTGTTGAACTAATCTGAATTCCCACTTAGGTATAAACTTGGATTTTGCCGCTTTTGCACAGTAAAATACACCCCGAGTACCAGTGAGCTGGACAACATGTTTGTTCATCTCACCAACGTTGCCATTCAGAAACACGGGGTAAGTGCTTCTTTTCCCTTGAGCTTAAGGAAATGGACTGATTTTATGGGTTTCTTTGTTTTTCTATTTGCAGGAGGGGTTGGGTGGGTATAGGAGTTGAATTTAAGATGCCCTGGCACTGATGAGGATTTTGTGGGTTTCTTCCTTTTTCTATTTGCAGGAGAGGGTGGGTGGGTATAGGAGTTGTATTTAAGATGCTCTGGCACTGATTGGAAGGGGGAGCCCCAAATATCCAGTGTGCTTGTCCCACTGGGGGTGGGGCATTTGGAGAAAGTCCCACATTCAAGTAGTTCTGGGACCTTGGGCAAGTTAATTGACTCTCGGAGCCTGGGTCTCTTGAGTTGTAAAAGGAGATAGTATTATTACCTTGTGGGGCTTGTGGGAGGATTATATGAGAGGACTTGTGCTTGGTCATTCAGTTAAACACCGGATACTGAGCACCTGTCTGGGTTGGTCCCATGCTGAGGGCTACAAATATGGGCAAAAACTTCCTTCACCCCTACTCTCATGGAGCCTAGAGCCTGTGGGGTGAAGACAGTCATCAAATAATCACACTGCAACTGAGATGCGTGTTCTGCAGGTAGAGGTGCAGGCCTGGAGGAGCTTGGAATGAAGGAGTCTGGAGTCCAGGTGGTCGGAGGCCGCCATGCACAAGTGGCCTTGAGCAGAGAGCTGAAGTCTGAGTGGGGGTTCCCTGGGTGGAGGAGTAGAAAGAGCATTCTAGCAGAGGGCACAGCACGTGCCAAGGCCCCGTGGCAGGAAGGAGCATCGCAGGAGCTGAAAGGAGTCGGGGCAGCTGGAGCCCCCGAGCGAGGGGGGGTGGAGTGAGAGGGCCCTGTAGAGGCCAGCGGAGGCCGGGACACAGGACGTGGTAGGTTCTGTGCAGGCTTTGGGGCTATAATCCAGTCCTGGCGAACAAGGCCTGAAGGTCTCATTTCTATAGGAAAGACTCTTCTATTTGGGTCTTGCTTGAATGGAAGCCTGAATACCCCAATGTTTTTACCATTTGAATAGAAAGAGGGTAAATATTGATAGAAAACAAGCTTTTCTGAGTAACCTACTGACGGGTTTGGTCAGACCAGCTTGGGCCCAATCCCATGCCCATCACTTAACCTCTGGGTGACTTGGGCAAGTCACCCAGCCTCCCTGTCAAACAGGAGCCCTGGTTTTTACCTTGCTGGTCGTGGCAACTGGCTTCCCTGGGGGGCTGACCCCAGTTCACCTGCCCATCAGGTTTTCCTGAGAGCAAACTGAGAGAGTGTTGTCGTTACAGTGTTCGCAGTTAGAGGAGAAGGGGTGACTCGGCCAAGGCCTTGTTCATACGGATTTGGGAAAATGGTCTTTCAGGTGACACAGCACAGAACTTCTCAGCCATTTGGGGAAAGCTGAGCATTGATGCCACACCCTTCATAGCCAAGTAGCACATTTCGTGAAGTCTGGGCGGGGGTGGGAAATGACAGTGACCGACCTCAAGTCCACTTTGGTGGTGTCCCGAGGACAGTGCATGATGTGTTGGCCTGCTAAGCCGCCTCACCCTGGGGGGGGGCCAGACTGAAATTGGGAGGGTCCCATTTGATGAGCCTTCTCAGGCCATCAAACGCGAGGTCACTATTTCCATCAATCAGGAAAAGAAAGCATTCTTGTAAAAAGACGGAAGGAGAGAGCTGAGGCTGTCTTCAGCCTGGCATCTCTACATGCACCGGAAGCAGCAGTGCTTTCCATATTCTTCCTATTTCTAAATGCTTCGCTTTTTAATGTAAGAAAGAGGTTACCCCGAGAAACTTCCGTTTCACCCTTGAATGAAAGCTTCACATGGCTCTAATTTAGCATTGCATAGAGAATAGATGTTGTATTGAACACAGAAATGCTGCGGACCAGTGGATCTGCTTACCCACGGAGGGCCCCTGGGGGCAGAGCGCCACCCCACACTCTGGGGCAGGATGACGAGACACATCCCTGCCCTCAGGAAGCTCAAAGTCCAGCCAGAGGGGCAGACTGCAGAGGACTGAGTGTAAGGAAAGGTCAGGAGACCTCAGTGCTGCCTTGAGAGTGTAGGCGTGGGGTTTGGGGCCTGCCAGGAGGCTGGCTTAACCATGACTGCTGGCGGGTTTCCCAGGGTGGAGGGGTAGGAGCTGAAAGAGTAGGGGTGGGTCCTGAAATGCGCAATGTTTGCAAGTTGATAGGAGAAAAATGTTCTGAGATAATTCTGATAAAATAACTTTCCTACGGCCAAAAAGCAGGCGATTTTTCTATCATTACTTTGTATCTATACTTTTTATTATCTATGCACGTGTAAGACAGTGTTTTGCATAAAGTGTATACTTTATGCCTCTGGAACTTTTTTTTTTAATTAAACAAATTTTGTCTTGATAGTGAAGAGAATCTGTATATAGGAAAAGAAAAGGTACTGCTGGACAGTTAGCCTAGTTTTTCCTATAATTTATTTTAAGGATATAGTCCTTTTTGTAGGAATACAGACACCAAGTAATATATTTGAGAGCCTGTTTGAGGTGAACAAGCTTGGGCATCTCATCTTTTAAGGCATTTTAGAAAGAACTGACATGTAAAAGGAATTTGTCTCTGACCTTGAAAAGATGTTTTTAAAAATATGGATAATTCTTTGCTTTTATATGTAAACAGAGTCTGCTTTGAGTTTGTTCCTTATTAGGCTGATTTTGTTTTAGTTCACAGTTACCAACTTTATACTTAGAAAATGAAATCTCCATCTCATAACTTTCTAATATACTTCAGTATTTTCTAGCTTTTTGCCTCCAAAGAGGCAGTGTGTGGAGAATTAATGTTCAGGGTCAGAGAAATAGAAAGAGCACTGAACTGGCATCGGAAAACCTGGGCTAAGGTCCCAGCTCTGTCACAGCCAGGATGAAAGCTTGGGCAAGTAACAGGGCCTCTCTGAGCCCGAGTCTCTCAGACAGCTGGGACGCTGTGAGGGAGGTTCATGTGTGGGTCTCTTAAACCATCGTGCCCGGGGCACGGTGTGTCCCAGGTTGGCTTCTCCAGGAAACAGAGGCAGAGATGAGCGTGCAGGAGGTTTACTGGGGCACGATGTCAGGGGCAACACCAGGAGTTGGGGGGAGCTGGATTGGGCAGAGTGGGGGTCAAGTGGGGACACAGCTGCAGCAGGGGCCCCAGCCAGCCTCAGCGTGCTCTGCAGCTGGGTGCCCCTGAAGAGTTGTCCCAGACGGAGACAGGGGCCAATACCCGGGCACCAACCCCTTACCGGCTGTGGGCTGCCTGAGGAGGGGTTGGACTAGGCAGGTCCTTTTAACCAAGGGCAGCTCCCTGAAAGGGTCTGTGCTGCAAGAAGGAGCGCCTTGGTCTTGAAGGGGTGTCTGGGTGGCACTCCATCCACAGCATGCACTGTAGGGGATGAAGCATTGATTATGAGAACACTACAGAGTTGAGTAGAGTCGGCCCTTCATATCCCAGGGCTCCACTTCTGTGGGTTCAACCAGCCGTGGGTTGAAAATATTCGGAAAGGGACTTCCCTGGCAGTCCAGCGGTTAAGACTCTGCGCTTCCGCCACAGGGGGCGTGGGTTCCATCCCTGGTTGGGGAACTAAGATCCTGCAAGCTTCGTGAAGCAACCAAACAAAGAAAATTCAGGAAAAAAAAAAAAATTCCAGAAATTTCCAAAACAGGAAAACTTGAATTTGCTGCTCAATGGCAACTATTTTTGTAGCCTTTTTGTTGTGTTTACACCAATTTACATAGCATTTACATCACATTAGGTATTATAAGTAATCTAGAGATGATTTAAAGTACACAGGAGATGGGGAGGATGTGTGTAGGTTACAGACAAATACGGTGTCATTTTATATAAGGGACTTAGGCGTCCAAGGATTTTGGAATCCAAGGGGTGTCCTGGAACCAATCCCCTGTGGATACCGAGGGACAACTGTATTTTTTAAAAATTGCATGTGTAGGAGGCCCAGATCTCCAAGGGGCAGGGCCCATCTACTTTGTTCCCGGGTGCCTGCCCCCCGCACACCGAGGGGCACCAGGAAACACTCAAGGGTGAGAGCAAGTGCGGGGTGCCTCTGGGAGCATTGCCTGGGGCCCCACCCCCTTTTCTTTGGCCAGGAGGATTACAACCACATCCACGGGGGCAAGTGGGCCGTGAACAACCTGCGGCTGTACCTGGAGAGCACCCGAGGCAGGGAGGTGACCGGCAAGCTGTTCGACGAGATCCACTGGGTCATCGTGCAGTCCCTGAAGGCCGTGGCGGTGAGTCCCAGGAGCGCGGGGGGGCGGGGCCGGGAGCCCCGGGAGCAGAGAGAGCGAAGGAGACCACGCAAGCCCAGCACGAGTTCAGGATTTGGGGGTGCAGGTGGTTCTTTTGTTAAAAATAGCTGGGTTTTTTTGGTTTTTTTCTTACTTGAGGGTTTTGGGGGTTTTTTTCGGGTTTTTTTAATTTCATTTATTTATTTATTTATTTATGGCTGTGTTGGGTCTTCGTCTCTGTGCGAGGGCTCTCTCCAGTTGCGGCAAGCGGGGGCCACTCTTCATCGCGGTGCGCGGGCCTCTCGCTATCACGACCTCTCTTGTTGCGGAGCACAGGCTCCAGACGCGCAGGCTCAGTAATTGTGGCTCACGGGCCCAGTTGCTACGCGGCATGTGGGATCTTCCCAGACCAGGGCTCGAACCCGTGTCACCTGCGTTGGCAGGCAGATTCTCAACCACTGCACCACCAGGGAAGCCCCAAAATAGCTGTTTTTATGGTCTCACCTCCTACACGTCTGCCAGAGGCGAGGGTGGTCTCGGGAAGGGAGAGGGGCTGGCTCCTGGCTGGCGTTGCTGCAGCCATGGCCCTGGAACCTCTGCAGAAGGGCAGGGACCTCGTGACGTCGTCATCGGCTCTTCTGTGCCCACTGAGTCGAGCATGAGTATTTTGTCATAGGTGATGCTTTGGAGATGGACTTTTCAGCAGCCTCCCTATTTTTAGGCTTCCTGCTTTGCTATTTCATAGACATTTAGGGCTGGAGAGATCCTCTCTTATTTTTTACTCAAGTCTCATATCTGTTGGCTGGTTTGCAGTTTTTGTGTTTCGTTTCACCGTTCTAAAGCAGGTGTGCATCTATTTTCAAAGGAAAAGAAAAGAATAAACCCTGGAGCACCAGCATGCAGGCCGCTATTTCTGGTGCAGATACCGGTGGGCAGACTGGAGTAACGCCCACACACTGGAGTGGAGGGGCTGTGAAAAGAGCTTCACTCGCTGGAGTCAGAAACGTGGGGAGATTGCTGTTCTGGAGAAAGTGTGATGTGGGTTTGGCAGCGAGGTGGATGTGTGTGACAATATTTATGTGAAACCTTCTCAGTGGAAGATTAAGGCCCTCTCTCCACCCCCCCCTTTTTTTCCCCCCTCTGGCGGCGCTGTGCGGCTTGCGGGATCTTACTTCCCTGACCAGGGATTGAACCTGGGCCACGGCAGTCCTAACCACTGGACCGCTGGGGAATTTGCTCTCCCATTTTTATCTTTGAAAATGCCAACTTATACTAATTCCCCTGTACGTGAAAAGCTTTGTTGAAACAACTGTGTAAAGAAAATTATGGACAGGAAAGGTGACCCTTCAGTGGACACCTTGGCTTTCCTGTGTCTTGAATCGAGCTCTTCCTGTTTCACCAAGTGCTGATGAGCCCCGCCTGTGCCTTCAGTCTGCATCTCGGGCCCACAGGGAGGACTCGACGGGGAAAAACCCAGGGTCTAGTTAGTCTAGTTAGCTGTTGGAGAGAGGCGTCTCAGGGGCCACGTTCCACGTCTCTCACCCCACGGAAGCCATGCCTTGAACCTCAACGCTTGGGTGGGGGTCACGGTGCGGATGTGTGGGGAGTCCTGGGCTCAGATTTCAAGCCGAAGCCACCATGTGCCGCCTGGCGACGTGGCACAAGTGCCTGCCCTCCGTGGGCCTCGGGGGTCTCCTCTGTGAAATTGGGATCTCGACCCTGATGTCTCGGGCTGGTTGTGTGAACACGCTCCGCGGAGGCTCACTTACGGGCTGGGAAGGTAAATGGCAGCGGCTGTAACACAGGCGATGTGGGAGCCTTAGTGCCTCTGCTCCCTTCCTGGCCTGACTGGCAGAACTCTGAGAGACCGTTGGCTGTTTAGTCAAGAAAACCTGTGTCCTGGCCCCGGACCTGCAGCCTGTCTCGAGGCTGGATCCTCCAGGCGCCTCTGAGATCTTCTCCTGGGCCTCAGCCCCCTGAGCTGAAAAGCTGTTGGATTTCTAAGGCTCTGAGGCTTTGGGGAGCAGGGATTTATTTATGCAGTTTTTATTAATTTAGCAAATATTTGGTCACCTTGTTTTTACCAGGTTGTTGCCTTCGGGGAATCTAGGGGAGAGGCAGGCAGGGAAACAGGAGGCTGCGGTAACTCGTGAGGAGGGCCTGGTGCAGGGCGTGGACCACGTGGGGGCCCACGGAGAAGCCGAGAGGCAGAGCTGGGGAGCGGAATGCTCAGAGGGCCAGAGACAGCGGGACTGGGGGATGACAGAGGGTGAGTGGCTTTCCTCTCTTCCCTCTGTGCTGCAGAGGCTTTGGGGGACAGTGGTGTGTGCGCTGGCCGGGTTAGGACACCAGGCTTTCAGTGGAAATGCAGCAATTCCACTAAATTTCCACGTGATGAAACAGCCCCCCAGCCTGCTTTTCCTCCAGTGAGTGGGGCTGCACTGGGCTCTCTCCCCCTTAGACGTTTCCTGTTCTAAGTCCAGTGTTTTAGGGAGAGTCCACGCATCCACTAACGTATGAATAAGCCTCACCATCCTCACGGTCGTGTCTGTGTGCTCCCCTCGCTGTGGGGTGCATGAGAGTCCCCGGGGAGTGCGTAGCACTGCTGCTGGCTGGGCCTCTCCTGGAGGGTTTAATCCAGGCAGCTTGGGCAGCCTGGAAATCTGTGTTGTAAACAAGCGGCTGGTGGGTTTTTTATGCACTTGGAGAACAGTTTTTGAAATGGAATTAAAAACTGAGAAGAAGGGACTTCCCTGGTGGCGCAGTGGTTAAGAATCCGCCTACCAATGCAGGGGACATGGGTTTGAGCCCTGGTCCGGGAAGATCCCACATGCCGCGGAGCGACTAAGCCCGTGTGCCACAACTACTGAGCCTGCGCTCTAGAGCCTGCGAGCCACAACTACTGAGCCCACGTGCTGCAACTACTGAAGCCCGTGCGCCTACAGCCCACGCTCCACAGCAAGAGAAGCCACCGCAGTGAGAAGCCCGCGCACTGCAACGAAAAGTAGCCCCTGCTCGCTGCAACTAGAGAAAGCCCTTGCACAGCAATGAAGACCCCAAAATAAATAAATAAATTAAAAAAAAAGAAACCTAAGAAAATCCAAAACTTTTAAGTAAATGGATTTGACTTTTGACTTTTGTCACAGAGAACAGAGGTTCATAAGCTCATTCCGAGGGGTCTGTAAAGGGACTGACAGCCTGGTGGGCTCTGGGTGTGTGTATGTGTGTGTGTGTGTGTGTGTGTGTGTAAGCTGCACAGGCCTGAACTCTGGGTGCCTGGGCTTGGAGCTGGACTTCTGTCCACTCTGAGGACGGTCTTGTGCCGATGGAGACGTTCATTGCTGGTCGTCAAGCCTCTGATGAATGAGACGTGGAGACAGTGATTGCTTCATGAACCCCCTTTCCATCCCTGACCCTGTGGGAGAAACACTGGGAGGAAGGGGGGAGGGGGGAAGGCGGAGATGGGGAGCCGCTGGTCACAGGCGTGAGCCACTGGCATCACCACCGTGAGGAGGGTCCTGCCGCTTTAACGTCCCGCATCTCCATGATGTGGGTCTCGGCTGGGCCCCCCAGTTCTGGCTCTGTAACCCACCGGTCCTCTCCCTGCAGCCTGTGATGAACAACGACAAACACTGCTTTGAGTGCTACGGCTATGACATCATCATCGACGACAAGCTGAAGCCCTGGCTGATCGAGGTACCCACGCGCTGCATGCCCGCTTGCCCGGTCGCCCCACACCCTCCCGGTGCCTGTGCCTCGGGCTCCGCGGCCCCAGCCAGATGTTTCCCAGGCCGGGGTGGGCGCGGTAGGACGGGGGCAGATGTCCAGGTCTGACGGTTTGCTGATGGTTGGAGGATACACACTCCTGGTCTGTCACCTCCGGCGAGCCCAGCCCACAGGGCCCGAGCCATCCTCCCCCTTCCGAATGGGTGCTTCCGGGTGAGTCCAGGTCCTGGGGCCCGGCCCTGTCGGACGCTGTTCCCATTCAGGAAAGGAGCTCACAGACCCAGAAGCCCTTGGGAGGCGGTAGCGTTCTGTCCGGAAATAAGGAGTGCTATCCTCTTGGGAGGAAGGCATAGTTTGGAAGGGGACTCATCTGCCTGTTTCAAGGCGTAGACAGGATGTAGTGATGGCCGTTCTAGAAAGGGCGAGGTGCATACACCCTTTTCCTGATGACAGTGGCAGCGGGCGCTGGCACACCCGTCTGAGGCCCTGACACGGAGCCCACCTTGCCGGGTGGTCCTGCTTTGCTCTGCTGCCAGGAAGAGGGGCTCGGGCCTCTGAGGGGCACAGGGCTGGATGGGCAGAAAGGGTGCAGTCTCCCACTCTGGTGACTCATCTCCCTGCTATTGCCCCTGAGTGCTGTGTCCTCTCACCACACCCATGTGGACGGGACGGCTCAGGCCCTTTAGCTCAGTCCTGTTTCCAGCCAAAGCTGAGTCACGAGAGCAAGTGGCAGTGAGTGGTCCCTTGTAGGGGAGTCAGCGGGGGCCCTGCAGGGAGCTGCCAGGAGAACCAGGTTACGGCAGGGCAAGCTGTATGTGTGTGTGTGTGTGTGTGTAGATAAATGTACATACAGATAGACAGATAGGTCAGTCCTTAGATATAACATATTTATGATTTCTTTTCCTCCATCTTAAACAGAGTAAATAACTTGAATGGAACTCAAGCTTTCCTTGATGAACTAGGATCTTAATTGTGAACATTACTTCTAAAATAATAACAGGTCTTAACTGTAGCATATTTGTAATAAGAATTACAGGATTATACGACCAGCCACAGTGGTAATTTCAGGGGCAACCGAGGTCCACCCTGCTGGTGGCACAAAGACACAGTCTGACTACTGAGGGCGGAAGCCTGAACAACTTGCACATTTGCTGTCTCTTTTCTCTCACGGCCTGAGAAAACAGCCCACCAAAGTCATTACAACTGTGCCTAAAATACGGGTAAATAGGTGCTGACTGAGGGCCCGTGGGACTCTCGGCGGAGTAAATGGCCACGTTTTAACACGTGGATTTTGTGACTTGGCTGACCTCCTCAGAGGCCTGGATGGGCTCCTCACCTTGTCAGAATGTTGCTTTGTTGGTGAGGTAGTACTTACTCTCTCAGCAGAAGGGGTCCTTTTCCTTTTCCTTCAACCCACGATGCTGCTTGGTCAGGGTCATTGGGTCACTGATTCCAGCAAAGCTCTGGGCAGCTTTTGGTGCTGAGGACAGAGCTCATCACACAGGTGGACGCTGAAATTACGTTTGTGATGGACGTCGACCTATGATTTTTGTTTGCGTGGTGACGGATTTGTAGCTTCTGTTCCTAATCCTGCCTTTAAATATCGTTTGTATTTCACCTAACAGCTTATGAAATAGATCACGAAATGCTCCCTGAAGGTGTTAGGTATGAACAGTGTGAATCACAACCTTATCTGCGTTGCGGGGCCCTCACTCCAGGCGAGTAAGTGGTCCAGCCAAAGGATGTGTTCTCTTTCCTCTCGTAGGTGAACGCGTCCCCATCCCTCACCTCCAGCACTGCCAACGACCGAATCCTTAAGTATAACCTGATTAATGACACCCTCAACATCGCCGTCCCTAATGGCGAAATTCCAGACTGTAAATGGAACAAATCACCCCCAAAGGAAGTCCTTGGCAATTACGAAATTCTGTAAGTTTGTGTGTCTGTGCAGCTGGCCTCGTGTGTGTCAGATTGGGGGGCACCAGGGCCCAACTGGGATTTTCTAGGTATATGTGGACTCACTTTATCGGGTAGAGTATTTTGTTTTTCGGTGTTACGGGATCGATCTGGTAGCAGACAAGTGTTTGCGTGCTGAACCAGGCCTCTGTCTAGTCTTGTGCCTGAGAAACTTTAACAAAGCATTTGCCACGTTCGCTGCTGGGGCAGCAGGAGCTGGTCACCTGCCGTGGAGCAGAGGCTGGCCACGCCCTGGTCCACCCCGAGAGCTGTGTGACACTGAGGAACTAATCGATCTCTTTGAGCCTCCGTGTGTACATCTTTTTAAATGAGGATAATACGATCTGTCTTACAGCGTTGAGAGGAAAAGAAATGTAGCACTTGAGGGTCTGACACACGTGTTGTCACATTTCATTTCTCCAGCAGCTTTGTGAGGTGAGGGTTGTCAATGGCTCCATCTTACACGTGTGGAAACAGAGGCTCAGAGGGGTTACGTGGCACGTTGGTAGTGACGTAAAGCGGGGGAAAGTGAGAACCCATCAGGAGGGCAGTGGTCGAGCAAGTCCAGTCCGTTCTCACCATAGAAGAGTGAGTGGACGTTAAAAGGACTGACCTGGGGCTGTGCCGAGGGCCTGGGAGGAAAGCGAGCTGCAGGAAAGGGTGCCTGATGTGGTCCATGTGAAACGGGCAGTGGTCCCGGTGCCCCCTCCCTCGGTGTGATGGGCATTTCCACGTGTGGTGGCTGCTCTGAGAGTGGACGGGCCAGGAAGCATGGAGGGACACGCGTTAGGGGGTCAGCATGGACTCCACCGCTGCAGGGTTGTGGGCCGGGGAAGGGGAGCCAGGAAGAGAGGGAAACAGCACCCAACCGAAGGACTGAATATGCTAGGATCACGTTACGTGATTCTGTAAAAGTAAACATGTACGTTTAACTTAGCGTTTTTAAGAAATGAAGAAGTGGTGAGTGAACTTTACACAGCGCACAGATCCCGGGCTCTTGGCTGGTAGCGCTGCTGCCATGTGGACGTAAGTGTGCAGCCCGGGGAGGGTGGTCGGGAACCGAAAGGGCGACCAGTTGGCCGGTCGGTTGTGTCCTCCAGCGCGTCTGCTGTGCAGGTGAGGTAGAGAGTAGGCAGAGGGTGGAAGTGCCTGGGGTGGGGTGCTCGCCAGGTGCGGGAGAAGGGCAAGGAAGCATCAGGGTGTGAGCAGATGAGGACAGTGCGGGGGTGGGTAGGGATCATGGGGTCAGGGCTGTAGGACAGTGAACTGGGAAGAGAAGGGGCAGAGGTCAGAGTGAGGCTGGCGGCCAAGGTTTTGCAGGGGCTGCGGTCGCCAAACATGGCAAGGTCGGGTGCCCTGGGAACGGGGCTGAGCTGGGGTGGAGGACAAGGTCATCGGAGAGGGCAGTAGGTCAGGGAATCGGGGTCCCATCTGTTTGGTCACTGTGGTCACCAGCAACAGGGAGCCGAGAGCCTGAATCTTAAGGAATTAGGGGCAGTGACACGGAGGATTAGAGGTGACCAACAAGGCCGGGTGAGGGTTGTGAATTCTGCTGACCTGGGAGGGAGGTTTGCAGTGGGAGGGTCTCCTCCAGAGTAGGAGAGAAAACAGGCCCACTCCAGGGGCTGCAGGGGAAGCCAGGTTGCCGAGCAGGAAGGTGAAGGGGACCTTCCAGGATGAGGTGGAGGATGGGGGGTGCTCTGTCCATTGCTGACGATGGACAGAGCTCTGAGTGCACAGAGGGAGGGAGAGTTTGCTGGTGGGGCCAGGATGGGGCCCGTCCAGAGCCTCGGGGGTTGGCATTGTGGGCGTGCAGGGTGACACGCGGGTGACGGACGTCAGACTGTGATGGAGGGCCTCGTGGGCCCAGTCCTGAGACAGATGGGGGGCTGTGTGGGGAAGGAGTCTGGCCAGGGTCTGGTGGGTCTGCCTTCGTCCAGCTGAGGGTGGTGGGGAGGCGGGCTGTGAGGACCCTGTGGGACCCTCTGCCCCCATCAACCCATTACCTCCTCGAGGGAGTGGGCAGACCCTCCATTTCCAGTTGAAGACACAGTGGTCCGAAGCCTCAGTGCTTTTACTTGGAGAGACAAAACGGTGGACCCCCCTCAATCCGTTCAGCCACCCTCTCCCCAGCTGAGGTGATAAGGAAAGCTCGAGCGCGGGGCCGACAGTTCTGAATCCTTCCATTCAGGACCTGCTCCCAGTGCTTCAGAGGGCCTGTCAGAGCCCCGGGTGGGCTTACAGCCCTGGGGCCGCGTGGGGAGGGCCCCGACGACGTCACGGGCCCCGCCCTGCCCTCCTGCCATGCCAGCCTCTCTGCATTCCGCTGCGTGCTCACAAGAGCCCTTCAGAGCGTCCCAGCGAGGGTGCCGGCGCCCCTGGTGTGGCACCCAGAAACAGGCGCTCTTGCCGCTGCCCCAGCTCGCCGTCCTGGCCTTGGGGCCACGGGGCCTGGCACTTTGCATCTGCTCCCTCCGGGGCCCGGTTCGGAAGGTGCCCGTTCTACTTTAGCGGCCTTTCAAAAGAGAAATGCTCTGAACCCTGACAGTGAGTGGATTCTGCCTGTCGAAAGGCCAGGAGAGCAGCCCACCAGCACAGGAGGGGCCTGAGAAGAGCCATCCGGTCTCTGACTCTCCTCCACGCCCGCTCTGTCCGTGGGCACACCACCCCTGGGAGCAGCCCGTCCTGGATGCCAGCCGCTTGCCAAACGCTCGTTTCAGTTTGTTTTGTTTTTAAGCGGCACAGATACCCAGTGAAGCTGGGAGCCCACCTGTGGGTCTCCCCTCTGTTTACTCAGCAGATTCTTATTGCGCGCCACCCCACGGGTGAGATGCGGGGGAGGACCGTGAAGCAGACAGGGGGCGGGGAGGGGTCACTCCAGCCCTTTGATCGGTACTGCAGACGCGCGCAGGCAATAGAGTGATGACGTGTGAACGGGAGTCCCCGGGGGAGGGGAGGGGCCAGGGCGGCTTCCGGGAGAGCCCCCCACAGGGAGAACCGCCAGTGTCCCTGGGGAGTCCTCTGTCCAGCTTCGTCTCTCTGTAGGGAGACGGGGAGGAGAGGGGGGGCCCACGTGTTGTGGTCTGACATCTACATCCGGCAGAGGGAAACCCCGTTGTGCCTGCCACGTAGATAACACTCAGCGACTGGCCTTCCTCCTCCCTCCCCTCCCCTTTCAGGCCCCTTTGCCACCAGAAGCCCAATGCAGAAATGTGTTCTTCAACCTCAGAGGCCTCTAACCCACACTCAACCCACAGATTTTGACTCTGGGAATGAGCTTATAACGGAAGCACACCCTCTTCCAGAAGTCAGCAAGATGTAGCTAATGCAACACAACTGAGCATCTTAGTACCTTTTGCGTTTGATGTGAACGTCTTCACACGTGTAGCAGAGGCTCCTCAGGGTGTGGTCAGCAGTGATACCTACGCACGCACTTCAGCAGTGATGGGAACTTCACACTCTGAGCTACAGGGTAAAAAGCTCCGAATTAGGAATCCGGACTCCTGGGTTTTATTTAATCCTACCTCTGCCGTGTACCAGCTGTGTGACTTTAGCACACTGACTAAACCCCTCTGAGCCCCACGTTCCTCAAACAGGGAGTGGGAATCATAATGCCTCCTGGTCTGAGTCAGGAGGGTGATGTGAAGCCACGGCGGGTGGGGGGGGGGCGGGTTGGAGACCCTGTTCGCTGGAGCCTGCGTGGTGTCAGGGCCCACAACAGGTGCTGCGGGTTTCACAACCCTCATGGGACCCCCAAAAGAGGGGTCCCACCCCAGCAAGAAAGGATCACCCAGATGCCAAAACGGTCAGGGGCGCTGAGGTTCTAGGCCAGTTCTTTCTTTTTTTTTTTTTTTAATAGATTTATTTTATTTATTTATTTTTTATTTTTTGGCTGCGTTGGGTCTTCAGTTGCTGTGCACGCTATCTCTAGTTGCGGCGAGCCGGGGCCACCCTTCGCTGTGGTGCGAGGGCTTCTCATTGCGGTGACTTCTCTTGTTGCAGAGCATGGGCTCTGGGCTCTGGGCTCAGTAGTTGTTAGGCCAGTTCTTTGTGATGCAAAAGCCCGGGCTGCACTTTCTTCCAGGCGGTGCTTTAGCGCTGCACCAGCCTGATGCAGGAACGTTGGTGGGGAGGAGCCGGGGAGGGGGGCGGGTCACAGCTGGTGGAGGCGGCACCTTGGCCTTGCCTGTGAGCGAGCTGCAGGGCCTCTCCCTGTCCTGGCCTCCTCCTGCGCAGGCCACTCACACCCTGTGCCCTGTCTGAAACGGGGTTAGTCATCCGCGCCCCACAGATGCTGAGCGAGATGCTGCGTGTAAAGTATTTCCAGACATCACTCCTCTCCCTCGCTCCCCGGAGGTCTCTTTCCTTTCCTTGGGGTCATTGCCAAATTCAGTCTGGTGGCCTGCATGAAATGTCAGCTACCGGGGGTGGGGACCGCCCACAGTAACAGTTTGACGCGGTTGTCCTCGTGTTCCATGGCCTGGGGCGGTGGTTGGTGGGCTGGAGGCGTGTGGGATGGGGCCAGGCTGCTTTGCCGCACCGCAGCCATGGCGACACTGCCGCTGAACCCTGGAGATGCTTCTCTGTTTCTAGGTACGACGAGGAGCTGGCACAGGGCGACGGGGCTGACCGAGAGCTGAGAAGTCGGCCGGGCCAGTCGCTGGGGCCCAGAGGGGGCCGATCGAGAGACTCCGGGAGGACCGTCCTCACAACCTGGAAGTGACCACCAGCGAGAGCAAGACTCCAGCCTGCACCCACCCTTGCTGAAGACCTATTTTGGAAACTTCCTTTTTCTAGAGCTTTTTTCCTTTCCTAAACCCTGTAAATAAATAAAGGCATTTCTTTGGAAGGTTAAGGAGCCTATTATTGGGGAAAAGTCCCTGTTTCTCCTTTACGCTCACACCCACAACACTCTGACAACAGATGTATGGAGATTTTTCCCACACCAAGCAATTCTGCTGCGGCGCTGGGTGTCCTACCGTTTAACTCAGTTCTGACGCTGTCTGCCTGGAGTTGGAGTCAGATCCCGCAGGGTAAGGCCTCAGTCCCACAAGACTGCCCCCACCGTCTCAACTTCAGACGCCAACCGCAAGCCCACGTTGTTAACTGTGCTTCTGACTAACTGGCTGTAAGTGGGAGGTTCCCACAACCCTATCCTTGGGTTCAATTAATTTGCTAGCGGGGCTCTCGGAATTCAGGAAAACCGTTTGCTTGCTAGATTACTGGTTTACGTAAAGGATGCAACTCGGGAAAAGCCAGATGGGAGAGATGCACAGGGCGAGGTGAGGTTGAAGGGGCACAGAGCTTCCACGTCTTCTCCAGGGGGCACCACCCTGGACGCTCTTCGGATTCCATGGTCCGGGGATATTTATGGAGGCCTCGTTACACAGGCATGATTGATTAAATCATTGGCCATTGGCGATTGACTCACCCTCCGGCCCCTCTCCCTTCCTCAGAGGTTGAGGTGTGGGGCTGAAAGTTCCACCCCTCCAATCACGTGGTGGTTGGTTCCCCGGGCAGCCAGCTCACATCCAAGGCCATCCAGGAGCCCCAGCCTCCAGTCAGTAGCACAAACCCTGGCTTGCTTGAAAGGGACTTGTTAGGAACAACAAAAGATACCCATTTCACCTTTATGCTCTGTAGCAATTTCAGGAACTGGGAACAAAACTAAATATAACAAAGATGTCCCTGTAGCTCTTAGAAAGGAAATTACAAGGGTTTTAGGAGCTGTGTGCCAGGAAAGGGGATGGAGACCAAATATATATTTCTTATAAATCACAATATCACAGTCTGTTTCATTAGGGCTGTAAGAACTGATTCACAAATGTATAAAACGAGCTCTTTCCACAGAAAGTAACAGCTTCAGCATGTGATTTAGTTTATTATAAGGTATTCACGTTTTTAAAATTTGGCACTAAATTAAAAACAAACCCCAAACCTGAATATCTTACAGAATCATGCTGCCATGAGAAAGCAAACTATTTAATCTGACAGCTGCCTTGGTTTCATTCCTTTTAGCTTGACTGCGATTTGGAGGAAAACAGGTGACTAGAAATACTCCTCAGCATTTATCGTTACAAAGTCCTTTGTCTTGAGGCTCTCAGACAACTCACTTGGGTTTTGTAGGTGAGTCTGTCGGTCAGATGAGCCCAGAAAATTCCCAGCATGTGGCTTACGTGACATCAGCGTCTGGGTTTGCCACAGACGCAGAGGTAAGCGCTGTTGGCAGCCGGCGGCGGCGGGATAAACTCTTGATGTGATGTGTTTACCCACAAGCCACCCTGGTCACCATTGACCTACAGAAAAATATGGGGAGGCAACCCGTGTCCCTCTGTAGAGCGACTGATGCGGCCGAATAACCCATGGGGGTGTTCCTCTTTGTAAGAACCTTTTACTGTCACATGTGACATCTTTCATTGATACTTCATTCACTGTCCTGAGTTTCTTTTTCAACTCCCCACCTCTTTTTGGTTACAACATTAGGAATAGGATTTTGTTGTTACATAATTACACCAAGGACATAGAAGATAGAGGTCTTTCCTGTACCCATATGCGAACACCTGTCACGCCTACACGTCTCGTGTGTGTACATGTGCTAACATATATTTAATGATGTTTCACAGCCATTTAGGGAAAAAGGTCCTTTTAAATGGATCTGGTATAATACAAAGTGAACGAAATGTAATACAAATGGCATTTAGCCAGAATCCAAATAAATTGCAATTTGGAGGGATCTGTCTGCTGTGTTCACATTAAGCCTGAAACAGTTCCAGCTTATTGATCGATGCATTACGTGTGTTCCTTAATATTTAGGCCCACTGTGGATGGCAGGTGTGGCTTCGAGCCTCTGAATCAGACCTGGGCTTGAGGCCTGGCTCTGCCATTTATTAGTTTGTCCCAAGGCTGACAGTGGCTCTTTGGACCTTTGCTCCCCAGTGTTTAAGAAGGGGATTACTTATATTTGCCTTAGAAATAACAAGTGCCACTGCCTGCCCCACCTTGCTCTTGTTCCAGCTCTGACGGTGTTTTCTACCCCAGGAGGGGACAAAATCTACGTGGCTGGTGGCCTCCACCCTCAGCTTCTGCACACAGCTTTTCCACCCACCACTTCTCACAACCCAGGTTCTCCGTTATGTTGCTTTATTTTTGCCTCTCAGATGTGTCTGGGAAAGGGTGAAGTCCCTGGCTGGGAATGTGACCGCAGGCTGAGCTCAGAGGGCAGTTCAATCACAGAGGAAAGAAGTTAGTTTGCCAATGACCAGGTTGCTAGGTGAGAGCGAGTGTCTGCTAAATAGATTTATGTCAAATATTGACTGTGACATTAGTGATGTCATGTTCTGGGGCAGATGTTTCCTCTGGACATTTCTAGAATATACATGGGTAGGAAGTATGCGATGTGTGAAGAGGCCTTGGGAAATTGTTGGGCTGTAAACAGACTGTCGAGTCACTCGGCTCAGATCTTGGCAGTGGTGTCCCCATTTGGAATCGTCCAGGATGACAATTTTTGTTTTCTTATCAACTCCCATTATTTTTTTCCATTTGACGGGGTAGGAGGGGGTGGTTTCCAAAGTCTGAGGGTTGTAGCATCTGGTCATTTTCACAGTGATTCTTTTTGTTTGATTTTTCCCGGAGTAAACCCATCATTTGCCTGCTTCCTGAACGGGCTGCTGCCTCAGTATTCTTTGGCAGATGCTCAAGCCCAGAATGAAGTTGTCTTCCTACATGTTCCCCGTCTCACAGCCCGGCAGTCCCCAAACCTGGTGACAAGCTCCTCGATGGGCCTCCCACCTGGACCACTGGGTCTCGGCCCGCAGCCCCACCCCATGCAACTGGGTTCCACCCTTTGGCCCAGAGCATTTTTCTGACCTGTGGCCGTTTCCCCCAGCACACAGTGGTTCTTCAGCACCATCCACAGAGCCTCCTGTGCTTGGGGGGACCTGGAGGCCCTCCATACACGGTGTCCACCAGCCCCAAACTCACCTGATTTTCTAACCCCAGGAGACTGGCAGTTTCCACCATCCCTCTAGGTCCACTTTCCAGCTCTGCTGTCTCTCCAGCCAGTCCCGGGAGGAGCTTCCCTGGTCTCCCCAACGTCAGGCCATCAGCCTCCTGTGGCCCAAGGAAGCAGGTGAGTGTCTGCTGCAGGGACCCCAGCCAGCTGGCCTCTCGCCTGGCGCCTGGCACTGCCCAGTGACCAGTGCCCACAAGGTGTTCATTAACAGGAGCTGTGCCCAAGTGGGGTGCCCTGGGACATTTCAGGACACCTGTGAGGCAACAGGAGCACCATCAGATTTTGTTTCCTGTTTCTCATTCAAGCAGACAAAGTATTTTTATGTCTTTTCTGATTTGTCCCAGCCTGAACCATACTGTGTCTCATACGCTCCTCTCCCACACCCCAGGCCACGTGGCTCGCGGGATCTTGGTTCCCCAACCAGGGATCGAGCCCAAGCCCTCGGCAGTGAAAGAGCGGAGTCCTAACCACTGGACCGCCAGGGGATTTCCTCATATGCTTTTTTTTTTTAATTTTATTTATTTATTTATTTATTTTTGGGTGTGTTGGGTCTTCGTTTCTGTGCGAGGGCTTTCTCTAGTTGCGGCCAGCGGGGGCCACTCTTCATCGCGGTGAGCGGGCCTCTCACTATCGCGGCCTCTCTTGTTGCAGAGCACAGGTTCCAGACGCGCAGGCTCAGTAGTCGTGGCTCACGGGCCCAGTTGCTCCGCGGCATGTGGGATCTTCCCAGACCAGGGCTCGAACCCGTGTCCCCTGCATTGGCAGGCAGAGTCTCTACCACTGCGCCACCAGGGAAGCCCTCCTCATATGCTTTTAAGCTGAAGATAGCATCCGCGTACTTCTGTGCCTAGAGGGTTCCGAGCGTTCCATCTCATGCTCATTTCTTCCGTGGCTGCTGTGTTCCCTTAGCAGAAGGGAGCCTGAGGGTCCGCAGGGTCCCCCGCAGGGAGCCATGGGCTTCCCCGCCCCTTGATTGTCCTTTTTTTTTTCCCTTTCTTTTTCAAGTTTAATTCCCTTGATTTTTCTTATATGATAATGCTGCATGGTAGCCCCGTATCTGGAGTCTGGGTTCTCCTCCCAGGATCTCGAGTGGGTCTAAGACAGCAAATTCTGAGCAAAGTCTCCTTCCAGGGGTTAGCGGTGAGGACACCGTAGCTTGGACAGGACACGGAAGGTGGCCTGGCAGATGGCCCAGGTGGCCGTGGCCATCAGCAGCAGCTTGGGCAGGGGGACCAGGCAAGCTGCAGAGCTGTGGCAGAGGGGCCAGTGGGGCCTTGCTGGCCTTGTTCCCAGTGGCCTCCACACCGGGAGGTTGGAAGCTTGGCCAGGATGGGCCCTGCGGGTGGCAGCAGCAATTTCCTTGGAGCACTTGACAGCCACTGAGTAGCCTCCAGTGCCAGCCAGGGCTTTGACCTCGGCCCCTGGGTCTACTTCTGCAGGGGCATCACCTTCAGAACCTCAACTTTGTGGGACACCAGTGACCCCAGACTTCTCTGTGGGTATACTGGGTTGAACAGTGTCCCTCCAAAACTCGTGTCCACCCAGAACCTCAGAAGGTGACCTTGTTTGGAAATAGGTCTTTGCAGATATAATTAGTTAAGGGTCTCAAGATGAAATCGTCTTGGATTTGGGGTGGGCCCTAAATCTCATGACTGGTGTCCCTATCAGAAGAAGAGAGGACACAGGCACAGAGGACAAGGCCGTGTGAAGACAGAGGCAGATGCCGCCCTGAGCCAAGCAAGCCAGGCGTTGCCGGCCGCCGCTTCGAAGAGAGGCGTGAACAGATCCTCCCTTGGAAGGAACCAACCCTGACACCTTGATGTTAGGCTCTGGCCTCCAGAATTGTAAGAGAATAAATTTCTGTTGTTTAATCCAGCCAGTCTGTGGTCAGTTTTCCCAGCAGCTCTAGGACACGAACACAGTGGTGAGCGGCAGAGACAGCCCCAAGGAGTTGGCCCTCGACCAAAGGGCCCACTGGTGACAGGTGACCACCTGGTTCTCAGGTTTGCTCCACGGCTCCCAGGTCTCAGTCCTGCTCAGGCTCCCTACGAAGGCCCTGCAGGCTCGGCAGCGCTGGGCTGGCCACGTCTGTTCTCGGAGAAGAAGCGTCACACCCGTGCCTTCTCTCTCCCCAGATCCCAAGCCTCCGCGACCTCCCCTCCTGAGTGCCCCGGGCCTGGCTGTGATTGTCCCCTGTTCTCTAGTTACTCTCTCACCTGAGTCAGATGCTTCAGAGAAAGCCCAAGTTTTCAGGGTTTCTCAGTAATGTGATTGCTATGCTGATGCAGGTTGTGGGTGACCCTCTTGCCTGAAGGACAGCAATGGCTGCGGTGTGGTGTCTCTGCTGGTACAGTGCAAGCCCGCATGCCCCTGGGGCTTTCGTGCCTCTGGTGTCTGATTCAGGGCCATTCTCCAAGCTCCTCTCCTTCACCTTTTAATTCCAGTCCTGGACTGAGACTTTTGGGTTTTTGCCTCCTGAATTCAGTCTCCTCTGTTGCCACTGCCCCCCCCACGCCTCCCCCCACCCCCACGCCGTTCATTCCACCCCTCCCCATCCCGCACTGCCTCCAGGCCCTCCCCCCTCCCCTGCCCCGGAGCTGCCTTTGCGGCCCATCAGGTGTTGCCCGGGATCCTCCTGGGGAGAGGGTGGGCCACAGAGAAGAGCCTCCGAGGGCTTTCTCCTGCCAGGGGTCTCTCCTGTGGTGGCTGAGGATGCCGGGCAGCTCCTACCTCGGGACCAGACTCCCATCCTGGCTGGAACATCGAGCTGGGCCGGCTCGGAGCTCCAGGTGTGCCTCCTACCTGCCCCGCCGCAGAGCAGAGGCTGCGGCTCCCCATTCACCTTGTGTCCCAGGCCTTACGCCCCACAGCAGACGGCGAGAGGTGAGGAAAAGATGCCTTCAAAAGGGTCCACAGGACTTCCCCGGCGGTCCAGTGGTTAAGACTGCGAGCTTCCAGTGCAGGGGGTGAGGGTTCGATCCCTGGTCGGGGAACTAAGATCCCACATGCCAAGTGGTGTGGCCAAAAAAAAAAAAAAAAGAAAAAGGAGAGGGATTCCACGGAGGCACCTGGGGCTGATCCATCTGGAGAGACCACGAGCACTGAGCTTTTCTTTTTTTCTTTTATAAATTTATTTATTTTATTTATTTATTTCTGGCTGTGTTGTGTCTTCGTTGCTGTGTGCGGGCTTTCTCTAGTTGTGGCGAGCAGGGGCTACTCTTCGTTGCGGCGTGCGGGCTTCTCATTGCAGTGGCTTCTCTTGTTTCAGAGCTCGGGCTCTAGGCCCGTGGGCTTCAGTAGTTGTGGCACGCAGGCTCAGTAGTTGTGGCTCACGGGCTTAGTTGCTCCGTGGCATGTGGGATCTTCCTGGACCAGGGATCGAACCCGTGTCCCCTGCATTGGCAGGCAGATTCTTAACCACTGCGCCACCAGGGAAGTCCCACGAGTGCTGAGCTTTGTCTGCTGACATTGTCCCCGAGGAAGAGAAAGCAGCCCTGACAGCCAAGGGCAGGCCTGGCCCTCACAGCTTGGTGTTCTCCCGTGGAATGTAAACAATTGCACAGACCATCGGCATCAGACCAGGCCACTGTGTAACCGATCATCAAGGCAGAATCCTTCCATCCTCGTGTCTGAACCTGAACAGCGGCATCAACATTGTCCAAGCCGCAAAATGACCAAGCTTCCCCGACCCTGTCCCGGCCAAAGGACTGACTTCACCAATCACTGCTCTTACCTGCCCCAGGCTCTGCTCCCTGTAGACAAGGTTTACTGAGACACCTGGTCACAGAATCACCTGCCCTTCCTCAGAGCATCCAATCCAGAGCAAAGCCCACCTCCCCAGACCCATCACCCAGCACACACCCAGTACCCTAAAGTCCCAGGCGCATTCTCCTTCTAGGTAACAAGCGATTCACCCACCCTGTTCCCCCTCAGGATGCTCCTGTCCTTTGGCTGAAGAACATAAGACTATGAGAATGTTTAATGATTTAACATGGGGAATTGCACTAGTTCTGACGTGGCTGAGATTTAAGAAAGACTGAGTCCTTCCCCAAGGTTGGCAGAGGTCCTGTTCAGTCTTAGAAACAGGTAAACACGTTTTTCTCTTCAGTTGGTGCTACAGATGCTGTGAGTGGGGAGGGGGTAATGGAGGGGCCCCAGCAGCAGCTTGGAGAAGGAAGCTGGCCTCCGGTGTCCCTGCTCAGGAATGCAGCCACCTCCCTTACTGCAAGGTGGGGGGAAGGTGGGGGGAGAACCAGGGAGGCCCAGGCACTGGGGGGGGTGCTGTCATGTAGTTATCTAACTTTTACAAATTACATTTCCCACAAAGCCTTAAGGGCCTACTGAGTTAAAATCAAACAAACAACAACAACAAAAACCCAGCACCTAATCTGAGAGACACAGAATGCTGCCCGGTCCTTCATGTGCGGGAGGAGGTGACTCCCCAGGGTCACACAGCTAGTGAAAGACAGAGGCTCATTGGGACCCGGTGCATGTGATTTCCCACCCAGCTCTTTCCAACACAACGTGTTCTCGCCTATGGAAAAGGCAGGGAAACACCAGGTCCCTATGGTAACAGGACAGTATCCAGGGGTTGAAATTGGAGATTATAAAATCAACAAATATTGGTTGCCACTTGCCATTCAGAAGGTTTGGGAAATTGGAAGATGCACAAGGGAGACTGCAGGGGGTAACAGAGCAAGGACAGAGTCAGGTATCAGAAGACCCGCGCCCTCTCCCTGCTCTGCTGCTTGTTTGCTGTATGACTCTTGAGTTTTGCTTTCTTATCTGCCTGGTGGAGATTATAATCTGTGCCCCGCCCACCTCACAAAGCCATCACGAAGAAGGAAAGACAATGATTGCAAAAGTGCCAAAGCAGCATTAGTTAACTAATTAGTTAATTAGTTTTTTGCTGTCACTTGAGTTTTAAGACCTGATGTCTTCCCTCAAGGAGTTCACAAACTATTTCTTGTAAGAACAATGAAAAAAACAGTATAGGCTCAGTGCCAGAGAAGTGGCATGAATAACATATGCTCCAACAACTGTGCTCTGGGTTGGCTGGGTGATCTGGGGTGGTTTCCTTGAGCTGTGTCTTAAAGAATGAGTGGAAACTGGATGGGAGGCAGGGGAGTTGTGGGGGGTAATTTCAGAAAGAGGATTCAGGGCCAAATTATGAAGGATCCTGGATGCCAGGCTAAAGAATTTGGCACTAGGGAGCCATTGAATGTTTCTGAGGAGTAGAGTGACAAGGGAGGTGTTCTTAGAGATGAGACTCTGGGGGTGGTTCAGAGGATGATCGAGGTGGGGAGAGGCTGGAGGGAAGCAAAGAAGAGCTGAGGTTGTGGACTAAGGAGGATATTGGGGTTTGGAGGGTTGGTGGAAGAGGTGGCCTGTGCACCCCGGGTTGCAGATCTTTAGAGCCAGGAGAAATTCTCAGTTGACCAGCAGGGGGCGTGTGTGTAAAAGGGGTTTGAGCCTTCGAAGCAGAATTAGGTAAACTTGGCAAAGTTATGTTAACTAAAGTACTTTCCAGGAGCTGTTCAGTGAGAGCCTATAATTCATGGCTATGAAATAATGTTGTTTCCATGTAACAACTGTGTAGCGAGAAAGTCACTGGTTTGCTTCAGTTCCTGAATCTTGTACTCAGAATAAGAATGAAAATGAGTCTGCCGGAAAGCTGGACTGACAGGCAAACTCTTCTCATACACGGTCTGTCCCAGGCAGAAACTTCTCCTTAGCATGCGGAATTCCCTGTTTTTCCATTAAATCACCCAATATTGAAGGAGCATTAGTGATTTGATAGCACTGGGTGCTGGGGGCACAGCCCTGAGCAAAACAGGCAAGTCCTTGCTCTGCAGAGTTCAGTCTGAAGGGGAGAGAGATGAGAGAGGAACATTCCCAGAGGTGGGCGAGACCAGAGGGCAGGCTGCTCAAGTGGACCCTCGGAGGGACCATGAAGGGCCTGGAAAGAGCTGACTGTGACCGGGCAGAGGTTTTGGAGGGGCGGAGGGCAGTGGATAAGAGAGGCTGGCTCTCTGTGTTGTGTCTGGACAGATCCTCAGGATTAGGGGAGCGATCTGATCTACTTGGGGGATGCGAGGGCTGGCTGCTGGGCACAGGTGATTTCTCCTGGTCTGGAAGGAGCTTGATCCCCCAAGTGGGTCTTGGGGACATGTCTGTGCTGCTTGGGTCAGCACAGAAACTGTTGAGGTGGAGCCCCCTTGAAGATGTGTTCCAGAAAGAAGGACCATGAGCTTCAGAAGCTGAGGCTGGGGGCTGTCCGGTCACTTTCTTTCCCTAGTCCTGACCTTTCAGGTCTTCCTTCGATTTCACGGAACACTGCCTGTCTCCTTCCTGTAACTCCACCACTATTTTTAGCCAGAGTTAGAGAGAGTTGGCTGCAACTGAAAGAATTTTAACCTTTAAAAGGTCACTCAGGTTACAGTGTGGAGAACAGATGGGAGAATGGTCATCCAGACGATAGATGATGGTGTCCTGGAGAAAAAAGTGGTGTTTGGAAGTAGCGTCAACAGGACTTGGTGGGGGAGGATGGGTGAAGAAGGGGAGAGAGACCTCAAGAAGGATGCTCAGCTTTCTGGAAGGAGGTACCATTCATGCAGGGCTCAGGGGAAGATGATGCCTTTAGTTTTAGGGATGTTGAGCTTGAGGAATCTTGGGGACACTCCTGTGGGGTGTCACACTGGCACTTGAGGATCTGAAGTTGGACTGTGATATAGAATCGAGGGCCACTGGCATGGAGCTGGAAAGGGATGCTCCAGGAGACTGCCTGAGGGCGGAGGCCACAAGGAACAACAAGAAGGGGCTGAGAAGGAGCAGGCAGGGAGGAGTGAGGAGCTCGGCTTGGCATCTCATGGAAGCCAGGATGTAGGAAAGCGTGACGAGAGCTGCGTGGGGTCACAGGAGCTCAGCCTTGAAAGGGGCTCTGGGACTTCACAACCGGGGGCTATGGTGGGCCTGGTGAGAGCAGGGTCGCGGTGTGGCAGGGAGATCCCAGAGGAAGTGGACCAGCGTGGGGATAAGTCTTTCAAGTAGGGAGGTGAGGGAGAGGAGAGGAGAGAGAAGGAGGCTCTGAGGGGCTGTGCACCCAACTGAAGATTATAACTTTTAATAGGCTTCATTCATTCATTCATTCTACTGGTATTTACTGGATGCTCACTGTGTACCATAGCTGTTCGAGGTCCTGGGGACACTTCGCTAAACAAGATGGGCCAGTCCCTGTCATCATGGAGCATAAAATCCAGAGGGTGCTAGAGGAGAAATCATTGTCTTGAACAGTTTTATTGAGGTCTAATTTACACACCATAAACACACTCATTTTAAGTGTACGATTCAATGACCTTTAGCAGATTTACAGGGTTGTGCAGTGCTTTCCAGAATCCGATTTTACAGCATCTCCACTGGCCACACAAGATCTCTCATGCCCATTTGCAGTAACTCCCTATTCCTACTTCTAGCTTCCAGCAGCCACTAATCTACTTTCTGTTTCTGTAGATTTGTCTTTTTTGGACATTTCATATAAATGGAATCCTACAGTATGTGGAGTTTTTGTTCTTCTTCTTCTTCTTCTTCTTCTTTTTTTTTTTTTTTTGCAGCTAGCTTCTTTCACTTAGCATCATGTTTTTGAGATCCATGCATGTTGTAGTGGGTATCAGCATTTCATTTCTTTTTACTGCCTAATAGTATTCCATCATATGGATAGATATACCACATTCTATGTACCCATTACCAAGTTGATGACATTTGAGTTGTTATTACTTTTTTAGCCATTGTGAGTAATGCTGCTGTGAGCATTTGTGTATAAGTGTTAAGGCGGACAAATGTTTTCATTTGTCTTGCGTAGATATCTAAGAGTGCTAGGTCATAGGTAAATATATGTTTACTTTTTAAGAAACTGCCAAACTATTTTCCAAAGCAGGTGTACCATTTTACATTCCAACCAGCAGTGTGTGAGGGCTCCAATTTCTCCACATCCTTGCTAGCCCTTATTATTTGTCTTTTTAATTATAGCCATCCTTTGGATGTGACATGGTATCTCACGTGATTTGCATTTCCCTAATGACTAATGATGTTGAGCATCTTTTCACGGGTTTATTGACCATTCCTATGTCTTCTTGGGAGAAACTGTTTTAAAGAGGTGAATTTTCCATTCCTCCTAGGAGATTGTGATTTTTCTCTTATTCTTTGGTAGAAGATTCCATTGACTCTTCCATGAAGACTTTCCTGATGCTCTCGTCTACACTGGTCTCTCCTTTCTCTTAAATTTTAAAGCGTAAGTCAGATCATATCTGAGACTTAACGCCCTCCGAGAAAACTTCCCCTGTAATTTAGAATAAACTCAAGCTCCAGCCTCATCTCCCCACCGCCCACTCTCCCTTCTGCCCTCACTCCTTTTGCGGGAGCCGCAGAGGCCTTTGAGGGTGCCACGCCCACCACCGCCTCAGGGCCTTTGCACTGGCGGTCCCCTCTACGTGGAATTCTCTTCCCCTTGATCTCTGCGGGGCCGGCTCCAGCTCATCATTTGGGGCATCTTCTCAGAGAAGCTTTCCTGATCATCCTTCCAGCCACAATGTCTTATCATCTTCTCTGGCTTTCTTCAAAGCATTGATCGCTATCTGAAGTTATCTTAGGTATTTACCTGCTTTTTTAACTTTCTCCCCCGCAAAACCATCAACTCTGTGAGGGCACCACAGCCTCTGCTTGGCCCGACCCAGAGTATGGTACGCACTTGATGGATGACAGTTGAATGACTGGCTGAAGGAGTCTAAGGTGCCCGCTCATTCGTGCTGGTCCTCGCCCTCACCTGTGTGGCTCCTGCTGCCCCAAGGTCATGGCCGCGCACCCCCAGGCTGAGGTAAGGAAGACCTGGGCGGGCTGGCACTTGTCCTGCGTGGCTGGGGCCCTCAGTGGTCACTGTGTGAAGCACTTCCGGACAGCGTTAGAGCAGCAGACACTGGCGGCAGTGACAAGCCAGAGCAAGATCAAACGGTGTATGAGGAACGGTTTAAAACTGGAAGAAATTTAGTCTCGAGAAGAGAAGATTTAGGGGTGACACAAAATATGGAAGGGCCGGGAGTTCCCTGGTGGTCCAGTGGTTAGGACTCATGCTTTCACTGCAGTGGCCCGGGTTGAATCCCTGGTTAGGGAACTAAGATCCTGCAAGCTGTGCGGCATGGCCAAAAAAATTTAAAAATTTAAAAAAATTGAGGGGCTGTTAGGTGAAGAGGAATAATATGTAGTCGGGGTGTTTCAGAAGGCAGACCCAGGAGCAGAGGGCAGAAGTGGGACGGTAGATGTTGGCTTGGTGTAAGGGGGCCCTTTCTTGGTAGCATTGCTTGGGTGCAGAATGGGTCATCTTATGAGCCTCGCGTCTCAGGGAGGGTACCACTCCCAGGGGTGCGGTAGAGGGCATCCATCACGGATAAGACTGGCACAGGTGGCTGGTAGGGCCTCTCTGCCTCTGAGCCTCTAGGAGTTCCCTGAGCTGAAGGCGTGTGCTGTCCCAATGTTCAGAGGTGACCTAGAATTTTCATCTGGGGCTTAAGGGGAAGAGTCATTTCAGGGCATGGGGAGGAAAGAGAGCAGCTTGCCTGCGTCAGCCCAGCACCGCTGGCGAGGAGAGGACGGGCCAAGTTCTAGGGCCCTGCGAGCAAATTTTCTGTTCACTTGCTGAGTTGTGGAGTATCCCTCTCCCCCTCTGCCCCAGGGGATCTGCCCCACAAGGACAGGGACTTGTCATCTCATTCACCACAGCACCCAGAACAGTGGCCAGTGGATAGTAGGTGCTCAATAAATCTCTGATTTCAAAGCCTGACTCTGGAATCTGAGTCCCGGGAGAACCCTTGTCCACTGACTGTCTGTGTGGGGTCCACTCCATCATGTCTCTGAGTCTGTTTCCTTGTCTCCAAAGTGTGCATGATGACATGACGGTGATTGCCATCCTCACCTGCCAGCTGGGAAGAGGCAGTGGCCGAGCTTGTGCACCTGGGTCTGGGCTGCCCTGGTTGCTGTCCTGCTATTTTTATTTTTATTTTTTTTATTTTTAAAATATATTAACTTTATTTATTTGGCCGCACCGTGCAGCATGCGGGATCTTAGTTCCCTGACCAGGGATCGAACCCATGCCCCCTGCATTGGGGAGCATGGAGTCTTAACCGCTGGACCGCCGGGGAAGTCCTGCTGTCCTGCTATTTTTAGCAGCAGTGATCACAAAGCTCTGTTGTGGGTCCGCCTTCTCTATTCCCACTGTCCCCTGGGCAGCAGTCTCCAGGTCCCAACAGCTGGCTTGCGGAGGAGAGCAGCCCAGCTGGGGAGTGGGAACGTGTGTGCGAGTGCCAGGGGAGGGGGAACGGGCAGAGCCCTGGACTGGGTGAGGGCTGAGTCACAGCCATAAAAACTGGGCTGGGGGTGTGTCATGGTTACATTACACTCACTTCCTGCCCGGAGGGTGCTGTGTCCCATGCCTCCAGGCGAGTGAGCCCAAACAGAAAGGCTTTGAGAAAGCAAGGAAACAGGAGGACAAATGGAAAATTTCAGTGAACTGGCCGCCCAGGAATCCCTTCAGCTTGGAAGCGTTCTTGGAGCCTCAGCTCCCGTACCTGGAAAGGCCTGTCATTTGGCCTGGAGCAAGTTTCCTACTTACACGTACAGTGGAACCTGCAGGCATCCTGCTTCCCAGCCATTCATGCCCCATGCCCGCCTCAAGACCACAGCTCCTGCTGTTCCCACAACCTGGCATTCTCCCCTCCCCTCCCCCACCTGCTGAAATCCTGCCCATTCCTGAGGCCCAGTTAAACGACCACGTCCTTGAGTCTTTAAACCATCTTCTGACCCAGCACCTGCCACTCTTCTCTGCCTGCCCTTGACTTTTCAGTTCCACACAAGTGAACTCACTTTCACCTCTCACCTCTCTCTCCTCCCACTAAATCATCCTCACTTTTCCCCCCAGCTTGAGTATGGTTCTGGTGGCCTCAAACATTTCCATATAACTCCACACATATTTATCCAAATTTCTCATAGGTGCTTTTTCTTTTTTCTTTTTTTTAAATTAATTAATTAATTAATTTATGGCTGTGTTGGGTCTTCGTTTCTGTGCGAGGGCTTTCTCTAGTTGCGGCAAGCGGGGGCCGCTCTTCATCACGGTGCACGGGCCTCTCACTATCGCGGCCTCTCTTGTTGCGAAGCACAGGCTCCAGACGCGCAGGCTCAGTAGTTGTGGCACACGGGCTTAGTTGCTCCGCGGCATGTGAGATCTTCCCAGACCAGGGCTTGAACCCATGTCCCCTGCATTGGCAGGCAGATTCTCAACCACTGCGCCACCAGGGAAGCCCTAGGTGCTTTTTCTGACCTCACAGTTCTATGACACAAAAGCCTGTAAATACAAAGCTGAAAAAAAAATCACCATTCCTTGGTATTTACCTAAATGAGAACTTCTGTCCACACAAAAACCTGCTCAAGAAGGTTTATAGCAGTCCTATGCATAATTGTCCAAACTTGGAAGCCACAAAGATGTCCTTCAGTGGCTGAATGCATAAATAAACTGTGGTACATTCTGGCAATGGAATATTATCAGAGATAAAAAGAAATGAGCTATCAAGCCACAATAAGATGTGGAGGAAACTTATATGCGTATTGCTAAGTAGAGAAACCACTCCGAAAATGTAACAGACTGTATGACTCCAGCTCTACGACATTCTGGAAAAGGCAAAACTATGGAGACAGTAAAAGGATCAGTGGTTGCCAGGGGTTGGGGTGGGGAGAGAGATGAATAGGTGAAGCACAGGGGGATTTTAGGGCAATGGAACTATTCTGTAGGATATAATAAGGATGGACACATGTCATTATTCATTGGTCAAAATCCAAAGAATGTGCAGCACAAAACATGAAGCCTAATGCAAACTCTGAACTTATTTGATAATAGTGTATTAATATTGGTTCCTCAATTATAACAAATGCACCACACTAATATGGACGTAAATAATAGAGGAAACTATTGTGGGGGGTGGATGTGGGTAGGTGGGAACTCTGTACTTTCTAACCAATTTTTCCATAAACTGAGGGCACATTAGCAGGTGAGCGGGGGACAGCAGAGCAAGGAAGTGGGAGAGGGCGCGGAGACCACAGAGCAAGTGCCTGGAAACAGTGCCCGACATTGGGCCAGGCTCCAAGGCCAGTGCTCAGGGAGGCCCCCAGGCCAGGGGACACTGACGAGTGACATGGCCTCTGCTCTCCCCGTGCCCTCTCTACTGGGAGACTCGGCGTGGTGTGGGGTAGTGCAAAGGGTATGGCTTTGGAGCCAGACAAGAGCCTATGACCTTGGACAAGTCACTTTACCCCTCCGAGCCTCAGTTTCCCCAAGTGCAAAGAGGACTTGTCGTGAGGAAGCAGGAGTTCTCTTGTATAAAGCACCATTCTGGGGCCTGTCGCCATGGAAGGGGGTCATTTGGGTGGCGAATGTGATTGTTATTGGGGCCTGGGAGAAGCCAGGGCCAGTTCAGCCCCTTGGGCCCTCCGTGGACACCCAGCAGGTGATCTGTCCCAGCAGGTGCAGGGTGAAGGCTGCCTGAATGAGTGAGTAGCGGCAGTCTCCCAGGTCTGGTCCCCGGGAGCGCCTGGCCCGGGGACCCCACTCTCTGGGCGCACAACAAGAAAGCTGTGAGCTGTAATGAAGCCAGGCCGGGCTTGGCGGGCTGGCTTTCCCCAGGGTCCACAGATACTCCCATCAGCCTCAAAGAGTGCATGGGCCGAAATCTGAAACCCAAGCCACGGGCTAGAACCAGTTGCACAGAGGACAGAGTTGTCACAACAGGAAGGGCGTGTCTGAGCCTGCTGGAGGGACAGCCGGAAGCAGCCTCGGCCCTTCGCCCACCAGCCCCCCAGGAGCTGCCAGGACCCAGATGCCCAGAGGACAGCTCCCTGGAGCATGCCCTCGGCTGGCCGCCCCTGCCCTTGGTCTCAAACCATAAGGAGGGATGTTTGCCTACAGCCTTGAGGAATCAGCCTGTGCTCCACCTCGGGCTGACTGACCCCCCCCGCAACCCGCCGCCCCAACTCCCACTGCTCCCATTACCTGCCCCTCAGACCCGTCCTCCCAAGTCCTGCCCTGTGAGTCTTCCGGAATCTACTCAAACTCTGCTTTTCTCAGGAGCCCTCCGGGACCCTGTCCCCAGGGCACTGCCTGGGCCCCTCACCATCACTGCTCACAGCCGCCTCCTCTGGCCCCCACCAGCATTACTTGCTGGGAAGTGGGGAATGCGTGTTTTTCATTCCTGCCCAGCTCGATACCCGGCGTCACATGTCTGCTGTGTTGGAGGGAAAGGGGGGATTGCTGTGGGGAAGTAAGGAACACAGGAGAAGGAGCCAGGAAGCCCCGGTTTGCGAGGGTCTCTGGCCCTGGCTGCTGGAAAACCTCTGGTAACTCACCTGACTTCCCTGGACTTCCACCTCCTCACCTTAGACGCAGGGAAGGACTCACCTGGTCACCCTCTGGGGTCTCTGGCTTTGATGTTCTGTGGCCCCCAAACAGCATCCTCCGCCAATCTCTCCCACCCACCCCACCCCCTGCCCAGTACTGCACTCCAATGTGAAATGTCGCCCCTCCGCCTGTTACCCTGCTGACCCCCCATTCTGAACTACTGTCCATTATTCATGCTCCTGGAGAAGAAAAGGAATAGTCCTTCGTCACACACACTTCTGAGCACCTGCCACGCGTCATACACAGCTCCAGTTCAGATGGTTCAAAACCATCCGTGACCTACCCTGGCAGGCTCTGGTGTGGCTCTACCATCTGCTGCCTGGACCCAGAGAGAGGAGAGAGTGGGTGACCGTGGGCAGTCCACAGGGCACAGGAATTTCTTGAGCTTGACGTGGAGTTGGCCTCCCCAGCCCCCTGCCCACAGTGGGGCTGTCTGGATGGGAGGGTGGATTCTGACGGATCTCAGACTTGGTCGGAGTCTCCCACAGAGGGAGAAGTGTGCACAGGGAGACCAGGCGGGGGCAGGAACTGGGCCTGGGAAGAGGAGAGGGCTGCAGGAGTGGGAACACAGGCAGCAGGGTGGGGCGGCCGGTGATCTGGAGGGATGGTGCCCACATTCCTTCGTGGGTGATGATGCCAGTGAATCTGGCACTCACTTGGGCTGGAAGTCCACCTTCCCTGGACCATGCTCGCTTTTGGGAGCAGCGCCCCGTGGCTCTGCTTCTTGTGGGGCAGGGGGTGCAGAAGAGGGAGAGGGAACGGGAGCGGGCACGTCCCCTGGGCCCTGCCAGGCCCCTCCCCTGCCTGCCCTCCCCTTTACAGATGAGGAGGGGCTCCCCGCTCCACCTCCGCACTGCGCGCCACGTGGGATTTAGTTCCCCCACCAGGGATCAAACCCCTGCCCCCTTCAGCGGAAGCACAGAGTCTTTTTTTTTTTTTTTTTAATTATTATTTATTTACTTGGTTGCACCAGGTCTTAGTTGTGGCAGGTGGGCTCCTTAGCTGGGGCACGTGGGCTCCTTAGTTGCGGCATGCATGTGGGATCTAGTTCCCTGACCAGGGATCGAACCCGGGCCCCCTGCATTGGAAGTGCGGAGTCTTACCCACTGTACCACCAGGGAAGTCCCAAGGAGGCACTTGATGGTTTGGGCCAATACCAACATCAGCATCAGTTGGGCGAGTGCCTGCTGTGCGCTGGGCACCATGCAAAGTCCTTTTCATCCATTAGCATGTTTAATTCCTCCATGCCCCGCCCCCAGCCCGGGCGGGTGGTGAGCCGCTGTTCCCCTGTCCAGATGAGGGCATTGAGGCTGGGAAGGGAGGTGACGTGTCCAAACCTGTGAACCTAAAACTGCTCTACAAAAACAAAAACAAAGCAAAAAAAGAACAAGGAACCCCTGAGCCTTTGCCTGAGTCCTAGGTTTCCCTAACTGTTGGCGGGGGGGTGGGGGGGATTCTTTTTTGCAAAGGATAAAACTGGGCCTGTGGCCCTCAGGCCTCTCCTCCTTTCCTCTGACACCAGGAAATGACCAGGACCTAATTAAATATTTAACCAGAGTTGGGGTGGAAGCCTGACCTCCAGCACTGCTTCTTGTACTCCTGCCGTGACAGTAACATTGAGCCACATATAATCCCGAGCCCTGGCTGAGGAGGGGGCCCAAGTCCCACCCACCTGGAAGTGCCCACGCCCAACCCAGGCGAGATGTGGACGCCCCCAAGGCAGAGCCCCTGTCCGGTGTTCACAGATAGTGATTCAACAAGTCAGGCATGGACACACGGATGAAGGTCACTCCTGGTCAGCAGAACCTTTGGTAATAGCTGGTCTGGGGGCCAAGAGCAGTCCTTGAGGGCTCCCCACTCTCTCTAACTGTGGTTTCAAAACCTCTTTATGTTTTTAATTGTGGGAGTCTTTCCATGACATCCTACATGTAATCAGTAGCAGCATTTTATTGGTGTACATTTATTTTATAATGTAAGTATTGGTGTACAACTTCTTTTAAAAGTTCAAGTTCATAACATTTACATATTTTAAATGAACCAATATTATAAAATTAACCAATAATAAGAGCAAGGTTACTTTTTTGATGAATACACAGTTTGAGACTGCTCCAGTTCTTTTTGTTTTGTTTAGTTTTTTACAGATTTTTTTTCATTTATTTATTTTTTGGCTGCATTGGGTCTTTGTTGCTGTGCGTGGGCTTTCTCTAGTTGCAGCGAGCGGGGACTACTCCTCGTTGTGGTGCACAGGCTTCTCATTGCAGTGGCCTCTCTTGTTGCAGAGCATGGGCTCTAGGCGCGCAGGCTTCAGTAGCTGTGGCACGTGGGCTTCATAGTTGTGGCACGCGGGCTCAGTAGTTGTGGGGCACGGGCTTAGTTGCTCCATGGCATGTGGGATCTTCCCGGACCAGGGCTCGAACCTGTGTCCCCTGCATTGGCAGGCGGATTCTTAACCACTGCGCCACCAGGGAGGCACGATTGTTCCAGTTTTTAAAAACAATTAACTTCAGTATCTAATTTTATTTTGTATCAAGGAAATCTGGGTTCACCGGAATAGATGCACATGACAACACTGTAAAACAAAATCTTGCTTTACAATCACAGGATGACCTTCAATTTATCTGATCTGGGAGCCTGAAAAAGGGTAAGATGATACTTTGGATTCAGAATGGAATCACTGTGGTGTTCAGGACCTCCTCATCCTCCTGAAATTCAGGGACTCAAGGAAGGAGTTCCTGAGGGAGTTTATATCTTTATCACATGGTAGAAAATACAATGTATCACATAAAGTCTGGGCATTGCCAGGCCTTCATTCAGAGTTTCAAAACACTCAACTTGAACCTATTTGTCTCATTGTTGATACTTGTTCCACTTTGGCACCAATGGCAACACTGTAACCCTGAACTCCCCAAATGAGCTTTTCCACTTAGTAAAAGTTAGGGTATCTGTCAGTGTCAGGAATAGAGCTTCAAACTGTGTGAGGCATAAGAACCAATTGAGGAACTTGTGGAAAATGGGGTGATCCCAATGCAGGGCATCCTGGAGATGCCCACTTTGGGAAACGCGATCCAGATGACGTGACCATATCTTGCTGACTTTGGGAGGGAGCAGCCTCCAGGCCCAGGGGTCTTGCCCAGTGGTGTTGAGTTGAGCGTGGCGCATGTGAGTGGAGCCGTGTACTTGCTGGTACAATTTTATGTGAGCAGACGCGTACAGGCCAGCATGGAGCAAAACAAAGCAAAGCAAGAAAGGCTGGGGTAATTGCCTCCTAATCAAGGACACATTTATACGGAATTCAGATCTTTACATGACTTGGCAGAGGAGAGCTTCATTCCAAGGTATATTCAGAAATGTGTTCCTCCGGCCTCAACAGTTAACACTTTGATGTCTCCAGAATATTAACAGTTGGTGCAGAGAGCATGTTCTTGGGCCCATGTTCTTTTTTTAATCACAAATTTTTAAAAAGAGCACTTTTACAAAATGCAAATAGGTCCTTGGAAAACACTCAACAACCTCTGGCTGTGCCAGCTATGTCCTAAGAGCATCACAGGTGTGATCTCAAGAATCCTTGGGGCTTCCCTGGTGGCGCAGTGGTTGAGAGTCTGCCTGCCAATGCAGGGGACACGGGTTCGAGCCCTGGTCTGGGAAGATCCCACATGCTGCGGAGTGGCTGGGCCCGTGAGCCACAATTACTGAGCCTGAGCGTCTGGAGCTTGTGCTCCGCAACAAAAGAGGCCGCGATGGTGAGAGGCCCGCGCACCGTGATGAGGAGTGGCCCCCGCTCGCCGCAACTAGAGAAAGCCCTTGCATGGAAAAGAAGACCCAACACAGCCAAAAATAAATAAATGAATAAATTAACAACAACAAAAAAAAGAATCCTTGCAGTTTCTCTAAGCGTTAGACTCTGTGATTATACCCATTTTACAGCTGAGAAAACTGAGACCTGGAGTGGCAAAGCAGATTGCCAGCATCACATGGCTACTCACTGCTCAGCTGCATGCTCCAGCCAAGCAGAACCCTCCTGTCTCCCTGGACAGCAGGATTTCTTGTCTCTGGGCCTTTGCCCGCATCCTTTCCATCCACTTTGGCTCAGTTAAATATCACTGCCTTCAATATTGTCACCCTCCAGGGATCACTGTGGTCACTCATCGGGGAGGCCTCTTTTAGACTCTACGTCCTTGCTGAGTCTTCCCAGGAGCACAAACAGGACCCAGGTCCGTCCCTCCCTCAATCCACCCCATCCCTTGCCCTGCACAGTCTCTAAACATTGGAAGTAATTGTCGATCAAATGAATATCTGTAACAGATTTTGATTTTTTTTTTTCCTTGGAAGACACATGTATATCACTGTACAAGAACGGTATCTGGATGTTTTAAATTTTTTGGAGAATGTTTTGTTCTCTGTGAAAGTATGTTTTAACATCGGCTCTCTGTTTATACTGGCTGTTTAGTGGGAAATGGCTAATAAAGGACCAGTCAGCCTTTGCCCCAGACTCAGGTAATGAGCACATTTTGCAAGAAGGAGGGAGCTAAATGACATTGACAAAGCGTGACCATGTTAACCGCTCAGATACTAAGCACTCACGCCTGCATCCAGAGCTGCTTCCCGTGCTTTTACCTGATTTGCCCCATTTACTCCTTGCCACAGTCCTGTGAGGTGGGCTCTGTCATCACCCCCGTGTTACAGATTGGAACACAGAGATGCACAGAGCTGCAGCGACTTGCCCAAGGCCCCTCAGTGGGGGAGGAGCAGAGGCAGGATTGGGCTCCAGGCCTGTTTGGATCTGACGGGAGGAGGCTGGGTGCAACACTGTGAAATGTTTGTGGGGGTCAAAGTTGGGATGCTCACAGCTGGGAAAGGGGCGCTCTCTTTGGAAAAATAGCCTGATAAGCTGCTGGAACAGAGACGAGACTCAAAGAGCTGAGCAAGTGTCAGAGTTCTGGTGAAAGAAATGAGAGGAATTTTGTTTTTGTCTTCAGAAGGAAGGGGAGAGAAGGGAGCCAGTGTGCAGAGGCCAGAGCGCTGCCTGGGTCACGTAGCCAGGTAGTGACCTCAGGGCCAAGAGGCCAAAAGGGCTCAGGAGGTGTCTCATGTTGCCAGGCCACTAGTGCCAGGGTGGATGCCTCCCTGTGGGGTCCAGTCTGCAGGAACCCCTGCTAGCTTCACCAGTGATCGGCATGACGGGGGATTATGTGAGTGTGTGTGCAAATGGAGACGGGGATGATGGCAAGGACCAGCGAACATGTGGGAAAGAGCAGGAGGCTGGAGGCAGAGGTGACGCACTTGTTCGGAAACCATGGGGAGACTCTGGATCTTCACAGGGCCTGGAAAAGCAGTGCACCTGGAATTTCCCCAGATCTCAGAGGTCTGGGAGACCCCAGCTGATGACTGGGTTCTGCACACATGGTCCAGAGGTGTTTTGGGTGGCAGAGTGGTCCCTGAGGGCTGAGTCCTGGAGAATGGCAGGGAGTTCTTGGTAGTAGCTGGTCCTGGCACAGCATGGTAGTGCTTTTTTAAAATATATATGTCAATTGTATCTCTTTTATTATTATTATTATTTTCATCGAAGTATAGTTGATTTACAATGTTGTGTTAATTTCTGCTGTACATCAGAGTGATTCAGTTTTACACATATATACATTCTTTTCCATATTCTTTTCTGTTATGATTTATCACAGGATATTGAATATAGTTCCCTGTGCTATACAGTAGGGCCTTGTTGTTTTTCCATCTTATATATAATAGTTTGTATCTGCTAACCCCAAACTCCCAATCCATCCCTCCCCCACCTCCCCTCCCCCTTTCTCTTTAGACTGTATGGATCCTTTTTTTTTTTGTCTTGATTTTATTTTTTTTTAACATCTTTATTGGAGTATACTTGCTTTACACTGGTGTGTTAGTTTCTGCTGTATAGCAAAGTGAATACATATATCCCCATATCCCCTCCCTCTTGCGTCTCCCTCCCACCCTCCCTACCCCACCTCTCTAGGTGGTCACAAAGCAGGTGGTGCCTTTCTTTTTCCTCTTTCTCAATTATTATTATCACAAGCACATTGCAACAGAACAAATACTTAAAAAGGGAAAAACCACTCTGTTTCTGGTCCTTGTGCAAATGTAGTAGCAGTTTTAGAGTCCCCGCCATTTCGTATCTGGCTTTTCCTTTTAACATTTTAGTTTAAGCGTTTTTCCATATTGCTGCACCATCGTCGTGATTATTTTCAAGGTGGTGATGTGGATCCACTTCAGGCCTGGGGTCTGGCTGACCAGGGTTTCTAATCCTGGCTCTGACATTTATTTATTTACTCCGGGCCGCCCCGCCCCCCACCACCCCGGCAAGTTACCTGGCATCGGTTCCCCAAACCCTCTCGTGGGCTCTGTGCACACGCGCGCGCGCGCGCGCGCACACACACACACACACACACACACACACAAACACACAACACCGCTCTCCGTCTTGCTTAAACTAAGCCGGCTCAAGTGAATCTGAGGAAGCCCTGATGACATTGGCTTCTGTGAGTGCCTTAGGGGAGAAAACTTTCAGAAACACTACCTTCCCTGAATTCCCAGTTAAGTGCGGTGCTACCCTCCCGCGGTCCCCACCTCTGGGCGCCCGCAAAGCCGAAACACTGGCTCCAGGGAGTAAGTCCTGCTGACCTCAACCTCTGAGCGACTCGAGGAAAGTGACCCCAGCCGCCCTCTCCTCCGTTAAGTAGGCGCTCCCTCTTTGATTGACAGAGGTAGTCACCAATGACGCCCAGGGGAGGTCCCTTTGGCGCGCTAGGGGGCGTGCCGCCTCTTCACTCCTCTGGCCCAATCAGGGACGCCGAAGGGGCTTTGGGGCGGGGCACGGCTCCCAGCAGCCAGTGGCGCGAGCACAGCGGGCGCGGCGGGGGCGGGGCGCTCGGGGCTGGCGGCAGAAGCGGCCGCGGCGGGGCAGGGCAGGGTCGGGTAGTTAGGCCAGAGCGAGGGCGGGAGCCGGGCCGGGGCTGGAGCCGGATCCGGGGCAGGAGACGCGGTCGCGGCCAGACAAGGGTCCACGGCGTATCGGGAGGCGAGCGGCGGCCAAGGTGAGGGGCACGCCGCGACGGTTGGGGCGCCGCGGGCGGACGCGGGGCGCTGGTCGGCGGCCGGGCCAGCGCCCTGTCAGGCCGCCACGCTGGGGCCGCGCTCCGCTCCCGAGGGCAGCCTCTGGGGCCGCGCCGCCGGCGCGCGAACTTCCTGTCGCTGTGGGAGGGGGTGTGTTCTGGGGCCACCACGGGCGCCGAGGGGCGTCCGGGGGCCGAGGGGGGCGCCAGAGAGGACGTTGAGGGGCCTCCGGAGGGCGGGTGGGCTGGGCTTGAGGAAAGCTGGGGGCCGAGGGGTGCGGGGTTGGTGCGGGGGCGCCACAGAGGAGAGGACGAGTTCTCGGGTTGAGGGCTTGCTGGAGAGAGAAGTTGGGGAGCGGGGCCCGCGGAGGCAAGAGCGCTGCTGCAGAAGGGGGGACGGACGACTTTAGGAGAGACTTGGGGAGGGGACGCGGGGAAGCCGAGGGGTGCAGGGGTTCCCTGGGGGAAGCGCGGGCGGCTCAGGGAGCCGCGCCGGAGGAGAGGGGGCCCGGTAGGCGCCGGTTGGAAGGCAGGGCTGGGCCCGAGGGTGGCCTGGAGGGGAGGGGGCGGCCAGAGCAGGCGGGACACATATGCGGATGCGCTTATTTGGGGCGCTTTGATGACCGTCCTCCATTTCCTTCCTTCCCACCCTCCCTGTCCCTCTTCTGGTTCTTTGGGGCGGGGGGATGGCAAGCCCTTCTTTGTGAGCATGTCCTAGGGCTGGGGGAACAGGCAGGAGAGCTGGGGGTGTTTGCCCTGTTGCCCCTCGGAGTTTTCCCAGACCGTCATTTTTAGAAACGTGAGTTGCCAGCCTGCTGGGGCATCCGGAGAGGCCTGGGATTGGAGAGGTAGTGATTTCTGCTGCTGCTCGATTTCAGCGTCTTGTTGGGTTTCAGCTCCGCCTGGGAAGGCTGGTTTTCTTTTCAGAGGAGTTGGTCAGGGCAGCGAGTTGTGCTGTCGCCGGGAGTCCCACACAGCTGCAGCCTTTGAGGATGCTGCTCTCGGGTTGGGTGCCTGAGGGAAGGTGGCCTTCAGGTGGGGTCTGTGCACCATTCCTGGGTCTTGTCTTCTCTCCTTTACCCCAACTGTCCTGTGTTTCTGTGGTTAAGGACGGTTGGCTGCTCAGAGTCTCCACGGCTACTCATTACTCCGTTTACCAAACACGCCCTGGCTGTCCTGATGAAAATCAGGAGACCAGCTCAAAGAATTTAAACCTGGGCTACAGGCGGTGAGCTCACACCAATTCCTTCCCTTCTCTGCAGTTCCTTCCTCTCCAGTTATCCCAATATGCTGAAGTTCTGTTTTAACCCAGGGCAAAGGAGCCAACCAGGTGCGCTCGGTTGAATGCCAGCCCTCCCCTTCTTGCATGAAAGTTCTTATTCCACTTGATTCACAAGCCTGTCTACAGCCTCCCCATAGAGGCATTGAATGGGAGCCAGTGCAACTGGGGTTTCTCTTGATTCACGTGGGAAACAATAATCTGTGTGCACTTAAACTTAATTCTAGAGTTTCACAGTCTCCTTGGTGAGGTTATGTTAGTTGAGATATGAGACCACTACATCAAAAACTTTTCTGTGGTGTGTTTTTCTTTTGACAATTGTCTTGAAGCTTTAAAGAAACTGGCCATTAGGCTGATGATATTTTTTACTTGGGAAAGTAACGTAACACAGAGGAATAGATGAGTGATTAGGTCTGCACTCTTAATTCACTTTTTTGGAGAAGAATAAAAATTCATTTGAATGGAAATATCATTCTTAGCTCATGCTGTTGGGGAACTGAAACTTCATTACTTTTAGTCTCAAATGTAGAAGATATAGGTCATAATATTTAAATGATCTAAAAGCAGGCATATATAGAAAGCTGTATCTGTTTTTTTTAAATAAATACTCCATGTCCTTTTTTATAAAGCGTGTTGATTTTTAAAAATTAATTAATTAATTCATTCATTTATTTATTTGTGTCAGGTCTTAGTTGGGCGCGCGGGCTCAATTGCCCCGCGGCATGTGGGATCTTAGTTCCCCAACCAGGGATCGAACCCATGTCCCCTGCATTGGAAGGTGGAGTCTTAACCACTGGACCACCAGGGAAGTCCCAATATCTAGGTTTTGAACATGGCTTGTTGCTGGGAGATAAAGTTGTCTTTCCCCAGTCTTGGATGCCCAGTCCAGATCTCTGATGGCCAGGCAATTTCTGGGGTGGGAGATGAGGGGCATTTGTCCTTACATTTTTTCATTTCTTATTATTCACTTGAAAGTCTGTGCAGACCAAGTTAAGGGCCTGGTGCTCAGGTTTCCTTCTTCTGACCAGGTCACAGCTGATTCCAGGATGTTATGGAATATCAAAAAGGTGGCACAGATTCCTTAATAATGGTAATGGCACCTTGTGCTTAGAGATCATGATAGCTTTTACCAAGTGCTCTCTGGCTACCCTTACCTGCACCTCCCATCTGACTCGGGCCTGCCTTATCTGCCATCACATTGTACTGGTGACTTTGTGGAGGCCACCCTGTAGATTATTTGGGTAATGACCACGTTCACATGAGCGATAGTGCTGGCTCAGTTTTTTTCCAATTGAGATTGTTTGGAAGTGCAGCTGCATACCTGAAGGCAGCGCAGCAGTGCCTTAGTTACGAAGTCCGTCAGTGTGCATTCCACAGGTAGAGACCTTACTTTATGGCCCTGGCAGTGATCCTTCGCATACCTGAAAGCATGTCAGTGCCTGAAACCTGGTTCCTGATGGGCCCAGTAGTGGGCCCTGGGATGGCTGTGTAGGAGTTCCTTGAGACTGGTGGTATTCAGACGATTATGCTATGCTGACTGGAGGCAGTGTTAAAAGAAGAATTCTCGGAGTATTCTGCGCAATGCAACATTCTTGGCGTATGTGTGGTTCCAAAGGTAGCTATTTGAGGGGCAGTGGCCATCTAAGAGCACAAGCTTTGGTATTTTGATTAAAAACACAAAATAACAAAAACTCCTTACTTAAGTTGTATATTAGCTTGTAGTCATTCCCATGATTGTATGTTTATCTGTTTGCTTAATAAAACAGAGCATCATGTAGTCTAGTTTTCTTGTTTCCTAGAATAAAATCTTTATTTTCAATATTAAAACCTCATCTGAGTGTTTCCTGACATTAGGCACTGAAAGAACAACATATGAGAATATAGAATGAATAAAACGCTATCTCAACAATCAAAGGCCTCAGAAGCATTAAGAAAAAAAAAAAAAGGATGGAAATTTTGCTATAACTTTAGAAACCACGTGTGTGGTTTTTGTTTTTTTTTAAAATTTATTTTTGGCTGCGTTGGGTCTTCGTTGCTGCGCGCAGGCTTTCTCTAGTTGTGGTGAGTGGGGGCTACTCTTCGTTGCGGGGCGCGGGCTTCTCACTGCGGTGGCTTCTCTTTGTTGCGGAGCACAGGCTCTAAAGCACAGGCTCAGTAGTTGTGGCTCAGGGGCTTAGTTGCTCCGCGGCATGTGGGATCTTCCCGGACCAGGGCTCGAACCCATGTCCCCTACATTGGCAGGTGGATTCTTAACCACTGCGCCACCAGGGAAGTCCCTTTTTTTTTTGTTTTTTATTTATTTATTTATTTAGCTATATGAGCTTTATGTGACTTTTTTCCTCCCTGGAATGTGGGATAGTAGAGGGGGAGGAGCATAGATGGAGACTAGGAACCCTGGGCTCTGTCCAGCCTTTTCCTGAGTAACCCTGAGGCCTAGGACAATTGTGTATCTTATGGTCTCAGTTTTCATGTTTGTAAAAGGAGAGCCTTAGAGGTTCTTAACCTTTTGAGAATCTGATAACAACTATGGACTTCTTCCCAGAAGGCACACTTGTGGACAGCATCAGAGGCCTGGACCCCAGATTAGGAATTCCTGGATCATCCCATCTCTAAGCTCCCTGTCACCTCTGATATTCTGTAATCCTATTTTCCTGGTCATCTTTGAGCTAATAATAATGATGACTTGTATTTATGGAAGACACATTCCAAAGCATTTTCACCTCTCATTTTTTGTCCCCAAAATATTTCTGAACAGCGTGGGTGGTGATGGTTATTCCTTCTTCTGATGGAGGAAGGGGTACCAGACCTGTCCACCACTTTAGTAGCATTACACAGCCAGCGGCCTGTCCTGGGACCAGAGTCAGGGCTCCTGGTTGCCAGCTTGGGGTTTTTCCATTAGGTTTTGCTTCCTTGGTGGTTGGTTATGTTTGGCAGTGTAAATATCCCAGAATGTGTCGCTTGCAGAGGAAATACTTGTGCATTTGCTGAAAGGACTGTTTTTTTGTCTGAATTTGGATCACTAAACACCTTTCTGCCTGACTGTCAAAAGGTTACTTATTTTGTTTTTGTTATTTTTTTGTGCCATACTTTTCATAGGGAAACATTTGTGGGACTTGAGCGTTTTGAGCAGAGTTGTTTAATGTTTATTGATTAAAGAGTACATTGAGATGATTACTTTTCAGTTGAGTGGCACTTGAGAAACTTGTGAAATAAATGTTAAGTGAAAATTCCAAACATTTGACTTGTTCTGTCGAATATGTCCTCACAGATGAGACTTTTCCTGCAGCCTGAGAGGCCCCTCCCTAGGCCCAGAGCCGCTGGGTGGGTTTGAGAGTTGGGTGTGGATTGTGCCCATGACCATGACTATCCCACAGTGACTTCTTGTGGCCTTCTGGCCAGATTCTGAATATTTTAGGGACTGGTTTTTTCCAGTTTATTAACAGAATACAGTGTATCAGCTATGTAAAAGGCTTGTGTAAGCAAAAGAATACTAAACTTTAAAGCCTCACAGATGTTAAATGGTTTATTCCTGATGAAAAGAATCATCATAATAAAGATGTTTTGAATAATCAGACATGGAGGTAATAGGCTGGTATACAGTAGGTACCACTCAAATGTGGTATATGTGTGTGTCCTCCAGTCTTCCTATTATGTTACGTCTGATACCTGTAAGGAGATTGGCCGACATCATTCACTTTCCAGGCATGGAAAAGGGTATTTGCTCATTTCACACTGCATTTCTTTAGAATACTGGAGAGGATGAGGCAGACATGCACAGCCTCACTGACATCGAACATAAAGCCTGATGTCATGTGTCAGCTTCCCTAGGTGAGTTGCTCGCCAGAGAGGCATTGGTGAGGAGATGAGGCTGTTAGAGGGCAAGGCCCACGATGAAGTGTGAACTCCAGGCTGCCGCCACTGTGCAGGGATGGCATCCAGTTAACTACACAACCTGCCGTGAGGTCTGCTAGTATTCACGGGCCCTTCTCTGACCAGGAAACTTGCATCTGTTGGCTCTTTTCTTCCAGAGGCCTGTCTGTGATTTATATATTGATAGAGCGGCAGAGTTGTCAGTAATGAGCTGGGGAACTCCATTAGGCTGCTGTGTCGAAGTACCTGCTTTTTATTTAAAGTTCACTCCCGGGCTGAGTGTTTGGAAGGAGTGTATGCCGATGACGGGAACTGGGCAAGGTGGGTTGGTGGGAGCCTTCCTGGCCACTGTGTGTGCTGTGCCCCTGACGCTGTCTCTCCTCACAGTTCTGGGATCCCGAGATTCAGGTGACTGTTAGTCAGGAGGTGAGCTTAGAAGCAATCCCATCTTTGTGACAGTAGCAGATAGGAGTGTGTACAGAGTTGGGGCAGACAGAGGAGGGTGGATCTGACCGCCCTCAGGACACTGCACAGAAGCTGGCCTTCAGGGAGGTGACTTCGGAGTGGTTTTGCCGCTCTCCAGGCAGAGGCACGGAGTTGTAAAGAACGTGGGGGTGTGAGGGGGCTGCTGAGGGTGGAGGGGGAGAAGGCTGGGTGGTCAGACTTCAGGTGTGTGACCTGCCTTGCAGGCCAAGCTCAGGTTTGGACCTCCTCCTGAAGGGTGGAGTTCAATGGGGAGCTGTTGGGGGCAGTAGACACAGCAGGTTGAAGCCCTGCACAGACGTGAGAGGTCAGGTGAGAAGTCAGAGATGCAGGTGGGGGAGGGGTGATTCAAGTGGCTTATTTTAACAAAAGTCACTTATGTCCCTGGAGGCTCAAGGATTAGTGTGGAAGTTCTTTTTTTTTTTTTTTTTAATTATTTATTTAATTTATTTATTTTTGGCTGTGTTGGGTCTTCATTGCTGCACGAGGGCCTTCTCCAGCTGCAGTGAGCGGGTGCTACTCTTCGTTGTGGTGCGCGGGCTTCCCATTGCGGTGGCCTATCCTGTTGCGGAGCACGGGCTCTAGGCACGTGGGTTCAGTAGTTGTGGCACATGGGCCTAGCCGCTCCACGGCATGTGGGATCTTCCCGGAGCAGGGCTCGAACCCGTGTCCCCTGCATTGGCAGGCGGATTCCCAACCACTGTGCCACCAGGGAAGCCCAGTGTGGAAGTTCTTAGGAAGCAGTGCTAAACTCTGATGAGAGGGGCTTCCACAGTAGGACCGGCGTCAGTCTTAGCTCAGTTCCTTTGCCTGAATTTACGTTTTTAGTTGGTAATACAGCAGCTGCCTGGGTTCTGCTTCTCTTTTCATATGGTTTATGCTCACAAATCCATGCAGTTAGTGTGTAACTTTCACCGCCAGTTCCTGCAGAAAAAAGGTAGTATTTGCAGTAAGGTATAGGAAGTAGCATGGTTTCAGAGCCACACAGCCCTGGGTTTGAGTTCCAGCTCTACTACTAGGTAACCGTGGTCTTCCTTGGCCAAATACTTCAACATCCCCAAAACCAGGATACTGACAGCCCCCTCCTCATACGACTTGGGGAGGGCAATGTGAGGGGGTGGACCGTAGACCCCGAGAGCTCAGCCCCTGTGCCTGGTTCATGGTGCCAGCTCAGTAACTTTGGTATCGCTCAAAGTGCAGTGTCTACTTGAGTGAGTTTGCTAATTAAGAGAAATATACGTTTAAAGGGCTCAAACTGATGTTATATTATCCAATGCTATTGAAAATCCTTCTAAGATGTGTTATTCTTTTCTCAGCCTAAGTGTATTCAGTGTACTCGGACCTCTCCTTGGTGACTCAGGGTCACAGGGATGCTGTTGAGATTGTCGGCACGGATGAGGCTTCTGACCCTGCATGGAACACCCTCCCATCCCGCGCCCAACAGGGCCTGTCTTGTCTCTTCTTTCCACCTCCAGGCTTCTCTCTGATTCTGTCCCCTTTGTTGGGGTGAAGGCCTGAGGGCGATCTTTTCTTTCCTGGGTTTTGAGGGCAGCCCTGCCACACAGAGGCCTTGCTCCCATCTGGGATGGTGATTCTGTGCTTGAGTTGAATGTTACCTAGGTTATAGAAAACCTGACATTTGGTGTTGTGACTAGCCTTAGTGACTCAGAATTGGAAGGGACCATGTGTGATGGTGACAGTAGCTCATACTTAAGTAATGAAAAATTTAAAGGCTTGAAAAAGCAAATTGTAAAGCAATAGGTATACTCATCACAAGTGTAAAATATTAAAACAATATACAGCAACTGTAGTGAAGGTTGTAGAATTACGGAAAGTTTCTCCTTGATTTCCAAACTGTTCCATTGCCCTTTTACTTTTAGAATTAATATTTAAGTAATGACTTGACTCTGTAATTAAAAAAAAATTTATATATATAAATGGCTTGATTGTGTAGGCATTTTCAGTTTACTAGGAATTTTCCCATAGTCCTGATTTTGTTTTCAGAACAGCCTTGTTGGTCTGCTCCCCTCTTCATTTTTCAGAGGAGGATAAGAGGGAGGACTGGAGGGTCATTGGTTTTGCCTGAGGCTGGCCAGCCAGGACCCCAGGTGGGCATCAGCCCAAGTCTATAGCTCTTAGAGAGCCTAGTTATGGGGGTCTCTGCCGGGGCCTGCAGGGTGGTCTTTCACATATAGAATAAGCTGTGGCTAGTGCTTTGAAGTTTCCTATTGAATAAATGAAATTTTATTATTGTAAAGTGATACCCAAACCATAGTTTGTGAACATTTTCATATTTTAAACTACGTTTGTGTTCCATTGTATCCAATTACGTTGTCGCCAACTGAGCGTGCCAAGTCTGTGAGTTGTGGTCTTCAGAAGAACCACAGAGCAGGCTCTGCACCCCATGTGGACCTCCAGGCCTGCTGTTAGTGGGTTTTGTAGCTGACTGATTGCTGGAGGATGGAGCTGGCCTACCTGGGTACTGTTTAGCTTGGACATGACAATGTTTTAATTAAGGAAGCAATTGTGCCCTCTGCACCAGTGAAGGTAACCATCAGCTGAGGAGCATGGGCAGCCAATGAGGAGGGTAGATCAGGGGCAGGGCATCACCGGCTGGGACAGGCCTCTGGGGGTTTCTGAGGGACCATACAAGAAGCTTCACACTCCTGCTCATTTAATTCTTGCAACAAGATAAAGTTCACTTTACGCATGAGTAAACCAAAGCTCTGAGAGATGAAGTGACCTTCACAGGGTCACCGGCAGAGCTGACCCTCAGCCTGGCTCTGAAGCCACAGTTATCTGCTGTCTTGAATAAGTGGATTCTGAGTCACTTGCCCTCAAATATGAAAAAAATCTTTAAGTTAATCTTCCTTCCCCACTTCTCAGAAACATAGAAAAGAGGCAAGTTATGTGGTCTTTTGTTTAAGACAGGATCTATGCCTACAACTAACTTGATTAAGATAATCCAAAAGTTTGCAATAATTTACGAAATGGGGAGATAAGGGCAGAAAGGGAGAGGCTTCTAAACAGTCCAGAGCTCCTGGCTTAGGTGGGAGTGCTCTCGCCTCGCCTTGGTGTCATATGAGATTGAAAAAGCACTTACTTAGGGGAGGGACTTTCCTGGTGGTGCAGTGGTTAAGAATCCTTCTGCCAATGCAGGGGACATGGGTTTGAGCCCGTCCGGGGTCCGGGAAGATCCCACATGCCACGGAGCAACTAAGCCCGTGTGCCACAACTACTGAGCCTGTGCTCTAGAGCCCGCGAGCCACAACTACTGAAGCCCGCGCGCCTAGAGCCCGTGCTCCACAACAAGAGAAGCCACCACAATGAAGAGTAGCCCCCGCTCACCACAACTAGAGAAAGCCTGCACGCAGCAACGAAGACCCAACGCAGCCATAAATAAACAAACAAATAAAAAATTTAAAAAATAAAAATTAAAAAAAGAGAAAAAGCACTTATTTAAGGGAGAAGAAATTACATTTCTGTAAAGCATTCATTTGCACTACACTTTGTAAAAGAGCTTCACATTTTGTTGACATTGTGATATCAAATGAACATCATTTGTACAGGTAATTTAGAGCAGATCTTTGTTTTTATGCTTGTAAATATTTGTCACTTTTGTGTCAAAAGGCTTTTTTTTTGTTTTGTGTTTTTGCTTTCTAGTCTTTTAAAAATTGAAGGTACAACATAGGAAATAGAGTTTTGTTTTTTTTTTAATAAAGAACTCTGTATTTTACTTGGCACATGCATAGGGGTTTTTATGGATCTTAGAAGCAGTAGCTGCCACCTACTGACTACTTTGTTCCACACTTCAGAAGAGGCAAGAGGCATTGCCTCTGTCTGTCCTCACAGCAACACTCAAGACTCTGAGGTTACCAGTTTGAACATGAGGGCCCTGCAGGTAGTGAGATCATGTGCTTAGTCCAAGGTCATCAGTGTTGTAAACAGGGGAGAGAATTTGAAGCCTGCACTGGCTACATGGGGTTGTCCCCTTCTCGTCAATCTACACTGTCACAATTGTATTCTTCAGATTCCCTTATTTTATCAAATATCATGTTTTTATCATTGTCCTTAAAAAGGTTTTTAATGGTTGTGTAATCCTGTTAATGTAATGAGGTTAAAACATTCTCCTAATGCTGGACATTTTAGGTTATTTCCACTTTTTTTTTTTTTTTTTTTTTGCTATTGTAGATGAATTTGCAGTTTACAGTTTCATTTTTCTTTTTTCATTTGTGTAATTAGTTCCTGGGTATAAATTCCCAGAAATAGAAATCTTGGATTAAAGGGTATGAACATCTTAGAGTGTTTTGAAAGCCTACTCCGTTGCTTCTGGGTTTATCTTTCTGATACTTATGGATGAAAAAAATTGAGGGATTTTTTTTTTTTTCTCTCTAAAATGCTTTGGCCTTTAGAACTTCCAAGTATCTGTGAGATAAACTTTTGTGAGGTTTTCTTAAATGAGTCACATTTCCTCCTAAGTTTCTGGATATCATTTTACTTGAATTAGATGTTTTAACTTTCATAAACAAGAAACAGTCTTTGAAAAAGTCCTTACTACTTTCTTTATTGATCATCTGAGCCAATGTTCTGCATTCCCTAGGTTGTAAATGTTTATGGTTGCATTCCTTCATCAATTCAGCTGTCATGATACTCTGAACCACAGTCTCTCTGAACTTGTTCGTCTTTTCTTCTCCTCACTTGAAATACGCATAGTGGGAAAGACCATGCAAGGTTGTTTCTGCTGGTATCGTCACACATCAGGACAGCCTGGGGGATCTTGCGATCCTTTGGATTTTGCCTGTGTAGCTTCTAGATGCTGCTCTCACGGACATTCCTACCATTGCTAGAGGCAAACATCTCAGAGAAGTACTGGGAGGTTTGTTTGGCTGCAGTGCGCAGCATGTGGAACTTCCCCGACCAGGGATCGAACCCGTGCCCCCAGTATTGGAAGCACGGATTCTTAACCACTGGACCACCAGGGAAGTCCGAGAAGTATTGGGAGGTTTATAGTGTTGGTGCTTACACTTTTTTTTTTTTCCTTTTCTTTTCTTTTTTTTTTTGTCTTGTTTGTTTTTCTGTTCTGAAGTCACTGTGTCCTTTACCATGTCCCTTCACCATGGGCTGGCTTACTTTTTCACCTTCCATTGTTCCTTAGGTATTCACCTGAAGATTAAGTGGAGTCCTGTTTTCCTGGTGGTTCATTTTCAGGGTCTGCAAAGGAAAAGGTGCTTAGCAGGGACAAGGAGGGCCCCAGGTGGGGAGCAGTGGCCAGACCTCAACTCTCACCCTCGGGTTCTCTCCCTTGGATTCCTGCTGTGCGTCCATCACACTCCTCCACCCCCAGAAGGCTGCTTCCTCTTTAGTTCTCTGGCCTCATCCTGGGCAAAAACTCCTCTTTTCTTGGTTCCTCTTATCCTAGCTAAGAAAGTCTGACGTTCACAACACAACAAAACAGAAAACATTACTATGTACTAAGGTAGAAATAAGAGGAAATAATCACAAACAACATGGAAGCATAACAAGAGTGTTGTTTCTCGGGCACAAGTAGGTTTTTGATGCCAGCACTGTAGGGCTAGTCTGACTGCATTGGCTCAGCTCGGTGCTGCCTAGCTTCCTGCTTCCCCTCCCCACCCGTTTATTTAGTCAATAAACCCAAATTTTAGAGTAATACTTTGCTCTGTGCTGGGTAATCTGTGTTTTTATCACAAGTACGGAAATTGTACTTTGCCCTGGTTTCCACAGACGCCTAAACATGTGTAAGTTGGCTGTTGCCTGGGCAACTGGCCGAGCTGTTGGCTGTGTGTGTGGTGAAGGCTCTGGTAGAGGCTGGGTGGAAGCACCAAGGCATCCTTATGGCTTCTCAACCAAGCTGGATGGTAACTACCAAGCCCCAGGGGCACACGCTTTTGGCTTCCCTTTGTCTTTTCCACGTTTCCTGTTTTATTTCCTGAGAAATCTCTGCCCAATTGCCCCAGCTTGGCAGGGTGTGGCATGTAATGGAATGGGGCTACTTTATTTCAGGACATGGACCTTTGGACCATGAGGCATGATTCCTTAGCAGCCTTTAACCCCAGCTTTATTCTGGGTTGGACAGGTGCACATTGTTCCATCAAGTGTCTTCTGCTTCTTAGAACTGGGGCCGGTGACTGGAGTCCAGAGCTAGGCCTTGCCTGAGAGTCCCACAAAAAAAGGGCCTTGAAGTGGGGCCTGAGGTGGTAGTCCTGGCCATGCGGAAGTCATGGAAAAAAAATAATTTGATTGGATAATTGGAGTGCTGCAGTATGCCTCCTTTTATGAAAACCGAGTGAAGTGGTTGGTATAGTACATTCCAGACTTTTTTTATCTTTTGGATTTCTTTCTTTCCTTCTTGCTCTTGCAGGTGTGGGTCTGAAGTTGCTTGATTGGGGGTGGGCTGGGCTGGGCTGTCTCATTGTCTCCCTTTATTTTTAAAAATTTATTTATTTATTTATTTTTGGCTGTGTTGGGTCTTTGTTGCTGTGCGCAGGCTTTCTCTAGTTGCAGCGAGCAGGGGCTACTCTTCGTTGTGGTGCATGGGCTTCTCACTGCGGTGACTTCTCTTGTTGGGGAGCACGGGCTCTAGGCGCACGGGCTTCAGTAGTTGTGGCACACGGGCTCAGTAGTTGTGGCTCGCGGGCTCTAGAGCGCAGGCTCAGTAGTTGTGGCACACGGGCTTAGTTGCTCCACGGCATGTGGGATCTTCCCAGACCAGGGCTCGAACCCGTGTCCCCTGCATTGGCAGGCGGATTCTTAACCACTGCGCCACCAGGGAAGTCCCTCATTGTCTCCCTTTAAAGTTCAGACAAGTCACCTTCCTTGAAGCTTTTTTTTTGCTCCAGAATTGGAGCAAATCTCCAGAATTGTTATTTTGGACTTGTGCTTTTTTGTCTATAACTTCCAGTAGGAACTTACAGGTTCATGAAATTTAGAAATAGTTGAAAATAACATGCTCTCTTAACTAACAAGTAAAGAAGCAGGGAAAAAAAAACCCCCAAACCTTTAAATCCCTGCCTTACAGAAACTTAATGTTAGTGGTGTGATTGGAAGAGGCGCAGGCCCACTCTCAAGAGGCGAACTCTGTCAGCAACCTACCCCCCACTGCACCCCGCCCCAGAACTCCTGGGGGGGTGGGTAAGAAGAGGGGGCTTTCCCTCCCTGGGGTAGGGGTAGAAGATTGCCAGTATCTACAGGGGCTGCAAAGGCTCCTGCTGTAGATGGGGGGCTGGCTTTTGGTCCCAGGTTGCTCTCCCCTGTAGGAGGGCCTTCTTGGAGCAGTGGGACAAGCGCTGCTGAGTTCTGGTTATGGGCCAGCCTGATGTTCTGTGCTGCAGGTGTTACGTGGTGAGTTTATCATGTCACGAGCTCTGCAGGCAGATTGCCTGGGCTTGAATCCCAGTTCTGCAATTTATGGTGGGTCCTTGGGCAAGTTACTGATCTCTCTGTGCCTCAGTTACCTCACCTCTAAAATGGGGATAATGATAGGATTGTTGTGAGGACTGGATGAATGGGTATGTGTCCTGTACTTGGTTGGGGCAGTGCTGCACTTTAAGAGCCCCATTTAGTGTAGCCATTGTGTGCCTCTGAGCCTCCCAACTGTCCTGCCACGTGACTCTTTGATTCTCACTTTACAGTTGAGAAAACAGGCTCACAGAAGCTTAATAACTCCTTAGACCCAGATCTGCCTTAAGGTTCTCTCTTCAGTGCACTGGTGGTTCCCCACAGGGACCCTGGTTCTCCAGGACGCTAGGGGATGATTACAAAGGGATGGCTCACTCACAACTATACCCACCAGGCATACTTTGTAGGGGGATTTTTTTTTTTTTTTTTTTACTGCCCCTGTACACAAGCAAAGACACACAGACACACAAAACATTTATATGTTACTGTATAAAAATGATGGCTGTGCTTACGATGAATAAAATACCAATTCATTTTAAAGCTTGAATTTATTGTAGCCTTTTGTCACCTTGATTTCCTCAATCATTGAATGCGAAAAGTACTATCGTCTAGGGATCTAAGGACATTGTTAATATTAAAAAAGGGTCCTTTTGGGGGGAGAATTCAGTAGATGTTTATTGTTGCCCTTTTCTTGCCCTGTATTTTTTTTTTCAAATTAAAAAAAAAATTATTTATTTTTGGCTGCATTGGGTCTTTGTTGTTGCACGCGGGCTTTCTCTAGTTGCGGGGAGCCAGGGCTACTCTTCGTTGCGGTGCACGGGCTCTAGGCACGTGGGCTTCAGTAGCCGTGGCACGCGGGCTCTAGAGTGCAAGCTCAGTAGTTGTTTGCCCTGTATATGTCCTTCTGTATGTCTGGCATCTGCATGCCTCCTCAAGGCTCAGGGCATGTTGTGGAGATGGAGTCTCCATTGCGGCTGGGCCGAACTGTGAGCTGGAAGCAAGGTTGGGAGCTCAGAATCCATACCAGCTTCAAACAGGAGGAATATCTGAAGTCTCCATGGGAGCAAAGAAGGTCCTTACACCTGAGGTATCTTGAATTCTGCTGGATCCCTCGATTCTCTGAAGCATTGATTCTGGTTCACCCTCACTAGTGTCTCCTAGGGTGCCTTCCTGGGGCAGAGTGATACATATATATTTTTATTTTTATTTTTTATTTTTTATTTTTTCATATATATTTTTAATTTTTATTTTTTAAAAAATATTATTTTATTTTATTTTATTTTTGTCCGCATCAGGTCTTAATTGCAGCAGTGGGATCTTTCGTTGCAGCACGTGGGATCTTTCATTGCAGCACGCAGGCTTTTCTCTAGTTGTGGCTCGCTTGCTCAGTAATTGCGGCGCACGGGCTTAGTTGCCTCACGGCATGTGGGATCTTAGTTCCTTGACCAGGGATCGAACCCGCGTCCCCTGCATTGGAAGGCGGATTCTTAACCACTGGACCACCAAGGAAGTCCTTATATTTTTTAATTCAACAAATTCCTGCTCCTCTTTAACGTAAGGCTCTAGTTGCAAAGTACATTCCCGAATCCAAACCACAGACTTAAAGGCTGGGGCCTGCCCCTGGCTAAGCTGCCAGTTGCATGGTGGCCAGCCCCTGAGAGGCCTTCTCTTTTCTAGGAAAGCTCTCCTCTTTGTTAGATTTTGCTCTGCAATTTTACTTCCCTACTCACCTAACCTTGGTCATCGGTGTTCTGATATATGTGCTTGAAACTCAGCACTGTGTTTCTTGACCTTTATTTGGGTCTCAGATCTCCTTCAGAATTTCATGAAAACAGATTACATCCCCCCACCCCCCCCCCCCCCCGCAAAATGGACACAAACATTTTTGCATTCACTTCTGACAGGTTCATAAATCCCCATTCATTTAATGAACAAATATTTGAATTTCTGTCATGTGCCAGACACAGTTCTAGGCACTGGGGTTACAGCAGAAACACAGTAGACCAAGACCATACATTCTAGTCGGGGGAGACTGAATATGGTTGGACAACTCGTGTCCCTTATGGAGGGAAGGTCAGCCTCGGTGGGCTGGAGCATCCAGGCCTCATCCTGCCTGCTTGGGGCTAGGCTCTTTGCCAACCTCCCAGTTCACTTCCAGCTTTCACCTTCCTGAACTGGTTTTTGACGTCACCATCATTATCGCATAGATTTTTAACGATTTAATATTTATTGAGGCATATTTTGTGCCAGGTACTCTACTTTTCCATGCATGATTACACTTATTCTTATGACAACTTTGTTTTGCAGGTGGAAAGCTGGCCTTAGAGAGGTTAAGTGACAGGCCTCATAGCTAGGAAGTGTGGTGCTTTTGATCAGTATGCAGCTTAAGATTGTGGAATTCAGCAAGCCAGGCCTGAGGACATCATCAGAAATGGCAACAAAAATTAAGTGTGACCATTTTGTCCTGGACATGTCCATTCTCTGACTGGTTCCTTTAGCGGTCAGAAATTTTTCACCTGTCACATCAAATTGCCTTGCTCAAGGCTGGAAACATGAGTGGAACATGCTTTCAGGCCTCTACATGGTAGACGTTACAGATACTTGAAGTTACCAAATATATATATTTACTGTTAGCAAGATTGCATAATTCCATCCTCAGTCCCAAATAACTGCCTATGAGTGACATTTGAAATGCACATTATTTAGTACTTGGCTAAGGAGATTTATATGCACACTGTTTTTTCCACACCAGACAGTTATTTTCTTGTTTTAATTTTTAAGGCACTACCCAATGAATAACTTCCTGAAAAGTTGCTTTAAAAAACTTTGTATTCTCTGCAGAGGGTGGAATGAAACAGTATTAGTGACCTTGACTCAGCCCCTGACATAACAGAGTCATTATTCTGACTGGAGGTTTGCAAGCTGCCATCCCCCTGGCATTAACAGCTGTTAGTTCTTTAAATATTTACGTTTAATAACTTTATATCTCTGCTTCCTTCTAAGGCTTGCTGCAACTTCATGTCAAACACAAAACTGCACCTTTGAAGTTATTTTGAAACGTGACTAAATGCCAGGGTGAAGTTTCTCTATAGCCATCTCACGTCATGGAGGAACACTTGGACTGTGGGTCTGGCTCAGTGCTAATTAAATGTTGCAGTGTCCAGCCGTCCTTCCTGGGCAGCTGGGTCTGGAGAAGCCCTGAGGCTCGGAGGGGGAAGTTGTCCCTTTGTTATGTGACCAAGGGGCGACTGTTGGAAGTCGAGTCCTGAGAGAGTCTGGGAGGCGTTCTAAATGGAGTTTCCAGTCTAAAAGGTCAGGCAGGGTTGGAGGAGTCTAGGTTTGAAGCCCAACCTGTAGGATTTCTGAGCACAGTGGGTTGGAGAAGGCATCTGTTGTGGCTTCTTTCCCTGGCCTCCCCTTCTAGACGATAATTCCCTGTCCCAATAACCCCTTACCCAATTGCAAGACCCGTTTGGGCCTCTTCCCTGGCTGTGTCCCACTGGACCGGGTGGACCATGCCATCGTGTACATATGCTTCAGGTTGAGAGGTGGTCAAGTGGTGGCTGTGCGCAGGGCATGTGTGTGTGGATGGGGCTTGGGTGTGCAGGCTGGGGTGTCCCCACAAGTGCACTGGGGGTTCTTGTGGAGCAGGGCACTCACTGCTCTGGATTCATTGTGTATCTGGCTTTTGGAAATAACAAAGTCCATACTTACTTATTGAGTGTGCTTGTCCCATGCCACCTCTGCTGCTCACGGTACCCTGCGGAGCTTGGAGGTGTCCCTCCCTGTCTCATAGCTGGGGCTTGGGGAGGTGGGTTCAACATCAGGCCTCCCCTGCTCAGCTGTTCTTAGCATTAAATCAACCACACCAGAGGAGGACCGCTTGCATTGTGCCATTTTACCCAAAGTCTCCTTCTAAGACTTGGCTGATTGAGGTCTTTTAGATTTTGTTAGCATTCTGGCACAGTATCAGAAGGATTCTAGTTTATATCATGGTCTTTTTTAGAGCTCATATTTTATTTTCATTTTATCCATGGACTTAAGCCTGGAAGATTCCCAGCGAACAGCTTTAACATTGTCATATATAACTTTTCTTTGCCTCAAAGCACAGATACTCTGGCTCGGGGGTAAATAGCTCTTCTAGAAACAAGTCAGTTCACTTCAGCAGCAGCAAAGCAGCGCTCCAGGAACCTTTCAGGGCACATTCTTCTTGTGACTTCTTGTCCTCCAGGAGGGGAGGGACACAGTGTCTCGGGTCACTGCCCTAGCTGCAGTGTCCCACAGTACACGTGACTATCCCAGTGCGTTGGAGCTGGAGTGCCGTCCCTCCAGAAGTAGCTCCAGGTTGGAGATGGAGACAAGTGTGGGGACTGCCTGAGGACTGTGGAGTCTTCAGCGTGTCCCCAGCCCAGAGGGTCACAAGAGCTGGTCTGAAACCGTGTTCTCACAGTGTAGTTTTTTTTTTTTTTAAATTAATTAATTAATTTATTTATTTATTTTTGGCTGTGTTGGGTCTTCGTTTCTGTGCGAGGGCTTTCTCTAGTTGCGGCGAGCGGGGGCCACTCTTCATCGCAGTGCGCGGGCCTCTCACTGTCACGGCGTCTCCCGTTGCAGAGCACAGGCTCCAGATGCGCAGGCTCAGTAGTTGTGGCTCACGGGCCTAGCTGCTCCGCGGCATGTGGGATCTTCCCGGACTGGGGCACGAACCCGTGTCCCCTGCATTGGCAGGCGGATTCTTAACCACTGCGCCACCAGGGAAGCCCCACAGTGTAGTTTTTATGTGTTAAGATTAGCAACTGCATTTTCTTGGGAAGGATTCTTTTAGTATAAGATGGTGACCTTTTATCTTTCAGTTTTTTTTTTTTTTTTTTTTTTTTTTTTGGCTGTGTTGTGTCTTCGTTGCTGTGCGCGGGCTTTCTCTAGTTGTGTCGAGAGGGGGCTACTCTTCGTTGTGGTGTGCGGGCTTCTCATTGCGGTGGCTTCTCTTGCTGCGGAGCACTGACTTTAGGCACGCTGGCTTCAGTAGTTGTGGCTCACGGGCTCTAGAGCGCAGGCTCAGTAGTTGTGGCGCACGGGCTTAGTTGCTCCGCGGCATGTGGGATCTTCCCAGACCAGGGCTCAAACCCGTGTCCCCTATATTGGCAGGCGGATTCTTAACCACTGCGCCACCAGGGAAGTCCTGTATTTTTTAGTTTTAAAATGTCTTTTCTTTTGGTGGTGTTGATATGAGCTGGTAGTTTTTTAAAGACTATCCTTACTTAACAAAATAAAAAGTTAGCAGCCTTATGTAATTCTGCAAAATTCTAAACAGTTTTATTGAGTATAACTGACAGTAAGTTGCACATATTTAAAGTATACAATTTGATAATATGAACACACTTGTTAAACCATCACCACACTCAAGATAATGAACATATCTGTCACCCCCCAGAGTTTCCCTGAGCCAGTTTATAGCTCCTCCCACCTGCCCCTCACTATACCCAGGCAACTGTTGGTCTGCTTTCTGTCACTGTATATTAGTTTGCATTTTCTAGAATTTTATATAAATAGAATCATACAGTGTACACTTTTTTTTTTAGTCTGGCTTCTTTCACTCAGCAAAATTATTTTGGGATTCATCCATGTTGCAGCATATATCAGTGTTTCATTCTTTTTAATCCAGTGTATGGATATGCCACAGTTTGTTTATCCATTCACCTACTGATGGACATTTGGGCTGTTTGTAGTTTAGGGCTGTTACTAATAAAGCTGTTATGAACATTTGTGTACCAGTCTTTGTATAGACGTATGTTTTCATAGCTCTTGGGTAGATACTAGAGTCGTATGACTTGTTGATAATGGTGGTGTTGGTTTAACTTTTTAAGACACTGCCAAATTATTCTCTATTTCTAAAGTGCTGAACCATGTTACATTCTCATGAGCAGTGAGTGAGAATTCCAGTTCCTCCATGTCTTTGCTAATATTTGGTATGGTCATCTTTTTAATTTTTGCCATTTTAATAGGTCTGTAGTGGTGTCTCATTGTGGTTTTAATTTGCATGTCCCTAATGACCAGTGATGTTGAGCATCTTTTCAAGTGCTTGTTTGCTGTCTATATCTTCCTTGGTGAACTATCTATTCAAATCATTTGCCCATTTAAAAAATTGGGGGTTTTATTTTATTAATTAGCTTTGAGATTTCTTCATATATTCTGGATATAAGTCCTTATATATGATTTGCAAATATTTTCTCCCAGTCTGTAGCTTGTCTTCATTCTCTTGACGGTGTGTTTTGAAGCGCAGAAGTTTAAAAAATTTGATGAAGTCAGTTTGTTCTTCTATGGTTTGTGCATTTTTGGTTGGTGTCATAACTAAAATCTTTGCCTAACCAAGGTGACAAATGTTTTCTCATAGAGATTTTATAGTTTTACATTTAGGTCTGTGATCCATTTTGAGTTATTTTTTGTGTATGGTGTAAGGTATGGATTGAAATTTAGTTTTTGCCTGTGGATGTCCAATTGTTTCAGTACTATTTGTTGAAAAGTCCTCCAAATTTGAAGGGGGGGGGAAGTTTTTAGTTGGTGAAATCCAAAAGTTTGGGAATTGTGGTTCTAGGCACCCTGATTTCTCCCCTTTCATGACAGTTTCACATAGCCTGGCTTTCTCTTTATTTCATGCATGTCTTGAGCCCCTTGATGGCAGAGGTGCTACCACTGGGCAGCATGTGAGTCAGGGGCTGGGTGATGCCTGCTGGGATCCCAGGCGGTCTCTTCCTCTACTCCGGACCTTCCAGATCCCTGGGCACAGAGCCTTGAAGGTCTTTCTGGTGGGTGGGTTCCGGGCAGTGTCTCATTTCCAGAGGTGACTGTGAAGGCCTGCCAGGTACAGAGAAGTGCAGGGACAATAAGCCTTCTGTGCCTGGATGGGTGGGGGTGTGCCCAGGCTGGGGATGTGGCTGCAGTTGAGGAAGGTGGGAGGGGCCGTTCTCTTCTGTGTGGGCTGGCAGCAGTGTGACCTGTCATCAGACTGAGAGAACGTGGCTCCACTCTGGGCTCCTGGTCCGCCTCAGCCCAGCTTTGTGACTGTGTGTGCAGGGAACGGGTGTTCATTCTTCTTTTCTCTTCAGTCACAAAGGGGTCTGAGAGGCCTCCACCTTTGTACCACTACCCAGCAGCTTCACAGGGGGCAGTAAAATGTTTGTCCGCTTTTTACCCGTGTGCGGTTCTCTTGGCTCATATACTGCTGGTATTACTAGTACTAGCACTACTAGTACCATCACCAGCATCTAACAGCAATGGAGCTTCTCCTCTGCTCTAAACCCTTTACCTGTGTTACCCATATAGTCCTCACAGCAACCCTATAGGGTGGCTACAGCCCATTTTACAGATGAGGAAACTGAGACACAGAGAAGGCCAGGTGTGAGAAGTCTTTGGGCCATGCTTTCCATCATTCACTGTTGGAGGAGGGATTTTATTTAACATTTGTCATTAACTCTTATGAAACAAAATAGAAATAGTGGTTTATGGGGCTCTCTCTTCTAAGTCTTCATTTCCTTATCAGCAGTGGGGAGCAGTTTAACTGTTTAACCAGATTAAAATTCTTCTTCTTCTTTTTTTTTTAATATTTACTTATTTATTTATTTACTTGGCTGCATCAGGTCTTAGTTGCGGCATGTGGGATCTTTGTTGCGGCACCTGGGCTTCTCTCTGGTTGTGGCGCACGGGCTCCAGAGTGTGTGGACTCAGTAGTTGCAGCATGCAGGCTCTCTAGTTGTGATGCGCGGGCTCTAGAGCACGCAGGCTTAGTTGCCCCGCGACATGTGGGATCTTAGTTCCCTGGCCAGGGGTCAAACCCGCGTCCCCTGCATTGGAAGGTGGATTCTCAACCACTGGACCACCAGGGAAGTCCCCAGATTAAAATTCTTTGGTGGCTCCCTGTTGCCATCACAGTAAAATCCAAACTTGTGATCTGGCCATTGCTTACCCCTTCAACCTTATCTTGCCACACTGAACTTCTGTGTTTTTCCCTTCTCACATGTGCTTTCCACAGACCCTGTTACATCTGCTGTAAATGCCCTTTCTTCCCATCTTTGCCTGCTGAACTCCTACTCATCCTTCAAAATTCAACTCTAGTTTCACCCCCTTCTCCTTGACCTAAGGTATCCTGCCCCTGGGCCTACAGAGTGCAAGGTCCACACCTGTTCCAGTGCTTCTCATGTATGGTATGATTGACTGACTACCTGCTGGTCTTCTTCCACTGGGCTAGGTGAGGTGGAGGGCAGGGACTGCCTTTTACCTTGGAATTCACAGTTCTTAGCTTTGTACTGGCATGTGACAGAAGGCAGACATTTGTGGGATGAACAAATGTGACATGAATAATATGAGGACCCTCAGTTCTCAGACCTGTTGCTTTGTAATATCATCTATGACTGCAGGCGCCCAGGGCAGCCTTCATGGGGAAAGTGATGTTGATGCATTTAAAAAGGATTATTGGGACTTCCCTGGTGGCGCAGTGGTTAAGAATCCACTTGCCAATGCAGGGGACATGGGTTTGATCCATCCCTGGTCCAGGAAGATCCCACATGCCGCGGAGCAACTAAGCCCTTGCTCCACAGCTACTGAGCCCATGTGCCGCAACTACTGAAGCCCGCGCCTAGAACCCGTGCTCTGCAACAATAGAAGCCACCGCAATGAGAAGCCGACGCACCGCAACAAAGAGTAGCCCCCGCTCGCCACAACTAGAGAAAGCCCTCGCGCGGCAACGAAGACCCAATGCAGCTAAAATTGATTAATTAATTAAAAAAAAAAAGCATTATTCAGTGATTCCTTTAAATCCTGAGTGAGACTTACATAGATCTTTTTATTTTCCCTCTATGAGAATGAGTTTTCTATTGTGTTAAAGAAAAATGCTATTTCTTTGACCATCTTTTAGATCATAAATTTAAATTTCTACATTTTTTCCCCAGATGCCTGTGATGCCATTGTAATTTTTATGGTAAGCTCAATAAATAATTTTAGAAAATGTTTCTTTGGAATGTTGGGGCCAGCATGGATTGCTTAGAATGGATCAAGTTTCGTTTGGTGTCTCTCTCTTTTTTTTTTTTTTAATTTATTATTTATTTATTTTTGGCTGCGTTGGGTCTTCGTTGCTGCACACAGGCTTTCTCTAGTTGTGGTGAGTGGGGACTACTCTTCATTGCAGTGCGCAGGCTTCTCATTGCAGTGGCTTCTCTTGTTGTGGAGCTCTAGGCATGTGGGCTTCAGTAGGTGTGGCTCGCGGGCTCAGTAGTTGTGGCTCACTGGCTTAGTTGCTCCGCGGCATGTGGGATCTTCCCAGACAAGGGCTCAAACCAATGTGCCCTGCATTGACAGGCAGATTCTTTTTTTTTTTTTTTTTTAATTTTATTTATTTATTTATTTATTTATTTATTTATGGCTGCGTTGGGTCTTTGATGTTGCGTGCGGGCTTTCTCTAGTTGCGGTGAGCGAGGGCTACTCTTCGTTGTGGTGTGCGGGCTTCTCATTGCGGTGGCTTCTATCGTTGCGGAGCATGGACTCTAGGCGTGCGGGCTTCAGTAGTTGTGACCTGTGGGCTCAGTAGTTGTGGCTCGCGGGCTCTAGAGCGCAGGCTGAGTAGTTGTGGTGCACGGGCTTAGCTGCTCCGTGGCACGTGGGACCTTCCCGGACCAGGGCTCAAACCCGTGTCCCCTGCATTGGCAGGCGGGTTCCTAGCCGCTGCGCCACCAGGGAGGCCCGACAGGCAGATTCTTAACCACCGCGCCAACAGGGAAGTCCCGGTGTCTGTTTTTGAAGGAGAAAGAAGTTTGGCAAGAAATGCTAACTGAACTGTGTTTAGTACAGAGAGCTATTTAGAAGTGTTTTGCTGCATTTCACTGTAGTCCACATGCCTGTGACTATGTGTTTTTAGTCCTGAGCTGCTGTAGTTCAAGGAATTTTAGACTTTTGGCTGATGGATCCTGAGGCTGGACTCTCCTGGGTTGTTGAGATATGAACCTTTGAATTAAATTTCCAGTTCATTGCATAATGTATTTTTTGCTTTAATTACTAGGAGGCAGGATCAATCAATCTTACCCGTCTACTTTCACGTTGGTGTGTGGGGGGGGAGGGGGAGGAAGGAGGGGGAGGGGAAATAGAAGGTTGAGTTGTATCTTTATGAAAATGGGTTTATTTGGTAGCTGTCCACTCCTGCTCTTGGCGCATGTCTGACTTCTGAACATGGTGCCAGTAGGGGTGTGTGCGGTCTTTCCTCCTGAGCTCAGAGTGGGTGGTCTTGAGCCACCATGGTGGGTGGCCAGTGAGGTCCTTGAGGGGAAGAGCCAGCTGCGTTTAGGGGTGTTGTTTAGGGGCTTGAGACAGAATTCTCCTCTGTGGAGAGCTAACCAGCCTGAAAGATAACAGTAGGGATCAATGTTCCAGCCCCTACCATGTGGGAGGTACTTCACATACATTGTATCCAGCCCTCACTGCAGGGGTTCAAGGCTAACACTGTTGCCTCCTCTTTACACATAAAGGAAACAGGTTCCGAGAGGGAGCTAAGCTATTTGTTCAGTGTTACCAGCTAGGAGGTGCAGAGCCACGATTTGAAGGCAGGCCGGTCTGGTCTTCACCCGTAGCACGGGGCTGGTAGGCGTGTGGCACCCCTGGGCTCCTTGACACAGCCTCTCCTCTCAGGGTCCGGCCGCAGAGGGCAGTTAAGACAGCCTGGGATGTGAGCGTGCGGCCTCCGCTCACACACAGCTCTGCGTGGGGGTGTCAGTGGTTATGTCTGTCCTGTGTTCCTCTGAATGCTGTGATGTGCATGGCTCCGTCCCCGTCTGTGTTGGGGGGCAGAGATGTGGACACACCCCAGCCATGGGAAATGTCTCCTCTCATTAACCAAGTACGGAGGGGGTAGCGGACTCCACAGCTGTCAGAGTGGCGTGAGGGGAGAGAGCTGTGGGTGCAGCCCGGAGATGGTAGTCAGGGGAGGCTTCATGGAGACAGTGGAGATGTCTGTATCTCTGTGTGGTGTGGGTATGCATAATTTCCATACAGTAAAATTCGCTTGAGAAATTCAGGGACTTGGGTATTATATAGGCATTGGCAATCAACAAAGGTTTTTAAGCAGAAGAGTAGGCTAAGATCAGATCTGGGTTTCAGGAAAGTTTTCTGGAATGGCTAGAAAAGGGTAGAGTTTGGATGTAGAGAGGCAAATGTTTGTTGCAGTAACAACTGCCCCTTCTTAGAGTCTTTGCACATGTGGTTCCTACTTCCTGGACTGTCCTTTGCCTGGATGGCTTCTTCTCATCCTTCTGGTTATAGCACCAAAGCCGCCTCCTCAGCGGGCTTTCCCTGACTACTCAGTCTAAACTTGCTCCCTGTCCTGCTGTCTCTGTTGCATGTCTGAAGTCATCGTGCTCCCACATGAATCTCAGTGCGTGTTAAGTTACCTCCATCCCTCTCTATTAGACCATCACACAAGCAGCGGCCTGTCTGTCCCGTATTCTCTCCTCTCAGAACAGTGTGGGCCTTGCAAGGCCCTGATGAACGTGTGGTGTGAATGAGCAGTTGTGGTGTGAGATCTAAGATGTGGTGGGTTGGAGCTGGTCTGGTGGTAGCATGGCTGGAAAGGGGAGACAGGCTCCAAGGTCCTTCTTTTTAATTTCGTTTAACCAGATTAATGCTGCCCTTGGCTTATACTAGTGGATGTTCCAGTTGGGTGGCCACTGCTTTTTCCTAAACAGCTGGAATGTTTGCCAGACTTGCTGACCACTTCTGTGGGCGAGCTTTGTGGCTTATGACAACGGCATCATTTTGTTTAGCTTGGATGGCTTTTCCTTTCCCTTTAGCAAATTTTCTTTTGCTAGCTATCATTGCCCTCTTTTAAGTCTCCAGTGTAGCTCCTGGTCTCCGTTTTCATGTTTCTCCCCTGTCTAATGCTTGTTTTTTCTGTATTAATTCTGAGGAAAGGGAAATCAACTTGGAGTTGCCTGACCAGATAATGTAGAACATTTTGAAATTAAAATTCGAGCTTCCTGATTCTGGACTTTTGCGGTGTGCCAGACCCTGAGGCTCAGTCAAGATGACCTTGATGTGTCCTTTGTGCTGGTGGTGTGGGGGCGAGGATAGGTGGCTGGTGGCGCCGTATGAACCCATAATGGACATCAACCCTGCAGTCGGCGAGGGCGGGGCACGGTGGGGTGCAGGTGGGTGGAATGGCTGTAAGTGGAGATAGGGCTGTAGAGTCCGGGGTGAGAATGTGGGTGTACTCAGTGATTTCTGGGTGGGGATAGGGTGGGGAGCACTTGTCAGATTTCAAGGTCTTTTTCAGACTTGACCCCTTCATTCAGAATATGATGTGGTGTAGAGGCACCACAGGTTAAAACCACCTGAAGCTGGAAGACAGATGTGTGAGTGTGTGTTTGGGGTGTGGAGTGCGGGGGTGGGGCTGTTCTTTGTGCTGTTCTCTTTATGTTAGCAAGTGTTTCAAAACCAGGTAGGCCCTTCTGAGGGGTTGGCTGAGGACTGGTTCATGTGGTCAGATGGGGGTGCTGGTTAGTAAAGGGTAACCTTGCTGAGCCCTGGAACTGGGTCTGGGTGTGGAAGGAAGTGAAGCCAGGGGTGTGTAGAGCCTGGGACCACCATGGAGCCTCCAAGCATGCCCATGTGCTGGCCGCAGGGGGCAGAGTGTGGAGCCCATCAGGAGCAGCCCTGGGAGGAGCCAGCCAGTCTCTGGGGGTGAGCACCCCGCCCTGCGAGGTGTGCAGCTGAAGGAGAGGGTCTCTCTCTGGTCGCGCCATCCCTGCACACTTCCTGATTTCATTCTTTATAGGGAGCATCCGGCTTTCCTGACCTTTGGTTATCAAACAGAAGAAACAAACCAATATGTATCCATCTCTAGGGTTTAATTTAGAATAAGGAAAATTAAGTATTGGCCTCATTTCTGTTTTCCAACCACTGTCCCCGCCCCACACCGCTTTTTTTGGGCAAGCACTTGCCTCTTTTGGTGTAGTCACAACAGCTTGACTTCAAGATCTCATCGTTATTAAATTGGTGGCATTGTTGATGAGCCAAGGGGAGGAGGAGACCTCTGTCTCCGTAAGCGGGAGGTGTTAAACACTTCCCCAGGCTAAGTTAATCTTGTAATGGTCAAATAGGCCAAAGCTTTGTAATCTTTTGGCACAGGTAAGGTAAGAGAAATTTAATTTCCATTTTCTTCCGGTTTGCTTTGCTCCTTATTCCCAGATGTCCTGAAGCAGCGACTAAAGGGAGTGTTTTTTCCACTTGGAGCCATCTCTGCATCAGGTGTAGCTAACCAGCTGTCCTGGGTCAGGCACAAAAGCGCATAGGCATCATGCTTTTGTCCCTGGCAGGTGGGTTTTCACATTATCTCCAGGCTCAATTTGGGGAGGTGGATGAGTGCCAGGTGGGAGCAAAGTTTTGTTTTTGTTTTTGTTTTTATACAGCAGGTCCTTATTAGTTATCCCTTTGGGAGCAAAGTTTTATTAGGTTAACATATCAACATCAGAGTACCTTCAGGGAAACCTGAGGCTTTTTCTTTTCTCCCTTCCTTCCCTCCTCCCTCCCTTCCTCCCTCCCTCCCTCCCGTCCTGCCTTTTTCTCTTTCTCTCTCTCTTCCTCTCTCTCTCTCCCTTTCTTTCTCGCTTCCTCTCTTTCTCTCTCTCTCTCCCTCCCCCTCCCCCTCTATCCCCCCTCCCTCCCCCTCTCCCTTCTCCTCTCTCCCCCTCCCTCCCCCCTCCTCTCTTTCTTTTGTGCTGGGTCTTGTCTGCTCCTTAGTTGCGGCATGCATGTGGGATCTAGTTCCCTGACCAGGGATCGAACCCGGGCCCCCTGCGTTGGGAGAATGGAGTCTTAATCACTGCGCCACCAGGGAAGTCCATTCTTTTATTTATTTTTATTTATTTCATTTCATTTCATTTCCTTTTTTTGGCCACACCACGCGGCTTGTGGGATCCTAGTTCCCGGACAAGGGAACGAACCCGGGCCCACAGCAGTGAAAGTGCCAAGTCCTAACCCCTGGACGGCCAGGGAATTCCTTGGGGCTTTTTCTTTTAGATTGGAAATTGAGAATTCTGAATTAGATACTTTTTTTAAATTTGCCCTGGTCTTTAAGGGAATTATATAGCTGTTCTATTTTCACTGATGGCAAGGAAGGATGTTTTTAATGCCATGCTAAGTGTGGTGCCTCATAGCCTGTGCACAGCTCCTTCAGCTGAGTCTTATACTAGTTTATTTTACATGAGGCAGTGCTGTCCCCAGTACTTGATATGACCCCTGCCCAGTGGTAGCTTAGCATTTGTCTCATGGGACTGAGACTGGCCAGTAGTCAGCTAACTGAAAAAGTTAGGTAAAGCAAGAATCATTAAAAAAATACATAGTTTAGGCATTTTATTTCTAACTTTAAAAAAAGATTATATTTCATGTGCCAATCTTTCATTGACCTTTTCTTTTACTTTGAATTAGCTGATCAGACTTGTCAGTTGTTTTCTTACATAAACTACGCCTATAATTTATTGTTTGATATTTGGTTTTTGCCTGAAGAGGATTGCGAACTTGGATATGTAAAGCAACCTGAGTTGCTAAATCCTAGATTTTACAAATTTTCACCCAGTCCACTTATCTTACCTGTCTTACCCACACCTATGATTTAGTTAGGGTTTTTAAAGTTTTTAAAAATCTTAGCAACTGTACACTTATTTCATAGGCTTATATAGTTAAGTGTGTATGTATGTGTATATGTATGTATTTATATACATTCACATATACACATCCATATATATAAGTACATATGCATTTATTTATTTAAGATTTAATTTTATTTATTTTTGGCTGTGTTGGGTCTTCGTTGCTGCACGCGGGCTTTCTCTAGTTGCGGTGAGCAGGGGCTACTCTTCGTTGCGGTGCATGGGCTTCTCATTGTGGTGGCTTCTCTTGTTGCGGAGCACGGGCTCCAGGCGCGTGGGCTTCAGTAGCTGTGGCACGCGGGCTCTAGAGTGCAGGCTCAGTAGCTGTGGTGCACGGCCTTAGTTGCTCTGCGGCATGTGGGATCCTCCCGGACCAGGGCTCAAACCCATGTCCCCTGCATTGGCAGGCGGATTCTTATCCACTGTGCCACCAGAGCAGTCCCTGCAATTTATATGTACAATTGACATAAACAGGTTTGGGGACAAACACTTGTTTAGCACACTGGGCAACATGCGGTTCTGTTTGTCACATGTGGCCACAATGCCAAGGGGGTCTTTTAGTAAATTGGACAGGGATTCTGCTCTTAGGAAGCTTCCAGCCTGGTGGGGGCAATTTCTGTATTTCAGAATCTGTAACACAAGTTAAAAAGCGGCAGATGCCTTCAGAGACAGCATGTACTCCCAGCAGGAAGGGATCAGAGAATTCATGGAGAAGCAGGTATTTGACCTGGGCCATTCATTTCTTTGTCTTTAGTTGAATATTTTTCTGTTAGCAGAGATATAAACAGATGTAACTGTCACTGGGCCTTAGGCAGTGGTAAGAACATCTGAAGGCTTTTGAGGTTTCTTTGTCTATCCTTTGTAGAAGCACTTGCTATTTCTCCTAAGTGACAAAGCTTCATAATACCCCTGTTGTTGGGGGTTCCTCAAGAGGGATGGTGTTCCTTTCAGTCAGGAAACAATGTACCGGTCACAGTTCTGTGGTGCTAAGCTAACCTGAGCATAAAAGCACTTCCTTGGGAGATGTTGGGTAAGGTAGCTTCACAGACCCAGAGGGACCCTGCAGAGGAGCTGGGGAGGGGATTGTTTCCAGGGGGTGGGGGATTCCTCAAAGCCCAGTTGGAATGTTGTTGCCAGAAGGAGGAGGAATGGGTGCTGGACAAAGAGCAGCCTGTTGGGAAACGCTTTGTAGAGTGCCCATGAAATGGATAACACATTAACCAAAGGCCAGGATGCATCCTGATAGCAAATGCACTTTTGTATTATCTCCAATGAGTCCACCTGAGCTTCTAGAGGCAAAAAAACATAGCACATCACCCATAGGAGCTCAAGAAATATGTGATTCTTATGAATTCAAGAAATGTTGCCAGACTGCCTCCCGAAACTTACTGCCCGCATGAGCATAGCAGCCTTCCTGAGTTCTGCCCTGTGTGGGTGGGTGAACTCAAGTGAGGAGAAACGGTATCATCTGGAGTGAAGAGCCCAGCTTTGCGGTCAGTCAGCCGGACAGAGGGTGGACTCTTGGCTCTGCCGCAAACTTGATGTGGACCTTGTGCTCTTCTTTGTTGTGTGCAATGACAGCTGTTTGCAATATTCTTTATTAGATTTCTCAAAGTTACAGGTTATTGCATTTTTTGCTATATGCTCATGCCAAGCGAAACAAAAAAGATGTATGCACAGCAAGATGGTAATAAACTTCCAACACCAACAGTCTGAGATGAACCAGCGTTGACCACTTCAGTGTAGCAGAGCCTTCACAACTTCCTCCATGCTCTCACAAACATCAGTGTGTGTTTTAATAAAAGGAGTAATACTGTAGGCATCACTCAGCAACTTGCTGTTTTCACTTCCCTTTAGCTTTTACGCTCCTGATTTTAAGCTCTCTCAGAACAAAGATCTAACAAAGTGCTCTGCATGTGGTAGGTGTTTATTGTTGAGTGAATGAATGAATGCTATACTCTGGGTATCTCTCCAGGTCAGTAGTTTCTGGAAGTTAGGCCAGATTGAATAGCTTCAGCCTTTTTGTAGGACATACACCAACAGTGTATGAGGACACCATTTACTGGGCATTTCCACCAGCACTAGATGTTTTTTTTCCTAATCTGATGGGTAAAATTCATATCCCATTGTGTTTTTTTTGACCAGGGATCAAACCTGGCCGGGCAGTGAAAGCGCCAAGTCCTAACCACTGGACTGCCAGGGAGTTCCCTCCCATTGTTATTTTAATTTATATTTTCCTGAGTACTAGTGAAGTTGAGCATCACTTCACATGTTTATTGGCCATTAGTATTTCTTCTTCTTCTGTGAATTCTATATACATACTTTTTGTCGTTCCCCCCCCCCACCCCCCGCCCCAGCATTGAATTGTTTTTCTTTTCAGTTTTTAGGAGATTTTGTATATTGGGCTATAAATCCTTTGTTGTTAGTATTGCAGATACAACAATCCCCCTGGCTACTGTTTCTATGATTTGTTTTTCCTTTGTTTAGATGTCTTTTTCCATAAAATTTGAAGATTTTTATGTAGTCAAATATGCTTATGTCTTTATAGTGTTTAGGTTTCCTATTTCCTGTTCCATCTATTATCTAGAGAAAGCTATAGACCAATTTCCTATGTGTGTGTGCTTATATATGTTTATATATATATATATCTGCAACATTTCTAAATATGTTTCTAAGTAAAACAATAACTTGAATACAGTAGTGTAGTAAAAGATTAATTCTCCATGACCAAGCAAGGTTTATTCCAGAAGTACAAGGGTAGCCTCATGTGAGGAATTGTGTCAGCTAGAGAAAGCTGTGGCCCAGGGCTTAGAGCATGTAGTGTATGCCAGTCCTGCCATGTACTAACTCTGACTTTGGCCAAATTGTTTAATCTCCCTGAGCTTCAATCTCCTCATCTGTAAAATTAGCAGGACAAGAAGAGTGCCATCATACAGAGTTGGTGTCAGGACTAAATGGGATATTACACGTAAAGTGGTTAGAGCAGGGCTTGGTGCATAGTAAGTGCTCAATTAAATGTCATGCATAACAATTCACTACACAAAAAGAAAACCTACGTTGACTAAATCAGCAGATGGTTGGAAGGCATATAATAAAATTCTGCAGCTAATCCTAATAAAAATCTAAGAAAAGTGGTCATAGAGCGAGTACAGAAATACTTACCAGAACTCAGCAGTGAGCACGTTAAGTGGCCATTTAATTCAACTCTAGGCATGACGGGGAGGCCTGCATGCAGCACTCTTCCCTCACATCTATGAATCCCCAGATGATCCTGTGGACTTGGCAGGCTTGTGGGGAGAGGGGCCAGAGGAGCCGCTGTGGCAGTGTCTGTCCAGCCTGAGCTGGCCCTGTGTTTCTCTTCTGTCTGGAGCACATGACCACCTGTCCCTAAGGCCTGCCCTTCCCATTGCACCGTGGGTGTGGCTTCTGCCCTCACCCTGCAGGAACCAGGAATAAATCCCTGGGGTCAAGGGGGGAAGAGGATTGCAAAAAGTAACAAACCACCTCTAAATGGCCAGGGGAGCAGTTTTGTTGTAGTAGTAGGAGCACTGGGAACCAAGTATGACATCTAGGGCACCGAGGGTCAGCAGCAGGTGGCTTAGCCTCGCAGGTGCACATGGTTCTGTTTTCTCTCTGCAAGGAAATCAGCCCAGTCGTAATTTCTAACCTTCCCCTTCCTCTTCCGCATGCAAAATAAGTGGACCAATGTTCTCAACATGCGAGAGGGAGGGAAGGCCGGAATGATCTGAACCCTGGAGGGGTACAGGTCAGATTAGACCTTCCAGACTGGCCTGGAAAGCCTTGGTGGGAGGGGCAGGTCTCAGCATTGGTCTGATTTTAGCCTGGCATTTGTTGAACACCTGTGTTTTTTTTCCTTGGGTCTTTCTCGTAGCACTTTTCTTTTTTGCCTCTAGTTTAGAAATGCTTTATTAGCTTAAAATTTATGTAAACAATGGGTGATGGATATGTAAGTTTCGAAGCATAATTATAAAAACCTCAAAACCAGCCTCCCAGCTTGAAACCATTGTGCACCACAGGGAGGCTCTTGGTTGGGGCTTCCTGCCGGGGGCAAAGGTATTCCAGGATATTTGATCATTCTCTTGCTTTTTTAAAACAGAGAACACTTACACACATATATATGTGTCTATAAATAATATATTCAGTTTTTATGAGCTTTATCAAAAGGGAATCACGTAATCTGCGAATTTCATTTTTACTACTGAATAATATTCCACTGTGTATATTGTATTAGGGTTCTCCAGAGAAAGAGAAGCGATAGGATCTATATATGTACAGAAAGAGATTTATTTTGAGGAATTGGCTCACGTGATTATGGAGACTAGCAAACTCAACTCAGCACAGGCTCGAGCCCAGGAGAGCCGGTAGTGCAGTTCCAGTTCCCTGCAAAGGCTGGCAGCCTAGGGACCCGGGAGAGTTGATGGTGCAAATGAAGACTGAAGGCTGACAGGAGGAGAATTCCCTCTTACTTGGGGAGGGTTGGCTTTTTGGTTCTGTCCAGGCCTTCAAGTGATTGGATTGGGGCTCGCCAACATTTTGGAGGGCAATTTATTTTACCAATTAAAATGTTAATCTTATCAGAAAACACCCTTGCAGAAACACCCAGAATAATGTTTGATGAAATATCTGGGTATTTCGTGACACGTAAACTTAACCATCACATGCATAGACCACAATTTATCATCCTCCTGTCAGCAGATATTGCATTGCTTCCATTTTTTTTGACCAGTAGGAGTACTGTGGTTATGAACCTTCTTTGTACAGGTCTCCTGGCGCACTCATTTCTCTAAGGTTTATATAGGAGTAGACTTGCGGCCTCTGGGGTCGAGTGTGCTCAGCATGCAGAAATACCTCCCCCAGAGGGGGTGCCAGTTTACTCTCCCACCCGGCACATGTGTGAGTTCCCATTGCTCACATCCTCGCCCAGACGGGCTAATGGTCACGCTTCTTAATCCTACCCACCTAGTGGATGTCAAATGTTATCTCATTCTAGTCTGAACTTAACCTGCTTACTGAGGGTGATGAGTCTCTTTCCACATGGGTATTAACAATTAATGGGTTCTCTTGGTGACATGCCTGATTAAGGCTTTTCCCATTTTTTCTCTTGGGTTGTCTGTATTTTTCTTATTGATTTGTATGGCTTCTTTATACATTCTGTATACCAATCAATTTATTGGTTATATGAGGTACAGGAATTGTCTCATAGTTTGTGCATGTCTTTTCACTTTCACTATGTTGTCTTTTGTTAAACATTTTAAATTTCAATGTAGTTGCCTATATTAATCCTTTCTTTTATGATAGGTATTTTTAAGGACTTTTTAAAGGAAATCCTTTTCTGCTGCGAGATCATAAAGATATTCAGTATTTTCTTTTAACAGTTTTAAGTTTTTGCTTTTCATATTAACCCTTAGTCTTTCTGGAGTAATTTGTAACTGATTTTTGAGTTTGGTGTGAGGTAAAAATCTAGTTTTCTTTTCTTCTGAGTGCATGTTTGATTGAGACAGCATCACTACTGAGTGGCCCTCCTGAACCTTGGGACTCTACCTCTGTCACTTAGGAAATCTTAAAATATGTGTGGGTCTGTGTCTTTTTTTCTAAATTAAAATTGTGTGTGTGTGGTAAAATATACATAACATAAAATTGACCATTTTGACCATTTTTAACTGTACAGTTTTGTGGCCTTAAATATCATACATTCACACTGTCGTGCAGCCACCATCGCCAGCCAGCCACCTCCAGAGCTTTTTCATTGTCCCAAACTGAATCTCTGTCCCCACTAAATGATAACTCTCCATGCCTCTCTCTCCACAGCCTGTGGGTCTGTTTCTGGTCTGTACCTGGTCAATATAAGAAGAGGCAACCCCTCCTTCCTCTATTCTGCTTTTTAATAGAATTATTTTTGTTCTTTCTTCCTGATGAGTAAATCACAAGAATGGGGACTTTGACTTAAAGGATCTCTGTATCCCTTGAAAGCACTTAACTTTGTGGTGAGCGTATGGTGGGAGCTTAATAAATGCTAATAATTGAGCATTGGCATTGGATTTGAGAGAGTTCATAAGTTAAACTCACTCAGGTTCAGACCCATGAGAGAGTGATACAGGAGAGTCACAATGTGACCAAAACACCACCTTTGTAACAGGTCCGGAGGATATGGTGCGCGCGGCAGATTCCGCGCTAGCCGGGGGACGTGCTGACTTTCCCTGACTGTGTTCCAGGCTTTGGCACAGCCTCCGCAAAGGTCAGCTGCTTCCGTAGAGCAGACACGCTTGCTCCACCTGGCTACCTTGTGTTGGTCTGGGATGGAGAGAGAAAGAAAAGGGGTGGGAGGGGCTGATCTTTTTACAGTCGAGGAAACTGAGACTCAGAGTGAAATCACTTTGTGAGGCCACAGCCGGTAGGTTGTGAGCTGGGATTTGTTCTAGGCTTCGAGTTGAGGTGCACTTCTATTCCTGAGGCTTGGCATTCACACCTGAGCTGTACATGTCCAAGGGCGAAGCTGCCATTTCTCTCATGGATTTTTTTTTTTTCCTTTCTTCTTTTGGTATATGCTGTGCCCCTAGGTACTAAGCCCTGTCCTAGGTGCCAAGGAAACGAGGGCAGTGAGACAGGATGGGGAAAGGAGGAGGGGGGGACAGGCACAGGCCTAAGATTGGATGGAGTACAACAGCCTGCTTCCACAGCAGCTCAGAGAGGGGAACGCCCATCCCACCGGCTATCTGGGGAAGGGGGCCACGCCTGGCACTGGTGCGGGGCTTGTCAGACCTGCTAGAGCCACAGGCGTGTGGCCTGAGAGCTTTCCCGTGAACTCTGCAAAACTGACAAACGTGTAAAGAGTCCAAGGTGTATTTGGAAAGTTTCTAGTTTAAGAAAACATTAAAAAAATGAATGGGGGAAGCATATGTAGCCTTTTTCTTAATGTGGCGTTAAAGGGTGAAGCCTCAGTGGAGGGCTGTTGAGCAGTGACAGTCTTGGCCAGATTCCTAGTTGCATACTTCAGGGCACTGGGGGAGCTTTGACTTGCATTTTGTAAGACGCTCTTCAATTACTGGATAAGCAGAAATAATGAAGTTGCTGAGGAGGGATTGCCTCATCGATGAGAAACATGGCAGATGTGTTCATTTTCAAATTGTTGTGGAGAACAAGTACAACTTTTTTAGATTGTCATCTTATTTTAAGATTATTTTAAAAACATCAGTGCTGGTTTCCTCTCTTTGTCTTTCAGTAATTTTGTTGCGGGGCATTTTGGGCAGGGATATTTCATATAAGTTCTTATTTGGGCTGACATTCAAGCGCAAGACACGTTTGCTTCTGCGCGAAGGCAGACGTCCAGCTGCTCTGCCACGGGTGTTTACTTTTGCATTGCTTCCAGCCACAGAAGTCATCTTAAATCTGCTTCAGAATGAATGAAATCCCCACATGCTGTTCTTAGTTTGCAAATCCAGTCTGCACTTTCATTTCTAGAATTGTGTCCTGTTTCAAATGGAGGATGGTGCTGTTATTAAAAAGCACGTACAAAGCTATTTAGAAGCACGAGTGAGCGCTCGTAGGCTCGGTTGTTCCACGCGTGGTCTCCAGGTCAGAGAGACTGAAGGTAGGGTGCTGCCGCTGCTGCTGCGTCCAGCCCCTCCCTTGTTCAGGGCTGCAGCTTCAGGTCTCCTGGTGCACAGTTCTGATCACAGGTCATCTTTGCTCTAGATAAACTACTATTTTTTTAAAATGAATTATTATGTAGTGGCTTGTAATATCGCCTCCTTTTATTGCTTTCAGCTTAGTGGTAACCTGCAGCCCCTCAGAGATTGCTGAGTGAATGAAGAGAGGTGCTGGTGCTGTGAGGGTGGGCTCGGGGGAGAGGACTGGGGGGAGGCTGGGGGCAGCTTAGGGTGGTACAAGGAGACTGGGTTGGCGCCTGACCAGCACTGCTCTGGGTGGAGCGGGAGACCAGGCAGGGGCAGCCTCAAGGTTAGGAAGTCACTTCTGGCTGTCAGCCCAGTTCATTATCACAGTCACAGGTTCCCCAGTGGTGTGCTGCCACCAATCACCTGGTGTGGCCGAGGGCCCTGCCTTCATTTCAAGGTGCTTACTTTCTTTGAGACTTCTTAACAAATTGCTTTGTTTCTTTAGGTTTCATCTTCCCAGGCTGAATTTTGAAATGAAAACTACATTGTCACTGACTCCTTCTTGTGAAGGATATGATGAATATTCATTAGCCAGTTAAATTTTTTATATTATTATTTTTGTAATAAACTTTATTTTGGAAAAATTTTAGATATAAAGTTTCAAAGATAAAACAGAGATTCTTCATGTACCTTTCACCCAGTTTTCCCTAATGTTAACTTAACCTAAACATGACACATTTGTCAGAATTAAGAAATTAACATTGGACAGTGTTATTAAATAAACTACAGGCTTTACTTGGATTTCACTAGTTTCCCTAGTGAGGTTCTCGGTCTGTTCCAGGATCCAGTCCAGGATATCACATTGCATTTAGTCCTCATGGCTCCTTAGTCTCCTCCATCTGTGACACTTTCTGTCTTTCCTTATTTTTCATGACCTTGACAGTTTTGAAGAGTGCTAGTCAGATATTTTGTGGAATGGCCCTCAGTATGGGTTTGCCTGGTGTTTTTCACATTGTTAGACTGGCCTGATGAGTTTGGGTGAAGAATATGCAGAGGTGAAGTGCTGTCCTCATTGTATCGTATCAGGGAGTACAGTGACGTCAGCATGGCTTATCACTGCAGAGGTTCACCTTGCAGGCTTAGTATTTTTATTCCTTGATTTTATACATGTTTTATGTGGCTCTGGTTCCCCACTGGGTTGCTAGTCCTTTCAGGCCAAGGCCCCTGCTCTTCTTGCTTTGTGCCTCTTCCCAGCATGAGGATGCATGCTGTGGACCTGCAGGGTCAAGTAAAGATGTATTTGAGTTGCATGCTTCTGTGAGCATTTAACAATTTTCATAATCATAGGTGGAACAAGATTGGCCATGTGTTGATAATTGTTGAAACTAGGGGTCATTGTTCTAGTCTCTCTTTTTTATATGTTTAACATTTTCGATAAAAAATAAAGAGAAAGGGCTGCCCTGGTGGCGCAGTGGTTAAGAATCCGCCTGCCAACGCAGGGGACATGGGTTCGAGCCCTGGTCCGGGAAGATCCCACATGCCATGGAGGAACTAAGCCCGTGTGCCACAACTACTGAGCCTGCGCTCTGGAGCCCACAAGCCACAACTACTGAGCCCACGTGCCACAACTACTGAAGCCTGCGTGCCTAGAGCCTGTGCTCCACAACAAAGAGAAGCCACCCCAATGAGAAGCCTGTGCACCACAATGAAGAGTAGCCCTGGCTCACTGCAACTAGGGAAAACCCGCATGCAGCAACAAAGACCCCACGCAGCCAAAATAAATAAATAAATAAATCTAAAAAAAAAGAGAGAGAAAAACATTTCCAATCTACAGCTATAATGAATCCCAGGTTGTTTTTGATAGTGTAGGTGTTATGATGTTGATTGTTGCCAGAGTTGTTCAGGCTGTTACTCATCTTAAATGTATTTGTTTCCTCTTCAAGGCCCAGATAGGAAGAAAAACTTGCATCTAAACCAATGTTAAGTGGTACTGCTAATAACTATGTAATAATATTTCTTAACATCTTTGAAGAAGAAAAATCATTAGTGTGCCATCAGACAATAATTCCAATTAAAATGAGGTTACAAATTAGTTGGAATATATTTATGGACTAGAAAGAAAATCTTGACTCTTGTCACTAATTTACTGTAAAGAACATTTGAATAATGAATTTGGATGCGGCCTATTTCTTATACGTGCAGCAATTTGACCTTACAAATTGTGAGTCTGGTCTTTCAGTGAATGTAGTAGAGAAATACTGATTCCATTTAAAGATCCTAGCCCCTCCTCCTGAACCCCAAGACACTTTCTAAGAGGTGGGGGATTGTGAGTGGATTGTGAAGGGTATACTGAGGGAACAAGCACAAAGTGACCCAGGATCTGGATAAACTTGCTGTCTTTGTGCTCCCTCAGTTAACCTGCAAACACAGTCACCGAGTTATGAGTTGTAAAAGTGAACATTGTCATGATGTATAATAAGCACACTTGGTGGTGTCACACTTTAAGAAGATGTTGGCTCTGGAAGTTAGTACTAACTTGTGACTGTTTATACAGTTACCCCCAGCCCTACTCCCGGTGTGTAGGTTTGTCTCTTCTTACCTGTTTCAGGCCTTTATGACAGCTTTGTGTGTGTATGTTAATTGAATGCATTTGGTGGTCACCAGTCATGTGAGCTGTCAGAGGCACTGTCCCCTCTTAGGGAAGGGGCGGTCTGGCTGTTGAGAGCCTAAGTCTCGTCCTTGCCTGTGTGTGGATGGCGCTAGGGATGGGGCCTTTCACTTGGTTCTCTTCATCCAGCAAACTGAGACTTGATTATATACCAGATTGTCTCCCTTAGACCTGCCTCTGCATGGAATTAATTCATGTGATGTGGAGGTTTTAAAGAACTTCCACACTGTGGATGAGATTTCTGGCTTGAGGCTGGGGCCAGCACCTGCTGCTTTTCAGCGCAGCTGGAGAGTCTTAACTCTTCCTGGAACTTGTGTTTCTTTACAGAAATGGTTTGTAAAATCTCAGACTTTATGGAATAAATTTTGTGGAGTGCTCAGGAATCCCGTCCCTCCTCTTTCCCCCAAGAAATATTGCACAATTGGTGAAGCCAGCTGCAGGAGGTGACATGCCCTGCAGGCAGGGGTTTGCCCGTGACCTCGCTGTATCTGTCGGTTTACAGAGGACTTCTGCGAGTTGTGGTCCTGAACCCCCTCTCAGTAGTGGGGATCTGGACAGCCCTTTTGAACCCAGCCTTGGCATCGTCTCTCTGCTTTTAAAAACTCCTAAAGGAACTCATTTATTTTTTCATTATAAAATCAGTACATGTACTTTGTAAAGTACAAATATAGGTTTTCAAAAGAGATAATCACTGTCAATACCTAGATGTACACTTCTCCAGATTGTTAAAGTCACAAACACAAATGTGATTTTTAAAAACAAACGGGGGTGCTCGCTTCAGCAGCACATATACTAAAATTGGAATGATACAGAAAAGATTAGCATGGCCCCTGTGCAAGGGTGACATGTAAATTCGTGAAGCGTTCCATATTTTTTCAAATCTGTTATTATGTGCTTCATCCCCTTTGCCTGTCAAATGCTGGACATTTTCAATAGCATCTCTGCCTATAAGATATCAATGAGATTAATCAGTTTTTCTGTTTGATATTTTATCAAATTAGGGCTAACTTTTTGGTATGATTAAAGGATAGCAACTTTAAAAACAAAACAAAGCAAAACAAATGGGGTCATAATATTTAAACTGTTTTGTAACCTGTCCGTCTTTAGCTTAGTTTCACACATGGGAGATACATGTCCCTCATCTTAGGATGGATCACCTGTCACAAATGCAAAGTGACCACTGCCAGGCTGAGTGGCTTGCTTTCTCCCTGTGACTCCCGCCAGGTGCTCAGCCCGGTCAGCCTCTTGGCAGGGTTCCCTCACTTTATCTTCCTTCATGAGACCTTCTGAACCAGCCTCTCCGTATCCATACTCCATTCCTGTGGTCATTGTGAGTTCGTTTCCATTTGGATTGTTATGGCATTGATTCACTGATTTTCCGACATTTACTGATTGCCTACTCTCTGAATTTCCTGGGGGTTAACCTTATGCTGCTGCTGCCTGAGTATGTGCCTCCTGTGTTTCAGCCCTACCCTTGGAGAGGCCCCTTTGACCCTTCCCTGACTTTAGTTTTGACCAGCATCCTCTGGAGCGTTCAGTTCTGTCATGAGGAGGTGATTTCCATGGCTACCATTGAAAAACACACTACGTGTACCTTATCTCACTCAGTCTCCCCAAGCCCTGAGGTGGTTATTGAGGCCGTCTTCATGTTACAGGTAGAGGCACAGGAAGCTTACAGACTGGCCAAGATCCTGCATCTGCTCACCTCTGCCCCCACTCAGTGCTGCTTTTCTCACGCAGAAGTCTGTGGATGGCCCTGTAGGGGACCTGCCTCCAATGGTTACCTGGCCTGTGTCCTCACACGGCAGGATCGTGACCCATGCCAGAGTATGACTGGGAACATTGTGTTAAAAGACTGTTTCGTATAGTAGACTTCCATTTTAAATGGTGAAAGTAGAAGAAAAACGTAAAGTTTGTAAAACAAGATACACTTCAAAGTTTGTATTATATTTATAGTCATATTTCAGACTGAGAATGGAAGCTTTTAGAGGTTAGAGACCATGTCTTTTAAGTTGACTTTCTATAACACTCAACAGTGCCTGCGAGCTTTAGATTCATTCATTTATTAAACACTTAATGTATTCTTATTACATGCCAAATTGAAGTACAGGATTGAAAATCTTGAATAAGAGTTCAAATGTTTCCAGTTTCTTGGCACATGGGGTTCTTGATCTTTTCCATCTTTCCCATCTTATCCCTAGCACAGGTCCAAAATGGGGAAGGAGAAAGGAGAAGGTAATGGTAGCATTCTGGAGTGCTTGGGATCACGTTCATTTATTTACATATTTATACCTCTCCTGGTTTCACAAAGGATTTGAGTTGGTTGTTTGGGACTATCAAAAATAAATAAATAAGTAAAAGGTGGCTTCCTTTGCTATCCCCAAAGCAACAGCAATAAAATAGATGTTTAGTATCTGATAAGGACCTCAGAGGTCACCTAGAACGCTCTTACTCAGTGTTTGTGGGGCCCAGGACAGGCTCCGCTGTCAGAGGGAACCAAGTGTAGCAGTTCTGACCATGCACAGCCACTGCCCCGTCGGCCGTAGTTTCCTCATCTGAAAAATAGGGACAGTACTCCCACCTTGTAGGGCTATCATGAAGTGTAGAATCATTGTATGTAAAGATCCTGGCAAATGTATATAAAATGTCATAAAATAGTCCCTAATTTTATCCTCTGTTTGCAGGGTTTCCAAACACAAGTTTATGATGGTATTTTTACTGCTGTGCTGCTAAAATATCAACAGTATAATCATTGTTTAAGCTAAAGACACTTAGTTTGAGGCTTTTCATTTATTCTGAAGTTGTATGACCCACATTTTAGTGTTAAAATACCTTTTAAAAATTATTAAAATGCCTTTGAAATGGAATAATGCTAAGTGCTAGGTTTTCTCTTTTCTTAACGTCCTTAGTGGACAGAATAAAGTTGGCAGCCTTAAGTTGGGTGATTCTGCCTGTTGACTGAAAAAAAATGCACAACCTAAAAGTTGAGAGTTATGTTTTATTTGGTGGACATTCTGAGAACTTCAAGCTTGGGACACAGCTTCTCAGATAACGCTGAGAAACTGTTCCAAAGAGGCACAGTGGGGAGCCAGGATATATAGGAGTTTTTGTAACAACAGACCAGGTAGTCCGAACATCAAAGGGTTACTGTTAATAAAAGAAAACCCGATATCTCAAGTTAAGGAATTTAGCACTTTTCTATGTATGGGAAGATGCAAGAGTCTGGGCTCACTGAAATCATTCCTTTGACATGCACCTCAGCTACATGGGGCCAGCATCCTGTGCTTTCTCATCCTGAGTCTCCTCAGGGTGCACTATCGGGGTTGGCTGAGGCAATTGACTGCTAGATGGTGGGCATCTTGTTTCTATTCTGAGTTCCTTCAGGGCTCACCGTCGGCCGCTGTAATGTGGTGGCTTGATGGCTGTAACATCCTTTGTTTACTGATATGGCAGGCAATATTTTAGTTCACATGCCCTTAATGAAAGGCACTCGTCAGTGAAGTTGGAGCTTTCATATGGTGCCCTACCCTCTCCCCTGGGGAAGAGGAAGCCATAGCCAGAGGTGCAGAGTGACACAACCCCTTCTTACCTGACTCAGCTCAGGGTCCCCTCTCCTGGGGAGTCTTCCCACATCTCTTCCCAGCCTCCAACCCCCAAACCCCCTTCACTCCTGCTTAGGTCTATTACGTAGCACTTGTCACACTGTGTGGTCCTCTGGGGGATTGTCTGTCTACCCTACTAAACTCTAAGCTGCTTAAGGAAAAGTGTGGTGAATTATTTAGCTTGTGACTTCCAGAGTCTAGCAGAGAGAGCGTACATATAAATAAATGAGGGGGGAAATGACACCAATAAGCCCCTAATAAAACATTAGCACAGCATATCTTTAACTCTATTCCTGAAAATACCCCAAAACTTACCACAAACTCTGCTCACCACTCTTTTTTTGAATTCAGACCTTCTTCTTTGGGTGTGTTGCCCAAAGAAGGCTCGAGCTGTTCCCGGGACTGGGGGGCAGCGGCAGGAGCTGTATGACATCCTAACCACTGAGATGTTGTGTTAGAATTCCAGGTGTTGCTTCTCATGCTGGCATTTTATAAAATGCATAAGGAAAGAAATTAACGTGTTTTTTTCTATCACATTGGTGCTTTGAAGTTTTTCTTAATTGGGCTTTCTGCTTTAATTAGCCTGGCTTCATATTTTCTTTCTCTTTTTTTTTTTTTTAAGCTTTGAGCAAGTGTCAGAGAAGCAAAGAAGCTTATATAAAAGGTTTTAACCTTTTTTTTATTTTAACTTTGCCAAAGATAGAACTGGTACTTAGCTTGTCCTGGCAACTTCTTTGATAGAGAGTGATAGAAATTTGGCTTTGTTTATTCCTTTTCATGTACATTATGTGAGAAGAGTAAAGGTAAGATGGCTCTGTTTATGTCTTGGTTCATGAAAAATATGAAAGGCTAACCAGTAGGATTCGAACATAGCCACTACCCTCTCCCCAACCAAAAAACAAAAACAACAAAAAGATCAGAATGTTTTTACATAACCCATTTATGAACATGGTAGGTTTCTAGAATTTAAGATTTACTTATCAATTAAAAAAAAAAGGAAAAGCTAATACCTGTAATTATCGTTCTTAGATTTTACTTATTTACTGACTGTCAACCATTGAAACTTGTCACTGAGAGCTGCCATTTCTAAGTTGCTGACTGGCATTATCAAATTTTACTGCAGTGATGATGGAGAGAACTGAGCTAATCTGGTTAGAAAGTGGACCATTCGGGCTCATCAGAATCATTTGTGTGTGTTAGAGGATCAATTATTCTAAGAATTGAGACCTAATAAAATATACTTAGTGCTAACATTACACAGAACTTATTTCATTTGGCCTTTGAACCAGAGGACCTTGAAGTTCAATTCCTGGTGAATGTCAGTTGCTGTTGTACCGCTGATGCAGATGCTGGGAGCAGGAGAAAGTTCTGTTTTTCAAGTTCTGCAGAGGGCTCCTTTCCTCCTCTTTTTCTTTCTTCTTCTTCTCTCCTGTCCTGTCTTCTCCCCCTCCTCCCCTCCCTTTTCTCTTTACTGAGATATTAATTAACATACAACTGAATGCCCTCATTTAGAGGCTTTGACAAATAGATACGCCTGTGTAGCCACTGTCCTAATCAAGACATAGAACATTTCCATCATTTCAAAAAGTTCCTTGTGCCCCCGTGCAGTCAGCCCCCCTGTCCCCAGCCCCAGGCATACATTGATCTGTCACCCTAGGTGAGTTTTGCCTGGTTTAGAATTTCATGTAAATATGAGACACACGGTGTGTATCTTTTGCATCTGGCTTCTTTTGCTCACCATGATGTTTCTGTGTTTCCCTCATGTTACTTCTGTCAGTGGCTCATTCCTTTTAAGCGCCAAGTAGTTTTCCACTGCGTGTCGATGATGCTGCCCACGGTTGTTTTTGATGTCCTGTATGGAGAAGTGTGGCAGAGAAATCAGGGCTCTGCAGGAGTATACGCATAGTCTGTTTGTAATACCCTCTTCCCCCAACTTTCCTCAGCATTGAGGAAGGCTGAGAGGAAGAGCAAATAAACAAACCAAGATTTTAGGGGTGTCACCTTTTCATCAGAGCCTTGAGTCTTGTTAGTCCTTAAGTGGTTTGGCTTCTCAGAGCAACACTATTCTGGTGACCCTTAGCTTGTGGCAGCCGATATGATCTTGGTGTTTGTCTTTCTGGAGATGGGGGGATGGGCATTCCGAATGGTTTAAGGTCTTGTGACTAGAGAGGCTCTTCTAGGGCTTTTGCATGACTTGTGCCATCCCTGCTGGCGCTAGGCCTCTTGGCTCTGCATTTAGGGCTTGCTAAGTTCCGAGACATGTGAACCGTGGAGCACATGTAGCATGGGGCCGCCAGGCACCCCCGCCTCCCACCCCAGCCTCTGCCTCTGAGTCGTCTGGCTCTTGTCCTGCTCTGTCCTGGCTCAGCTGTTAGCTTTAGCCCAGTTGGGAGGAATAAAGCACAGAACTGCAATTTGCACTGTTATATTAACAACCCAATTACTGTGTGCCCATAACCTCTTTAAGAATCACCTTGTGGGACTTCCCTGGCGGTCCAGGGGTTGGGACTCTGCACTTCCACTGCAGGGGGCACGGGTTCGGTCCCTGGTTGGGGAACTAAGATCCCTGTGGTGTGGCCAAAAAACAAACAAACAAAAAAACACAGAAAGAGTCACCTTGTAAGAGGCAGTGGTTGCTTAGAGCTGGGGGAAGGCATGGTGGGGTAGGGAGAGGGGCGATTGCTAAAGAGTACAGGGTTTCTTTTTGAGATGATGAAAATGTCCTAAAATTGGGGTGATGGTTGCCATATCTGTGAATATACTAAAAACCATTGAATTGTACACTTTAAATGGCTGAATTGTATGGTATGTGAATTATACCTCAATAAAGCTATTTTTTTTAAAGTGTGGTATTAGAGCAAGGACAGACCAATAGAGGAATGGGGGGAAATTGACATCATAGAAATTTTACTCTTTCCCCATATGACATGACCTGTTGCTAAATATCCTAGTTTGCTTCACAGCTCTAGTTCCATGGGGGGCATAACAGTGTGGCAGAAAGAGGATGGGCTTTGAAGTATCAGGTGAACCTGAGTTTGAATCCCCATTCTGCCATTATTAGCTGGGTGACCTTGGGCAGGTCACTTAACTTCTCTGTGCTGGTTTCCCTTCTGTAAAAGGGGACTAGTAGTACCTATCTTATGGGATCTTTTAAAAGAGCTCGGTAGAGGCAGCCATTTTCACCACGTGACAGTCATATAACAAAGGTATCAGATAGAAGAGGTAGCGTGGTCAGACGCTGTCCTGATGTCTGTGAGTTCTGCTAGGTTAACCGCTGTTCACTTGAATCCCCCTGCTGCTGTGCATTGGTAACGATGGCTGAGGTAATGGGTGACCCTGGCAGTCTTTAACTAATTTGCTGGATTCTCTGCTTCTGAATTTTTTTTCTGCCTTAATCCACATGGTTTGAGTATGTTGGTGGCAAGCTTTTGGAGAGCCCACTTGTGTCCCCTGCTTTGTGAAGCCTCCCCACCCTGGGTCACTGCTCCCTTCACGCTGTTCCCTCAACCCTTGGGGCACGTTGGTTCTAGCATTTATCAGCTCGTGCCATTTTAATTTATTTACACTTCTGCCGTGACCATAAACTGTGAGCAATGCAGGGAAGGGACCTTGGCTTTTCAGTCATGGGGCCCCGAGGCCCTAAGCACTGTGCCTGGCACTAATGTTTGTTGAATGAATGCCCAATGGTTTCAAGTCTGGTGACAAACCAGTTTGGAACTGGAAATACCAGTTTAGACCCCACATGCTAGAAGTTAGCAGGTGGGTTTCCTTGGAGCAGTGTTTCTGTCCCAGCACCACCTCCAGGGGCTGCACCCCTGCCCCAGGATGGGAGAGCTGCCAGAGGGCCAGGAGAGCTTGCCTCCTGCCAGGCATCCACTGGTGAGACGTGGCTGAAGTTATGAGGAGGGAGAAAGTGCCCTGGCCACGCTGGAAAGCTGGTCTCGCTACTTCATAGTCCTACTGCTATCTGCGTTCTTAATTCAGTTCATATACAATTTTTATTAAGCAGCAGCTGTATCCAAGACCCAGTTCTGATTCTTTAGGGAAGCCAAGATGGAGAGGCAGTGTGGTGTAGTGGTTAACAGCTGGGCTTTGGAGGCTGACTGCATGGGGTTCATTCCTGGCCCTCGCCATGAACCAGCTCCAAGACACAGGGCAAGTAATATAACTTCTCTGTGCCTCAGTTATCTCACCTGGAAAATGGAGGAGGTAACAGTACTTACCCTCATAAGGTTATTTTCATGATTGACCATAAATAAAGTAAGCACTATATAAATGTTTATTGAGCAGCCTTTGTTTGTTGGATTTTAAAAAAAATAAAGAGCATGAGGCTCTTAAACCTTGCTGTGATTGTCCCTCCCATAGCCAAGAGCGCTAAGTGGGGCTCTGGGGCAAAGAAGAGTTTTCTGTCATGCTAGCTATAGCAAGGAGAGGTAGACAATCAGCTTGCTTTGCTAGAACAACTCAGGTGTGTATTCCTTCTTAGTGGAAGAGAATACCCCCAGACAAAGGCTTTGGTGACCATATTTTTATGCTGCTTAAGCTTAGTTAAAGCACGTACTCTGAAAGAGAGCTGCCATGCCATTGGTTTTAGAAAGCCTGTCTTGGTACTCAACAAGCCTTTTGACTTGTTGCTCAACCTTTTCCAGCCTTAGTGTCCACCACTGGACAAAATGACCTTTAGGGCCATTAGACCTTCAGTTCCTGATCCTGTCTGTCCCACAGCAAACCCTGGGATGAAGTGGCCAGCCTCCCTGCAGAACAGAGGATGCTGCTGTGGCGTGTGCACGTCTGTAAGGGTGTAACTGACTTAACTAGGCTGGCGGCAGAGTACGGTGAAGTCTGCGTTGGGTTGACTTCGTGGGGAGAGTGAGGGGAAAGTGGTATCATAATTTTCTGAGTAGTGTGAATGATAATCACATGTCAAATAATTGAGGCTTTTGTTGATATGGTCTTTGCTTTATTGGTGTTTTTCCATTAAGGAATTTCTAAACCGAGATTTTTTTTTTTTTTTAAAGAATCAATTTTATTTATTTATTTTTGATTGCGTTGGGTCTTCGTTGCTGTGCGCAGGCTTTCTCTAGTTGCAGTGAGCGGAGGCTCCTCTTTGTTGCAGTGCGCGGGCTTCTCGTTGCGGTGTGCGGGCTTCTCATTGCGGTGGCTTCTCTTGTTGCGGAGCACGAGCTCTAGGTGCGTGGGCTCAGTAGTTGTGGCTCGCGGGTTCTAGAGCACAGGCTCAGTAGTTGTGGCGCACGGGCTTAGTTGCTCTGCGGCATGTGGGATCTCCTCTGACCAGGGATGGAACCTCTGTCCCCTGCAATAGAAGCGTGGAGTCTTAACCACTGGGCCACCAGGAAAGCCCCTTAAAACACTTTTTATTCAGGTATAAATATATGTACATAAAAATGTGCATATTTTACGTGTGTATACCAATGAATTTTCACAAATACACCACACCCATAACAGCTCAAAAAACAGAACACTGCTCAGAAGCATTCCTGGTGACCCCTTCCTGCTCTGTCCCTCTCTGCTCTGCCCTGTCCTGGCCTCACTGGGCACAGAGTTGTGCCTTCTCTTTATCTAATGGGAATTATACAGTATGTTCTTGTGGGCACATACATTTGAAAATGAGGAGATAGGGGGATTTCCCTGGTGGCTCAGTGAGTAAGACTCCGTGCTCCCAATGCAGGGGCCCCAGGTTCGATCCCTGGCCGGGGAACTGGATCCCACATGTGTGCTGCAGCTAGGAGTTCGCATGCCACAACTAAGGAGCCCGCGGGCCGCAACTAAAAGGAGCCCACCTGCTACAACTAAGACCTGGTGCAAATAAATAAATAAATATTTTTAAAAAAAGAAACCCCTCAACACTTAAAAAATAAATAAATAAAATGAGAAGACAGGATCTCTTCCTCCTCACCTAAAGTTATATTATTCTTTTTTTCCTCCACTTTCAGTTCTTTGTAAAACTCTAGGAAGTAAGGTGTTTTTGTGTTGATTTTTACTTCTAGGGAATCACACTTGCATATTTGAGTGCCCTAGTTCCTAGGAGGCAGTCACACTGCTGAGACCAGGGTCCCCTGCCTGTGTCCAGCATGAGCCTGCGTCAGGCTTCCCCTGCATCTCCCACTGTCAAGCTGCTTTGCCTTGTGTGTGGAGTCACAGAGAGAAGCTGGGTTTTACACGTAGGGGCAATGGAAGATTATCCCATGCAAGTAAACCCCTGTCACATTAACTCCTGGCTCCTTAGAAACAGAGCATGTCTTTTTTTCCTCCTAAGTGGGAGGATCCCAAATACAAGAAGAGACTCTAAGACCATCATATACAGTGTAAGTTAGTTTATATATAAGTTGATTTTGGGGGGTGATTTGACTTTCGTTCTCAGTCCTTTTCTCTCTGATTTTCCATGGAATACTGAGATTTCTGTTTGGCTACTTACTGAAAAGAAAGCTCTTCTGTGATGGTCCCAGCAGGCTTGCAGCGGCAGTCTGAGAACCTGGTGCCTGTAGGGTGAATGCAGCAGTGTAGGGGAATGGCCTTATCTCGGCTGCAAGGAGTCGGCAGCCAACAGGAAATGATGAAATGTGCTGGGAGAATTCTGCTGGGAGCCGAGGTCAGACATACCAGCAGGGACGGAAGGAGGCAGGTACGGAAGCTGATCTGCCAAGTTAGGCAGTTGAAGCCGCCTTTGACAGGAAAACGTGAGTGTGCTGTTTAGAACATGCATTTCCTTTAAGGGAGACCTTCTGAAAGTAAAATTTTCATTGATTTTTTTTTTCCCTCCAGAGTGATTGATTTAACAGAACCCTTACCTTTTAAGCACACCTAGTTTTAGAGCTTCTTGATAGAAATGTTCACTCAGTTCAATATCAACTGAACAGTGTGGAGTGTTTTATCCAAAATGCTTTGAGAAAATGTTAGAGTACGTGTTTGATTTTCTTGGTGAATTCATCTTGACCTAAACAAATGAAGGACTATGCTTTATAATTTCTACTCTGGTTTTAGAACATATGTGCATGCTTCATTTCAAAATAGAGGGAATAAATTAAAAACTTAGGCATGTTTTAGACTAGTTTGCATACCTCTGGCTGTATTTTTTTCTTACTGTGTAGCTAAATGAATTACTTGAGTTAACAGTTAATAGAGGGTTGGTTTCTTTTCCCCCTGCTGTCAGGCATTACGTTTATTACATGCTGCAACTTCCTTTCTTAACAGCCACAGCTAATCTACAAACTCACAACTGGGACTTGTGATAGAAAATGAACAAATTAGCTTTTCCAGTTAACTGTAATTGCTGTTTCATGACCGGCTCTTCCAGAATCCCAGAATTAGCATGCGGCTTGCTCCAAGGCCCCCCTCCGTCTTCCTCCTCAGTCAGTTCTTATTTTTCTTCTCATCTGGACCCTGTGCTCTCGTCCCCATCTGACTGCTATCACTGGACACTTTATTTTCATTTTTATTGGATAGCAAAATGGAAAACTTTTATTGTTTCAATAGCTGAGCAGCTTTACATACATATTTGTTTCTTATCTTGAAGTCGTACTCTGGAATTGAAAAATTTTGGCTCCCTCTCCCTTTCCTTTGTTTATGCAGTACTGTAATTCTAATTAGAAGATTTTTTTAAAAAATCCCGATATGTGAGTGATTCATCACTATTTATTGGCTTACCTATTGCTGTGAACGTTAGAAAGGCAGTGTCCTCTTTCTGTTCTCCAGAAAGCGCCATGCTGGTACAGCCTGTGCCACACGCACAAGCATGTTTTCTTGTTAGGTCATTACCTAGTGTGATGTATGTATTTCTAACACTTTTAAGGTTGCATATTTCCTATTTTCTAGACCTTAATCAGGTTTCACCCTTGCTCTTATAATTTAGAACAGGGGTCCCCAACCCCGGGGCCGTGGACCGGTACCGGTACCAGTCTGTGGCCTGTTAGGAACCGGGCTGCACAACAGGAGGTGAGCGGCAAGAGAGCGAAGCTTCATCTGCTGCTCCCCATCACTGGAGTTACTGCCTGAACCTTCCCCCCTCTCCCCTGCCTGTGGAAAAATTGTCTTCCACGAAACTGGTCCCTGGTGCCAAAAAGGTTGGGGACCGCTGATTTAGAATATCTCAACTTCCTTCTTTCTTCATATATAAGATATCTTACCTAATTCTAGGTGAACTTTAATGCTGCATTTATGAAAATGATAAACAGGTATCCTAGCTTCAAACTGAAGCATGTCTTATAGGTCTGAGATTTATGCCAGTAGTAAAAATAAGCCCCCCCCCCACTTTTTTTTTTTTTAATTTTTTTTTAAATTTTACTTATTTATTTATGGCTGTGTTGGGTCTTCGTTTCTGTGCGAGGGCTTTCTCTAGCTGTGGCAAGTGGGGGCCACTCTTCATCGCGGTGCGCGGGCCTCTCACTATCGCGGCCTCTCTTGTTGCGGAGCACAGGCTCCAGACGCGCAGGCTCAGTAATTGTGGCTCACGGGCCCAGTTGCTACGCGGCATGTGGGATCTTCCCAGACCAGGGCTCGAACCCGTTTCCCCTGCATTGGCAGGCAGACTCTCAACCACTGCGCCACCAGGGAAGCCCCTGCGCCACCAGGGAAGCCCCCCCCCCCACTTTTATACATTGTTAGTATTCTGTTTTGCTCAGCCATATAATTCTATTCTTTAGGAGGTGGCATAATTAAAAAGGTGGGAACATGATCTTCAGAGTTGTAATGGCTCTTGGAGTCGTTATAGTCAGGCCCATTCATTAAAAAAATTTTTTTTTTTTAATTTTTATTTAATTAATTTATTTATTTGGCCACGCCGTGCAGCATGTGGGAATCTTAGTTCCCTGACCAGGGTTCAAACCTACACCCCCTGCAGTGGAAGCATGGAGTCCTTTTTTTTTTTTTTTTTTTAACATCTTTATTGGAGTATAATTCTTTACAATGCTGTGTTAGTTTCTGCTGTATAACAAAATGAATCAGCTATACATATACATATATCCCCATATCTCCTCCCTCTTGCGTCTCCCTCCCACCCTCCCTATCCCACCCCTCTAGGTGGTCACAAAGCACCGAGCTGATCTCCCTGTGCTATGCAGCTGCTTCCCACTAGCTATCTCTTTTACATTTGGTAGTGTATATATGTCCATGCCACTCTCTCACTTCGTCCCAGCTTACCCTTCCCGCTCCGCGTGTCCTCACGTCCATTCTCTACGTCTGCATCTTTATTCCTGTCCTGCCCCTAGGTTCTTCAGAACCATTTTTTTAAATGTGGAGTCTTAACCACTGGACGGCCAGGGAAGAAGTCCCCCTTCATCTTTTTTTTTTTAAACAAAGGAATTAAGACTGAGAGGTGAAATGCCTTGCTGACTTATCCAAGGTCACATGGCTTGTTGGTGGCTGAGTGAGTCTGGAACCCAGTTCTCCTGACTTCTGGGCCACTGGCTTTTCCTTTATCTGCTTTCTCCACATATTATCTCAAGATTAATAGGACTTGGCCAAGACTGGCTTTTTTCTTCTTATGAGTCCATTTTCATTTGTTTCATTTTCAAATACTCAGCTTTTATTCAAGAATTTCCCTAAGTGAGCACCATTTGGCACAGGTGTGCAATGAATTACCTCAAGCACAAATTACCTGTCAAGCACAATGAGCATTGACATTTCTCCCTTTGTGAGAGATTTTTCTTAAAAACAAAGAGTTCTCTATTTTATAAAGATTTTCTTGTTTCTCCCCTAAACTAGGTCTTACTCAATTGTTACTGTTATAAGAAAACCTCATTATATGATTATCTGCTAGATGAGAAATCCATACTTAATAAAATCATAACTAATAAAAAAAATAGACGAAAGTACTTGATTCTTCTTTGAAAAGAGGATTCTTCAGATTGTGAAAGGAAAACCCTGAACTCTGTGGGAGCATTTTGGCCCCTAGGAAGGAATACTGACAACTCTATCTTGCTAACTCTCAGTCTGGACTGACAGGGTTTTGGAATAGGATAGACTTTAAAATAATACATTATAATGTAAATAAAAGGGGTAGTGATTTAACTTATAAAAATGAAATTTATCTACAACCTTCCAGAAACATTTAAAAATAGTCTCTCCTAAAAATTGAATTTGAATCCTCTGAAATTCAAGTATGGGAATTAGATGCAAATGGAGGCGTGCTGAGAACAGTGAGTGACTGTTCTTAGACCTTGATGTGGCGCCCACTCTGTCCAAAGTCACCTTAAAATGCCTTGGAGAGGTTCACAGACGAGCACGTATTTGCATTTTCTGAGGACTTAGAGTATATGTTGTGGAGAACTTCTGAAACAAATATACTACAGGAAAATAGGCATTTTTATAAATATTTCAATTGTACTTGAAATTGTGGTCAATAACTTTATACCTATTTTAACTTATAAAACCTGGGAATGAAGTAGGATACATGAGCAATGTTTTGTTTTGTTTTGTTTTGTTTTTTTAACACTGACTGTGGACATGCATTCTTGCCCTCTTTGCCTGGAGATGAGCAATGCTTTTGCGCACTAGGTTGGGACTGTGTCTTCCCTCCTGGTATTCTGGTACCGCTTTTTGTCATTGTCCTTGAAGAAGCTGCTTTCAGTTGGTGAGCCGATTGACTACATCGGGGGTTAAAGAAAGGGTGAGGAGGCTGCTTCAGGGACTGGCTTAGTTCACTTCTCCTGTAATTTAGTTACCTTTGTTCCCCAGTCAGCATTTTATATGTCCTGCTGTATTTTCAGTACATATTAACTATAGAATATTTTAACTGGCTTCCTTTTCTTAATACATGTCGGGTTGGCCTTAATAAATATATAATTATATATATGTATATATAAACATAATTAATATATAATAGTCCTAGTCAGTAATAAGTAATATTTGACATTCCTCCTTGCCCCTAGCTTCTGTCCACGTTAGTGTAAATTCTGATTGTGCCTGTGAGATTTAAATATGTGAAGGGGGATGTGGTGCTGGCTTTGCTGCAGGCTGAGGAGGACTTTACAGGCAGCCCCTGAGGCTGCTCTTGGCCCAGAAGTCTCTGAGAGTGTGTGAGGTTGGGGTTGTCTGGGCCTTCTTCACTTCTGTCTCTGCTCGAGGCATCTCTGCACGCCAGCTTCTAGCGGTGGCCTTAGAACCACCGCTAAGGCTTTGAAGAAACTTCTCCTAGTAGCCCAAGTAGATCCCAGGCTCCAGAGGCAGGTAAAGAGGACTGTGTGCGTGCTGGGGGTCAGGGTGGGGGTGAATAGTAACAATGGAAAACATGGGCCATTAATTTGAATGAGTGAGTGAACAAATGAAAGGGTTGCAATGGTCTCCTTCCCACAGAGATTGAAGGCACTATAGTTGTGTTTCACTGGGCTGGTCTAAATGCATTTGCATCTCACAGTTCTGCCTTGATGTCAAGTGGCAGACTAGGTGTCTATTTAATGTCTCCAACAGCCCTGGGAATCTGGCCTCAATTTTTTTTCTAATTAGACTGTCATACGTGAATCATAAGACATGAATCTCTATGTGGACTCGCAAAGCACGATGTTCTGTCTTTTGGAAAACTTAAAGAATCTAACACAAAGTGTTCTGAATTTGAAATGTGTGACGATGGCCATCACAATAGTACGGGATTTAAAATTTCTTTATGTTAATGGGAAGCCTGTGCTACGAATTTCATACTCAGTCTTGTTTCTCATTGCAATTTGTTCTGCAGTGGAGTCCTTGAGGGAGATCAGGGAGAATGATTTTGCTGGAGACTGCTACTTGACAAGATGTTATTGATGGAACTAACAGGGCTAAAATGTTGAACTTACCAATTTGGAATTTTCTTTGATTCTCAAGTTCCTAACATGTATTGGTAGTGCTCGTTTAGCAAAATAAATGAAGCACAGGGCAATATGGAGACAATGAAGTGATCTTTTTATGGTTCTTTTCTGGTATGAGCTGACACATAAAGAAAAAATAGCACAGGGCACTTATGACCAAGTATCTGTTGACTTGGAAAACAGAAACATTTTGTTAACTTACCACCTCTGAGGGTGTTCAGCTCAGGTTCACTTATTCGTGAGATCTGACCCTTATTTTGCGGGAAGAAAGTTACACAACAAGACTACGAGGCCATGCGGAGAAGTGTCAGGACCATTTTTTGAGGAGAAATTGTTACATATTTAATGTTGACTTCTAAGGCATTAATTTATCTTAGGCACATCCAGTAGACTTCTGAGGTTGAAGAGTTTGAATTTGGGATGGGTAGAGGTTGTCATAATGATGAAAAGTCATAGTGTGAGACTTATGTAAACTGTGCTTGTTCCATCATCTGACTACTTTCATTAACAGCTATGCAGGCACCTGAGTGAGCCCTGTGCTTATTTCTGACCATCCATTAGGTCACTGCCTGGAGGGACAGTCCACCTAAATGCTGGCTGGCTGGATCACTTGCTTCGTTCACTTGTGCGGGCACGCATGCATTCAACTTACCCGCTTGGTGGAGTTTCTTGTGCACTCAGTTTGTGTCAGGCATGATGCTAGTAGGCCCTGGGATCCATGATGGTTAAGACTGAGTTCTTGCCCCTGAGAGGCCCACGGTCCAGACGGATAAAGAGACTTCTAAACTCCAGAGTGATACGTCTTCTTACAGTGCTACAGGGACCTTATCTGCTGTGAAGAATGGGGGAGGTCGGGGAAAACTTCACAGGTTGGTGGTGTGTTTTGGAGAGAGAGGTTTGTCAGGCAGACAGGAGAAGCAGGGGGAAATACATATGCAAAGGCAAAGAGGTCAGAAGGAATATGCCGTGTTTGGGAGTTTGATACGGCTGAACAGTAGTATATATGTAGCTGGGCTTCAGGTACGTCAAATTTATCTGGCCCAGGCCAGTAGTTTTCATCGTAACCCAGTTCTTTCTTCTGAATTTTCTGTTTCTCTTTGTGGCATCACCACCTACCTTGCCTCCAAAACTAGGAACTTTTAAGCCTTATTCCCCCTCTGCCCTTCATTCACAGGTTACTTCATCCTGCCTGTTCTTCTCTTGAATATTACTCCTCTTTCCTGGTCTCCTAACCCTTTCTCTTTCTCCAATCTCTAACCTCTAGAGCTGCACTGTCCAATATGGTAGCTGGTAACCATGTGTGGCTATTTATATTAAAATGAATTAAAAGTAAATACAAAAAAGTCAATTTCCCAGTTGTACTAGCTGCATTTCAAGCAAGCACTCAGTAGCTAGTGGCTGCTGTATTGGACAGCCCAGGTCTACAGGCTTGGTGGTCTGTTCTCTGCTCTCTGTCTGAGGGAACTTTCTTTCACGGGCCTTTGATCAGGTCCCTCCCCATAACTTTCCCAATTCCCAGTGTGACCTTCAAGACCCCCAGCCTGGTGGCCCCTATCTTGCCTTGTATTCAGCTACTCCCTTTTTTGCTCTCCCACTGTCACATTCTTGATTCTTTCATACCTTTTAACCTTAGTACATGCTGTTCTGTCTTTCTCCAGAGTACCTACCATTTGCTGTCTGTACATTCTCCTGCACACTTCAGACCTAGCTCCAGGCTCTCTTCGCTGGCTTTCTTCAGGTTAATCTCCTTCTCCTTGTACTCCAGTACTTGTAATCACACCGTCGTAGGCGGCTGTGAGAGAGCACAGATGGTGCTTATCGTGTGGTGCTATCGTCGTTTGTCTATCGCTCTGCGGCAGGCATAGTGGCCAAGCTTTGGAGACAGAGAGGCTTAATTTCAAAACTAACCATTTACTTGCCCTGTGCCTTTGGGCAAGATATTTAACCTCTGACTCTTGGTTTCTTCTTCTGTACAATGAAGATTATAATGGTCTTTCCCGCGTGTTAAACGAAACCAAATGTGTAGAGCCCCCAGCACTGTACTTAACTAGACAGCTCTCAAGTCATAGCTGAGAGCTGTCATTCTGGACAGATATCTTTAGTGTCCGTCAGCCTTGCTAAAACCATATCATCTACAAATAATGTTTTGATTCTCCTTTTCTAATTCTTATACTTTTTACTTATTTTTCTTATTGCTTTGGCTAGTCCTCCAGTACAATTTGAATAGAAGTGGTACTGAATAGATGCAGCCCTTTCTTGTTCCTGTGCCTTCTCTTTGCTACAGTTCTTCTGTGTGTGTGTGTGTGTGTTTACGTGTGTGTGTGCGCTCGTGTGCCTTTTTGTTTTGATTGAATTCCACCATGCTCCTGCTCCCCCCCACCCCAATTATTGCATTTGTTTTTCTCTCTTAGCTTGGAAATTAAATTTTGTCTAGTCCTTTAGTGGTTATCCTAGATATCCATTTTTAACAAAAACATTTAACAAAATCTAAAGTGATGACTTTATGTTTCTCTTGACTAATGGAAGGATTTAAAACATTTTAACTCCACATCCCCTCCCAACTTGTCCAGTATTTCTTTTCTGAATTTTTTAATCCTATAAATTAGATACTGTGTTTTATAGTGTCAATGCTGTTTAGATTTATCCGTGTATTTACTAGTATATTTACTTAACATTCTCTCTTGTGCTTCAAGCTTTCCAGCTGAGATAATTTCTTTTTGCCTGAAGTATATCCTTTAAAATTTCCCTTTCTGCAGGGGTTTTTTGGGTGGTATATATTTTGTCTTTCTGAAAATGTCTAGTTCTTAGTTCTTAAAAACTAATTCTGCTGGGTTTGGAATTCTTGGTTGGCAGTTTTTGTTGCTTAGCATGTTAAATATATCAATTCTGTCTGGCTGCTTTTATGATCTTTTCTGTACCTTTGAGGTTCTACAATTTTAATTTAATTTGTCTTGGTATGGTTCTCTCTTTCTTTTTAAAGTCTTGCTTGAGTTCATTGGGCTTCCTTGATCTGTGATGTAATGTCTTTCAGCGTTCTGAAAAATTATCTTTAAATATTACTTCTTCCCTGCTCTTAATGTTATCTCCTTCTGGAACTTCATGAGTTGTAAGTTAGACTTCACTATTTCTTCCAAGTCTATTAGTCTTTCTTTTGTATTTTCTCTCTTTGTCGCCTCAGAGAGAAAGCTGACTTATCTACTTATATTCTAGGGTTTCTCCTTTAAATTTACCTTTTTGGTATCTTTAGATTCTTTTTTTTTTTTTAATTTATTATTTATTATTTTTATTTTTGGCTGTGTTGGGTCTTCGTTTCTGTGCGAGGGCTTTCTCTAGTTGAGGCAACCAGGGGCCACTCTTCATCGCGGTGCGCGGGCCTCTCACTATTGCGGCCTCTCTTGTTGCGGAGCACAGGCTCCAGACACGCAGGCTCAGTAATTGTAGCTCACGGGCTTAGTTGGCCTAGTTGCTCCGCGGCATGTGGGATCTTCCCAGACCAGGGCTCGAACCTGTGTCCCCTGCATTGGCAGGCAAATTCTCAACCGCTGCACCACCAGGGAAGCCCCAGGTCAGCCATGTTTATCCTCATTTTACAGGTGAGAAGAATGAGGCTTAGAAGTTAAAACTTACACCTATCACCTAGCTACCACTGCTACTTCAAGCCCTGCTCTCTCTTTCCCCATTTAAGGGAAACTTTATTTAGCTCAGTAGCCTTAGACTGTTGCTTGATAAGTGGGTTCCCTGTTCCTTTTTCCAAATTACTGGATAGTCCTTCACGTTATGGGAACTTTTTAAAAAATAAAATCACAGTCAAGTTAGAACTCAGTTGTCAGTTTGTCACTAGAGGTCCACACTGGCACTGTGTCCTTCCTCCCCTGGAACAGAATGCTTTGGCTCCAGCTTGTACGTTTGAATGAAATGTAATAGTGTCTTGAGAAAGTGGCCCTGTAGTTGAGTGCGTAGATACCTACAAAATACTTAAAAACCAAACCCTTTTGTGGTTTGCATGACTTTTTTTTTTTTTTTTTTTAGACTTCAAAGGCACATATTTACAGCACTGCTTGAGAAGTATTTGAGTAGTTTGTTTCCTGACAGAGCTCTGATGGGTGTGAAGTCTAGTCAGTGGTTTCCTAGCCTTCTCGTGGTGGGCTTATTTCAGGATGTGCTTTTTTTTTTTTTTAGTTTATTTGGCTGCATTGCATCTTAGTTGCGGCACATGGGCTCTTAGTTGCAGCGCGCAGGCTTCTCTCTAGCTGTGGTGCGCAGGCTCCAGAGCGCGTGGCTCAGTAGTTGCGGCACGAGGGCTTAGTTGCCCCGCGGCATGTGGGATCTTAGTTACCCGACCAGGGATCGAACCCATGTCCCCTGCATTGGAAGGCGGATTCTTAACCACTGGACCACTAGGGAAGTCCCCCAGGATGTGCTGCTTTTTATTGCTGTTAGGTTGACAGAGCAGAAGTCACTCTTCTTGCAGCATAATGAGCCACTGAGGCTGGCGACCAGATGGTGTGACCATCAGCACCCTGCCCTTTGTAAATTATCTCTCCTCTTTCCTTAAAAGCCACTTCCCAGGGCTTGCCCTCAGGATCTGTGTGACCCTCTACTGCACTGGTTTATCCCACCTTCTCTTTGCCATGCAGGTTCCTCTACTGGAATGCCCTTCCCTACTTCTCCAGCTGATGAATTCCCACTGAAATGTCAGCCCCATGTACCCTTTCAGGACCCTCCTGTTCCAATAGTGTGTTCTCTCCTAGGCCTTGGTGCTGTGTTGGAGGAGGTTGTTCAAATGTCCGTCAAGCCTGTGGGAAGGGGAGTGCCTCAGTGATGGCGCCCGGCTTGTTTGACTGAAGCTGGCCCATAGTCACCATCACTCTGGAGGCCCCCACAGTGGCACTGGGCCAGGCGCCAGACAGAGTCCATTTGATCTGCACTACCTCTAAGGCAGATTGGATTCCACTTTACAGATGAGCAGTGTCAATCACAGACCTCTTGAGTTTTTTGCCTGAGGTGATGAGGCCATCAAGGGATCACCCTAGCATGTCTTGTGAAGCATCATAGATGCAGATTTCAGCGGCTAGATTTCAGTTCTAGCTGTATGCATCCAGGTGTGCCGTGTCCTTTGGTATTGTTCTCTCTTGCTGTGTCTAGTTTTCAGGGCGGGTAAGTTTCACCCCTTGAGCTAGGCTGCAGCCCCGCTAGAGTGCTCAGTGCTCAGTCAGACTTTGAGGGAGGGAAGAGCCTCGGAAAGTGCTGGTGCTCTGCACAGGAAAAGAGGCCGAGGAACTGCCCACAGAGGCCCTTTGTGTGACAGGAAGTCCTGCTTCTAGAAGGGGCCGCCTCAAAGTGGAGGGGTTGAAAGAAGCTGAAGTGGTTGACCTGGGGCCACTCTGACTCATGCTTGTTGTTAATAATGTCCTTTGTCGAATCTTGGGAACCTGCTTTAACAGAGCTTGGAGGGCGGCCCCATAACTGCCTGCTCTCAGTGGTCAGTGTTTCTCTTCCCCTCTTTCCCTATCATATCTGCCCTTGTTGAATACCCCCATTTTCTTGCCTGAACAAAGGACAACCTCCTGACCCATTCTGTATTTTTTCCTTCTACTTTTGCCAGAAGAATCTTTCTGTCTCGTCTGACTTTTCTTTTTTAGTGTTTAAGTATGTCTCTTGAGTTGGAAAACTTGCAGCTCAAGGAAGAAGTAACCCACTGGACAAGAGATTCTCACTGAGAGAAGGAATCTTTGGGAAGTGTTTGATAAAGCTTAATAGCTGTCTCTGGCGGTGCTCCTCAAAGATTGGCACAGGGGAGGTGGAGCCGCACAGAGAATTTCAAGGAATAAAGATGAAATGAGGGTGCCCGAATCGACAGCCCAGTTCCCTGCAACTTTCATACACATCTCTTGTATCTGTGACATCTGTCTCTTGTTAGGTGCTGTGTTAGGATGTAAAGACATCCTGAAGTGAATGGGGGAGCTAGTGGTGGTGATGAGCCAGTGCGTCCCCATGTGCTTGCTTCCTAACCCTGACCGCCAGCTGGACATGAGAGAGGAGCAGCGAATTTCCAGGATGGTGTGTGTGTGTATGCGTGATGCCACTTGTGTGAAGGCGTTCTAAGATTATGTTAGAATAACACTGCTTCAGCCTTGGCGGGCAGCTTTGCGTGCTGTGGTGTAACTGGGGCTTCTTGCTGGGTTGACATGGTAGCCAATCAATGAGTACTTGTTCTTTGGAGCTGTAAAATGAGTCTTTGTTGAATGTGACTGCCTGGGCGATCATCATAGAATGCTTACATTTTGGGGACAGAAGAAGCCACATCTGTTGAATGTGTTTAATCGTGGCTGGCAGATACTTCCTTGAGATTCTGATGACCACAGGTCATAACCCTTTTCCATTTGGAATGATAGAAAATCAGAACTGCAAAGACCCTTATCATTTAGCCCACCCCCACATTGTGGAGAAGGGAAAACTGAGTGTCAAGAGAGTGAGTGGGACAGATCTGTGAATGACTCCAGCCCCTTCCCCATTCATGCGAAGAAGCCTGGGGTGAGTTACTTGGTGGCTCGGCCTTTGTTCGAGTACATGTGAAATGGGGCCTATTACAAACTTGCTGTGAGCGTGAGGGGCCTTGTGGAGAATGGCCTGGAGCGTGGTGGGCACACAGCACATTACTGCTGTCACCAAGTCAGAAGCCAGGAGGGACCAGTGACGTGTGCTCAGTCTGGCAGCGGTGTCCCCTGCCCTGACAAGTCCTGGGGCTTTGTTATCTTCCTCTGTTCTTCACTTCTAGAGTGAGGCAAACTTTGGGCACTCACCCTGGATTATATTAGCTATATTACGTTGTACTCACATTAATTTAAACATTTTTTTTATATTGTAAAACTAATTGAAAGGAGTTTTATAGTTTTGCTTTTGAAACTGTTTGGCAGCGAGAAATTAATTCCTCCTCCTCTCATTCACTCCTGTGTTTGTTCAGCAGGAACAGCATGTGTGAAGGCGCAGAGGCTAGAGGAGCGTGGTGCTTATATGGAGCTGACTGCAGGTTGTTAACTGGCGGAGGGAGTACAGGGTGACTGGGGGCACGGTGTGAATGCTGAGCCTGGAGGGGGCAGTGGTTAGAGCTGGGAGGCCCTGCTGGCCACAGTAAGAAGTCTTGGAGGGATTTCAAGTAGAAGCATAACTTGATCTTCCAAAAGACATACCACCAACCACCATGGTAGCATCATGGAGATAGACAGGAAGCGGGACCAGACTGTTGACTGGGGGATCAGTTAGGCCATTGGCGAACTAGGCAAAAAATGATGGTGGCCTTAATAAAGGTAGCCATTGTTGTGGGAACTGGCAAAGTAAGAAGATTCAGGAGATACTGAAGAACTAGTGTTGTCAGGTCTTGGAAACTGATTAAATGTAGTGGGGTTGGTAGGGGTTGGGTGTGAGAAGAAAAGGAGTTTCTGGCTTGAGCAGCTGGGTGAATGGTGGGACCATTTCCTGATGGAGGAGACCCAAGGATGGGAGCAGGCTCAGGGAAGGTAGGAAATGGTTTGCAGGGACTGTGTGATGGCTGAGTGGAGGCATCCAGTAGGCAGTCAGATGTGTGGGTCTGGAGTTTGGGGCCAGAGATGCGTATCCAGGGTTATGAGGTTAAAGGTAGTTTGATGTGTGGGGACAGAGGATCTTGCTTAGGTAGAGTGTGCAGCTAGAGAGCAGGGCCTGGGACAGAATCCTGAGGAGAGAGGAGGAGAAAAATCAGGAGATGCAGTGTTGTGGACGCCAGGGGCTTGCTTGTAGGAGGAGAGCGTGCAGGAGGGGCAGTGAGAAGACCTGAAAGAGCTGGGTGGTTTAACACTAGGGTGGCACCTGACACCAGGAAGGTCTTGGGCTTTCTAGTCTGATCAGTTTTATTAGAAAGATGGGAGAGGGGGACTTCCCTAGTGGTCCAGTGGTTAAGAATCCACCTTCCAATGCAGGGGATGTGGGTTCGATCCCTGGTGGGGGAGCTAAGATCCCACATGCTGTGGGGCAACTAAGCCCGCACAGTGCAACTACTGAGCCCGCATGCTCTTGGAGCCCCTGTGCCACAACTAGAGAGAAGCCCGTGCGCCACAACGAAAGATCCTGCTTGCCACAGTTAAGACCCGATGCATTCAAATAAATAAATTAATCAATTTTAAAATAAGAGAAAGAAAGATGGGAGAGGAAGCAGTAGGCTGAGAAATGAACAGGTGGGGTGAGAACTGGAGAACTTGAGAGTGGATAGCTCTTGTAAGAAGCTTAGCTATGAAGGGAAGAGGGGTGAGCGACTGCTAGAGAGGGTCTGGGAGTCAAGGCTGAAGATGGAGAAAGGGATTGATGGCTGGAGGGGGTCCTGTGGCAGTGGGAAGAGGCAGATGAGGGGTCAGCCTTAGACGGGAGTGTGTGTGGAGAGGCCGGCCTGTGGGTGGCAAGAAACAGAGGAGCTTCTGACTGCCCACTTGCCCATGTTCTGTGAAGGGCAGGGAGGTACCAGAGAGAAGGTCTGCAAGAGCTGTTGGCCAGGGCTTGGGAGAGCTGCTGGGAGACAGAAGGCAGACTGCTTGTAACTGCGCAGGAGGCTGAGGGCCACGTGATAGGTAGAGGGCAGAGTTTTCACCAGGCAGGTGTGAAGGAAGAATTCGACTCAAGGAGTTGACATAGTTAGTTCCAGTGCTGCCCTGAGCGTTGAAGAGGGTTGAAGACAGGTGACACCAGCCAGTCCAGGACAAAGGAGAGAGAGGAGGTGTGGTGACCACTCAGCATCACTTCTGTTGAGCTTCTGGTGAATTTTTTCCATTAATGTGAATATTAGTCCAAAGGAAGAAACAGGATATTTATAGTTACAGAAGGAGGTTCTATGATTGCAGATAGGAATCAATTGAAAGTAGACACTGGGGAGGTCTAAGAAAGTGTCCAGGTGTCTGAATGATGCACCTTTACAGTACGTGTCCACTCACTGTAAAGTGGTTCGGCACATCGGCATCTACAATACAAGTAAAACTGTTAAACCAGCTCCTCGGGACCTGACCCTGCTTCTCCCACTGCCCAGCACAGACCACGACCTGCCAGCCTCTCCTTGAACTTCACAGTTACCACTTACTGAGGATTCCTTCCTAGTGTTTCAGAGCTTGGATTTTAGTGAGTTTTTCTTTGTGTAAAGTCATGACCCATCCCCTTGAAACATTAATCCAGCTTTGTTACATGAAGGAAGAATACTACTTCCCTTTTCCTAATTCAAATATATGCATCTTAAAGTGTACACACTGAAGTCATTTTACAGAAATAAGGGGCACTCAACTCCGTCCCCAGAGTCTCCTCCAGACCTTGTCACCCCCCGACTTGGTTATTTGTTGGTTCAGACATTCAGTCTCTTAGCAAATATTTGAGCGTCTACCTCATGCTAAGCACTGGGGTTACAAAGATGAAAATACATAATCCTTGCCTTTAACACTTGTGTGTGATGAAGGTCTGTGTGCTATTTTATTCTGTTTTTTTGCGTATGCCCAATTTCGAATATAAAGTGGTTCCCCTACTTGTCTTTTATAATGGCTACGTAGTGTCCACTCTGTCAGTTCACCAATGATTTCTCAGTTTGTGAGCATTTGACTTGTCTCCAGTCTTTGCTGTTATAAATATTACTGGGATGAACATTTTGTTCAAGCTATTTTTTCTTTGAATTTATTTGCTTGAGGCTTATTCCCCAGAGTGGGACTGCAGGGTCAGAGGTTGGTAACTGTTATCTGCCTTGTTCTGTGTTTCCAGATTTTTCCATGAAGTCTATTGGCAATGTTCGAGTTCATTCCTATTTTTCCTGTAGCCCCAGTGGCATTGTCATTTTAATTTTTCTCATCTTTACAAGTTATTTCCATTTTTAAAGGAAGCTGTGCTTTTTTCCCCACACGTTAATTTGTTGTGTTAGATTTGGCTAGGTTAAGCTACAGTAACAAGCCAACCCCAAATCTCAGAGGCTTACATAACAAAATGTCTCTTTTGCTTGCTCTGCATGTCCCTTGTGGGGCACTGGGGTGCAAGTCCACGCAGTCACTCTGGGGCCACGCTGACTCAGGAGACCTTGCTCTCCTGTAGCTGCAGTGTGATCCTCCTCAGTGGATGACAGGCAGGCAGGAGAAGGCTGGGGACTTTGCACAGGCTTTTCACTAGTTATGTGACCTGGCTTAGCAGAGAGAACTTCTGTGAGCGTTCCTGTCTGTGCCCCAGCTGTCTTCTCTCCTGTATGTTCATCTTTGACAACTTCTTTATGCAGTGGAAATGGATCTTCAGTTTCATATCAGTCTTTAGTATATTTTAGGTAGAAAGATTATCAGTTGTGTCAAATCCATTTTTCTTTGCTTTCTGCATTACACTTTATTGTGCAGACGTTTAAATAATATAAGTTTGGGGCACATCCCTCTTTTTCTCTGATATCTTTTGTTTCTTTAATATTACAAATTTATCATTTTCTAAAAGCCAGAGAATAAGCTATTTTCTTTGAGTTGCTTAAAGTAGATTTTTATTTGGCTCCATATGACACTTCAAACTCATCCAAGTATATAACATCAAGTGGGTTTTTTTTTTAATTAATTAATTTATTTATTTATTTATTTATTTATGGCTGTCTTGGGTCTTCGTTTCTGTGCGAGGGCTTTCTCTAGTTGTGGCAAGTGGGAGCCACTCTTCATCGCGGACATCAAGTGGTTTTAATCTAAGTTAACTTTGGTCCTTGGTCGTACCTTTTTGTTCTGTAACAGTAAAAAACAAAAAACAAAACAAACAAACAAAAAACAAGCAGAACAGTACAACACCCCTTCCTGATAAAAACATTCAGTGAAACAGGAATAGATGGGAACTTCCTCAGCCTGATAAAAGGCATGAATGAAAACTCACAGGGTTGCAAAGTCAAACACTGAAATGACAATGACGTCTACTCTCACCACTTCTAGTCACTGGAGGCTTGCGAGGGCAGTTAGGCCAGAAGAAGAAATAGAAGGTGTACAGATTGGGAAAGAAAAAGTAAAACCATCTCTTTTCACAGATGACATGATCTTATGTGTAGGACATCCTAAGGAATCCACTTAAAACCTATTAGAACTAATATACAGGTTTAGCAAGGTTGTAAGATACAAGATCAATGTACAAAAATAATAGTATTTCTATGAACTGACAATGAATAATCCAAAAATGAAATTAAGAAAACAGTTTCATTTATAATCAAAATAATTTTTAATCAAAAAGAATAAAATATTTAAGAATAAATTTAACAAAAGAAGTACACAACTTCTGTATTGAAAACTATAAAACATTTTTGAAAGAAAGTAAAGGTGACCTAAATAAATAGAAAGATATCCCACATCCATGGATTGAAACATTGTTAAGATGGCACTACTCCCCAAATTGATCTACAAATTCAGTGCAACCCCTATCAAAATCCCAGCTGCCTTTTTTTTTTTTGGTAGAAATTGACAGGCTGATTCTAAAGTTCACATGGAAATTAAAATGCAAAGTACCCAAAATAGTCAAAATAATTTTGAAATAGTAGAACAAAATTTGGAGTACTCACACTTCCCAATTTCAAAAAGTCCTACAAATCTACAGTATTCAAGACAGTGTAGGGGAGTTCCCTGGTGGCCTAATGGTTAGGACTCTGGGCTTTCACTGCCATGGCCAGGTTCAGTCCCTGGTTGGGGAACTAAGATCCCATAAGCTGTGCGGTGTGGCCAAAAAAAAAAGACAGTGTGGTATTGGCATATAGGATAGACATATAGATCAATGGGATAGAATTTAGAGAACAGAACTAAACCCTTAAATTTATGGTCAATTGATTTTGGACAAGGATGCCAAGCCAATTCAGTGGGGGAAAGAATAGTCTTTTCAACAAATAGTGCTGGGACAACTTGATATTTACATGTAAAAGAATAAATTTGGACCTCTACTTCACACCACATACAAAACTGATACAATAAATCAGAGACCTAAGCGTAAAGAGCTAAATCTATAAAACTCCTAGAAGAAAACAGGCATAAATCTTTCACCTTGGATTAGGCAATAGTTTCGTAGATATGATACCAAAACACAAACAACAAAAGAAAAAAATAGATAAATCGGACTTTATAAAAATTAAAACATTTGTACTTCAAAGCATGCTATCAAGAAAGTGAAAAGACAGCTTGCAGAATGGGAGAAAATATTTTCAAATCATATCTCTGACAAAGGACTCATACCTAGAATATATAAAGAATTCAGGTAAAACTCACCAATAAAAAGACAAATAACGTAATTTAAAAATGGACGAAGGATCTGAATAGGCATTTCTCCAAAGATGATGTACAAATAGTCAATAAGTACATGAAAAGATGCTCAACAACATTAGTCATTAGGGAAATGCAAATTGAAACCACAATGAGATGTGACTTCACACCCCCTGTGATAGTTATAATAAAAAAGACAGACAATAACAAGTGTTGGTGAGTATGTGGAGAAATTGGAACCCTCACACACTGCTGGTGGGGATGTAAAACTGCTTGGAAGACAGTCTGGCTGACTGTTGGAAACAACTAACTTGGAAAACAGCTCCTCAGAAGGTTAAACATAGAGTTACCATGTGACCTGGCAATTCCATACCTAGGTACCTGAAAGAAATGAAAACACATGTCCACACAAAGACTTGTACACAAATTCTCATAGCATTATTCATAATAGCCAAAAAGTAGAAACAACCCAAATTCCCATCAACTTGGTAATGTATAAACAAATTGTGGTATATCTATACAATGGAATATTACTTAGCAATAAAAGGGAATGAACTACTGATAAGTGCTATAACATGGATGAACCTCGAAAACATTGTGCCAAGTGAAAGAGGCTAGCCGCAAAAGATCACATATGATCACAAAAGATCACATCGTATGATTCCATTTATATGAAATGTCCAGAATAGGCAGATCCATAGAGACAGAAGTAGATTAGTGGTTGCCAGGCACTGGAGGAGAGGGGAATGGGGGTGCAGAGTTTTTTTGGGGGGTGATGAAATGTTCTAGAATTGACTGTGGTCATGATACACAACTCTAAACACACTAAAAATCATTGTGTACCTGTCAAATGGCTGAATTGTGTATGAATTATATTTCAATAAAGGTGTTGAAAAAATAGCAAAAGTTTCAGGTACTTAAACCATTACCCCTCCCACAACTTCTCCTGGCAAATAATATCATTCCTTTGTCTTTTCTTGAGATGTGTTCAGGTCTTTTTCACTTGTAGAAACAAAATTTTGTTTTTTCTTGAACCTCCTGAACTGTGATTTCCAGGGTTAAACACAAAACCCCACAGTAAGGGAGGAGGAGGAGGAGGAGGAGGAGGGAGGTGTGGGCTGCCAGCTGGAAGGGGAGGGACTGGGACTGGCGGGTCTCCATCTCCAGGCCACGTTAGTTTCCCTGTCCTTAGTGCAGGGCTCCGTTCTGGTGACACCACTTCCTACTGAACTCACTGACCACGGTGACTCAGCTTCTGAGTCTGCGGAAGGACAAGCAGGTATTAAAGAGAGTGGGAACAGTCCCTGGAGCACCACAGGCTCTCTGCTGTAACCTTCATTCTCGCCAACTGTGGGGACTTACTCGACAGTAGACACGTAGTGACCCTTTGCAATGTGCAGATTCTGATATGCAGAGGTGAAGACGACATGGGTTGCCTGGAGCAGATCACAATCTAATTATACTTCGCGATGCGTTTCTTTCCTTTTGATGCATAGAATATAAAAATCTATATTTGGAGTAAAATGCTGTCTTAATTGCTGAGTGGTTAAGAAGGAATTTGAGGTTTTACGCCAGCATGACTTCTTTCCGTTTAGTTTTAGTTTTTGTTCTTTAATGGCTGTGTAATGATAGTGATCGATACCATTTGTTAGGCTGATCACAGCCATCGTCCTGCTCGAGCCTCACCACCCTCTGAGGAGCTTCCCTGCAACAGGCTGCACTAATGCAGCGGGCCAGGGGGAGAAAATCCAGCTTCCGAAATCTACTAATTGGGTCTGGTGCTAGGTGGAGCATTCTCAAATTCAACAGTTTATCAAAGGCCTGGTATATGCAAATCCCACGTTTAAAATGCAAGCTCTTCTTCCAATCCAAGAACATGGACGTAGATGTAGAGAACTGACATGTGGACCCAGGGGGGGAAGGGGAGGGTGGGACGAACTGGAAGATTAGGTTTGACATAAATCCACTACCATGTGTAAAATAGATAGCTAGTGGGAACCTGCTGTACAGCACAGGGAGCTCAGCTCCGTGCTCTGTGACGACCTAGATGGGTAGGATGGGGTGGGGTGGGAGGGAGGTCCAAGAGGAAGGGGATATAGGCATACATATAGCTGATTCACTTCATTGTACAGCAGAAACTAACACAACATTGTAAAGCAGTTTTACTCCAATTAAAAAAAAAAAGCAAGCTCTGTGAAGTCAAAGACTTTATCTTGCTCATGTGATCTCCCCTACCTGAACATAGTAGGTGCACAAGATATGTTAATTGGTAAATAAGCGAATGACCAGAGGGACTGGCCTCAGTGCAGTGATACTGTTTGTGCAGCAATTTCTTACAGTCCTTCCATTGTCTGAGAGCTAGTCAGGGCAGGGAATGTGTCTCTTTTAGTAGGCGAGGAAACTGAGGCTGGCTGGGAAATGGCTTGTGCAGGTAAAAGCCAGAGTGAGCACTAGAGTACAGGTCTCCTGGCTCTGTGGTCTCACTGTACACTCCAGTCCCACCCCAATCTTAAAAACATGGGTATATTTCTTATAAAAATATTGCCCTGTGGGGATGTGTCCCATTCCCACTGTGGGGTTGGCTCCTCATAGGAGCTGTGGGGAGGGGAGTAGATTTGAAAATGTGTCATTTTTAAAGTAACTTTCTCTATTTTTAAACCTGTGGAGCCATTAACTCAGTATTTAGCTTAGGGAAATCTTCAGCCTGAGTCTCCACGTTCCCAGGGTGCTTGCCAACCAGAGGTCTAAAAAAGTACCCCTGCAAAGAAGTCCAAGGCTCGGACCTGTCAGCTGACATGTTTCCATTACATAAGAAAAATGAGTTTTGGGGACAAGTCTAAATTCTGTTTGCTCCAGCTCCTCATTAAATCATGTGGGTGAACCAGCAGCTGATAGGCTGGACCGAGGCCAGGTGACTTGGAGTCTCATCCTACCTTTGCTGCCGATTCTCTGTAACCTGAGACAGTTATTACCCAGAACATGAAAAGCCATCAGAAAATGACCAGGGAGCTGGCCATCACTTGTTTTCTTTCAGCTGTTAGGATGTAAAAGACACGAGGGGCAAAACATAGTCATTTTAAGGGTGACTACATGACTCCAAATCTAGTATTTTTTTTTTCCACTGCTTTTTTTTTTTTTAATTTTTATTTATTTATTTATTTATGGCTGTGCTGGGTCCTTGCCTCCGTGCGAGGGCCCTCTCCAGCCGCGGCAAGCGGGGGCCACTCTTCATCGCGGTGCGCAGGCCTCTCACCATCGCGGCCTCTCCCATTGCGGAGCACAGGCTCCAGACGCGCAGGCTCAGTAATTGTGGCCCACGGGCCCAGCCGCTCCGCAGCATGTGGGATCTTCCCAGACCAGGGCCCGAACCCGTGTCCCCTGCATTGGCAGGCAGACTCTCAACCACTGCGCCACCAGGGAAGCCCCAAATCTAGTATTTTTTAATACTGATTTCTTGCACAGAAAATCTGTCACCTTCTGTAACCTTCAAGATCCAACTCAGCACCTCTTCTCTCCCCTTCTCTTCCCTTCACCTTGTGGTCCAAATCTCATTTCTTGAGCACCTGTTTTGGATTATACATAGATAAAAGACAGCAGAGACCTTCCCCTGTGGGATTCCAAGTAAAGTAGGAGACAGACCTTTGTGAGCCTGTGCAGATGGCGCGTGGCAGGAGGAAACGGCAGAGCCTGAAAGACACAGGGAAATTGCCAAGTGGCCTGTCTGGGGCCAGGCGTGCTTGCACACCCTCTGCTTGGTGTGGTCCTTGACACACAGTGCATACTCGGTGAGCCCTTCTGAAAGAAAGAACTTCCCTAACTGCTTCTGAAGCCAGCTGTGTGATAGAACAGTTTTAAGATTTGAGTTCATTTCCTGTAAGATAATCGGAAAGGAAAGGTCAAGCCTTTTAACACCTCCTTGCATATCCCAAAGGTAGAGGCTTTATTAAGGTCTTTCTGCATCTGGGGCTTTACTTTCTTCTTCAGGCCAATTGTAAAAATAAAATAAACAGACACACCTTTCTCTGGATCTACAGAACCCTCTTAATTTTCATTCTCAGGCTTTAGGAATTCACAGCTGAGTATTCACTATTCATATCTTCTGCTGTTTTGTGAGTCCAGAAAACAATTTAGAAACTAAAGTCCTTGTGCAGATCCAGAGTGAGTGATTTCAAAAGATCTTCTCTAAACTTACCTGAAGTGACTGGTGTGCTTCAAAAACATTTTACATTCTGCTCAGTTTCAATGGCATTGGTTTTTAGGATTGTCAGCTTCAATCTAGCATTCAGCAAGATGATTTTGTTTTACTCTGTGCGTGTGTGGGTCGGGGTGGTGAGAAAATGAGCTTGGGAATAGTCTGCTGCGCAGAACAGGCAAGACTTCTTACCTCCCGGTCTCGTTCTGAAGTTACTGAGCGGAAGACTGAGCCTTCTGGAGATGGGGGTCCAGGACTGCTTGGTGGGGAGGAGAAGCTGCTCTGGTTCATGTCTATGCAGCTGGCCCCCCAACAGTGTGGGACCCGCAGGGGTGCTGGACTTTTCCTGCTTCTCAGAACTACATGGCTCAGCGGAAAGGGCTTGGGGCCCACATCCCCGCTCCTTATCCGCAGTGGGTCTTGAGAAAGTCTGGGTCAGGGAGAGCTGAGCTCAGGGATACACAGGGCACGATTGCTGCTGGGCACATGTTTGTTGAATGCTTGAGCCCGGAAACCTAGTCAGGGAGTTAGGGTAGACATTGTGGTATGATAGAAGTTGAAAGAATGAGGCCATTTTGTTTTATCCTCGGTATTCTTTCAAAGCTCATGTATCATTGTTTCTCCTGCTGTCTGTGTGGTCTCAGCCACCGTCATCCCTCCCTGGGAAATACTTCGGTAGCTGTTTCACTGTTTCTCAGACATGCCAGACAGGCCTTCCGTGCCGTCATATGCGATCTTCCTTTTGCTGGGGGCCTTCTCCCTACAGGTCCTCAGGGCTCCTCCTTCGCATTTTGTCTCAGATGTCACCTTTTCAGTGAGACCTGCTCTAGCCACCCTACTTAAAAGTACAGTCTCCTTTCCGCGTCCACCCTCATCCTTCTTCCTTGCTTTATTTCCTTGCTTTATTTCTCTGCATAGCTGCTACTGTGTGATTTATTTTCTTTGTCAGTCATCTGTGCTAGAGCATAAACTCCATGAGGGTGGAGAGATTTTTGTCTGCTCCATACCCTGTTAGATTCCCTAGCACATCGTGTGACTACGGGTGTGGAAAGAATGGAAAATAAAAGCAGTAGGGTGGATAGATTACCAATGCATTCCCAATGGATATATGCTAATTTAATTAAAAATAAACCTCCTTTTGGTTGCTGCTTTGATTTATTAAAAAAAATCATCTTTCTTCATTTGTTTTGAAACAAAATGCATAATACACATTTTCACTTAAAACTTTGAGCCAGTGCCAGCCCCATCCATCCTTTGCCTGCATTCCCAGGCTCCCCTTAGCATGTTAGAATCTACGCAGGACTTAAAGATCGCCTACTTTATGAACAGGGAAATCGAAGCCCCAAGGAGTCTTGTGCTGAGACCAAGGTCATTCTGTTCCATCTCACTAAATTTGCACCAGAGCCAGGGAAGGGAACCAACATTTATCGTTTGCCACATAAGAGACAGGCACTTCCTTGCATTATCTAAGCTAAGCCTCGTTAAGACGTCTGCAGGGTGTGCATGGTCATCCCCCTTCGTTTTATGAGTGGAAAACCAGAGGCACAGAGCAGTAATGTGATTTGCTTGGTGCACACGGCTAGTCAGACCTGGATGGTTGGGCCAGTCCTGTTCCCAGCGGGTGCTCTCAGAGACACCCCCGAAGCCCCTCACGGCATGCACAGGGAATCTCCTCCTCAGCGGTGGTGGGGAGCATCGAGATCCTGCTGTCCAGGCCTGGTGGTGTTTGATGCTGCTGCTGGTCGGTCACCTGTGTTTTCACTGGCTCAGTGTGTTCCATTTTCTTGCCATGAGCACGTTCTCAAGTTGACCTTTGTCTCTGTGGGCAACACTTTCCATGGCTCAAAGCCAGTGTGTGTTGGGGCGGTTCTTCTGGGCTTTTGGTAACAAACCAAATTGGAATCGCAGTGATTATGGGACTTGATAAATAATTTATGTTGCAAAAGATTAAAAAATTAGCCCTAAACAAGCAAAGTGAATTTTAAGGGATGCCTAAGTACAGTTTCTTCATTGAAACTGTTTATCAGTTGGCAGCAAAGCTGTTTCGCAAACAAGTTCTTCTGGTGCTCTGACTCCAGACAGAATTGTAGGTGTATGTAGTATGTCCAAAACAGGTCTTTGGGCATGTGAAAGAGGGGCATTTTGGTCAGGAGAATAATTATTTTCGTGGGAGAAGAAGAGAAGAGATACGGTGAGTAAGGCTGGGGAAGGGGGAACAGGGAGGAGCCGGGTCCTGACTAATGAGGATATGGCACAGACACGCCGGGACTCTGAGGTTTCCTGAGAGATGCATTCATCCCCTGGCTCCATTTCTTCCTTCAGTGACTGTCACTGAGCTTCAGGTACTGTGATAGGCACCAGGGTACCCCCAGGAGCTAATAGTCTGGTTGTGGAGATGGAGTTATAGCAGCCAAATAATAGCTCCATGGAGGAATTACACTGGGACAGTGCTAGGCAGAGGGTCACTGGCATGGTTGAGAGGCTCCTCAGAGAAGATGACAGTCACACTGGCGCTTGCAGGATGAGTAGGAGTTGTTGAGGAAGGTCAGTCTCAGGCAGCACTCTGCTGCACATGTGGGGCCCCCAGGCCGGAGACCTGTGGGTTTATTCTCTGTGTGGGCCCAAGAGGGTCCTCTGTGTGAAGCTGCACATTAAAAGGTGTGTATGTGTAGTTAAAGGACAAGCAGTGGAGATGGGGTCCAAGACAGGGAGGTGGGGTGTTCATGCAGGTGAAGAAAGGGAGAAGGTGGTCACACACACACAAAATGCCTTGAAAGGTTGTACATTAATGATAGAAATTGTGCTGCAGTTCTTTACCACATTTACTAGTATTTGAGCACTTAGTATAGCGCACTCTGCGGCCTCGGTTATTTTTGAATTAGTTTGGCTTTTATTAAAAGCCTCAAAAAAGTTCTCTCTTCATGAATGTACATTTCCATACTCCCATCAAATTTTAAAACCTATAAGGTCCTATTCATATCAAGTTGCTCATAAAATTAGAGAAAAATTTCAAAGCTTCTTTTCACTTTCTTTGTCTCACGTTTCTCCAATGGGGAAAATGCCTGGAAGACTGTCAAAGAACTGGCTGTTCTCATAAGTATTTGAGGAGAACAGTGTGAGTCATTGTAGCTTTTTGCTGGTATTTTAGTATCCGGTTTATTTTTAAACAGTTCTGTGCAACTGGAGTTTCTTCCGTGGTTTCTGTTACCATGGCTTCATAATATTTCCTTAAATCTGCTTGTTCATACTTTCACACACTTTAGTATCAAATTTACAGTTCCTTAGAATTAGAATATCTTATTCATGATATCCAAGAATGTTTCTCCAGCTGCAATAGCATTTTTCTCCAAATTGAAAAAGTTAGCTGTTTTTCCCAGTACAGATTTTGGGGAGAGAGGAGGTTCGGTTCTGTGAAGGACCGTGCGGTGAGTAGGGTGGGTGGAGATTATTAGAGGTGCCCATTGGCCGTCTGAGCAGGGGACCGGTGGCGTCTGTCTGGAGCCACTTCCCCTTTAGGTCCCATAGTGAGCGTACAGGATAGACCGGCAGCTGCCACCTTTGCTTGGGAAGTGATGGCACTGGATGTTTTGGTCCAGACATCCAACAGACTTGGTTCTTGGTTCTCCTTAAGCACGAGTGTGTGTTTGTTCTCTTGCTCTTATTTGTTTATTCATTTATTTTTGGACTTGATTGAGGCTTCCACTTTGGGAAGGTTTCTTGTTTTAAGATTTTGCAGTCAAAAGAAAAACAGTGCTGGTCCTGGCAGTCACTGGTGAAGTTTGCCTTGCTCTCTCTTCCTGGCATTTCAGGACTATTCAAGGAGATACTTTTCTGAATTTTACTGCTTTGAGAAATGTGTATTTCTTAAAGGACTGTTCAGGATTTAGAGAAAGTCCCAGAGCAATATGGAGTTGTAGAGGTAGTTTGTTTCCAGTCTCTTAAAGTTTTTGACCTCTTCCACTTTTCAGGGATAACCAGGTTTTCCTAGTACCAGACTAGGTTCTGGGCCTGTATCTAAGGCATATTATAGGGGACTCGTCTGGCCAAACATTTTCAAATTCTACTATAAATATTAATGCTGACTTAATGATAGAACAATTCCTAATACTTGAGAATTTAAAGTGTATTATCACTGACTGGACCTTTGGTTACTAACACAGCCGCTTCCACTGATTCAGAGAGGACCCCTTTTCCAACAACAAAACCAAAATAAAACGTGGTTCTGAGTGCTCTGGAGGCTGCCCAGGAGGCTCCACGTGGGAAGGTCTTCCGACTGAGTGACTATACAAGCTGGTCATTAGAGAATAATTGACTTTTGAAGAATCACTGAAAAATTAAGTTTTGCTCTCAGCTCAAGAAACATTTGCGATTAATAATCTGAGTAACTAGTCTTTTTTTTCTTTCTTATGTAATCCAAGAGATGTCACTATATGGCTTCATGAATGAAATTACTAACAACAGTATATTGTTGTAAAGATCTTATAGATCTTATAGAGGTGATGGTGGTGGGAGGTGGGGCTGGATGAGAGAGGATGGTCAGGGAAGCTCCTCTCAGGATCTTTGGGCAGAGGCTCCTGTGGTGTCAGGGAGCTGGCCACACACTTACCTCAAGGAAGAGCATTCTAAGGAGAGGGGACAGCACGTACAAAGGCTCTGAGGCAGAGATGAGCTTAGTGTGTTGGAGAAACAGCAGGAAGATAATCGTGGCTGAGATAGAACAGGATCAGCCAGTGGGTGAGATCAGCCAAAGTGGCAGGCAAGGGCCAGGTCAGGATGGGACCTGTAGCAAATGTGACGAATTAGGGTTTAGCTCTGAGTGCGATGGGTTTGGAGCAGGGAAGTGACAGGATTTAAGTATTTTTGAAGGTTGTCCTGAGGGGACTAAAAATTGAAAGTGAGGGTAGATTTTCTGTTCTACCTAACATTGGGGTTACTTAGAAAAACATTAAACTTTTGTTCTCATTTTAGATTTGAAATTTTAGAGTTATTAATACCACCTGCATTCCTAGTGATCTGGGATTTTGTGAAGTTTTCTGGGTTCTTTTTGAGGAGAGGTATTGTGTAAGTAAATGTACTCTGGTTGTTAATAATGATAAAATGATCTCTGCATGATCCTGTCAATGAAAACATGTAATTATTAATACAGTAGTGTGTAAAATAGTTCCCAGCATAGCCAGCAGCTGGACGATTACAAGTTATGAGAAACTCATCAAGTTTAAACCACATGGGGATTTTTGTATAGAAGTGTGACACCAGTTCCTCCTTCCTTCCTCACTGTTCCTGTTTCAGGGTGGGCACCCCACCATGCTGTCTAGCTCTCTGAAGCCTGGGTGGCCTGTGCCCCCTCTTTACCCCCATCTTCCCGACCCCACCCTTTCCCCAAGGATTCTTCTGTCTGGGACACCCTGCCCCTGCGCCTGTACACCTGCCTGATTCCCACTGGCTCCTCAGGATTCAGCTTGGTGTCCCCAGGCTTGGAAACTGTCTGCGCTGGACATTGCTATTCCAGCCTTCCTCAGCACCGTGGTGGAGAGCAGCTATGTCCACCCTGAACTAAGGTATTTCATTCGCCCAAGAATCCCAAGGAGTAATAGGAAGTATTAGTTTTATTTTCTAGATGAGGAAACTGAGGCTCAGAGAGGTTAAGTAATTTGCCTATGGTTATCTAGCTAGTGTGTGGCAGGGATTCATTCACTGTTCATTCCTTCTCTCATTATTGCCTTGTCATGCTGGCCGCTGTGCCCACCTCTGAAATACACCTGTGAGTGAGGCAGGTGTGGGCTATGTGTCTGTCTCCCTCCCCAACCACCCTGAGTTGCTTGAGCAGGCACGCTTCCAGAACAGGACTCCTCCACAGGTGCTTGGTGAATGCTGAATGAATGAATGCGTGAATGCTAACATCCTACCCTTACTGGGGCCTTGGTTGGAGCGCCATCCCGTCAGGCCCCCAACCTTTTGTTTAGTCGGAGTCATGCTCACATTCCTCCCTTCTGCCTCTCCTTCGGTCTTCCATCGCCTCTGTCTCACCTAGGAGGAATGTAGCCTGGCGGCTACAGGGCAGGCTCTGGGGTGCCTGGCCTGGGTTTGAATCCCAGCTCTGCTACTTCCTACCTCTGTGGCCTTGATCAAGTTATTTAAACACTTTTGTGCCTTGTTTCTTCACCTGTAAAATGAGGGTGATAATAGCTGCCTTGTAGGGCTGTTCTGAGAATGAATGGTGCCTAGCACCTAGGAAGTGCTCAATAAATATTGACATACTGTTATTTCTGCCATCTAGTGAGGACAGGACCTGTGTCCCATACAACTCCAAGGGCAGTTGTGAACCCCTCACCAGTCTTACCATGGTGTCTGCCACTGGTTCAGGGCTTGTAAACGTTGGATGAGGGAAGAAAAGGTGGGAGGCAGTACTGGGCTGCACATGACTGTCCAGGTTAGAGTTCCACCCACGCTGGTGCACGTCTGGTGGCTGTGGGGCACGTGGATGCTGACCCTGTGGGACCCTTGTGAGGGGCAGGACGGCCTGAACGGTGGTCAGCTTTTGGCCCCTTATTTTTCCTGGTCTTTTCTCCTACTGTCCTAGGTTTGGCAGGTTTCCTTGTTTTGTCCTACTTGTTTTCTCCCTTCTACCCATCCCGCTGCCTATCAGTCTTGACGTTTTAGTCCAGTAAATTATTATATCAGCTCATGTGTTGCCAGTACCCCTCTTAGCAACAGTAACCGATAACTGAAATGACCCCTCGTCACCTACTTTTGCCCAGATGCTGTTATGCCTTTGCTGTGTCTGCTGCAGCCTTAGTAGTGATGTTTCTAAGATTATTCCTTTCATTTGCTTAATATTTTCATTCTTTTAGTCAGTGAAGCACATGGAAATACATTTAAGTTACACAGAATATAATATACCAGGAACTTGAATATTAGTTCAAATTTAAGTGTTCAAGCTCATCTAACATCTCATTAGAAACCATTACACTATACATTTAGCATCTGTCTCTAAGATTAGGAATATCAGTAAGAAATAAAATACAGTTACTTCAAGGTTAGATTTACTTTTGTTTTTTTAATTTTTATTTTATATTGGAGTATAGTTGATTTATAATGTTGTGTTAGTTTCAGGTGTACAGCAAAGTGATTCAGTTATACATACACATAAATCTATTCTTTTTCAGTCTTTTCCCATATGGGTTATTAGAGTATTGAGTAGAGTTCCCTGTTCTATACAGTAGGTCCTTGTTGATTATCTGTTGTATATATGGTAGTGTGTATATGTTAATCCCAACCTCCTAATTTATCCCTCCCCCTACCTTTCCCCTTTGGTAACTATAAGTTTGTTTTCTAAGTCTGTGAGTCTGTTTCTGTTTTGTAAATAAGTTCATTTGCATCATTTTTAAAGATTCCACATGTAAGTGATATCATATGGTATTTGTCTGATTTACTTCACTTAGGATGATAAATTTACTTTTGAACCTGAACTGTCAGAAGCTTTCATTTTGTAATTCTTAAATTTTCCCATTGACTCAAACCAGGTTGAGAGATTGGATCACCCAAATCATGGAGGTGTTTTTTTTGTTTTTATCAGTATGCTGTTTATTCTTTTTTTTTAAAATAAATTTATTTTTAAAATTTATTTAGTTTTGGCTGCGTTGGGTCTTTGTTGCTGTGCGGGCTTTCTCTAGTTGTGTCGAGCAGGGGCTACTCTTTGTTTCAGTGCGCGGGCTTCTCACTGCAGTGGCTTCTCTCGTTGTGGAGCACGGGCTCTAGGCACGCGGGCTTCAGTAGTTGTGGCACACGGGCTCAGTAGTTGCTTGCGGGCTCTGGAGCGCACACTCAGTAGTTGTGGCACACGGGCGTAGTTGCTCTGCGGCATGTGGGATCTTCCTGACCAGGGCTCGAACCCGTGTCCCCTGCACTGGCAGGTGGATTCTTAACCACTGTGCCACCAGGGAAGCCTGGAGGTTCTTTTAAAACATTTTAAACTCAGGGACATCTAAGAGTTTGCTTAATCCCACACTCTTTAGGTGAAGATAGTGGGATGCTGAGAAAATGCACTAGGTCCCGCAGCTGTTTAGTGGCAAATTTGGAATGAGTCTTCTAAATTTTGGCCCTGAGAGCCCTTTGTAAGAGTAAAAAATGACTTCGGAATCATCAAAAATTAAATTATGTTCAGTACCACTTTACCAAGTTCATTGTTTATTTGAGGTATATGAATATCTGTGTGTATTTTTCTTTAAAAATTGGCATTCCCAGCAAGGTGTACCCAGTGATTCCCTAAACCAGACTGATTAACCACCACCATCGCTGCCTCTTGGGGGGAATTAATTGTGTTCAGACATTCACAACATCCCACTAAGATTAAAGGACATCGGTCCACCAGGATATCCATGCGTGGATAACAGGTGTCCAGGTAAGGTTGAATGGAGTGAGTCCTGAACACTCTGCAAATGTATACATCAAAGGAATTTCATATTTATAAGTTTCATAAATGTTTATTTACTTGAAGCTTTTTAAAAACAAACAAAAAACCGCAGCCAATCTGATTTCTGTATTTACCAAGTGAGAAGTTAGAAGCTGTGATGAGGCTCATTTGTCCCCACTGCAGCTAAGTCTCCTTTTCACACGAGCTTATTCTTTTCCTTTTTCTGTCCATTTCTTGTTCATGTGTAATATTATTGGTGCTATTTCATATCCTAAAATATCCTCAGGGACTTCCCTGGTGGCGCAGTGGTTAAGAATCCGCCTGCCAATGCAGGGGGCATGGGTTCAAGCCCTGGTCCGGGAAGATCCCACATGCCACGGAGCAACTGAGCCTGTGTGCCACAACTACTGAAGCCCGCATGCCTAGGGCCTGTGCTCCACAACAAGAGAAGCCACCGCAATGAGAAGCCTGCACACCGCAACGAAGAGTAGCCCCCGCTCGCCGCAATTAAGAGAAAGCCCGCGTGCAGCAACAAAGACCCAACGCAGCCAAACAAACAAACAAACAAACAAATAAGAAAGAAAGAAAGAAAGAAAGAGAAAGAAAGAAAGAAAAAATATCCTCAGATTCATTGTGTGAAACAAGTAAGACCCCAAAGGCCAAGGTGTGTTTTGGGGTCATTTTTTCTCCATGCCTCTCAGGGTGTCTTTCCATCCTTTCTCATGGGTGTGTAATCGCCCCCTTAAATGTAGATTGAGGATGTCAGATTGAACTCCTGCTTTTTAAACTGTATTTGAGAGGTTCACCAAATATCGTTAGAACGTGTGAGCCCAGAGCCCCCAGTGAAGTAACTGGACAGAGTGGGAAGCTGTATGTACCGTGACATTCCCCCAGTCTTGGCTCTGACTGGGAAAGACCCAAACGCCCGAGGTGTGACTGTGAGGACCTGGCGTGGTCACGCGGGGCCAAGACGCGATGCTGTATAGCCGTTAGGAGTGATGGGGAGACGGCGTGGACAGCAGGGGAGGTGCTCAGGGTGGCTTGCTGGCTGTGACTGCAGCACAGACAGACAGTGGATGACAGGAGAAGAAAGGGCTGAGTAATGAGAATGAAGGCTAGCAGAGCAGAGCCCCGCCACGAGGAGCCCTCACTGGTTTTGAGGGCCCTGTGGTGACCAAAAGAATAGACATTTGGACTTGAAACTGTCACGGGCTTAGCAGTACAGGGCGGGTTGAATGAGCAAAGCTATGGCAGCCGGGTGGTCACACCTGAGTGGGAACGCACCTGCTTTGGAACTGATGCTGTGCTGAACCAAAGCAGCGCCACATTTGATATTGTGGAATAGCTTCCCTGTTTAGAAAATTTTGTTTTTCTTTAACCTAACCCAACATGATTTTTTTCTGTGGAAGAGGCCCTGTAGTGTTGATGAAACAAAATAAGATGTGTTTTTTTCCCCCACTCTTTTTGTCTTTTCTTCTGAACTGTGACATTCCAGGGTCTGAGCCATGTTTGTTTTTGGCAGAATGGCTCTGTGTCCTAATAGAGTTCTTGAAATTCCCCTTCCTCTCACCAGCTCTTACTTCAGTTGGCAGCAGGTAGTTCTGTTCCATCAAGTGGTTGCCAATCCTTTACTAGTTTCAGGAAGTGGTTTTCACAGCAGCACCAACTTTGTCTGTGAGAGATGCTGACTGTTGTTTTCGTCTCTGGAAGTACCTTTGAGTGTGTTCGGCCCACACTGCCCGCCCTTGTAGGTGCTTCTGGAGGACCCTCCCCGCCCCGTCCGGGGCCTGGGACTTGCCGAGGTGTGGCGTGTGCTTCCCTTGGAGTGGGCAGCCTTTAAAACTGAGCATCTCGCGGTGCACAAGCTGCTTTCCATTGTTGAAGTCAATGCACTACACAATGTTCCAGAGATATAAGTCACTTTATTTGCTGATCTCTATCTCTTCCTTTGAGGAATGTTCACTTTTCCAGATGAAATCGTTGGCAACAAAATAGTCTGTGCTGGACATTTGAGCCATTAAAAAAAAGCGTTCCTGCTTTGCTAATGGTGCAAAGGAGTGTATTACCTCAGGCCCTACTCCCTGGACACCGGCCGGGTGGGAGGTGGCTTGAGGGCCAGAGAGAAGCAGGAAAGCCCGTCCTTCCTCAGGAGGGACTGACTAGACGTACAGGAATAGCCTGAGCTGGAGGCGGAGAGGACCCAGGAGCTTGTGGGTGCCCATGGTGGTCAGGCCCCGTGGCTGAGCAGGAGAAGGGCTTCCTGTGTGGCTGCTGGTAGACAGCCGGGACTGAGCCACGCGTCCCGCACGGTGGTTACTAAACCCAGCTGTGGTTTAGTTTAACATGTGCAGAGTGTTTATAAGAGAGTTCTAGCCACTAGAGTTAAAGCATCTTCACATAAATGCCCCAAGTATTTTCCATCTGTGGATCTTCAGTCTGTATGAATCAAAACTACCCAGACTTTTCAGTTCAACTTTTCTCCTCCTGAATTCATCCAGCAGGTTTTTACTGAGTGACTGCTCTGTGGTCTGACTTGAGTTTTGAAAGCGTCGCTGTGTTGAGAATAGACTGAAGGGCAGTGGGGGAGCCAGGACACCACTGGGAGATGACTGCGGTTATGCAACGGAGAGGTGCTGGGGCGGGGGCTTCGGGCACCTCTGAAGAGGGGGTGGTCAGTCCTCTCTCGAGGCTGTGGTGCAGTCACGTGGCACACAGGGCCCCTCCTTCGTTCCAGCACAGGCCATTAACGAAACAAAGTAGGGTATTTTTTATTAACTAGTTGCTGTATCCTAAAAGTATTACATGGTGATAGTCAAAATTTTCAAACAGGTTAGAACGAGGTGAAATGTGAAAGTCCAACCCCCCCCCCAGGTCTGAGACCCCACTGGGACTTTCTGTGCGTTGGCACACTTTGGTGGGTACCTGTGTTTCAATACAGTGGGATCAGATTATATCACCGTGCTACAACCCACTGATTCCGCTTGATATGGGGGAACACCGATGTGTCATTCTTCCGCGTCTGTACACGCAGTTCCCCGCCCTCTCTCTCCTCTGGCTGCCTGTGTTCCACTCCACAGGTGTATCAGCACTTGCGACTCTTGATGGACAGTGAGGTGGTTTTCAGCGTCTTATTTTTCTTGCTACTGAAAACAGTGCCACAGTGAATATCTACCTGTAATCCTTGGGTGAGTTTATCTGTAGGAGAAGTTTTAGAAGAAATAGTTGGGTCAAAGGCTAGGTGTTTCTCTTCGGTTAAATATATCACGTGTTGAGAGGCAGCACAGGTTCAGACAGGTATGGAAGACTATGCGTATATACGTGCTTGGTTTTCAGTAGCATATCTTACAAGCACTTGAGGCTTGAATTTTTATCTGCTAGCACAGATACAAGATCTGAGTTACCACGCAGCTCACCAGTGACGCCGACCATTCCTCCCTGGCGCCCTCAGTGGCACCTCAGGCAGGCCTGTGGGCTCCTGCCCTGCTGGGACTGGAACAGCCACCTTTGTTCCCTGGGGCCTCCCTCTGCTGGAAAGGCCCCTCCCCGTCCTTCACACCCCCACTTGCTCTCCGCCTTGGGTCCTCCCGACCATTCTACCTTCACAAGTCCTTCACCCCGTTCTTCCCTCCACTCTCTCATAACGCCTTATTTACCTCCATTCTAGCCCTTTTCACACTCGTGGCTGTTTTTACTTTACTGTGTGTCAGTCTGCCCTATTAGGACGTCAGGCCCAGGCAGGCAGGGGCCGTGTCTGTCTTGTACACTGCTCCAAACCCTGGACTTAGAAGAGTGCCTGGCACATAGTAAGTACTCAAACATCTGTTTGTAGAATGAATGGGTAAATCCACTCCTTGCTTAAGGATTGATCCTCCCCTCACTCCAGGCCAAACAGTGGCTTAGAAGAAATTGTAGTCACTTCTAATGAGTGAAGAATTTCCCACCCTGGATAATGAAGGAGGAACAAACCTTAGATCCAGTGTGTGCTCACGGCGAGGTCTGCAGGGCAGCACAGGCCAGGCCAGCGTTGTGTTGTGTGGGCAGCAGTGAGGACGCCTTCCTTCTGTGCTGCCTTCTGCAGTTACAGAGATTAGAGATGACTTCTCCAAGGCTGACTTTCAGAGAGATGAGCAACATGTGCCTCCTCTCGGAATGTTCTTGCTTTATAGTAATATCCTTTTGGCCTAATGACCTGTTCTGTTTTTATTTCTTGGAATGAATTAAGGGCATTAAGGGGGAGCTGAATGTACTTATGTAATTTGTACCTTTCTTTACTTGATATATGTGTTATCAGGCCCGGAGGGGAGGAAAGATGTTATGCCAGCTCCCAGCCTGGACCAAGGGCACCCTTGGCAGCCTCTGTTAACCTCTGATACTCTGTGCACCATTTTGGGAATGGCTCTGACTCACGGTGTTTACTTACATCAGTGGCAGAAGTCATTGGAATCCAGAGATCTGGGAACCATTTCCCCCACCTCGGTCATTCCTGGATTCCTGAATGTATTCAGCAAGTATCTTTTGAGGGCCTACTGTGTTCCCAGGACACACATGGGGGACCACGAATGTGTTTTTCAGGACTGGGAGGGGAAGGGGGAGGGGGAATGATTTGTACATCTTTACACTTAGGATTTTCTTGCTCTCAAGTCTCAAATTTGTTGCTTTTACACCTTCAATGGGCAGAAACACACTGCCCCTACCCCCTGTGCAACTGGAATTTTAAAGTCTCCGAGAGGAGCCTGCCTGAGGACCTGCCCACTCCACTGATGACCAGCAGTTCCCTGAGTGGCCACGGCGGAGCTGCGCTCCTCCCAGAGGCCTCGGAAAAGGAGGGAGAGGTTGGAAATCCCCACCTGCTATTCACTCACTCAGATCTTGGTTGAGCACCTACTGTGTGCAGCACTGGGGGGCACTAGAGCCGAGTGGTAAGTGAGACACATGGCAGAGCCTGCAGTCCAGGGCTTCCCCTGCGCCTCCCCACCCGCGAGACCTCCAGCCTGGCTCCTCCCTGTCCCTTAACCAGCCTCTTACTCCCCCTGTTTTATGTGACTGGAGGTTCCTGTGATCTTATCATCTAGGTCACTAGCTTCCTCTTTAATCTTGTCGTTCTATTATACACACCAAACATTAAAATGTTTATTTTGGTAATAAGGTTCTTAAAAATTAAGAAAAAAAATTTACTTACTACCTAATCACTCCTTTTTCATAGCAGCCTGTTCCTGTTTTACGGGTACAATAACCCTTGACTTTCTTGGAGAATTCTTACCAGCGTTTATTAGAATTTCTCTCTTGTTCCCTGAAATATCTGTGTTTTCCCCAGAGATCAATTCAAAGTAAAAGTCATCCTGCTTATCCTGGTCCTACTCTTTAATGGTTTGGGTTTTTATTTCATTATTATTTATTTAATGGTTGAAGATCCTTGGTTATCAGTTCATGTTCATGAGAGAAGAAGAAGGTTGATTAGGAAGCTGATCCGGGTTTCCCTGTTGGCCTCTGCCTTAAGAGGGAGGATGTCTGCGTTTCAGCAGAGGCTGGGCAAAGGCCCCAGGTGGGCCTCCCTGAAGGGTGTCTGGGCTCGATGGTCACAAGTGCAGTTTTAAAAATTACTGTGATGGTTGCTTCTCAGTCCCCCCTCCCCCAGCTCTGTTCGGCACCCCTGCCCTGGGAAGGCTCGTCCCCACCCTGGCCTCTGGGATGGTTTTCTTAGTCTCCTCCCAGCCCAGACCTGTCTGCTTTCCTCTAGCACATCCTCCCTGCTTCTCTGTTGCTGCACTGTTACAAGTTCCTTCTTGTCAACCTAGTGGGCCCTTAGGGGCAGGGAGGGAGAGATGTGTGCACCTCTCTTGAACTGGCTGTTTTAGTGTGATTTGGGGGAGAGAAACAGAGTTGAAGGAAATACATGGGGAACATATTTTCTTGTCTGTTTCTCCTGTTGTGATGGGAAGGGATCAAGAATAACTCAGTATACACTACCTCATCCTAAAAGTTCATTTCAGAGTGGTTGTTTGGGATTCAGATGGCATTCTCCTATCACCAGGTTAGAGTGTAAAAGCCTGTTTCAGCGTGTTTGGTGCGCAGTGTAGCCCACAAGATAGAATCAGGACCGGGTCCATGTGCAGGAAGAGTGTCCAACAGGAGTGCTCTCCCTCACGTGCAGCGTGTGTTCCGAGGTAACTGAACTCATTCAGCATTATCGTCGAGTACTGTAGTTCAGTTTCTTTAGGGAGAAATAGTCAGTCAACTGCTGGGTGCTAGACAGTCTGAAATATACTACGGAAGTGCCAGACTCAGTACCTGTCCTTGGGAAGAGCAGTACTAACTCACTTGTCTGTCACTTTGCACTTTCCCAAAGTTCTTCCACATCCGTTACCACCCCTGAGCCTCTTCATACTCGGGAGGGCAGGAGCACCAGTGATGCCCTTGCCTTACAGAGGCGGACAGGGCCGTCTGGAGGGATAGGGGGCTGGCTTCCCAGAGGTGAAGCTAAGACTTGTCTTCCACCCATCCTCACACTGTCTTCTGAGGAACTTCACCTTCCTGTTGAGACACACCCAATTAATTATTAACTATACATTTATGTTGTTGGCATTGATAAATGTATCTTAGGAGCATTCAGTACCATTTGGCATGAGAGACCGACTTGTGCCATAGCATGTCTTTTAAGACCCTGAAAGAATGAAGGAAGCAGAACTAGGAAATGTGCCCAACCTGATCTCCCTTTGAAGCAGAGTCTGCAGGTTCTCTTGTTGCCCTCAGAAGCCTCAGGTTCCCCAACTTACATGTTTCTTTACCCAGAGTGTACTGAAACCAGGTTCATTTTTATGGTTAAGGATGTTTGTGTGTGGAAAAAAAAAATCTGAGTAATATTCCCTGACATGTCAGGGTCTTTGGCCCTTAATAAGACAGCTCTGAGAATCAAGCCCCCTTTCTAGGGAGCAGCCTCCCAGCCAAGCAGGGTTCCCAGAGCTGGGAATGACTCAGGCTGGAGTTGAGGTGTCCTGCTAGGGTTGGGCAGTATGGAGTCAGACAGGCTGGGTTGAGTCACGGCCTCGCATTTGCAAGCTGTGGGGCCCTTGACGAATGGTTTGAATGGTTTGCACCTCGGTTGCCTTCCTGTAAAATGGGCACAGTAATTCACTTTTGCAGGGTTTTTGAGGAACAAAAATAATATGTCTAAAGCTGGTGCTAAGATGTGCCCGGTATGTGGAAGCTGCTTAGATGTTGGTTTATGCCTACCCTGGGCTCCAGGTGGAGCAACAGAACCACACCTGGTTGAAGCAGGCTTGCTTTACTTGACACAGACATGGCTGACTTCAGCCCAGGGAGCCTTCTTTGGGGCCGTCTTTCGGTCATTAGATAGTTACTGAACACCTGAGTTGGTGCCATTAGGCAGCTCTTCTAGTTCCTTCCTTGGTGGCCTTGGTTTCACTATGGGATTGAGAGTGCTCCTGGGGTGCGACCTGGTCTGCAGCTGGTCCCCCCTCAGGAGGGGGGCATACTAAAGTGAACCTGCACACACTGGAACAGAGCGCCAGTGTGTGGCTGGGCATTCGGGGGCTTTGTTCAGAAATCTTATTTTTCTCTTTGTGTGTAGGCTGTGCCCTGTGCCCTCTCCTCTTACCTTAGACTTATTTGTCTGCAGCTCCAAGCCCCCTATTCACACATGTCCACCCCTATTCCCACCCCACTTCGCACTTTAAGGAGGGAATTAAGTGATGACTGGAAATAAGCTTTGAGGGAAGAGTATACATTGTGTTGTCTTTGAGTGATGGAACTATGGATAATCTTTCTTCCTGTTCTTCCTTTCTCTCCCAAACTCTCTTCTCTGAGTTCTCTATGGAAAACATGGGTTATTTTTGTTTTTTTAAGTTACAAATACATTAAAAGAAAAAACATTGCAAGTTGATTGGTACATTAAGACCCCATAGCATTGAGTATCACAGTTTCTCTTGTCTTATATAAATTTGTAGAGCAGATATCCTGTGATTTTATTTAGATTGTCATCAAGCATTTACTACCAATTTCACTTTAATTACAGTACTAAAAGGGCAAAGAGTATTCTGTTTGTGTTTGACAAATTTAACGTTTGAGTATCTCCTGATTTTCCCATTATTCTAGTCTAGTTTAGTTTTTCATTTTCACTTAAAAGAAATTGAGGTCTAGCCTACAAGCTGTTTGTATTCCCAGCACTAGTTCAGTTCTTGAAATTTAGATCTTTGTTGAATGCATGAATGAGGCTCCCCAAGAGCAGCTGAGGATGACAGGTCTTCCCTTCTTTCCAGTTTTAAGTTGACACAAGACCAGTGTGTCATTAAGCCACAAGATGCTTTCTGTGCTCTTTTCTGCCAGTCCCTTCCTGACCGTCTCTGAGCTTGGCTATCGCTGGTATGACTCAAGAGGTCATGTGGACCCAGGGATAGTGGTTGATCGTGATGCCAGTCAAATCCTGGTCATAAAAGAATGGATCTAACTGTTCATCATGGAGAACATTTCTTGAGTGAGCCCTGAAGGCTGAGAGCTGATTCTGTTACTTTTATAAAATCACCAATCATGGATTTCCAGGGACAGATGAGATTTTCTTGGCCTCTGTTAACCCATCTTGTCAATCCCTCTTGCCCCTCCCCTCTTCCCCTGCTTACAGATAGGAAGCCCTTCTCCTGTGTACCTCAGCAGAGCCTATTTGCCTGTAAGTCCCTTTCTAGCTTTTCCCACATCCTGTGGAGGAAAAGACCCGACTTTGCTTTCTTGATATTTTCATAGCATTTTATTCATAATACCTATAAACTACTAATTATATGTAATGTACTATAATAGGAAGAACTTGAATTTTAGAAGCACAGAACCTGGTTTTGAACCTTGATTTCACCATTTGTCACCATTTATAATTTTGAGCAAGTTACTTGACCTGTAAGTCTCCCAAGGCATTAGAAATAAAAGCAAAAAAAAAAAAGATGGAACCCACTTACAAGCCTTTGTTCAGCAAAGGAAACCATAAACAAAACAAAAAGACAGCCTACAGACTGGGAGAAAATATTTGCAAATGATGCAACCAGCAAGGGCTTAATTTCCAAAATATACAAACAGCTCATACAACTCAACAACAAAAAACCAAAAACCCAATAGAAAAATCGGCAGAAGATCTACATAGACATTTCTCCAAAGAAGGCATACAGATGGCCAACAGGCACATGGAAAGATGCTCAAGGTCACTAATTATTAGAGAAATGCAAATCAAAACTACAATGAGGTACCAGTCAGAATGGCCATCATTAAAAAGGGTACAAATAACAAATGCTGGAGAGGGTGTGGAGAAAAGGGAGCCCTCCTACACTGTTGATGGGGATGTAAGTTGGTGCAGCCACTATGGAAAACTGTATGGAGATTCCTCAAAAAAACTAAAAACAGAACTACTATATGATCCAGCAATCCCACTCCTAGGCATATATCCAGACAAAACTATAATTCAAAAGATACATGCAGGGACTTCCCTGGTGGTCCAGTGGGTAAGACTCCATGCTCCCAATACAGGGGACCCGGGTTTGATCCCTGGTCGGGGAACTAGATCCCGTATGCCACAACAAAGGATCCCGCATGCCACAACTAAGACCCGGCGCAGCCAAAATAAATAAATATTTTTAAAAAACAAAAACAAGAAAACAAAAGATACACGTACCCCTTAGTTCATAGCAGCACTATTTACAATAGCCAAGACATGGAAACAACCTACATGTCCATTGACAGATGAATGGATAAAGAAGATGTGGTATATATATTCAGTGGAATATTACTCAGCCATAAAAAAGAATGAAATAATGCCATTTGCAGCAACATGGATGGACATAGAGATTATCATACTAAATGAAGTAAGTCAGGAAGAGAAAGACAAATACCATATGATATCACTTATATGTGGAATCTAAAATATGACACAAATGAGGGACTTCCTTGGTGGTCCAGTGGTCAAGAATCCTCCTTCCAATGTGGGAGACGCAAGTTCAATACCTGATTGGGGAACTAAGATCCCACATGCTGCGGGCAACTAAGCCTGCATGCCACAACTACTGAGCTTGCACACCTCAACTAGAGAGCCCGTGTGCTGCAAAATACAGAGCCCACGCGCTCTGGAGCCTGTACGCCATAACTAGAGAGAAGCCCATGTGCTGCAACGAAGAGCCTGCGCGTCACAACGAAAAATCCCGCATGCCGCAACTAAGACCCAATGCAGCCCAATAAATAAATAATAAATAAATAAAATATTTTTTTAAATAAATTTTAAAAAAATGACACAAATGAACCTATCTATGAAACAGAAACAGACTCACAGACATAAAGAACAGGCTTGTGGTTGCCAGGGGGAGGAGGGATGGGAGAGGGATGGATTTGGAGTTTGGGATTAGCACATGCAAACTGTTATATATAGAATGGATAAACAACAAGGTCCTACTGTATAGCACAGGGAACTATATTCAATATCCTGTGATAAACCATAATAGAAAAGCATATAAAAAAGAATGTATATATATGCATAACTGAATTACTTTGCTGTACAGTAGAAATTAACGCAACATTGTAAATCAACTGTACTTCGATAAAAAAATTTTTTAAAAGTTACTTGACCTTTAGTTTCACATCTGCAAAAAAGAAAATAAATATGCCTACCTCGTGGGACTCTTATGAAAAAATAAATGAGATTGTAGAATATAGCTAAAACTGTGCTTAGGGACTTCCTGGTGGTTCAGTGGGTAAGACTCTGTGCTCCCAATGCAGGGGGCCTGGGTTTGATCCCTGGTCGGGGAACTAGATCCTGCATGCATGCCACAACTAAGACCTGGCGCAGCCTAAATAAAAAAATAAATAGTAAAAACAAAAACAAAAAACACACACAAAAAACACTGTACTTAGAAGGAAATTTATAGCTTTAAATGCATACATTAGAAAAGAAAGGCTGAAAATTAATGAATTAAGCTTTAATTTCCAGAAGTTAGGAAAAGAACAACTTGAACCCAAAGATGGTAGAAGAAAGGAAATAATAAAGGGAAAAAAATCAAGGAAAAAGAGGACAAATATTCAATAGACAGCTGAAAGAAAGCTAAAAGTTGATTCTTTGCGGAATTCCCTGGCAGTCCAGTGGTTACGACTTGGTCCTCTCACTGCCAGGGGCCCGGGTTCAATCCCTGATCAGGGAACTAAGATCCCACCAAGCCACCCGGCGCGGCTGGAAAAAAAAAAGAAAAAGAAAAAGGTTGATTCTTTGAAAAAAAGAACAAAAATCAATAAACCTTTGATGAGACTGATGAAGAGAAAAGGCACAAAAACCTAATGTCAAGAATGAAAAGGGGAACATTACTACAGGTCTTTCAGTCTTTAAAATGATCATAAGAGGATAATATGAACAGCTTTTTGCTAATATATTTGAAAAAATGAACTGGATTCTCTAGAAAACCACAACTTTACAAAATCATCACAATGAAATAGAAAATACGTGACTAGTCTTCTACTTTTTAACTAGAATCTGTCATTAGAACTGCTTAAAGAGGGCTTCCCTGGTGGCGCAGTGGTTGCGAATCCGCCTGCCAATGCAGGGGACATGAGTTCGAGCCCTGGTCCGGGAAGATCCCACATGCCGCGGAGCAACTAAGCCCGTGCGCCACAACTACTGAGCCTGTGCTCTAGAGCCCGTGAGCCACAACTACTGAAGCCCACATGCCTAGAGCCCATGCTCCGCAACAGGAGAAGCCACCGCAATGAGAAGCCCGCGCACCGCAACGAAGAGTAGCCCCCGCTCGCCTCGACTAGAGAAAAACCCGTGCGCAGCAGCGATGACCCAACACAGCCAAAAATAAATAAATAAAATAAAAAATAAAAAAAAAGAACTGCTTAAAGAAAACTCCAGACCCAGATTATTTCACTGACAAATTCTGCCAAACATTTAAGGAAAAATAAATCCAATCTTACACAAACATCCATATGTGATAAAAGCTCTTAGTAGAATTGTAGTAGAAGGAATCTTTCTTAACCTGAAAAGTGATATTTTAAAAAAAGTCCTATAGCAAACATTATACTTAATGGTGAACTGTTGAATACTTCATCTTTGAGACCAGAAAGGATCTCTACATTTTATTGGAAGTCCTCTCCAGTGCAAAAAACCAAGGAAAAGAAATAAAAGCCCTAAGAATTGCAAAGGAAGAAATAAAACTGTCATTATTTGAATATGATATGAATGTGTGTATAGGTCATCCAAATGAATTTATAGATAATTAGAAATAATAAGTACAAAAAAAGGAAATAAATAGTGCAAAGTTGGTGGGTACATGGTAAGTATACAAAAATCAGTTGCTTTATATGTTAGCAATAAACAAAGTGAAAAAAACTTTAAAATACTATTTATAATATCAATGTCATATTAAATGCTGAGTAGTACACTGACCAAAGGTGTGTGTGAACTCTATAAAAAGAGTACAGATCCATATTGAGAGAAATTAAAGAAGGCCTGAATAAATGAAATACATTCCACAGATTAGGAGACTCAGTACTGTAAAGTTGTCCATTAACTCAGAGTGGTCTGAGGATTCAACGAGATCCTGATCAAAATCCCAGCAGAGTTGGTTGGTTGGTTGGTTGGAACTGAACAAGGAGATTTTAAGGTGTATATGGAAATGCAGAGGGCCGTGGGACTTCCCTGGTGGTCCAGTGGTTAAGACTCCATGCTCCCAATGCAGGGGGCCTGAGTTCGATCCCTGGTCAGGGAACTAGAGACCTCATGCTGCAGCTACAAGATTCCCCCATGCCGCAGCTAAAGATCCCGCATGCTGTACCTAAAAGATCCCCCATGCCGAAACTAAGACCCAGTACAGCTAAATAAATACATGTGTACATACGTCCAAGCATAGCCAAGCCGCTCTTGAAGAATAAAGTCGGAGGACTTCTTCTGCTAGATGCCAAGAATTCTTATAAGATTGTGGTAATTACGACAATGTGGTATTGTCACAAGAACAGACAGAATACAGAATAGGGAGCGTACGTAAAGATCCACACATCTGTGGACGATGGTGGCACTGCAGAATACAGAAGTAAAGAAGCTCTTTTTAACAAATCATGCTGGAACAGTTGGATATCCATATGGAAAAAAATGAAACTTGACTTGTATATCATATCACATACAAAATTAATTTCTGGGTATGAAAAGTAAAAACCAACCAAAACAAAACCATTTAAAAGATAATAAAGGTAAATGAATGTCTTTATGACCTCAGCATAAGAAAAGACTTCTTTTTTTTTTTTTTAGACACCAATTGTACTTGAACATTTGTTATTTTATTTGTTTTATTTTTTAAATTTATTTATTTTTGGCTGTGTTGGGTCTTCGTTTCTGTGCAAGGGCTTTCTCTAGTTGTGGCAAGCGGGGGCCACTCTTCATCGCAGTGCGTGGGCCTCTCACTATTGTGGCCTCTCTTGTTGCGGAACACAGGCTCCAGACGCGCAGGCTCAGTAGTTGTGGCTCACGGGCCTAGTTGCTCCGCGGCATGTGGGATCTTCCCAGACCAGGGCTCGAACCCGTGTCCCCTGCTTTAGCAGGCAGATTCTCAACCACTGCGCCACCAGGGAAGCCCAAGAAAAGACTTCTTAAACAGAACATAAAAAGCACTAACTATAATAGAAAATATTTGATAGGTTAGACTATATTAAAATTAAGAATATTTATGCAACAGGTGGCACCATTAAGCAATGAAAAGGTAGGACATAGGGCAATGCATATAATTTATACAAGACATTAGTGAGGGAAATCAGATTAAAATCAGTGTTACAACTCACATGCATCTGAAGGCTAAGATCAGCAGACTGTCCGTGAGGACTGGACTTCAGTAGTAACTCATAAAGAAACAGCAGCACGTGTTTTGTTTTTCACATTTTATGTTCTAGAAGATTTGAGCTCAGCACTGAGGTGGTTACTGTCAGTGTTAAGAGCATGGCTGGTGTGAACCTGCCTTTATTCAGATCTCAACTCCACCACTTGGCCCAGCTCCTTACCCTTCCTGTGACTCAGGATCCCTTTAACAAGGAGCATGATTCTAACACTTCCCTCAGAGGGTTGTCATTAGGGTTAAATGAAGGCCCCAGGGCCCCAGGTCACAGCCCATGGCAGGGCCTCCCTCAGTGGAAGCTCATCCTAGGTCAGCACCCTTGCAGATTGCCAGCACACGCAAGGCACTTAGTGCAGTGTCTGGCTCATGAGAATGTCTTCCCAGGCATTAGGTGATGACTGGCCTCCCCATTGCTGAGTGAAGGAGGGCTGGTGATAGTATCAGGGTGGTAGGGGAAGCCTCGTACAAGTGCTTATCCCAGTAGCAACAGTCATGGGAAAACAAAAAGCAAATCCAGCCCCAGTCACTGGCATTTCTCACTACCTTTTGGTGGTTTGCTGGGTGGTGATTTTAAGAGCAATGGCTACCACTTCTAGGGTGTCAGATGTATGCCACATGACTTTGATCCCCTGTCTCTAATCCTCCTTCAGTCCTGTGAGAAAAATATTCTCATTCTTATTTTATTGAGGGGCTGACTCTTGGAAGAGGTGCCACTGCTTCCCACATATGGGTGACATTTGAAGTCATAGGAAGGGATGAAACATTGCTGGGAGGTACAGGGAGAGCCTCAAGAATGGACCATGGGGCGTACCAGTGATGGGGAGAAGGAGAGGGGGTTATCAGAGAGGGAGAAGAGACCCAGGAGAGACCAGGATCACTGAGGTTGGTACAGGGTGCTTTGGGAGGGGTGGAGGGTTGGGCAGGACCCCTACTGCAGGTCAGGAAAGGGGGACCTGGGGAGATGCTGGTTGAGAATTCCGCTTGGGCGACCGCGGCGGCCTGACCTCAAGCCCCGCAGAAGTTGGTGTTGCTCTGTGAATGTCAGAGATGAGTTTTCAGGTCAACTGGTGCTTTAATACCAGTTGGGTTTTCCTCTGTGGTACAGACCCTGGTCCCCCAGGCCCCTCTTTTTTTCCTGTCTGCCTTACGACTGTCATGTGGAGCTGAAGGAAAGAGTGAGGACACTTGGAGCCAAGGGTGTTGGCCCAGGGCAAGGCTCCCACTGAGGGAGGCCCTGCCGTGGGCTGCAACCTGGGATCCTGGGGCCTTCATGCACCATTTCGTCTAACCCTCGCTCAAACCTGGTAGAACACAGCTCAGGAAGCGGGGGCTCAGAGAACAGAATGGCTTTCCCACAGTCACCTAGCTCATCAGTGGTAGAGCTCGTGAATCTGAGCTTTCCTGATTGCCACCATCCTAGGCTTTCATCTACATTACCTCACTAACTCTTTGGGCAGGAGATCTTCAGTTCTTCCTCTTACTTTCTATGTCTACTTGGGTTTTTTTTATGCCTTGCCTCGGTTTCCTCTCTAGGACTTTGAATGTCTTTGCTGACTTCTGACTTCTTAGAGGAGACTGAACAGATCTGCTTTGAGGGTTCAGAAGGGAAGTGTCATCAATTCTGAATTATTACAAGTCAGAAGTGAAGTGGTGGCATAGATCTTCCAAAAGTCATTTAGTAATATAAATGGAAGGCCTTGCACAATTTTACAGAAAGAGATTGGCCTTCCTGATTTTGTTTTACTTAGATTATGGCATTTACTCAATGACATTCATATATAAGCTTGGAGAATGTGTAAGTGGGAAGATGGGGAGCAAGAGCTGAGAATCTGTGCGGGGGAGCTGGTTCTGCATTAGAAGCAACTCTAAACAACACACACGCAGATAGGTGAGCTGACTGCAGTCATTGCACATTGGGCTGTGGCTACACGGGGAGCCGGTGGAGTCAGCTTGGCCTTGATCTTGGGAATGTCGCAGTCACTGAGCACAGTGCTTCGGTGAGAAACAGGTCCCTGCACTGACAGGGAAAATTACCAAGTTGCCACTGTGTGACTTGGGCAAAGAAAGCTGGACTTTCCTTGTTTCCATTGGTCAGGTATGCCCATGCCTCATCTCCAGTGCTCTCTGCAGCTCTGGTGTTTCTTGGTTTTGTTACTGGGCAGGGCATCCGTGCTCGGTGATTCAGTCTCTTGCTCCTAGAAGTCTGTGTCGTTTCGTGCTGAGCCTGGTGGCAACCTCTTCTTGGCTCCTGGCACTTAGTAGGCTCTTAATAAATCTTGTGCAAAACTCATCTTCTGTTAGTGTCTAAACCAGGGCTGAACCCAGGCAGAAAATGAATTCCTGAAAATGAGCTTTTCAGGTGTCAAGCTGCTTCTCTTCCCAGAGCAGGCGCCCCATCTCCCTGCACCTGTCCCCTGCAGCTGCTCCCCAGAGCTGGCCAGGCAGCCCAGCCAGTGGCTGGATTTGGCCACTTTGAGACTCGCCTGAGCCGAAAGCCCAGATATTCCCTGAGGAGCCTGGAGCAGAGACCAGCTGCTCTGGGTAGGAAACTTTCTGCTGTTGCAATCATGGACTGGGGTGCTTCTAGGAGGGCCCTGGCTAAGAGCATCGGATTCCACAGGAAGGGAATGCTGTGAAACGTAGCACCAGGGCCCAGGCCAGAGAAGCCTGTCCGGCCTTTGTTATATCCCAGGGATGAAAAGGACACGCTGCCTCTGTGATTATGGAGCAGAGATCCTGCCAGCATGCTGTCTGGAAGAGTGCGTGTGTGGCACCCATGCGACTCTGCCTGGTTATAGAGTGCGTGCATTTGGAGTACTTGGCTTCGAGGTACCATAATTTGCTCTTTACTTCAAATTTATTGTCCGTACAGGGCTGTGTTCAAGTTGGGAAGTTGTGAAATACATCAGATTAAACCTTTTAATTAGCAATTAGATCTTAGGTTATAAGATACCTGATTTATTTAAATTTGAGATCATTTTTAGAAAACATCTTGGTATGATAGAGAGAACATTACCTTAACAAACAGGCACAGTTGGTGTCCTGCTGGTCTCCACCATTCATTGCTTGGGTGACCATGGACAAGTTACTTAGCCTCCCTTAGCATCAGTTTTCTGAGCTGTAAAGTAGAGATAAAAGTAATGATAGTGATAATAATTACTATCTAATAATAATTACATTATCATTTACTACATAGCAGTTAACTGGAGACCACGTACTGTTCACCCCTGTATGTCCTGCCGCATTTGACCCTCACAGTAGTTCCTTGCAGTATTGTCTCTCTTTTACAGATAAGGCCACTGACATACAGAGAGCTTAGGTACCTTGCCCACTGTTGCCCAGCTAGTGAGTAATGGGTCTGGGATTAGAGCCCAGGCAGCTGGTATTCCTTACTCTGCTTCTAGACTGTCTCACAGGGAATCATGAGGATTAAGTACGATAACATGTGGGAAAGTACCTAGAACAAAGCAAAGTCTTGTACCTTGTAGGTGTAACAATGTAGATCACTCTGCCTACCCTGCCCTACCTTCTCCCTCCTGTGGCTAAGCTGAGGCTTTGAACTCCTGCCTGCGGCAGTTAGGAAAGTTTCAGGTCTCTGGCTGTGTGGTCTGAATGCAGGGTGATGTATAAGGGAGGGTGGAATCACTTTTTCACCAAGAAGTCAGGGAATCTCATCTGGTTGTGGACGGGTTATTCCATCAACGTGACTTGTGCTTGTGAATATAGCGGGGGGTCCTTCAACTTCTTCTCTCTGGCAAGGGAAATAATCACCCTGTTACCCTTGCTTGGATTTAGAACTTTACTCTTTCTAACTGACCCTCACACAGACTGTCAGAATAAATTGGTCTGAATCGGGGCATCAGTGGCTGAACTGAGCCAGTCATGGAAAGGGGGAGACAGCGCCCAACACAAGCAAAGCCTGGTGGAAACTCTGTGGAGAGTGGAGTCAGGTGTCGAAGGTGGGTTATTTCCACTCACATTTTTACCCCAGGTCCTAGTCCTGTCGGATGGGTAGGACAGGCTGGAACAGAGTGGGCCCAGAGATGCAGGGACTCTGCTTTGGCGTGTTCTCTTCACATGTTCTCTGTCCCCTTCTCCAAGGGATGAGGCCGATTAAGGTTATCAATCTGTTGATTTAAGTACACGGACTGTTTGCAGAAAGTTCTTTGAGCTCCTCAATTAAAATGTTGAAAGGTTTACTTGTTACTGTGAAATACACACACACACATGCATATAACACACACATGTATGTCAGTGCCAAGTTTAGAGTTTATTGACTTTCTCCCACCAAAAGGAGACATTTTAGACTGCTCTGTACTGAAGGCAGTAATGGAAATGGAAGTTGTGAAATGGAGATGGCTTGCTTTTTTACCTTGGGAATTTAAAACCACAATGATATGTTTTTCTTTTATAGGTTTGTCTACGGATTTTGAGCATCTGAAGCTGACCTCTGAATTTAAGCATTCCCTGCTGCTCCCTCACCCTTTGAAGAGATGTCTGTCACTTATGATGATTCCGTTGGAGTCGAAGTGTCCAGCGACAGCTTCTGGGAGGTAATGCCCATGATTTCTTCTGGATGAATGCAGAGACCACGCCAATCGTGCCTGACGACCCCTCCCTCTTTTCTGGCTGGGATTTGGGGGATGAGATGAACATACCCCCAAACCAGCCAGGCATTTGTGGTCAGATCTAGGTGGCAGCAGGTATGGCTTAGCTCTCAGTGAAGGTGGTAAACTTACCTTGTTAGGAGAGTTGGATTAATGAGAGAGGTTAGAGGTGTTAATTAAGGTCTTGTCAATTTGTCCATTCTCAGAGCTTCCTTTCCACGTTTAGCCTTGATATGACTTGGCGTGACGTACACTAATTACCGGGCTTGGCCTGAGAAGCGGCATTACTTTTGAGTTTTGTATAGAAAAATGGACGGCGGTGATGTGACATCATGTTGGACGGTACAGGCAAGTGGCCGGAGGGCTGAACACACTACCCTTGAGCTTGCTGGAGCATCTTCTTGTCAGTCTGTGCCCATGAGGAATTCCTTTCCTAATCAGATTATTTTGTGGTGTGTGTGGTTTTTTTTTTTGGAGGTTACTCTTCCTGAACCCCACTTACTTCCTGCCTGCTGGTTAAAGCAAAGTCCATGTTTGATAAAATTTTGTTCGTATGGCAAAACCCCCGGAACCTTCCCAGCATCTGTGGGCTTAGTGGAAAGAACACTGGCTCTGCAGTTGGAAAGATCTGGGTTCTGATCCCAGCTGTGCCATTACTAGCTGTCTGTGTGACCTTGGGCAAGTTGCTTGACTAATCTGAGCTTCAGGGTTTTCATCTCTAAGAGGGAAAATGATACTGGTCTTCGAGTGAGGTTGCCAGGATGAAATAAGAATGGAGACATCGGCACCATGTGGGTGCTTTCCTGACACAAAAGGCTCAAGTGCTGCAAAAGATGAGGGTGAGGCCCTGGGGTTTGCTGGAAACTAAAATACATTAGTTTTATGAAGTTAGATTAATTAGGTGTATAATTTTGTCTGACATCAAATACCATCTGATATTATAAATTTATTTATTTTATTTATTCTTGGCTGCTTTGGGTCTTCACTGGTGCGCGCGGGCTTTCTCTAGTTGCGGTGAGAGGGGGCTACTCTTCGTTGCGGTGTGCGGGCTTCTCCTTGCGGTGGCTTCTCATTGCGGAGCATGGGCTCTAGGTGCGCAGGCTTCAGTAGCTGTGGCTCGTGGGCTCTAGAGCGCAGGCTCAGTAGTTGTGGCGCATGGGCTTAGTTGCTCTGCGGCATGTGAGATCTAACTGGACCAGGGCTCAAACCCGTGTCCCCTGCATTGGCAGGCGGATTCTTAACCCCTGCGCCACCAGGGAAGCCCCCCATCTGATATTATAGTCTAACAGAGACAAGTGATCACAGGAGCCCAAGTTTTCAAAAGATGGACTCAAAATTGTCTCAACACTTTTCTTCTTTGGGTATTGGGGGAAATGTCATTATTGACTTTTAGCTGAATACTTCGTTTTATTAAAAGTGTGTGTTTGGGCTTCCCTGGTGGCGCAGTGGTTGGGAGTCTGCCTGCCAATGCGGGGGACGCGGGTTCGAGCCCTGGTCTGGGAAGATCCCACATGCCGCGGAGCAACTAGGCCCGTGAGCCACAATTGCTGAGCCTGCGCGTCTGGAGCCTGTGCTCCGCAACAGGAGAGGCCGCGATAGTGAGAGGCCCGCGCACCGCGATGAAGAGTGGCCCCCACTTGCCGCAACGAGAGAAAGCCCTCGCACAGAAACTAAGACACAACACAGCCATAAATAAAATAAGTAAATAAAGAAAAAAAAAAAAAAAGTGTGTGTTTATTGAGCACCTCCTGTGTGCTAGGCCCTGTGAGTTACAGGGGAAAATGTGACAGCCTGAATCCCTACCCCTCGGCTGGTAGCAGCCTTCCTGGTCGGTGTCCAGGCTGGAGCTCAAATTTCAGTAGCCAGAGAGGCACATGTGGCCCGGGAAACATTTCACCGAAGGCAGCAAGAGTGACGGGGCAGCAACGGAGTCGCGGCGCATCCCAGCTGCTCAGCAGCAGCAGCTCCCTGGCATAGTCAGGTGCATTCTCACAGCATGCGGGAAGGTCGGTGGTAAAACTAGATAAAAATGGATCAGAACAGGCAGTTCCAAGATGCAGTGTGGAGGTGCCTCTGGGACACCTCTGGGATTCAGGACTGCCCCTCTGGTCCCGTATGCAGTCCTGGGTTCACAGGCAGGCAAGCTCCGCCTGCTGTCCTCTGGGGAGGCTGTGGCCTCGCCAGCACTGCAGAAGCACTTGGGGAGCTGGCGCTGGCTGCAGAGACTTCCTGTGAGCTCCTGTGAAGCTGGCCTTTAGACATGCAGGTTCCTGTTCTTCTCAACACTGATCTGAAACTATGGACAGAATCCTTTACAGTCGTGGGGAAACTTTCTGTTTGGTAACTGTCGTGACATTGCCATCAGCGCCTGCCTTGAGCGAGGTGGTAGTATGGAGAGGCTAGAGCACACGAACGGCCTTGTGAGGGATAGACCAGGAGAGGCAACAGGACAGGTTCAGACACAGGCTTTGGAGCCAGTGGCCTGGGTTTGACTCCCTGCCTTGTCACTTAACTGTGTGTGTGTGGCTTTAGGCAAGTTTTTTTTTCTTTTTCTCACTTTCCCAATCTGTAAAATGGGGATACTAACAGTACCCACATCTTAGGATTGTGAGAGTTAAGGGAACAAATGCATGTAAAGTGGTGTCGGGCCTCAAGACAGGTGCTGGCTGGGAGCTCTGTCCCTCTGCTCTGGGGGATGGGGGGCCATCAGCACACACACGACATATAATCTGTTCCTCTGGGGTGTGTTGGTCAGCGTTGCCGTAATTACCCAGATGCCAGAAGCTGCTGTGGAAAAATTAAGTAGCTAAATACAGTGCTATTACAGAAGTCTTCAGCTGCTGGTTAAAAAAGAAAAAAGTAGGTGAAAGTTGCCAGTGTGTATTGTCAGCATATATTAAGTCAGGTAGCTTGAACAAGTCCTGTCATTGATGTAAACCCTTAGGCACCCTGTTAAATTCTTAACTACGATGTCGGTAGACAAGAACATCTCTTGTATGAAGAATCCTAAGGATTCTTCAGGCTCTGCTCATCTTGTGATGCTGTCCCTGAAATTACTCTTCATCTCATATAAATCAGCAGTGCCGCCCTCCTCCTCCTCCTCTGGTGGATGTGCCCTGGATTGCTCGGGCTGAACCGGCCCTGCTCGTCTCTGAGCAGCTTTGGCGCACGTTGCCAGGTGCACAGCTCCCAAGCTGCCAGCAAGTTCCCTCTTCCCCATGGAAGGCCGCTTCTCACTGGTGTGACCCACAGAGCTGTACAGTCTAAAGAAAGCCTTGCGGTCTCGAGGTGGAAAAGTCTTTTGTGCTTAATTTTACTCCTTCCCACCAAAAGGTGCTAACTGAAGTGGGTCATTCCAGAACCATCTTCTGCATGCTGGCTGTGTGCCTGCACGGGAGGGACATGGCCCTGCCCTCCAGGAGCCTTTGGCTGTGACATTTGGAGGTAAGCTCCCTGAGGGAGGAGACAGATCATTGTTTGAGGTGCTGCAGAATTTGCTGGGGTGCAAGGGGGAGGTAGGGCTCCCCCTAGGGTGGGGGGCAGGAAAGGTAGCATGGAAGATGGGCAGGATCAGTACTTACTAAGCACTCAGATGTTTGCTAGATGAATGAGTGAACAAGTGGTGATCTTGGGAGGAGAGATTACCCACAGGGACATAATATCAGCCAGAAGTATTTAGTGGGCATTTGGAGGGGACACTTTCTGTATCCCCAACACCGTAGTAAACGACTCAGAAGAGAAGAGGGTTGGATATCTGATTCCCACAGTGAAGGTGTTGGGAGGAGAAAGGATGGTGGCCTCCATGGAGAGTGAGGGCAGTGAGGCCAAGCCACAGCTCTGCTTCTCAGGGTCATGGTATTCAGAGCAGAGGGGTCTGCTGCTGGCATCACCAGAGAAGATGTGTGGGGTGGGTGGGGCTGGGCTATGAGTTGGGAGCAGGGACAGCATTCTAGGCCGGAGCAACGTCTGGAGGTTGGAATGAGCATGGCCTTGCAGAGGGCTGAGGATCTTGACCTCTTTGGAGCCAAGGGTCTGTTTTGGAGGTGAGAAGTCATGTGGGATTAGGTAGGTCGAGGCCTAGTGGAGGTGGTTCCCCAAGAGGATGACTCCTTTAGCCACCAGTTGGCTGAAGTTGGAGGCTTGCACATCCTGCCCACAGGCTCCCCAGTGGGGCGTGGGTGGCTCGGTCGCTTCTGGCAAGTCCTGGCTCGCGCGGGGAGCCTGCAGGTGTCCCCCACGTCCTTCACTTCCAGGCCCTCCTTCTGGGTCTCCTCTTTGGCTCTGGGGGCTGGGGTACAGAGAGAGCCTAGGCTGCAGGCCATGGTGCTTTTCAAGTGTTACCAGTGCTTCCTAGGAAGCCTGGCCCCCCTCTGCCCTTCGTAGGCTCTGGGAACACGACAGCGGGTTTGGCCCCAGCAGGCCTGAGGGCTGCTGCCTGAATCTCTGAGGGCTCCTGGGGCCAGGCTGGGAGGGCAAACTGCTGATTTCAGGAACTGGGCCCTGCATCTGCCTCATCCCTGAGGCAGGAGCTCTGTTCAACTGTCAGCAGTACGTGCAATTAGAGCTCAGATCTCCCCGGCTGAAGCCAGGCTGGGGCTGGCCTGTACTGCACTCTCTGTGGGCACAAGGAGCCTTTGAGGAGAAGGATATTTTGGAGATGAAGAGGACATAAATATCTTGCTGTAAAATGTTCTGGGAACGTTAGCCCTAAAGAGTTGGCACGTGACTAGTATTTGCCGTCTCCTTCAGAGAAGGTTCTCCCTGCAGGGTCCTCTCAGACTCGAGCACTGTGGACACAGCACATCACATAAGAACATCTCCATGTGCGTCAGTGTTTCATCTGGAAAGCCATCCGTGTGGAATGGTGTGTACTTTTCCCATCCTTTTAGACCAATTTTGTAGGTAACATATTTAGAAGATGCTGCTGCCCCCTGTTCATGGAGTCCATAAAGCCTTATTTGGCACCTGCCACGATCCAGGCCCTGGGCTGAGTCCTGGGGTCCCAAAATGAGGGCACAGTCTTGGGACCCCAGAGCCAACATTTTTAGTGGCGGGCAGTCATGGGCGGTTGGGTGGGTGCCGTGAGTGGAAGCACGAGGTGTATGAAAGTAACTGTCACCTTGCCTCTCAGCAGCAGTGGTCCATTCCATGTGTTCTCCAGCCACCTCCCACATACACAGATCTGGATGGACTTCTCTGCATGGCAGCCTTACTGTGGGTGTGTCAGCCTTATCACTATTCCACAGCACTTGAACACAGCTCCCAGCAGGCTGGTGGCTTACCTTTATTTCACTAAAGTTTCTAAATAGAACCATTAATTCATTCTTTCAAGCAAACTAGCATTTGCTGAACCATGACCAAGCATTAGGGCACTAGCCTCCCCTGTGCCGCGTTCCGTCTGTTCTCTACCCTGCAACCAGGGTAGCCCATCCAGAAAAGCAAACCTGTGCAACTCCCTGCCCCGGGTAGGAAGCTTCACTTTTCTGCATCACCTTCAAAGTAAAGCCGCTCTCTTTAGCATGCCTAAGACTTGAGCATGTGCTGGCAGCTGCTGGACACCTGGCCCTTCCTAAGGAGCTCTGCCCTGGGCTCCAGCCAAGCAGAGCCCCCCCAGGCTCCCATCCACCAAAAGCTGTCTCCCTGCCTGGGAGGGTAGGGGCTGAGAGCAGTGGTCTTTTCTCCAGCCTGACCTCCATTTCTTTCCCGGGGAGCCCCTCCTCCGGGCAACCTTCCCTGGTCCTCCCTGGCAGGACTAGGCAGCCTTCGCGCATGCCTGCCTAGCATGCTGTACCGTTTGCTTCTCCCTCTAGGCTGTGAACTCCCTAGGGGCAAAGATGTGATTCTTTCCTGGGAATCTGATACTTAGCACAGTGCTTGACACACTAAGTGATTGTTGATTGAATGTACAGGTGAATCAGAGAAAGGATAAGGTTTAATGCTGGGTAATAAGATATGCCCTGCTCATAAGAAGCTTACAAACAAATATTTGGAATTAAAATATGTATGCAAATAGCCATAAAACTGAACAGAAATCATTATTTCAGTAAACACCTACAGAGCACCCACTATGTGCCAGATCCTATTCTAGGCCTTGAGGGTGCAGCATGAATAAACAGACAAAAGTGACTTTTACATCTGGCAAATGCTGTGAGGCTGTGGAAGAGGGCCCTCCCTCCTGAGCGGGTGGACTGCGCCATGTCAGGGGTGGCGTCAGGAGAGCAGTGACTTCTGCCGCCCCTTGTACCCCATGCATGGGTGTGCACGTGCTGCCAAGTCCTGGAGCTGGGTGCCCATAAGCTCTCTGCGAGGGTCTGTGTACCCTCTGTGGGAATGTTAACCCACAACAAGACGTTTAGCAATGAAAACCAGTGATAGCGGCTAGCATTTATTGCACACTTGCTCTGTGCCAGGCACCTACTCTGCTTCACATGGGTGCTCTCGGTCCTCTCCACTGCCTCTGCGATTGTGAGCTCCACTTTACAGGTGGGGCCGCTGAGGCTCGGGTGGTCTGATGGTGCTAGCAGTGGGTGGAGCTGGGATTTGGGCCCAAGCACCTGCTCTCTAGAACTGCTCTCCTGCCTCTGCTCTCAGCCTCCTGGGAGCTCCTTATAGAAGAGAGGCATTCCTTTGCAGTGACCGCCACGTACTTAAATGCCTCTGCTTCGGCGTGAGGAAGTAGCATCCTGTCTGGGTTCAAGCCCGGTGCCAGCGTTTCTTAGTGTGTGACCCTGAGGATTCAGGGAAGAGAAGTAACCTGCTCAGTGTCCTAGGCGCGAACATGGCATTGCTAATTCCTACTTCCCAGGATGGTTGTGAGAATTAACAGACAACACCAACAGCGCCAGGGTCCGAATGGCTCCGAGCCCGAGTGGTCTCAAAGCGTCACCTCTTCACGCGTGAGCGTCGCACCCGTGGAGACAGGTGAAGACGGGCGAATCAGGTGGCCTTTCCCCTGGTCCGTGCAGGCCTGCCCCTCCCCTGCCTAAATGCCGCTGTTCTAGATGCCAGGTAGCGAGCCGCTCAGCTCTGGCGTTGAGAGACTCGAACACTCAAGATGTTTTGCTGTCAAGCTTATTCTCTGAAGATAGATTTTTATTTTCTCTCTTGATTTCAGTGATGTCAAAGTAACTTGTGTAAGCCCTGTAGGAGAAAACGTTTTCCATTTCTACTCAGTAACAAATAGGAATGCATGATTTTAGAACTGGAGAAGTCCTGAGCGCTCAGTTAGCCTGTGGTGGCCTGGCTGCACTGGGACACCTTTATACAATGTGTGGGTGCGTACGGTGGGCCTGGTGCTGAGGGGCCCAGGCACGGAGATGGGGCGGAGGCGCTCGAGTCCTGGGGCGGAGGGTTTCCTTTTTTAACAGGAGTCAGGAGCGTTCAACCAGGGAGCTGGGGGAGGGGCGGGGCGCTGTGGAAGCCGCAAGCTGGGGAGGGGGTGGACATGGTGGAAGCGGGGTGCTCCCTGGAGGAAGTGCTATTTATTCCCACTTTTCCAATCTGATGATTTCCACACTAGGTCTTTTGGCTTTTTACCCCGGGGGTTCACCGATTTCAGAAATCTCTCTAACCATCCCTGCCTCCTTTCTCTGTTAGAGTTTCTGCCAAAAGCGGCTTGGTCTTCAGCGAGCCCTTACTTAACAGAGCCGGAACTTATCTCACCATCAGGGTTGGCGGCAGCCCTTAGAGCGAGGAGGTGCCACTCATGCAGCACCTACTGGAGCATGAGGGGGAATAAGAGGGGCAGCGACCTGGTCACCAGGCAGCCGTGTGCTCAGGCTGCTTCCCGGACGCTTGGCTGAAGCATGAGCGTGTGCACGTACACTCATGCCGGGGAGACTGGGCACTCCAGGGCAGGGTCTTCGGGGCGGTGGCTCACAGGTGGGGCATGTGCTGTGCTCAGGAACAAGTCCCCAGGCGTCTCTGGGCCTTTATCCTGACATCTGAGCAACGTGTGCCGAGAGGGCAGAGCACAGTGAGCCTGGCTGACCAGTGTTGAGGAGGAGTTCAGGTCTAAAATAACTGTTTAAACACATCCTTCCTCTGTACGTTATTATGTGTTCTTCTTTGAGTTAGATCTGAGAACTGGAATTTCTCACTTTCCATTTCATCCATTTTTCAGCTTGTCATTTTGAACATTTAGATTAAAGATTGATAATGCAGTTATTTTTAACATTGTTGAAGTTTGGGATTTGTGCTTTAAAACTCTCAAACAGCAAGGGTGATGAGCCACAATTTCTTCACCCTCCTACTTGATGAATGCAAATTCCAGGAATAGGGGGTAGGGCTGGTAAGTGTTGGGGGTGAGATCTGAAAACCAGGAGTTGGGACTTGAGTGAGGCCCGGGGCAGTGACAGGACTAGTTTGGGTCAGCACACAGGTCAGGCTCAAGGTGGCTGGAAACTGAGGCTGTAAATAAACGACAGCAGCAGCAGGCCGGCAAGGAGCCTGATGTCTAACCCTCTTGGGGCCCTGCCAGGTAAACTGCATTACCCTGTTTCGAGCATGGGGAGCCCGGTGAGGTCAGGTTCAGGGGAGCACTGAGGTGAGGAGATCCTAGACCTTCTGCTCCAGTGCAGGACGAATTGGGAGCCCGATGGTGGGTGAGCTGGAAGGTAGGTTGGAGAACTGGAAGTGGAATCCTGTAGAAACGAGGACTGCCAGAGCCCAGTTTGAGAGCAAGGCACAGAGTTCATGGTTCTCCAAGGATACGCCTTACTCCTTGGTCCTTTCAAGCGCATCACAGATTTTACAACCTTAAGATCGATTGTGACCCCTTGTTTGGAAAGGGAGGTTCAGAGTAGGGGTTGGGATGGATTGAAGAAGGGTGCCTGAGACGGGAGGCCCTGCTGGTGTGTATGGATATGGCCTCTGCTGTGCACTCCGCAGGGAATGCGGGTGGGGAAGTAGCGGCACTGAAGGGCCCAGTCCTGGAGCCCTCTCGGCCTGCGTGGACATGGCGGGACGTGGAGGTAAACTGACTGGGAACTGGAATTTGACTGAAAGCCGTGCAGGTGCAATGAAGGAACTGCGAGGCTCTCCTGCTGGTTTGTGCTTGGCAGAAGTGTTAGTTAGTTGCTCACTTGTCATCTGTGGAGTTAATATCTGATGATGTGCTGAGAGGTGATCCTTTTTAGCTTTTGTGGGGAGAGCTCAAGGGACTCACTGGATTAAGAACTCAATAAATAAAGGATCGTGACTTATTTCATTGTCTGTGCCTCTAGCTGGGCACTCAGCAACTTCTCAGTCCCCTCCTGTCTACATGGAACGGAATCTCTGCTCCCAGCATCATTCGGGCATTGAGAAGATATTACAGGGTGCCCTCTGTGTGCCTGGCATGGTGGATGGAGAAGAATAAAGGCACAGTCCTTGCCCTCAAAACCCATATGTTACCACATTTTGCATGTGACAGCAGACATTGTGGCAAAAGTAACAGGGAGGGATGAGCTGCTGGGGAGGGGGGACCTGCACAGAGGGGGTGGCATCGCATGTAGCTCATGCTCTGTGGGCCTCAACATGCTGCCTCAAGCCTTCAGAAAGTGACCTTGCCCCAGAGGTCCCTTGGCTCTTACCTCAAACATCGTTTCCTCCAGGCAGCCCCGATCTCCTGGAGTGTTCCTTCCAGGACTTGTCACCGTCTGTAACTGTTACTTGACCGAAGTCCCACAAAGGTAGGGATGATGACATTTCGTTCACCACTGTATCCCTAGCCCCTTGCATAGTCCTTGGCGCACAGTAGGTGTTCACCCCGTATTTGTGAGTGGCAAGAGGGTGTTGCCAGACCCTCAAAAACAGAGTTCTGAGTGCTTCGGGAGGTAGCCAGCCAGCTAGCTACCTGGAATTATGAAGGTCCCTTGGAGGTCACCTATTCCTGTCCCCTCTCTTCATTTTGTGTTTGGAGGGACAAGATGAAGAAATGGCCAGGTCTTGTCAAGTGATGGCTGCCCCAGGCTAAGAGCACGTCTGACTGGGAAAAAACCCACCCTATGCTGTGAACTTACCAGTGCGTACGTCCTCACAAAATCCACCGTACAGCTGAAGGGATAGAAACGCAGGCAGAGAGACCTGGTCATTTCTTTCAGGGCAGGGCCAGCTCTTTGCTGCTCCCCTCGTGAGAGGGGGTAGAGAGAAGGTGGCCTCATCAGAGAGGGCCAGGGGCTGATGGCCACCTCTTCAGGCTTGTCTTTCATCCTTATCTTTCAGGCTGATTGAGAAGCTCCTGGAGCCTCTGGGCATACTGCAGCAGCTTCGGACAGAATGTTGGTCTCTGGCTCTGTACACATGCCTGGAGGGGCACCACCAGCCGCTTTTCCTTCTTGTCCGGTCAGCTCGGCACAGCTGGCTCACTCTCGGACCTGCCTCTCCAGGGTGTAGAGGGAGCAGCTCTGGGGCTTGGGAGTTCAGAGTCACAGGTTAAAGAGCATGAGCATTCTGAGAGTAAAGTCAAGGTCATCTCTGTCAAGCGGTCTTAGTAGTGTACAGGTTTGGGGGTCCCGGCATGAGCCTCACCGGCACAAAGAGGAGTCGGGGGGTTCAGGAGTGGGGCTCATATACTGCCTCACAGTCCTGAACTCTGTGGTCTTTCCTGGAACCTGCAGGGCTGGTTGGAAACATACACATCACCTGATATGGACCCGTTAAGTCTTCATTCTACATGCTCTCTGTTCTCAGCCTGAGGAAGGTTCTAGAAGGTGGGGTCTGCCTCCTTTTGGCTGCATGATTATGGGTGACTTTGCCTCTTCAAACCTGTTTCCTATTCTGTAAAATCCTCCTGCCTGGGATCATCACAGGATTAAATGAGGCTGCATGTAGAGCTGTGAGCACGCTGCCTGGCAAAGTGTAGGTGTGCTCTATTATGATGCTGCCACTGATGGAGACACTCTGTGTGTGGCGCCTGTTGCCAAGTGGTTTGCAGTCCAGCGGGGCCGGGAGGCTAACATGCGCAGCTGTGACCCATGTGGAACAAGCTACGACTGCGGGGCATGGGGGCAGTGTTTGGAAGGGCCCTCGTGGCCCCCAGGTGGACCAGCCAGCAGGACCCCATGGTGGGGAATTGGTGTCGCCTGTCTGCTAGTGCAGGCGATCCAGGCCCGCCCTCTTGGTGGTCCGGCAGGGATGGCGGGCGGTGTCAGGGAAGCCTCTGTGGGGAAGACCAGCTGAGCCTTAGCAGAGAGCTGAAACTGGGGCAGGTAGGACGGGACTCGTTCAGCACCACCTCCTTCTCCATTTCTTTCCCTGCTTTTGGCACCTAATCTCTCCCCCTTTCTAATATTATGGCTTTTGTGAACGTGTGTTCTTGTAAACTTTGTACCCTTGCTTCATGTGCAGCTATTTTTAATTCACATCAAGGCATCCTGTGCCCTGCCGTTCTGTTTCTTTTTCTCCTCTCTGCACTGTGTGTGAGGTCTGTTCCATTGCGGTGTCTACACAGTCCTGCACTTCCTTCTTGCTGCCACACTGGGGTGCCCCCCACATTCACCCATGCATTCCCCAAGGAGGAGACCCCTACGTGCCCTGTGACCCGAGCCAACATATCTATGGGGATAAAACTCCGGAGCCATGTGGCTGGGTCCTCCTAGGGCATGTGTATGCTTAGTGACTTAATTACTGCCCGGCTCTCACAGGCTTGCCCCAGGCTGGTTTCCACCATTGTATTCAGAAGGGGTCCTGTGTGCCCAGCTCCGCCCCACACTTGGCATTTCCCGCTCTCTACAGTGTGCCAGTCTGTACAGGTAAAGAGCTACCTTGCTGCTCTCATGGGCAGTCCCACGAGCGTGAGCATCTCGCCTAGGCCTTTAGCCCCATGGACTTCCACTTCTCTCTGAAGTTACCACTTCATACCTTTGCCCGTCTTCCCCGGGGGCCTCTCTTTCATGTTGATATGTAGGATTTCCTGGGATATTCCAGATTTTAGTCCCTTGTCAATTTAGACAATTTAGACAGATTAGTAGCCAGTATTTGAATCTGTTAACTTTGTCCTTGTTATTGGTTTCTGAACAGAAATCCATAATTTTTGAAGTAATAAAATTTATTTACACACACACACGGATGTGTGTGTACGTAACCTTATGGCTTTTACTTTTGAAATTTTGTTTAAGGAATCCTGCCCTGCCCTAAGTCACAAAGATATTTGCCTACATTTTCTTCGAGTCGCTTTATGGTTTTACCTTTCACATTTTTATTGAGTGCCTGACAAGACCCAGTGAGTGGAAGGCAGTTGAGAAAGAACAGTGAAGAAAGACAAAGGTGCATACTTTTGCAGCACCATCGGAAGGTGCGTGGGGTTGGTGTCCTGTGTGCTGCGGGCTCTGGTCTGCCCAGGCCCGGGACGGCGGGCGGTGAGGCCGTCTGGGGGCGGCATGGGCAGAGGGGCTGGCGGGGGGAGGGCAGGGTGGTCCGGGCCGCAGGCCTAGGAGCACCCTCTGTGTTGTGCATCAAGTCAGAGTGCGACAGCCAGAAGCTTGTTGGGGTTCCTGGGGACATCCAGAGTCCACAGGGATTCTCGGTGATGTTGAGATGAGCCACTGGAGGGAAGAGGCTCGCGCCTCAAGGCCAAGGCAGCACGGGGTGGGAGAGCGTGAGCTTTGTGGTGTCCCTGCCGGTTCCCTTCTCACCTGGGCCACTGGTTTCACCCTGGGACTTTGGTTGTAATCACGCAATTTGTCTGCGAGATGGGCTCGATGGTCACCAACCAAAGAGAAGGGTAAAAGGAATAATGTGGAAGATGTACATGAGGTGACCCCATAGGTTCTCCGACCTGAGCCCGCAGTTCACAGAGGTAATGGTAACTGAGCTGGCACGGGGGCCCAGCACTGGCACTGGGGGCCAACAGGTGGGAGGAGCTGCACGTCCGCATTTGCACTCCCTCTCATCCACCTGGGGTCGCAGGGGTCCCACTGACCTGCGGAAATCCTCCAGCTTTCCTGTTGCCTTTGGCCACTGTGTTCCACAGAATGGAGTTGGCCAAGGTAAGTAGGCTGTAAAGTCGGAGAAGCAAACATTCTCCAGCGTCCTTGTGAAAGGCAGTTCCAGACTGTTTACACCCAGAGGATAAATGAGGAACTGGTGCGACCTGTTTGAACAGTACTTCCCAGCACCCCTGTAATTATAAACCTGCTGGTTTTTAGGCAGAGCCCACTGTCTCTGCTCTGATTCCTGATTACGCAGTTTCTGCCAGGGGATGTCTGCAACTCCAGCCCCAGACTCGTCTTAGCTGACTGAAACCAAGGCTTGTGTGACGCTGGATTCTCAGGGCCTGGGGCAGAGGAAAGCCAGAGGAATGATGAGATCCAGACTCACAGGCAGCTGGGAGGACGGCGGGCAGCAAGGGGCCTCTGGGCCCAGGTGAAGGGCACTGAGGGTAGAAAAGGGTAGAGCGACTCAGATTCCCGGGAGGATGGCAGGACTGGTTGGGCTCCTGGTGAGCCCAAGGCAGGCCTTTTGGTGATTGGGTGGAGGGAGGCGGGAGACTGGTTTCTGGAGGACTCTGGAAAGGAGGAGGACTCCGCTCTCTCCACCTGATAGGTCCAGCCTGCAGGAACCACCCCCCCGCCCCCCCAGGTGCCTGGGAGTTGGGATCCTGCTACCTCTGTGCCGGCCCCATGTGCCACCCGGAGGACAGCGCAGTTCCTTTTTCCTGCTTTCCTGCTCTCCTCCCCACTGCTGTGCCCCAGAGTCAGCAGGCTACTCATACCTCTCCTCCAGGGGCTTCACCTTCCTGAACCCCACCACCGTTCCCCGAGCACAGCGCCCTTTTGGATGAAGGCCTGACCCTCAAGATTCTTCACCATCTCACTGACCCCACCTCGCACACCACTTGCTGTACCCAGCGCCCAGCTAAGTCTCTAGTCACCCCCCTGCATTCTGTGGTCCACGTTCTGTTCCTGATGGACTTGTCCCAGAGCCAGGTCTCCATGCTGTCACACCTTCTTCATTTTGCCAACATTGTCTCTGCCGGGAATCATTTCCCTCACCTCACCTTTAATCTGTCCCCTTGTCCTTGAAAATTCAGTCTGGTTGTTGCCTCTAGTATACCTGCCCCACCCCTAACCCTTCCTTCGGCCAGGTGGGTTCCTGAGGGGAGAGTAGGGGTACCCCCACCTTGCACCCAGGCACTTGCATGTTGAACATCTGTCTTTAGCATCTTGGTATCTGAGGGGGTGAGTCTGAATTTAAAAGAAGTTAGGAAAATAGATGGCTTCAGACCTAGTTTTTAAAATGGGCATTTTATGAACAAATCAATTGATAATAAGGATTGGAAGAAAGCTTGTTTATTTTCAATTCCTACCTAAAGTCATCTGTCATTTGGCCATCTCAAAACAAGCTAGTATTTTGAGAAGCAAGAGAGAAGCTTTGTAATTACAAAACTGATAGAGCAGAAATAGCTAACCATGTATCTCCTGACTTTAATGTATTATCAGTTTATCATATATTTGAAATTAATTTTTCTTGGATTTTAAAAAACAGTCATTATACTTCAATTTTAAAAAAGAGAATACACTCTACCAAAGAAGACACATGGATGGCAAATAGGAACAAGAAAAGATGCCCAGTGTCATTAGACACTAAGAAAATGCAAATTGAAATCACAATGAGATGTTGCTATATACTAAATGGCTAAAATAATTTTTTTTAAAAACCTGATAATACCAAGTGCTAGTGAGAATGCAGAGCAATTAAAACTCTCATATACTGCTGATGGGAATGCAAAGTGGTATAGCCACTTTGTCTTATAAAGTTAGACATACACTTAACCATACAGCAATTCCACTTCTAGGTATTCACCCAAGAGAAATGAAGACATATGTCCACACAAAGACCTATAGGAAATGTTGATATCTTCTTTATTTATAATTGCCCCAAACCAAAAACAACCCAAATGTCCTTAAACAGGATGAAAGGGTAAACAAATTGTGGTGTGTCCATACGATAGAATACAACTTAGCAATAAAATGGAGTGAACTACTGATATAGGCAACAATGTGGATCAGTCTCGAAAGCGCTGTGGTAAGTGACGGAGCCCATCACTGGACATCGTGAAAACGGGACAAAAATCGGATTAGTGGTTGCCAGGGGCTGTGTGGGGAGAAGATTGACTGCAAGAGGGTGCAAGGGAACTCTGTGGGGAGGTAGAAGTATTCTGTACCTTGATATGGTGATGGTTATACACAGTATACATTCGTCTGAACTTATCTAAGTTTATACCTGTAAAGGGTGATTTTTATTTTATGTTGATTGTGTCTTATTTTAGAAACAAACAGTGGCTCTGCTCTTAGGATGACCACCAGCGCCCTGCTCAGGGAGTGGGAAAGCCACATTGCTCTGCTGCTGTGTGGTTTATGGAGATGGAAGCAGTGAAACCTGATGAATGTCCCCGTGTGTGGACTGAAGTGATGGTCTGTCACAAGCCCATATGTAGCCTTCCATTGAGCAAAGGACAGCAGGGCCGATGTTGCTGGAGCATCTCAGTGCCTATTGTCATGAGCACTCCCCTTTCCCCTTGGGCCCGGCATTTAAACCTAAAACACATGCTTCCAGGAACAACCTTCGTATTCCTTGCTGCTTTTCAGATTTCAAGAGTTGTCATTTAAATATGAACAGTATCTATTTGTCGTGAGGTGGATGGACCTAGAGTCCGTCATACAGAGTGAAGTAAGTCAGAAAGAGAAAAATAAATACCCTATGCTAACACATATATATATGGAATCTAAAAAAAAAAAATGGTTCTGAAGAACCTAGAGGCAGGGCAGGAATAAAGATGCAGACATAGAGGATGGACTTGAGAACACGGGGAGGGGGAAGGGTAAGCTGGGACGAAGTGAGAGAGTGGCACTGACATATATATACTACCAAATGTAAAATAGATAGCTAGTAGGAAGCAGCCGCATAGCACAGGGAGATCAGCTCTGTGCTTTGTGACCACCTAGAGGGGTGGGATAGGGAGGGTGGGAGGGAGATGCAAGAGGGAGGGGATATGGGGATATATGTATACGTATAGCTGATTCACTTTGTTATTAAGCAGAAACTAACACACCATTGTAAAGCAATTATACTCCAATAAAGATGTTAAATAAATAAATTAAATAAATAAATAAATAAATAAGAACAGTATCTATGGTATGTGTTGATGGGCTGTACCAATGTGTACCTTGTTAAGAAATATCCTTTTCTTTTCCCTAAATCTTTTTACAAGGGTTTTGAAAATCAGAGAGGCGGGCAGGTTTCTGGAGAGCCAACATATTTTAATATTGATTGCCAGTTTGAATATTGTTGGTAACAGTGGGATGAAAACCAGATCTACATCGTGGTTTCCTGTCGGCTGTCAAGTCTGTATTGAGCTGTGATTATCTTAGCTCTTCTTGCCACCAGCTCAGCAATACTGAGTTGTGTTTTCTTGGTTATTTTTTTCATCCTGCTGTAAATTTCAAAATGACAGCAAGGCCCTATTTTAAGGGACATGAACATGTGATGTCACTTCTAATTGGTTGTGAAATGCTTGCTTTCTCCTTCCTAAAAAGGGGCCGCTGAAGGATAGAGTTGAAAACTCAGGTTCACCGTCTGTGTTTTGGTGAGCTGCTGACCTGCTCTCCTTGCTGGGGGTAGCAGCCAGGCCACGCCTGGGCGGGAGGGGTCTGTGGAGGAAACGATGACTGATCGTGGGGCCTGAGAGCTGTTTGTGCACTTCAGCAAGACTGCTGGAAATCATACCAGACCTCTGGAGAAGCCCACCAGACTACCTGCCTTCCAGGGATCCTCGCTGTTCCCCAGCATTCTGGTTCCCATGGGAGTGGGGTCATCTCAACCTGTCCAGAGCTCTGGCCTCAGGGACAGCCCTTCCTGGAGGGACCACAGTCCCCTTTCCTCCCGATGCCCATCTCCATGTGTCCTGTCTCTTTGCAAGGTCTTCCTGCCACTCCAGTGTAGCCTCTTCTTCACCTGGCTAACTCAGCACAAGATGGGAGGGACTCGGGCAGTTTGAACTGTTCATAAGTCAGAGTTAAACAGGCTACGTGGCAGAGAGAGGACTGTGACCTTTTCTGTAGAAGTGGGAACTAGTCCTCCATGTTCTCCAGGAGCTTCCAGGCTGACTCTAAATGGAGATGAAATATGAGAGTGATTAGCCAGGCAGAGACATTTAGAAACGGAAAAACTGACAAAAAGGTGACTACAGTTTTTGAAGACAGTTGGGAGGAAAGGGTTGAAAATACAGTTGATCATTTTTCTGTCATATTTCCTCCAAGTGCTCCAGTATCAGCTACCTGGTATCCTTTCTAATCAGCAGGTCAATGAATGGAACATATGGAACACTTTGATTTTTCACTCCAAATTAGCCGCTAATATTTTCTCAATGACTCTTTTATTATTTATAATATAGATAAGGTAACTCTCCTCTCATATGTGAGATAAAGTAATCAAGCCTCACCTTGGCTCTCGTCAGAGCAGATAAGAGTGTGAGCTTTGCCATCGAGACTCCTACCTGGAACCATTTGAAAACCTGCTTTCAGCTGCAGCCCAGCCTCTAGGACTGCGACTGTGGGATCTTAGAAAACAGTGTAACTTCCCTGAGCCTTGGTTTCCTCATCTTAAGATGGGGACAGTTATTCCTACTCATTAGGGCAGTGGCAATGTTGGGGGTGTAGAACACCTACTGTGGTGCCTGGCATGTGCTCAGAAAGTGGGAAATAGTGTTTGTTGCTCTAATTGGGAAGTAATAGTAATCTAGCATGTGATGACATCTCAGCAGTCGGCACCTGAAAACCTGCTTATTCCAGTAATGCTCAAAAGGCCTTTAGCCAAGAGTCTATAATGTTAATTATAAAATCATTTTAATCTGAGTTACTAAAAAATTATTTTTCTGTTTTTGTTGTTTTTCATCTTTCTAGTTAGACATTACCCACTCTGGGAAGCTGCGTGAGATGCCCTCCGGGTGCCCTCAGCCCCTCGCTTCCCTCCATCAGAGCCCTTCCCACTCTGGCCTGTCTCCCTCCCTGACCCACGGGTCAGAGCATGGACGCCGGCCGCATGGACATTGAGAAGCTCCGAATCACTGTTTTGCGTGTTTCTGCTAGTGATAAAAACGGGGAGCTGGTCATCTAGCAACGCAGGGTGCCTTTGAAACAGGAGGGGGGCATGAGCACCCGAGAGCTGGGCTGGCGTGGAAGCCGTTTCTGCAGCCGCGGCCCCAGGCCTCACAGCGTGGCTCTGTTTCCTAGGTCGGGAACTACAAGCGGACCGTGAAGCGGATCGAGGATGGCCACCGCCTGTGCAGCGACCTCATGAACTGCCTGCACGAGCGGGCGCGCATCGAGAAGGCGTACGCGCAGCAGCTCACCGAGTGGGCCCGGCGCTGGAGGCAGCTTGTGGACAAGGGTAGGGAGGCCACCGCTGGGGGCGTCTCAGCCCCAGGCGCGCAGGGCAAATCGTTGACCCTTTCTGAGCCAGTTTCCTCTCTTGGAAGATCGGGGCAGGAGTTTGTCTCACAGTTTCGGGGGGCTGTGATTCGTCACCCGGCAGCATAGGCTGCATGAGCTTTCCTCCCCTTTCCTGGGGACACAGGACTCCTGTCCTCGGACAGCATCCAAGACTCCTGTGGCAGTCCTTGTCGTCCAGAGGACGTGCTGCGCTTGCCGAGTTAACAAAGAACGGCTCCTTCGGGGCCCAGACTTGAGTAGCCTCCTATCCGGTCAAAGGCCTTGCTGCTCAGCACCGTGGTGGCTGACACTCCGGCTGTTTATTTGTAAGCTTGGCCAAGTAGCAAGTCAGATAAGCCTAGATGGCGACATCGGGCAGGCTTTCTAATATTGAATTTTAACAGGAATAACTACAGGTGTCGTATGATGCAGGTTTTGCCTCCCCTCCCTCCCTAGCAAAAACTCAGAAGATTCTAGAGCTTAGTGACAGTGCTGCTGTGGATACGGATTGTGCTCAGAATGCACTTCCCAGCAGTAGAGGGGGAGCTCGATTGATTACAGGACGTCCTGGGACAGAAGTGGGTTAGCAGGGCTTTCTCAGGGTATGTTTTGGGGCAGACTCTTCTACCGTGACTGACTGTCCTCAGGGGAGCCGACCAGAGGAAACCAGGCTAGGGCAAAGGGCCCCCAGGCGACTTCAGTTGGGTCTAGAGCAGCTGCCCGTCTTTCACCTGTTGCTGAAACGGGTTTTCTGTGGAGCTTAGCACAGTGCCATGGTACAGAGTGGGTGCCAGGGAGTGGGGCAGCCGTGCTTGGGTGAGGGGTGACTGGGGATGAGCCAGCCCCCTCAGGAAGCGGTAGCTGTTGTTATTTTATTTCCACCTGCCTGAATCCCCTCTCTCAGGATCCAGCTGTCAGCGCCGCCCGTTCTGTTTATTCAGAACCTGAGGTTCATAAAGCACTCTTGCCCGCTCACTTTGTGGATCCTGCCACAAGACCTAGGCAGGACAGGGAGCTGCTCGTTTTGTAGACATGAGGGGTTAGAGGTTCAGAGGGGCTAATGTTCTACGTTTATTCATGCATGCACGTGCGCGCACACACACACGCACACGCACACACTCACCCACCCACACACACTCACCCACACACCACGCCTCTCTGTGTCATTACCCGGATCCAACAGTCATTGACGCCCGGGAGCGCCTTGAGGGCAGGCGCTGGGTCTTCCCGTTTCCGTCCTCAGCTTCTGTCATAGCCCGTCTCTCCCTCCATCACCTCACGCCACACCCTCAACAAAATGACGGGCCAGATTAGGAGTTTTCTTCCTGAGAACAGTGAGTGGGGTGACCCAGGCAACCCCACACTGCTATCTAGAGAATTCTGTCTGGGCCAGAGTAGATTCCTGTCTCCTCCTCTCCTTCCCCAGGACAGGGCTTCCATTCTGCTGAGGAGACAGTCCTTCGTTCGACAGGCAGTTCCCAGGGTCCTGCTCTGCATGGAGTGGATGGGCCTTGGAGAACTTGTGGTCCGGTGGAGGGGGAGCCAGGGGGCCAGCAGGAGCCCACGCGGGTGGGCTCAGAGTGGCCTGGCAGAGAGGTCAGCTCATTTCAGAAGGCCCTCCTTCTCTAGCCAACCTTAAGCAAGTCAAAACTTCCAAGATGAAGCAACTTGAGTTTTTCAAGAGCTCAGTGACTTTACAGAAAGGAAATGTGTGTAATCCCCCAGTTTCCCTAACAAAAGAACAGATCCAGCTTCAGTTCCTTATTCTTTTCTTCATCCCAGGAACTGAAAAAGGAACGGCACTGAGAGAAAAGTATCTGAAACAACCAAGAGGAAACCTCCCCGCCGGGCAGCCAGGCTGCCGGCCTAAAACCCCATCCCAACAGCTGAGGGAGGTTAATAGAGGAAATCCCCTCCCCCAGGGCCTGTCTGGGCCCCGCAGTGCCTAGTAACCCACCAGCTTCTCTCCTGTGCCAGGGCCTCAGTACGGGACGGTGGAGAAGGCCTGGGTGGCCGTCATGTCCGAGGCAGAGAAGGTGAGCGAGCTGCACCTGGAGGTGAAGGCCTCGCTGATGAATGAGGACTTCGAGAAGATCAAGAACTGGCAGAAGGAGGCCTTTCACAAGCAAATGATGGGAGGCTTTAAGGAGACCAAAGAAGCCGAAGATGGCTTTCGGAAGGCACAGAAGCCCTGGGCCAAGAAGCTGAAAGAGGTGCATCCCTCCTGCAGGCCCCTGCCTGGCCCCTGCAGCCTGCTTCTCGCTGGCCAGGCCTCCCACCTGCAGCGCCCCCTCCTGCACTCCCAGGGGTTCCTGCCTCAGCTTTAGGCACAGAATGCTGCAGTTGGTAGACAAAGGCCCGCGCTCAGGCCCGGAGCCTGTGGTGCCTAACGTTTACCCATGTTCAAGACGCTGAGTGCTTTATGTGCCTCCTTTACATAATCCTTATCAACCCATTTCCCCGTCTTGGAAACAGGATGAAAACCACACACAGGGCGTAGAACTCAAAACCCAAACTCTCTCTCTCTCTCTCTCTTTTTTTTTTTTTTCCCAGTAACTCCATGTCATGAACCTTCTGGTCTATCAAGAATATTAAATTGATGCAAACTATTACATTTAGAATGGATAAACACCAAGGTCCTACTGTATAGCAGAGGGAACTATATCCAATCTCCTGGGGTAAACCATAATGGAAAAGAATATTAAAAAAATAACGTATATCTGTGTAAAACTGAGTCACTTTGCTGTACAGCAGAGATTGGAATGACATTGTAAATCAACTATACTTCAAAAAAAAAAGTTAAAAAAAAATTAAATCCACAGTTGCCAAAGGTTATCTGAGGTTAAACTATTGCAGAATAGTGCTTCTTAAATTTAAGCAACTTGCTAAAACCCAGATTCCCAGGCCCCACCTCCAGATATAATGATTCAGTAGGTCCGAAGTGGGGCCTATGGGACTTCCCTGGTGGTCCAGTGGTTAGGACTCCGTGCTTACATTGATGAGGACCTGGGTTTGATCCCAGGTCGGGGAACTAAGATCACACATGCCACGTGGCACTGCCAAAAACAAAAACAAAAAGAAGCGGGGCCTATTAATGCTCAGTTCTAATAATCTCCCAAGTGATGCCACGCCCACTGGTCTAAGGACTACATTTTGAATAGCACAGTTTTAGAAGAGCTCTTGGTAGCACTCAGGAGCTAGTAATTAATATCCTAGATGGAAAACCCCAGCTCTTGACCACTAACAATGCCTCCCCCAACCCTGGGAAATTGTCTATTACAGAGACTTAAAAGTCCATTTGGACTAGTAAAAAGGATAATTTTAAATTGTTCTTTCTCTTGTATGGGTTTTTCTCTCAAATTTGCAATGATACTGATACTCATTTTTGTAAAAGTAGCAAATGGAAACCATTGAGTCTCACCCAGCCTTGGCTTGCTGGAGGCTGTCATACCTACCCCCCAGCCTTCAGCACGTGAGGACCTACAGCCTGGTCCGCCCGGGCTCGGGGTGGACACGCCACTTCCGTCCAACCCCACTCCCGCCACTGGCTTTTCTCAGGAGCTGCACCGCCTTCCTCCTTCTCAGAATCACCCAGAACAGACCTCTGGCTTCAGGTTGTAACAACAGGCTTTCCTTCTGTGCTCTGTGCCTTGGCTTTTGCCACGTCTCCTTTCCCTTCCTTCTTGTCTCTGGTTCCATTTGTAATGACACTATCCCCCTCATGAGGCAGTGGTTACAAACTCATCTTTCTTCTCTAGAATGAAATCTGTGACTTTGGCTCAAGTAAGAAGTGTCTATTAAATTACATATATACACACACATACACATCCATATCTATATATACACGTGTGTGTGTGTGGAATGTGCCCATAACCCTGCCTCCCAACATTACTCTCCTCTTGCGTTAGGTTTCCAGCTGCCTGGCGGCTCTTGCCTCAGATCCACACCTCCGTCACATTCTTGCTCCATGTTGTGTGCGTGGTTTTCTCTAACCGTTCCATGGACCGCTCTACCAGCCCAGACCCACCCACTGCACCTGCCTCTCCTCCCTGCTTTATTCTCCTCCTTGGCATTTGCCACCTTCTAATTTACTGTGTACTTGAACTGTTTCTTGGGGTTGCCTCTCCCAGCTAGATGGTAAGCTCCATGAGAGCCCAGGTTTTTGACTGGCACTGTACCCCTACTGCCTACATGTTTCCTGACAGCAAAGCAGGCGCTCCGCCAATAGTTGGTGAATGAACTCCTCTGTTTTACTTGTTGTAATTATACTGAACATACAGCTTTGTACCTGCTCTTTCCTCTCCTCTTGAGAGTGCAAGCACTTCCCACAGTCTGTGTAACCTCTAGCGAGGATTTTGAACTTTAAACGTGGTGTTCAGGAACTCATTCTCCCTGTAGGTAGAAGCAGCAAAGAAAGCCTACCACGCAGCGTGCAAAGAGGAGAAGCTGGCAATATCACGAGAAACCAACAGCAAAGCGGATCCATCCCTCAACCCTGAACAGCTTAAGAAATTGCAAGACAAAGTAGAAAAAAGCAAGCAAGATGTTCTTAAGGTAAATCGTGCACTTCTCTTTACATATTGAGAGCACACGCCTCACCCGTTCACGTGTCTGGCACGCAGTGTACCTTCGTCGCTGCTTGGTCGGATGCTCGGACAGACGGCTGTGTCAATGAAACACATTCCTGCCCTCAGGGTCACGCCTTACCTTACCACAGCCATTAGTGCCCGCCTCAGGACCAGGGCAGAACCGAGTTCTGGTTAGGCAGGGGCCACGGGTGACTCCTGTGCGCGGGGGCCAGGGCAGTGGGGCAGCGGGAGGGAAGAGCTTGTGCAGGACACGAGTTGTGGATGTCAACAGCGGGGAGCTGGTGGGCGAGCTGGTTCGGAGGGTTATGAGGAGCAGACGGCCGGCGCCCTTGCAACGCAGGCAAAGTGAGGCGCTTGGGGCGTTGTGGCAGGGAGCCACCGGGAGAAGGTTCGAGAGCCTGGGAGGGGCGGGCCGACGTGAGCAAGGCTCTGGGCCTGTGCCCTTGGCTCCCAGCTTGGCCCCCAGCCCCACCCTCCTCCTTTGCTCTGTTCTAAGGGCTGGGCGGCCGGAGGCTGCCCGTGTCAAGGGCCTGCCCTGCTGCAGTGTTCACGGAAGAGAGTCCCAGCCTGGATCTGGAGAAAAAGGTGACGTTAGAGAGGAGGTGCGCTTCAGGAATAGGTCGTGACCCCGAAAGGGGAAGCAGGAGCCCCGAGCTGATGTGTTACGACCTGCCCACCTTTTCGGGCCTCAGATGAGCATCGCTGAGCCCCAGGGAATTAGGTGGTGTCATCTCTGTTTTGTGACGTAGGAAACGGAGGAACCTCGGAGAGGTTCAGTCAGGTGCCACCCAGTGATGTGAGCGTGGGAGAGCCCGTGCCCTCTCCAGTGCTCCCCGCATAGCAAGGAGGGTGGGAGAGGGGAGTTCGTTGCTCAGAGCGAGTGTCAGAATCCCTCGGGGAGAATCCCTCCACGCCCGCGCCTGTCTCTAAGACGGGCCTGAGCCAGGAATCGGGGGTCGTGGAGCAGCCTGGGGGCCTCCTCCGTGGGATCAGGTGAGGAACCTGGGACCACCTGCTGAATGTGGGGGGCACCTGGACTCAAGGAACACAGGCTCGGGGGACTCTAGGGGCTGCCTTCATCAGGTACACAGGGAATCGGGTGCCCAGGAAAGTGCCTAGAGGAGAGATGAGGCATCTCCATACCCAGGTGTGTGCGTGTGAAAGAGAGAGTGGTGCGTGCCTTTCATGTTTTACAACCACCCAGCACAGACTCCGCCAAGCTGATACGCTGGCACAACAAACCCAGGGCCTGAGGTCAGACGTAAGGCGCGTGTCAGGATGACCAGGGCGCTTTGTAGAGGGTTCCCTCCCTGCCCCTGTGGTCTGGCCGGTGACCTCGGGGCGCGATGGTCCTTGTAGGCGGAGAGCTGGCCCGGAGAGGAGGGCAGCTCACTCCCGCTGCCCTTCTCAGCAGTTTCTAAGAACCAGCACCAACCGGCTGCACACGTCCTCTGTGTTGCGTGTGGGCCAGGCAGCGCCTGCATCTCGCAGCGCCGTCGGGGGGGCCTCTCCCCTTCCGTGCTGAGCATCGCAGTACACGCGGGGGGGGGGGGTGCTGCCTCTCATTTCACCCCGTGAATATTCATTGGGAACTGTCTCTGTGCTAGCAGTTCCCCGAATGGCGATGACCAATGACCGTGCTCTCTACCTGGCCAGTGCTGGGACGGGGCTGCTCGTGAGCACAGGCCGGGTGAAGCCCCCCCGCCACCACCAGGGGTCCTGGGAGGTTACCGAATGGTGCAGGAGCCCGAGAAGTGGTCGCTCTGCGTCACTCTGATGGCACCACTGTAGCGTTTGAACCCGCAGCTGCTTGTCTCTGGGCGTCTGAGCTCGAGCTGCTGCGAGGGGCCTCACACGTATAGGCACGGGCAGCTGATGATGAATAACCAGAGCAGCTGTGGAGCGCTGCTCCCGCTGGGGATGCCCAAACTCTGGCAGGGATGACCTTCTTCTGGGGTCACAGAGGACCCAAGCCCAGCCAAGGCAGGAGGCTTAGAAGAGAACAAGGAACCAAAGATAGCAGGCGAGGGGTGAGGGGCAGAGGTGGGGGCTCCGGGGGTGGGCAGGCCTGCTCTCTGGAGGTTGGGGAAGGCTTCAAGAAGAGGGTCTCTTTGGAGCATAAAGGGGAGTCTTCCAGGGCATGAGTCAGAGAAAGTCGTCTGGGAGAGGAGCAGGGGAGGTGGCGAGTGGACTTGGATCCCAAATGGGGGCAGAGAAGCTGCTCTAGAGGTGGCAGGGGCCGGGCCCTGAGGCCAGGGCTTGGTCTTAAAAGCACAGGGTCCCGCAAAAGCTCAGGGAGGGTTCATTCCTTCCTCAGAAGGCCCCACGCTGTCGTCAGGAACAGAAAAGCAAAGTTCCTAGGTGACCAGCCCACCCATCCGTGATCAACCCCCATTTTTCAGGGTCTTGATAGTGGAAAAGGCTTGTGATAAATGAGCGGCCCCAGCCCTGCCATCGCTAACTTTACCCTCGGAGGCTACCATCACTTTGATGGTCCCACCAAGTATCAAAACCATGTTGGGGTAGGGGGACTTCCCTGGTGGTCCAGTGGCTAAGACTCTGCGCTCCCAATACAGGGGGCCCGGGTTTAATGCCTGGTCAGCGAACTAGATCCCACAGGCCGCAACTAAAGATCCCGCATTCTGCAACTAAAAGATCCCCCATGCCACAACTAAAAAGATCCCGCATGCCACAACTAAAAAAAGATCCCACATGCCACAGCTAAAAAGATCCCGCATGCCACAACAAAGATCCCATGGGCCGCAATTAAGACCTGATGTGGCCAAATAAATAAATAAATATTAAAAACAAAAAACAAAAAAACGATGTGGGGTGCAGGGAAGACTGCATGGGTTTACTGACCCCGGGCACATCCCTGCGAGGTAAACGTGCTAACTTTAGCCATGGCTCTTAGGCTAAAGACATGACACACTGTCCCTAGACACCCTTGAGAATAGGGCATACCTATATTCATATTTTCTTTCTGGTAAAACCCCTTCTTGAGGACAGTCTGGGGAGGAACAGCCGTGTTGGGGATGTCTTGGGCTGGAGGAAAGGGGACTAGGACCCTTTTGAATGCCTTGGTGCTGCTTGGTGTCCTTGTCTGTCACCTCATTTGAGTATCAGGATACTGTGAAGTAGAAGTACTCCGTTTTCTGAGAAGGAAAGCGAAGCTCCCAGAAAACGAGCGGCACAGGCTTTGGCCACGGGTCTGTCTGGCGCTCGGAGCCCTGTGATCTCGCCTTTAAGGTAACTGTCGAGCCACTGCTGCTGTGGGCAAGATCCGAGGCTCAGCCCTTCCCCGTGGGAGAGAGGACACGGGCAAGTGACGTGGGGCTCGAGGCCACGCACACTGGGCTCCAAGTGACCGCCTCTTCCCCAGTGGCTACCTGTTTCGGTCTTACACCAGCTGAGAGCCCTGGCAGATGCCAGGAGTGTGATTTGCATTTCAGAAGTGGAGGGGCTGGGACTTGAACTTGGAATTCTGTCAGACTCTGGAGCTTGTGCTCTTTGGGTTTTGGAATCTGGGGTGGCTGGGGGACGGAGCAGCTTTCCCCAAGGGCGACACTGGTGGTGGGGAGAGCATCCAAGATGAGCCGGGGGGGCCTGGCGTGTGGAGTGCGGAGGGCTGTCTCACGGCCGGATTGGGTGGCTGCCCCGTCAGGAGCAGAGGTGGGGCGTGAGTCCTCTGGGCAGGAGCGTGCGGGGCAAAGGCGATAGATCGGGTGCTTCTTGGACGCGGGGTCGCCTGAGGAGGAGTCTAGATGCCGATGGATTCAGAAGTGGTGGAGGGGGACAAGGGCCGGGCGAGGGACAGGGCAGTGCAGAGCTGGGCTCGCTCGCTCTCGGTCAGAGGGAAACGGGCTGAGTGGAAGTTAGTCTTCAACTCGTGTGCCTGCACTTTCTCGTAGACCAAAGAGAAGTACGAGAAGTCCCTGAAGGAGCTGGGCCAGGGCACGCCGCAGTACATGGAGGGCATGGAGCAGGTGTTTGAGCAGTGCCAGCAGTTTGAGGAGAAGCGCCTGCGCTTCTTCCGGGAAGTTCTTCTGGAGGTTCAGAAGCACCTAGACCTGTCGAACGTGGCCAGGTAAGTGTCCCTTAGCTGAAAAGCACATCCCGGGGAAGTCAGCGGAAAGTTGCTTTGGAATAAAGATCGGTTGCTGCTCTCCAGCCTTGGGGTGGCAGTGCTTGTCAGAAGGTCTTAAGTTCCCCTGCCCAGGGAGGGCCCTTTGGCCGAGCCTGCCTGCGGCCATGCAGTGTCCTGCTGCCTGGGACGGCTGCTCGCTGGCCTGAGTCGGATAGCCGCCTGCCACTCTCTGCCAGCTCTAGGTGCAGTCCTCTGCGTCTGGGCAGGAAGGGAGGGCCGCGGCTTGGACCCGCCACAGTTGCACATTTGAAATCAACCCGGGAGTGAGTCGAGCAGTTCCGGGGCTGGCACACCCTGCCCCCGGGGTGGCCTTTCTTTGAGGACCTTTACGAGGTCCTTTCAATCCAGAGCAGCTGGCTGCCAGCTTGTTCCTTGACTTCCAGTGGTTCTGGGCCGCGGGCAGCACAGACCCTCAGAGACTCGGTTCTGAACGGAGACACCGAGGCTGTGATATTCCTTCCGTACTTTCCTTGTCTTTGGTCCCATGACACCTTCGTCGGGGCAGAGGCCCGTGCTAACCCTGGACCTAGACTTCTGTCATCCACATAGCAGAGCCATTTAGAAATGACTCACAAGTTAAAGCTTGTCGTGAATAGGAAATTACATTCCTTTTGTCTCCTTCTAATAGGAAAAACATCAAAAGCAACAATTATTGTTCAGCTCCTCTGGCAACAACTAATGGGTCCTTATGAGTGTCTATGAAGGAGGGGCAGTATTCCCCATCTTGCTGATGAGGGAGCAGGCTGGCGTGGTTAAGGGACTTGCCCAAGGCTGCACCGCCGGCTGGGGCAGGGCTGGGGCTGCCAGGCTCTTCTGCGGGTGGAGTAACTCCCATTGTGCGAGGGCTTGTCCTCGGTTGATGTGCCTTGCTTCCCTTAGTCCTCCAAGCCACCCTGGGGAGGAGATGGTGTAGTAGTGTTCTAGGGCTGCCATAATGAAATACCAAAACCTGGGCAGCCTAGAACAACAGAAATTTCTTCTCTTGCGCTTCTGAAATCAAGGTGTCAGCGGGGCCTCACTCCCTCTGACGGCTCTGCTCTAGGGGAGGACTCTTCCTTGCCTCTTCCAGCTTTTGGTGTTTGGGGTCAATCCTTGGCCTTCCTTGACTTGTAGATGAGACGCATCACTCCAGTCACATGGCCGTCTTCTGTGTCTTCACGTTGTCTTCCCTCTGTCTCTGTACCCAAATTTCCCCCTTTTTATAAAAAGGTGGTTTTTTAATTTACAGATGACCTCTGTAAAGATCCTATTTCCCAATAAGGTCCCATTCCGTGGTACTGGGGCCTAGGACTCCAACATGATCTTTTTTGGAAGACACAGTTCACCCCATAACAGGTGGCATTATGCACACTCAGTGAAGGAAGACACTGAGGCCAGGCCCAGAGAGGGTAACTGACTTGCTAGCCATACAGACTAGAAGTGAAAACCCCAGGACCCGCGCTGGTCACACTCCTGTCTGACACGGTCAGCTTCCTAGGGAGGCGAGCTGCTCTGAGCGGTCACGCAGAAGCAGGAGTCCCCCCCAGGTGGCTCGTGGGGTCTGCAGCCACCACAGCACTGGCCAATCTTCGTTTACTGTTTTTGCACAGCTGAGTGTAAACCTTCCTGCTTTTTTGAAGGGATGAGGGGGAGCTTTCTGCCACTCAGTTCTGGACCTGGTTAAATGGGGCCACACAGATCCGTGGCCCATGTAGCCCCGATGCCAGCACCTTTTGTATTATCTGACACAGAGCAAAGCCAGGTTGTTGCCACCTGGTTTGATTTGTCAGAAGCTGAAGCTGTGGCTTCCACGCCATGGTTGTTGTTTGCCCCGTTCTGTGTGCATCACGGCCAGATGACCGTCCAGCTGAGCCAGGGCAGGGGTCTGGTCTGCCCTGTGACGTCGACTCTCGTGCGGCTGCAGACCGTGGCGCCAGCTCTGGGCAGGCCCTGGGCGAGGCTGAGGGCTGGCCCTCCCTTCCTTCGAAAAGAGTCACGCTTCTCTCTCTCTCTGATTTAGCTACAAAAACATTTACCGAGACCTGGAGCAGAGCATCAAAGCTGCCGACGCGGTGGAGGACCTGAGGTGGTTCAGAGCCAACCACGGGCCAGGCATGTCCATGAACTGGCCACAGTTTGAGGTGAGAGGAGGCTCTGCCTGTGACCTGTTGGCCTGGGAGGGGCCTAGGCCCACAGGGTCGAGTCATACACGGTTCTTTCTCCATCCAACTCAGAGCTGGCCTGTGCCCTGTTTATGTGGCAGCCTTTACACGTGGCTACCCTAGACACCAAGTGGATGTTTAATGTTCCGGGGGGCTTCAGGATCACCAAAGGGCCTTCTGAATCCCTGGTGAAGATGCAACTATGTTCTTTGTAATTGACAACTTTGACGGTCACTTGTTGAGCATCTGGCATTCCCTTCGTGGTGAGTCCCAGGAGTTGCAGGAGTCACAGTTCCCTGCTCAGCCCTGCGGGATGGCCAGGGAAGGAGTGGCCACAGTGCATTCCAGGCCTGGTGGGCCAAGAGCACCGGCTCAGCAGCCTCTGGTCCAGGATGAGAGGGGAGCATGGTCTTAGTGTGTAGCTGTTCTTACCCTTCACATGAGGGCTTTTCCTTATCTTCTTATATAAATTCAACCAGCTTTGGTGTAGGATTAACTTTCTTCTTTTCCCATTTTCATGGGTCCAAGCTGTCCAGTATCTTTACATGCAAAATTTGAGGGCCTGGGGATCTCAAGACTCTTCCAGCCCTAGAACTGGGTCCCCAGGCCCCACCTGGCCTCCTGCTGATAGCAAAGAAGGCAGTGGCCACGAGTCCCACCACCCTGTTCTCTGAGGGAAAGGATTCTCCGCACCTCGTGGCGAAGCAGGGGCTGGGAAGGGCCCCACAGGGCCATGGCTGCTGCCTCCCCCGGGGAGGATGCTGGAGGCAGCCCCCTCTGCCTTGGGCTCCAACCACCTGGCCCCGCTGACTCGGTAGCGGCTGGAGCCCAGGCTGCACTCAGATCCTGCCTCAGCACTTACTAGCTGTGGGATGCTGAGCAAGTAAGTCATCTGCCCTTTTCTGTGACTCAGTTTTCCCATGTGTAAAACGGGGATGACAACAGCCCCGATCTTCTTGGTGGCTGGGGGTTCAGTGACCTGGTCCGTACTGGGTATTGCCCCTGGGCCCACCACACAGAAGCTTGTTTGGCCCCGTCCTAGCCTATAGTTTTTTCAGTCCGCATCCCTGTGCCTCTGTTTCCTGGAGTTTCTCAAGAAAGCTCCTCCAGATGAAAGTGTGGGTCCCTGCAGCTGAGCATTCCCCCTGCACTGCCTTTAGGACACCTGCTCCCAACAGGGGCCAAGAGCAGAGGCCCGGGGCCTTCCCAGGTGGAAGTGGACCTAGAGGAGACAGCACAGCCCGGCTTCTCCTCCCCCTGGTGATGGCACACGGGCAAGAAGCGAGTTGGTGATGGGACTTGTGCACACACCTGGATTCTCCTCTGTGGGGAGTGTTTGCTGCTCTCAGGAGAGGCTCAGGAAACCCCCTGTGACATGCATCCCCTCCAGCCCCCAGGTCCTTTAGGGTTGTTCGTCCCTACCCAGAGAACAGAATGGTCTGGAAAGGAAGACTTGACAGGCAGTCTTGCTGGGGTGGGTGTCCTGGCCAGAGCCCATGGTGGCCCTTCTCTCTGTGGGTCCCACGGGCCAGGAACCCATGCCTGCATGTGGTGCATGCTTGCAGCTCTTACAGGATCATGCTTCCTTTCTCTAATGAAATTATTTGTTTTTATTTTCCATGCCACAAGGATGAAGTAAGTTCCTATTTTATGGCTAACTTATTGAATTCCAAACCTCTTGCAGTGTGTGTTCAGCCCAGGTGGGTCTGTGTGTGGCGTCCGCAGCCTGCTTCTAACAGCGTGTGCTGGTTAAAGAACCGTGGCCACAGTGTAGCCCAGGCTGTTTTGTTGTCCAAGTTAATAGCAGACCCTTCCCTTCAGAGTTGGCCTGGTGTTGATCACATCGGCCCTTGGAAGCCACCCCGTCAGGACGGATTTATATTTCAAAAGGTCCTGTTTGCAGGGCAGAAAAAGAGACACAGACGTAGAGAACAGACGTATGGACACCAAGGGGGGAGACTGGCGGGGGGGCGGTGGTTGTGGTGGAATGAACTGGGAGATTGGGATTGACATACATACACTAATATGTGTAAAAGGGATGACTAGTAAGAACCTGCTGTGTAGGGCTTCCCTGGTGGCGCAGTGGTTGAGAATCTGCCTGCTAATGCAGGGGACATGGGTTCGAGCCCTGGTCTGGGAAGATCCCACATGCCGCGGAGCAACTAGGCCCGTGAGCCACAACTACTGAGCCTGCGCGTCTGGAGCCTGTGCTCCACAACAAGAGAGGCCACGATAGTGAGAGGCCCGCGCACAGTGATGAAGAGTGGCCCCTGCTTGCCGCAACTAGAGAAAGCCCTCGCACAGAAATGAAGACCCAACACAGCCATAAATAAATAGATAGATAGATAGATAGATAGCTGAGATTCCATTCAAATTTCTTCAGTTGTCCTAATAATGTAATTAGGGCAAAAGGATACAGTTCAGACTCTCATGTGTTGCATTCAGTTGTCATGTCTCTTTAAAATTAAAAAAAAAAAAGAAATAAAAAAGAACCTGCTGTGTAAAAAATAAGTAAAATTCAAAAATTCAAGAAAAATTTTTAAAAAAGGTCACTATGGGGATTCTGAGTGCCAGTTGAGTTCTCAGCTTATTTCAGTTAAGAAAATAATTAACAAATAAATAGGTGACCTAAGTTTGGGGTTGAGGGCCCAGGTCTGCCACCAACTCTGCGTGGGCAAGTCACTTTTCTTTCTGGGCGTTGGTTTCCTCATCTGACAAATTGGCAGGTTAGACTTGAATGTTTCTAAGGTGGCTTCTAGCCTTGAAATTCCATAACTACACATGAGCAAAGCTCATGACTCAAAGCAAAGCTCAAAGTCATCCCAAATATTAATTCAGATAAAGTTGTTTGATAATGGGTGGAAATGGGGCAGGGGGAAGAGTTCATTAAATGTGTACACACACGTGCTTTTCTCCCAGTGTTTTCAGTGCAGTTGATAAAAGCCTGTTCACATGCTGGAAAAATAGTGAACCTCTGGGGAGATAAACACTGCTTTGCTTTGTTAGCTAGCCCCCAGCACACTGCTCAGATGGGGGAGGACGTTCCTGGGCAGGGGAGGGCACTGCTCCTTGGAGACTTGAGTGGCCGGGTTGCCCCTGCACTGATGCGGGAGCTCCCCTGGGCCCCTGATTTTGTTTGCACCCAGGGCCCATTTCCCACACTGCAGGCTTGCTCAGGCCCCCACGCCCAGCTCTCTTGCCCTGCTGACAGTTCAGGGCATGGATGGGAGAGTCTTCAGCACTGAATGCCAAGCCCCTCGGAGGGTGGGCTCTGTCTCCTTTGGAAGCGCAAGGAAACCTGGCGAGGCCTCTGGCTGCTGCTGCGGGCCTGAGGGTCCGGAGGCTGAGTGCCACAGGGACAGGGGTAGGACGGGGAGGCTCCCTGGGACTGGAATGCAGGATCCCTGAGTGTCGGCTCCAGTCTTCTTATCATCCATCCGTCCCTGCAGGCTGGGCCTGGTGCCGACCTCCAGGCCCCCTGAGGAGTCCACACTTTGCACAGTGAGGAGGGGTCAGTGGTGGGTGTCATGAGCCCGGGGTCTGCTGGGAAACAAGGGAGAGCAGAGGCAGCAAGGCTAGACGTCACTAAGTGTGCGGGGCAGGCCACTGGCTCGCTGGCCGGTGTTTTAGACTGATGTGGCCTCAAACAAATGAACTTCCTGACTTTCTCTCCCTCGGTGCCCGTTGCTCAGGAGTGGTCTGCAGACCTGAACCGAACTCTCAGCCGGAGAGAGAAGAAGAAGACTGCTGATGGTGTGACCCTGACGGGCATCAACCAGACCGGCGACCAGGCTCTGCAGAGCAAGCCTAGCAGGTGGGCACTGGGGCAGCCTCAATCCCTGGAAAGGTCCCCTTGGTCCTCTGCACGGGCTGGGACGCCCCCACCCGGGACACCGGGAGACTCCCCAATGGGGCTTCGCAGGGAGCCCCAGGGCCATCTTTCCAGACACTCCCTGGCTGCCCGCGCTCTGCTGGGCAGTGGCCCAAGGTCATCTCTGGGGAGAATCATCAGTCCCCCTGGTGCCAGAGCTGCAGAAAGATCCAGAGGGGGAGCCTTTGCCACAAACGTGCTTTGGGCCCCAAATGAGGGGAAGAACTGATGTTAGGTGCTGGTCATTATGTGTCCCCAGTGGTGCACATGGGCAGGTGGAGGTCACTGTCGGTGGGGTCCTTCAGGTGGGTTCAGGTGCCCTGGCCAGGTTTGTACTTACTTCCCCGTGCTGTATGCAGGTGCCTGATTCGGGGGTGGGACATTGTCAAGTGCCCCCTTTTTCAAATTACCTCTTTGCTGAGAGCACTGGTTATTTCTGACCTCATTGTTTGCTAAAACTGAGTTTGGATCAAAGAGGTGGCACTGAGGTCCTTTAGAACCTCCTGGAAAGCGTGTGCCAGATGAGGCCACAGAGTTCCCAGCAGATAAATCTTGCTGTCCTCTGCAGAGCTGAGGCCGCCCTGCAGGCCCCGGGCCCAGAGGCCTCCACGGCATGCTGGGTGATAACACACCTCAGGCTCGTGGCTTTCTGGGAAGGGTCAGCACAGGTTCCACAGGCCTTTCTGTAGCCCTGGGCAGTGAAGCCCCCACCCAGGCTCCCTGGGCTGACATGGCCACTTGTCATTCAGCTGCTGTGCCACCGTCTGGGCAGGTGGGCCTGGTTAAGTGACTGCAGCAGTGAGCACCGTGCCAGGGGTCAGGCCAGCACCTGTGTGACTAGGGGCGGGGTGGGGCGGCCTAGGCTGGCCAGGGCTGCTGCACAAATTCAGCTGCCCAGCACCAACCCCCTCTCAGGTCAGCTGGAGAAAGGTGCCGAGGAGGGAGGAGGGCCTGGTGGTCTCAGACATGTGGCCCGGATGTAGGCAGCAGGCAGGCGTAGGCCCAGTGCCTCTTGCCTGGCCTGAAACCAGTGAGGCAGTTGCCGGCCACTTGGGGTCACTCTGGTGGCATTTGAAGCATTTCCTTGCCTACCCTCCCCTGCTCTGACTGAGCCATCCCCCCAGCACTTTGTGGGCCCGCTCCGTGCCGCCCTGGCTTGGGAGGTGGTGCTGGCCTGGGGAGCCCTGCCCTGCAGCTCAGTGGTGCGGTCCCTCAACTCAGAGTTCAACAGTGGGGTGCCTGGGCTCTCGGGGGCCTGTCTTATCTCTACTGTCTTGTTCTGCACTCTGTACCTGTAGTCACTGCATTTCATCGCCTGGCTGTCAGCACTCAGGCCAGGCTGGGGTCAAATTTCTCTCTGGTACCCTCTGGGCCTGGCACACAGTAGGCAGTTGATACAGTTATGCAGATGGATTTTCCCTCTCTGGAGCACAAAAGGGGTCCTTTCTTCCCAGAAAGGGCTATTCATCAGGCTTTGGTTCTGATTTTGGAAGTTGCAGACCCAGGAGAACCAGGGCGGAGGCTGTTGGGCCCTTCTGTAGTCAGAAGGAGAGGGTACGCTGCGCTGTGGGGTCTGGAGAGCTCCGGGAGCCTCCCTCCTGCTCTCGGCAGGGCTCTGAGCCTCCCCGGCTGTCACCCTCCCCAGGCTGAGCCCCACAGGCTGTCGGCTGCCAGCTCTCAGCAGAGAGCCAGGTGGGGCGGACTATGGAGAGAACCCCTGAGCCCAGAAGCACTTTGCTCCAGCGACAGCCTGTGCGCACTCCAGGGCTCCTGTTAGGATAGACTGTGTTCAGACACAAGGAGGGCAAAGGGAAACGTTGTTCTCTCTTAGACACTTAAAGCGCATTTAACAGCCAAAGCGTTGCCAAGTGTTTTGCTGAAACAGGCTTTCTGCGCAACAACATATTCCTCCTATTTGACGGGGAGCTGATTTGTCCCTTCAAACCCTGGCCCTGTGATCCTGCAGCTGGGAGCACCGGGGCCATGGGGGCCGCCGAGTTGGGGTCCCCTGAAAGCTCTCTCTCTCCCCGTAGCGACCTTAGTGTCCCGAGCAACCCCGCACGGTCAGCGCACTCACTGTCCAGCTACAACCCCTTCGAGGACGAGGACGACACGGGGAGCACCGTCAGTGAGAAGGAGGACATTAAGGCCAAAAAGTTGGTGAACAAACGTTTCCCTCTGGTTTCCACCTCGCTCCCTTTGTCTCTCCTCTCTGTCCAGGGTCTCACCCCCTCGGCACTCAAAGCAATGCATGAGGCCTGCAGGAGGTGGCCCGGCTGCCAGCTGGTGGACGGTCTCTGGCTTCTCGATCTCTTAGGGAGGGAGGCACCAGTTAACAAGCTGTGGTTGCTTTTTCTCTGCCCTCTGTTAACCCATGTCAAGGTCCCGGCACACCAGCACAGGAAGATGGGCGTGCCGGGTGGCCCCGCAGGGAGCCTGCCCACGCAGGGCAGCTGAGGGGGCCGTGATCCTGCAGAAGGGGTCGCAGCCCAGCCCCAGGGCTCCCTCGGCCACCCGGGCGGGGACCACGGCTCCAGGCAGGGCCTCAGGCCTCTGCCAACCCCGTGCTCAGGCCCCTGGGTCAACCCTTTCTTGCAGTGTGAGCAGCTACGAGAAGACCCAGAGCTACCCCACGGACTGGTCCGACGACGAGTCTAACAACCCGTTCTCCTCCACGGACGCCAACGGGGACTCAAATCCATTTGACGAGGACACACCCTCGGGGACGGAAGTGCGGGTCCGGGCCCTTTACGACTACGAAGGGCAGGAGCACGATGAGCTGAGCTTCAAGACTGGTAGGTGGACTTCCCGGCTGGCATCGGGGGCGAGTGCTTCCAGCCTGCTGGGGGAGGTTGGTTTTTTTAAGTCTGCTAAAATTCCTGCTAGTTTCATTTGTGTGTTCGCCAATCCACCCCCCATTTTAAAAGTAGCAGATGGGGGCTTCCCTGGTGGCACAGTGGTTAAGAATCCGCCTGCCAATGCAGGGGACAAGGGTTCAAGCCCTGGTCCGGGAAGTTCCCACATGCCGCGGAGCAACTAAGCCCGTGTGCTTCAACTACTGAGCCTGCGCTCTAGAGCCCGCGTGCCACAACTACGGAAGCCCGCTTGCCTAGAGCCCGTGCTCTGCAACAAGAGAAGCCACTGCAATGAGAAGCCCACGCACCACAACGAAGAGTAGCCCCTGCTCTCCGCAACTAGAGAAAGCCCGCGCGCAGCAACGAAGACCCAACGCACCCAAAAATATATAAATAATTGAAATAAATTAATTTTAAAAAAAAAGTAGCAGATCCTCAACACCAAAGCTTAGAAGACAGTGAGGTGCCCATGTGCCTTTGCCCAAGATGCTGCCCCAGCAGGGCTAAGGCCTGTGCACAGGAGATGCTGATTGCCAGGCCCCCTGGAAGCAGCTGCCCTACGGGTCCCCAAGCGAAGCCTTTCTCCAGAGGCCCACAGCTGGCAGAGGAGCCCAGACCCCAGAATAGCAGGCAGCGTGTCCGTGGGCCCGCAGAGCCTCATCTTGGGGCAGTGCCTTTCACGCTCTTCCTGCAGCCATGCTGTGTGCACACCTACCACCAACACACCTTTGCTGCCAGTAGCTGAAGCCCCGGTTTTATAGAACAGTCTGGATCCTGATTGTATGAGCTCTGCGTGTGGAGATTTTCTATCCTGTCCTTTCTTTTTTTTTCTTTAATGCTGGTTGCAGCTCACCAAATGGGTTGCAACCCTCCATTTGAAGAGCACTATCTTAGAGCCTGTCCAGCGAGGCCTGATCGGCCTGGCGCCAAGTGGGCCCAAAGGGAGCCAAGTTCCTTCCTTCTGCCTTGCCCCTCCTCAAAGCCAGCCCAGATTCAGCACCCATCCCTCCAGGGCAGGGGCTGTGCTGGGCCCTGACTCAACCAGCACAGGCTGAAGTGTGCCCTCCGCGCTCCATCTCTGGGACAGACCCTCACTTCTGAACCCACCCCACCCCGGCTGGGGCTGTGTCCGGAAGCCCTCCTCTCCGCACTCAGCAGGCCAGCCAGCTCTCCCCAGACACTCGACCCCAGGGTTGGTCATTGGGTGCCTATGGCTGGTTGTAGAAAATTCTTTTTTTTTTTTTTTTAATTAATTAATTAATTTATTTTTGGCTGTGTTTGGTCTTTGTTGCTGCTCGCGGGCTTTCTCTAGTTGCGGTGAGCAGGGGCTACTCTTCACTGTGGTGCGCAGGCTTCTCATTGCGGTGGCTTCTCTTGTTGCGGAGCACGGGCTCTAGGCGCGTGGGCTTCAGTAGTTGTGGCACTCGGGCTCAGTAGTTGTGGCTCACGGGCTCTAGGCACGCGGGCTCAGTAGTTGTGGCACACGGGTTAGTTGCTCCGCGGCATGTGGGATCTTCCCAGACCAGGGCTCGAATCCGTGTCCCCTGCATTGGCAGGTGGATTCTTAACCACTGCGCCACCAGGGAAGCCCTGGATGTAGAAAGTTCTTACATGTCTTTAAACACCTCTGTTGAGTTTTCTTTTCGTTTCTTTTTTTTGGGGGGGGGGGGCGTGCCTTGAAGCTTGCGGGAACTTAGTTCCCTGATCAGGGATCGAACCTGTACCCCCCGTAGTGGAAGGGTAGAGTCCCAACCCCTGGACCGCCAGGGAATTACCTCGAGTTTTCTGACATCTTTGGTTGGGGTTGTTTCCCCCCTGCTTTGTTTGTTGACTGATTGATTTTCAATTTCTCATTCTTTCTAAATCTTTTTTTTTCTCGTTTGGCCCCACTGTACAGCTTGTGGGATCTTAGTTCCCTGACCAGAGATTGAACCCGGTCCCCGGCAGTGAAAGCGCCAAGTCCTAACCACTGGACCGCCAGGGAATTCCCTCTAAATTTTACCTATTGGATTAGTCAGCAGTTTTATAGATTTAAAATGTTTCCTTCCGTTCCCAGTGAATTACCAAAAGCAAACAAATGAATGTTTCTAGTCACCGGTTTACATTTTCACAACTTGGAAGGTTCCTGTTAGTTTCGTCTGTTTTCCGTGTTGTTTTCCTTTTCCCCGACGTGACATTAGTTCCCGGCCCATACCACTGCCTCTGTCTTCAGCACGCTCTGGCCGCTCTCCACGTCTCTGGGCCTTGGGAGCCTGCGGAGTCTTCGCTTGGTCACTTTTCACCACGTGACAGCATCATAGAGCTGGTGCCCCATCGGCTCCAGGGAGCCTCGCTCATCAGGGCCTGATGGGAGAAACACCAGTCGTCAGTGTCGGCCCTGCCGGGGGCACCTGGGGGTGGGCGAAGATGAGGTTTACCGCTCAGCACGCCACGCCTCGGCCCCCTGCATTCGCTCCTGATGTTCCCAAGCCAGACTTGCACGAGCAGGGGTGCTGCCAGAAGCGGGTCGGGTTCACAGCAGCGGGCAGGAGAACCATCTCGCTCATGGGCGTAACGGCAGCCCCCGTTTACCGAGTGCTCGTTACACAGACCCAGGGCCCTTTTGTGTTTTAACACTTAGTCCTCACAGCGCCCCCCCCACCCCTTCCCCCAGTCCACAGATGAGGAAACTAGGCCCCAGGGGCGGGGCCTTGGCCAGGTCTTCCAGCAGCCCAGGTATTGGCCCTCCAGGCATCTGGATCAGTATTGCTGCTACACAAAGTAAGGAGTCAGGGAAATGTTGCTAAACAAGGCGTAATTGCCTGAGGAAAAAAAATGCAACTGAGCCTGAAAAATGGACCAAAATGCCAGCAAGAAATACAAAGCTGCAAACTGAACAATAAGAACAGGCCTCAGCTGGCCTGTCTTCCCCCAGTTCCCACAGCCGTCTCTGCAGGGTGCTCACCAGCTAGAGCTCCTTCCCGTCCCCTGGCTGGGCTGCCCGGTCTGTCCTGAACAGGAAAGTGCCAGGCCTGGACCTCCCTCCACCTCAGCCCTGACCACACCTTTGGTCCTCGTCCCCTGGCCTGTCTCCTTGAGGGGCCAGGGCTCCATCTGTCCCTCTCTCATGTCTGTATCTCCCTCGCCACACAGGGCCTTGGCGTGATGTAGAGGCTCCTTCATGCTTGAACAAACGAAAGATAAACTGCACTAACACAGAGCCATGGGGAGATTCCAGACCTGTGCCAACACTCTCAGTGTTGGGAGGGGTTGATTTCTTTAAGTCAGAGGACAAATGTTCTGAGCTAGGTGCTGGGGATAGAATAATGGGTCCCCAACCCTCCCACAGCCTGCAGTCTAGACACACATTAAATGAAGGCACCAAGACCATGGCAACAAGTGCTGGAGGAGATACAAGATCAGGCGGGCCAGGGCCCAGGGGAAGGAAGGATGGCAGTACAGGGCTGTGAGGGAGGTGGCACGGACCCTGTGAAAGGATTCCTATGACCTGGCCTGGGACAGTCAGGAAGGCAAAAGTCCTGCAGCGTTTAATTCTGCAGCGTTTAATTCTGGGAGCCCCGCTGGCAACTGAGAATGGCTTGCTTTGGGGTCACTGTGTGAGAGACCGGCGTCTTTAGATCTCTCAGAGGCCCCCATGGCTAAACACAAAACCTCAGATGCAACTTGGTAGAGAAAGAGCCAGGCCCTCGGGCCACGTTGCCCCCAGGAGAATGCCTGCCCCTCCCACCCAAGTTAGGGACCCTTTGTGGGCCCACGGTGGGGGCTAAAACATGAGGGTGACTCTCTGACCCGGTGGTCACCAAGACCGCTTCCTTTTTGTCTTGCAGGGGATGAGCTGACCAAGATAGAGGATGAGGATGAGCAGGGCTGGTGCAAGGGACGCTTGGACAGCGGACAGGTTGGCCTGTACCCAGCGAATTACGTCGAGGCGATCCAGTGACGGGCTGGTGGGCTGGCTGGCGGAGGGGTGGAGGTGGAGGGCCCAGGAGCTCTGTTAGCCATTGGCCCCGGGCTCTGGTGCCTCCAGCCAGCTGTGTGGGCCTCCACTCCTTTTCCTGCAAAAGATGATGGTTCCATTGCTCTTGGCTTCATGGTGTCTCTTGAAGGCAGACAAGCTGGTCATTTTACCTGGGACTCGGCACCCTTTCCACAGTGCAAATGGAGAGATGTGCAAACAGGAAGATGCAATACAACAGAAATCGCCGGGCCCCTCCCCGCCCCCGCTCCCCCACTCGCTGTGTGTTGGCTTATCATGGATCTGTATATTCTTGACCTTGTCTTTCCTCCTCTCCTCCAAGTCCATGGTAATGGTGGGTTACACTGATTCTGGTTCCACTGATTACTTTCTCTGACGAGTCCCATCACCTGCAACTTAGATGAACAAACTTAAATGCCATTTTCTGAAGGAGGACTTTGAGGTTTTTAATTTAAAGGCTGTGTACAGTTACTTTTTTATATACATGTTCTTCCATTCATTTATACTTAAATTATGGCATAGATGGATGTACACCAGTCTTAAGGAAATATCTCTATTTCCATGTCGTACTGTTAATCAACCATGCCACTGCCTGGGGCAAGCTGCGAGAGCCGGTAGCTCATTTGGACAGACAATGTTTGAGACAAGAGATTGCAGTAGAAAGATGGGAACACATGGTTGGATTCCTGTTGTGAATGCTGTCCACATTTGGGGCATCCAAATGTGAGTTTCGCAAATAACCTTATGTAGTACTCTCTAAAGTCACCATATTTAAAAACTATTTTCACTCTGTGCTTAAAACTTCACTCACGCAAATTAACAATTTTATCAGTGATTTGAAAGGTTAAAAAATAAGAAGACTAACTTTTCAAGTGAATGCATCTATAGTTAAGATGCTTTATATTAGACTGTCATGTCTTGGTGTATATCTGTATATATTATTTGATATTCAGAGAATCTAAAGAGCTCGTCTACTGTGTTAATGAGATTTAACAGCTTTTGACAGTGGGTTTAATTTGTAAACTGCTTGAAGACCGTGGCATTTGGGCACAGGCCTGGCTGGTCGGCTGAGACCCTCCGGGCTCGGGCCCTGGGCCTCTCTGAAGTGGAGCCTGCAGTAGGGAAGTCTGTCCTCACTGGCTGGCTGTGGGTCCAACTTCTAACTAGCCTTAGTCCTTTCTGTAGCAGAACACTGTACAAACCTCCCGTGTCTTTCCAGCAGTTGCAGATTTCACTGTCATCTGTATTGCTCGTGAGCAAACAAAAGCTGGGTCTCACCCCCCTAGCACAAGGGTCTCTTCTCAGCATCCTTAGTCATCAGGGAGCAGGCGTGCTGGGGCAGGAAGCTACACTGTAGTCACGGGGCAGGGGAGGGAGGGATAACCTTTATTTTGTGTAACTCAGACATTGGAGAAATGGCTGCTGCCATCACAAGCTATGCATTTTATTCAGTGTTTCCAGTGAGCTTGATGTCTTGCTTGGAAAATGGATGTGTGTCTGTCTGTCATGAACACTTACCAGCAGAAATCCTCATTCCTTTGCTACAGATGTACCAAAAATTGTCACGTCTTTTCAGTTTAGGTGTTTCTTTAAACGCATAGTATTTTAGAAAAAAATCAATAAACAGTTGATCTCGTGAGCATGACAGTCTCTGTGCTGTGCGTGTGCCTCACGCTCTCATCAGCCGGTGGACGTGTCTTCATTGGCATTTATGCACCAGCTCTGGAGCCGGGCAAGATCCCAGGTGCAAGACCACTGCCCAGGGGACCGTGTCCCTGTCCCACTGCCCCTGCCAAGCTAGAGGTTGGGGAGTTGAGGCACCGGAGCCCCTTGCAGTTCTCCTCTCCCCGAAACCTGCCGCTGTGTGGCCTAGGCTCCCCCAGTGTGGGCAGCAGGCTGGCGCCTCCCTACCCACTCGCCAAGGCCCAAATAGCAGGACCAGACCAGAGGCCACTCATCACCCGAGCTTCCTTGAACGTATTTCCCGAGCACCCGCTGTGCACTGGGCCCTCTCTCCTTACATTATCTGCAAAGAGCTTGCCCATCTCCAAACACGCTGTGAGTGAGATGAGTCTCCCCGTCTCCATTTTACAGAGAAAGAAGCAGAGGCTCCAAGAGCCAGACTCACCCAAGGAGTCCCCGCTGGTCTGTGGCCCCAAGTAAAATCCCTGAAGAGCCCTCCACCCTCACCCTCGGGGGTGACCTGAGTCGAAAGGAGGCCGGGGCAAAGCGGGAAAGGAGAGATGTGAGGGCTGCCGGACTCACTCACGTCGGTCAGGCTGCCAGAGAAGCGCCCCACCCGGGCACCATGGCCTCACAGGGGAGCAGGAGGAGCGAGGGGGTAGCTGCCACGGCAGGGGTAAACTCTGCCCAGCTCATGAAGGGCCAAGGATGAATCTCTGTCATCTGCCACCTGGTCTGATGGTGATGGGGCCCCTGCTGTCCGCTTCTGAGGAGGAGTTGGAGCCCATCGCCGCTGCCCGCTGCCCAGGGCGGTCACCAGCTTCTGCCTCGCCAGCCCCAGGCTCCTCCGAGAGACAGGCTGGGCCAGGGCAGAACGGGGGTGGTCAGAGCAGGCTCCCACTCCCGTCTCCTGAGCTAGGCCTGCTGGGCCAGCCAGCCCTGGGCTTCTGGTGAGCTCAGGTTCTGTGATGCCAGCGCACGGGGGAGGCTGGAGTCACCCCACTTTGCAGAAGACACAGAAGGTCTGGAAACGCAAGTCCAGTGACTTGCCCAAGGCCCTGTGACAGAACCGTGATTCAAACCCACATCTGCAGGATTCTCGAGGGCAAGCCCGTCCTCGCTCCCTCCACTGGCGGATAAAGAACAAGGTGGGTGAACAGGAGGAACCCTCAAAAGTCGGGCCGACACCACCGCTGCTTGGCGAGGCCCTTTTCTCAGCTTCCTGTATCCTCAGAGCTCCTGCAAGGAAGCCTGGAGGGTCCACACTGCCGACCTGCCCTCTCCTGTCCTGGCCCTCAGGGTGAGCCTGGAAACCTTAACTCGCTCCTGGGCCTCATCTTCTCAGGCGAGAGTGATACCTGCCTCCCCGGGTGGGGGTCAGGGTTAAGGGGTGAAAGGCCACAGGTGCTCAGGAGATGGTAACTTTTGCCATGATTATGCGTGACACCTCATCCTCCTGGTCCCCCGTCAGGACCCTCTGGCATCCTTGGCTGCCCCTCCCATGCCCTCCATGCTGGGCCACTGAGCTCTCTCTGCCTCTCTGTCCTTCCCCACCCCCACAGCCACTGCCTGGGCCAAGCTGCCCCTTCTCCGCCTGGGTCACTGCTGCATCCACACCACCCTCAGGGGTCCCCAGGGCCCTCAGCAGCCCACCCCACTTCCCGCGGGGGGGAGTATTTCCTCCTCTCCAAGCCCCCCAGTAATGCCCAGAGGGCAAGTGACCTCTGGCCTAGTGACCTGGGCAGGGATCTGATGCTGCCACAATACGAGCTAAAACACTGGGTCTTCTGAAGTCCCTGCAGATGGAGGACAGGGCTGGCCTCGGTGTCCCAGGCTTCCCTGCAGGGCCCTTATCCACCTAAACACAGGCAGGCCGGTCCCCTTGCCTGGCCTGGCCTTCTCTGGGTGGCCTGTGGGTCTGGGCTGTGCCAACGCCTCAAGTCCTAGGGGGCAGGCTTGGGGGGCCGCTTGCCATCCATGGGATAGGGGTGTGGGAGGCTGAGGGGCCCCTCCTTGTTCACGGGGAAACTGAGGCCAAGTGAGGGTCAGGAGTGACGCGCCTGTGGCCACAGAGCAAGTGGCTGGAGGAGCTGAGCCAGGTCTGACCCCGAGTAGCCCCTCCTGGCAGGCCGTTGGCTCCCTCCCTCCCTATTTTCTGTTCCTGGGTTGTATTCATTCACCAAGCATTTCTTGAGCACCTACTGTGTGCAAGACTCGGTGGTGCCAGGACAGACATGAGGAAGGGCCCACGTTTGCCTTCAGGGGACTCCAGAGATCAGGGAGGGACGGAGTCACTGTGATACTGGCCGCAGTGGCCAGAAAGGAGGGGGCAGGATGGTCTCCTGAGTGTGCGCGGTGGATTCTGGAGGTCAGCCTACAAGTCTCGGGAAATTTGGACAAACGGGGCCTCCCAACCCGGCTCCAAGGCCCTAAGGGGCGGAGCACTATGGGGTCCTTGAGCTGCTTCCCCCACTTCCAGCGGGAAGCGTCCCCGCCTGCGTGGAGGTCAGGCTGGGCTGTGGGCAGACTGGGGGGACCTCCACCCCTGGGGGCCCTGAAGCCCGAGCAGGTGCCTGAGCCTCTCTGAGCTGGGTGTCCAGAAGCGGGAGAACTTGCCAGGTCAGGGCCCTGCTCTCAAGGTGTCCTGGAAACTACCTCTCGTCCCCCCACCCCCTCTCACAGCCCCAGCTCTCTCCAGGGTGGCAGCTGCCCCCTCTGCGCCCCTGCCCAGACACCGGCAGGAGGTGTGTGCCCCTTTCCAGGCCTTAGTTTTCCCTTAGACGGGCCCGCAGTGACCTCCGGGCTGGATCTCTGTGGTCTCTGGAGGGAGCGAGCAGAAGGGCCGGGCCACAGGGCCTCAATGGACAGACCTGGGGCCCCCTGGTGGAGAGGCCTGGGCCCGGGATAGAAGCAGCTCCGCTGCCCGGGGAAGGACAGACCCAGGTTGAGGTATGAGGCTCATGCCCCACCAGGCAGGGCCACTGCCAAGCACAGGGTCAGAGGAGCCACGCTGACCCCGGCACTCTTGGGGGACAGGCAGCTTCTCAGCCTGCTGTTTCCAACCAGCCTTGGGCTAAACATGTTATCAGCTACATGCCAGGCCCTGTGCTGAGCACCTTTCCCTGCAAAGGATCATAGAAATCTCCTCACGATGTATGAGCACCATTTTATAGATGAGGAAACAAACGAGAGAGCTTGAGTGACTTACATCGGGCCACACAGCAAGTCAGGGTAGAGGTGGGGTTTGAACTCCGATGCCCAACTCCAAACAGCAGATGCTGCTGTCTAAACTGCTGGTTCTCAAACATCTAGAGGGCTTGTTACAGCCCAGCTTGCTGGGCCACATTCCAGAGTTTCTGAGTCACCAGGTTGGGGGTGAGGCCCAGGGCTTGCATATCTAACAAGTCCCCAGCTGACCCAGGACCACCCTCTGAGCAAGTCAGAGCTGCCCAAAGTACCAGCGATTCCGTGTCCTCCTTGATTTGTTCATACAACCAGCAGATGCTCCTAACCCAGCTCTGGGGACCCAGAGACCGATCAACCACAGTCTGGGCCGAGGAGGTGGGCACGGTATGGACAAAGCCCAGGGAGCAAGGGACACAGGCCAATGTGACCTCCCATCCCTGGCAAGGGGCAGGGAGGGTTAGGAGGCAGCCAGATAGTAGAGGGAGAGGTGCCTCATGAGGGTTGGATGAGCACCTTGTGTCCCTGACCCTTAGTTTCCTCATCTGGAAAATGGGGAAATGGTTCCTATCTTTTCTTTTTCATCATCATTTGAGGTCAAGAGTGTGAAAGTGCTTGTTAAAACACACAAATATGAGGCACCTTGTTGTGAAAGTGGTCTCACCCCCAAACACCATCCTAACTCAAGCCGGTAATAACCAAAGTATGCAGACCCCAGATGGAGACTCCGGATCCTCCCCAGCCAGAGGCTGGGCATGAATGCTTCCTCCAAGCTGTATATTCATCCATCTCTGAAACTGTACGGAAGAAGGCTGGGTTTTCCGCACCAAAATTTGACGAAATATTTTTTTCTTCTCTGAAAATTAATGAGTCTTACAAAGGTGTGAAAACGAAGCCAGTGGTTAAGAGCATAGACTGTGAGGTCATATTCTCTGCACTCAAACTTGGCTCCAGTTGTGGGACCTTACTTAGCTACGTTACCTTGAGCAAAATACTTAATTTCTCCGAGGCTTGGTTTGCTCGTCTATAAAATGGCAATAATAGTAAACATTTGGGGGCTTCCCTGGTGGCGCAGTGGTTGAGAATCTGCCTGCCAATGCAGGGGACACGGGTTCGAGCCCTGGTCTGGGAAGATCCCACATGCCGCGGAGCAACTAGGCCCGTGAGCCACAATTACTGAGCCTGCGCGTCTGGAGCCTGTGCTCCGCAACAAGAGAGGCCGCGATAATGAGAGGCCTGCGCACCTCGATGAAGAGTGGACCCCACTTGCCACAACTGGAGAAAGCCCTTGCACAGAAACGAAGACCCAACACAGCCATAAATAAATAAATAAATAAAAATTAAACTTAAAAAAAAAAAAAAGAAAAAAACCTCAGTAACATTCAGCAATAAACATTAAAAAAAAAATAGTAAACATTTGTATTTCACTCTGTGCCAGACCCTGTTCTAAACTCTTTAACATTTATTAATATTTAACAAAGCAGCCCTATGACCTAGGTAAATATTATTATTCCTATTTCTATAGGTAAGGAACCTGAGGCACAGAGAGGTTAGGTAACTTGCCCAAAGGTACCGTACAGCCAAGCGAGCTAGGTTCAGACGTGGGTAGTGCAGTGCAGTCCCTGCCCACTAGGCTGTGCTGTTGGACCACGAGGTCGCCTGCCTCGGAGGGCGGGGATGTGCCTGCCCCCAGTGGCGCTCGTTAACATACCTACCAGAACGGGAGTTACCCCATTTCAGAGACGCCGGACCTGAAAGGCCCTCCTCCGTGCTCTGGAGCCCCTCAGTGCCACTACTGGCACGTCTTCTTGCTTAAACAGCAAGCTCCTTGGTGCAGACACTGGGCCTTAATCTTCTCTCTAGCCCCAGTGCTTTGGAGCGAAACTGAAAAGAAAAAATGAAATCAATTTTGGACCACCCAATAAAACTCCGATTGGACTGTTTTAGACCTCTTCAAATCCTCTGTGGAAAAGGCTAGGAAATGAAGGAAGGAAGGAACAGATGAACAAATGAACTGCATAAATAACATCACTCTCTGAGCAAAGGATAACTAACACCGGCCGTCAGCGGGCTAAAGCCCTGCCGTGCAGCGTGGCAACTGAAGGCCACAGAAACCCGAGTGCCTGGCCAAGAGGTCTGAGAACAGAAAGCCCCGAGCCGGATAGCTTTTTTTTTTTTTTTTAATTTTTATTTATTTATTTATTTATTTATGGCTGTGTTGGGTCTTCGTTTCTGTGTGAGGGCTTTCTCTAGTTGTGGCAAGTGGGGGCCACTCTTCATCGCGGTGCGCAGGCCTCTCATTATCGTGGCCTCTCTTGTTGCGGAGCACAGGCTCCAGACGCGCAGGCTCAGTAATTGTGGCTCACGGGCCCAGTTGCTCCGCGGCATGTGGGATCTTCCCAGACCAGGGCTCGAACCCGTGTCCCCTGCATTGGCAGGCAGATTCTCAACCACTGCGTCACCAGGGAAGCCCCAGCCGCATGGCATTTGATCAACAAGGTGAAACTGACTGCAAGCGAACTGTGTGCAGCTCATTGGCCACTTTCTGGTCGAGATCAGCCGGGCTGCTCCTGCCCCTCTATGATAGTTTTCACATAACCATGTTAATGACCACTCTGTAGCTGTAAAAGGAACAAAGGTTCAGACGACAACTTGGAAACTAAGCAAAAGTATTCAGAAAAACATTGAAGTCCCAACATCCAGAGGTAATACTGCTGACATTCTGGTGCATTTTTTCTAGTCTTTTTTCTATACATACACATGTGCCCATGTTTCATTGTCCTTATCATTAATGTGTGTGTTTTTTACAAAACTGGGATCATACTCTAAACGTAGTTTGGTACCCTGCTTCATTCTCTTAATATTTGATCATGAGCATTTTCTCCTGTCCCTAAATATGCTTCCACTAAAAATGTTTAATGGCTGCATGACATTCCATGTGTTAGAAGTCTCATATTGCTGAGCATGTCTTTGTTTCCCATCTTTTTTTATTTTTTAAGGTATAATTTACATACAGTAAAATGCACCCTGTTCAGTGTATAATTTGACAAATGCACATAAGTCATGTAACCACCACCACAAACGAGATATAGAACTGTCCCCTCACTCTCCAGATTTCTGCCTGGTCCTCTGTAATCAACCCCTCCTTGTATTTCCAGCCCCTGGAAACCACTGATCTGTCTTGTTTCCATAGTTTTGCCTTTTCCAGAATGTCATATGAATGGAATCATACAATATGTAGCTTTTTGAAATTGTCTTATCTTTCACTTCACATAATTCGTCTGCGATCCATCCACGTAGTTTCATGGATCAGTTTGTTATTACTTATTGTGGGTAGTTTACATTGAATGAATTTACCATGGTTTGTCAGTCCAATTGAAGGATATTTGGGTTGTTTCTAGTTTTTGATTACAAATAAATGTGTTATAAACATTCAAGTACAGGTTTTGTGTAAACATAATTTTTCATTTCACTATCCAATTATTTTTTATAATATTGTAATGTTGCAAATGTCACAGTATTGAGGATTCTAAATCTTTTATCCCATTAAGGGCGGTAATGGCATCAGCTTAAATTTCTTTTTTTTTTTTAAATAAATTTATTTATTTTATTTTTGGCTGAGTTGGGTCTTCGTTGCTGTGCACAGGCTTTCTCTAGTTGTGGCAAGTGGGGGCTACTCTTCGTTGCAGTGCACGGGCTTCTCGTCACAATGGATTCTCTTGTTGTGGAGCACGGGCTCTAGGCGTGCGGGCTTCAGTAGTTGTGGCTCGCGGGCTCTACAGCACAGGCTCAGTAGTTGTGGTGCACAGGCTTAGTTGCTCTGCGGCATGTGGGATCTTCCCGGACCAGGGCTCGAATCCACGTCCCCTGCGTTGGCAGGCGGATTCTTAACCACTGTGCCACCAGGGAAGGCCTAAATTTCTATTTTTAAAAAATCAATCAAGGTGAATTCCCTGGCGGTCCAGGAGCTAGGACTCCACGCTTCCACTGCAGGGGGCACAGGTTCAATCCCTGGTCAGGGAACTAAGATCCCACAAGCCACACAGTGCAGCCAAAAAAACGGGGGCAGAGAGGGCATTTGTGAATTTCCAGAAGTGTGAAACCAAGCAGGACTCCGCGGTGCCCTCCTGGGTACAAAAGCCCCTCTGTGTCCCCTGTCTCTTGTTTGTGAAAAACAGCTTTAGTCTCCCAGAACTTCCCTGTGTTCCAAAGACCAGACTCAAGCAGCTACTAATCAAGGAAGTGAGGAAATGCAGAAACAAAGGAAAAGCAGTCAAGAAACTAGTTCATCGATAGAGCAGAGTCCTAGTTCCTCCTCATAACAATTGTCATAACAATCTGATGCATCTTTGAGTTGTTCTGAAGAAACTAAGACCCCACGCAGGTGGAGGTTGTTGACTACACGCTGACCCCAAGCACATTGACCCCAGACTGGTTGGAACCAGAAGGTTCCTGAAATATCACCCTGTTAACTCACCACCAACCAATCAGAAGAAAGCCCACGAGCTGAAACCCTCACCCCAATGTTGCCTTTAAAACCCATTCCCTGAAAACCATTGAGGAGTTTGGGTCTTGGAGCATGAGCTGCCCATTCTCCTTTGCTTGGTGCCTGCAATAAACACTGTGCTTTCCTTCACCACAACCCAGTGTCAGTAAACTGGCTTTGTTGTGCAGCAGGCAAGCAGACCCAAGTTCAGTTTGGTAACAAGTGCACTGCCTGAGCATATATGGATTGGTGGAAATCAGATAAGACTGGGAATTCCCTGGTGGCCCAGTGGGTAGGACTCCACGCTCCCAATGCAGGGGGCCTGGGTTCGATCCCTGGTCAGGGAACTAGATCCCGCATGTATGCCACAACTAAGAAGCCCGCATGCTGCAACTAAAAGATCCCGCATGCCGCAACTAAAGATCCCACGTGCTGCAACTAAAACCCGGCACAGCCAAAATAAATAAATAAATTAATTAAAAAAAAAAAAAAAAGCAGATAAGGTTGCTCATGATTCCATGAGCTCATTTTCAAAAGTATCTGACCTGTACGGAAATGGCATGTCTGAGATAGTGTTCAGTTTGTAAAGAAAAAAAAATGTTGCCTGCCATACCAGTTCTACAAGGATCAAGCCAACAGCCACTGCAGTCACCCACTGACAGTGTACCTGAGGGGAATTCAGGATGGAGAAAAACAGGAATCATTCTGTCCTTTGGATACTGGCCCTGAGATAGTTAAGATACACAACTAAGGAAAAATTTCAGTAACCCCAGATTCTTGTATCTTCCCATACAGAGAAAAGCACTAAAATCATTAACTTGAGATGTCTGTTTTTGTGATTCCCAGTAATCTTTTGACTTTCAATTACATGTTTTTTTCCAGCCCCCCCCCCCCAAATTTATATATATCCTGGCTCCTCCCTCACCTCTTTGGAACAGTACATCAAGGCTATCTGAAAGGCTGTCTCCTGGGTTACAATCCTCAGGAAGACACTGAATAAATTCAACTCACAGCTCTTACATTGTGTGTGTGTTTTGTTTTGTTTTGTTTTTTAAAGTCAGCAATTTGTTTTCTTTTCAGCACTAACTAAAGTCCACCAGGGCAAGGACGAGATCTGCGCTTATTCTCACTTTGTGACTCATCATACAACTATGTAAGCATGTCCGGTTTTTCCTAGAGTGGCACTTGGCTTTCAGCAAGCTCCTGCCCGACTGGATGGACTAAATAAACTAAATGTTGCCTCACTTGGCCAGAGCCACACCAGGATATCCCCATAAGACACAGATAGCAAGGACAGTACCCAGAAGGCAACATGCGCCTGCCTGTTGGCTGGGCCCTTCTTTCGAAGCTCTTCTGTGTTCTGTTATGCTCAGATCTGAAGCAATGAATTTCTGCCTACCCTCCTTTGACAGCAAGAGGATTTCCTATCCTCTTCAGGATTTGGTATGACTAGATTTTGCTTCTACTCCTGGCAGCAATGGATCTTTGCTTGTAGCCTGAGGGAGAGTGAATTTGCTGCTTTTGCTTTCTAAGAGAGAAGGGAAGCGGGTGGGGTTTTGTGCCCGTCCCCCAAAAGTTGGATGCCTGCCCTACCAAGGGGTTTCTCTCTGGTGTCAGAGATCTCTGTCTCCATCTTTCTCATGAAGAAAGATTTCTGATGGAGGTTTATGGAAAAGAGCTTGTGAATGAATGTAAACTCTTGTTGTTTCTGAGGCTCCTAGCTATTCCAAATTGACATGCTAGCCCATGCTTGGCCTCTAAGAATTCATTAAAATTTTAACTGATTTCCTCTTGCCCACTTGTGTGGCAGCCACCTCTTTCCCCTGTGCTTTGCCAAAGGTGAAAGAGCTCTTTGTTCAAAGTGTCTTTGGAGAGGCTAGGCTCTCTTTGGAATTCAGTTTACTTGGTTGCTTTGCAACCTCAGCTCTCTGATGGGCTCAAGAGAAGTTATGATTTTAAAGGTTATCCAGCCTTTTCTCATTATTATGTTAGGAGTGACATTCTTTGCAGCTTTCTACATTCTAAGCCCATTCCACGCATCCTTATTGAATGCATACTATGTGCCAGGCTTTGTTCTAGGTGCTGGGGATAGAGAGGTAGATGCAATACATCTGATCTCAAAAAATTTATATTCAGTTGAGGGGAGTATTACACATTACGGCATTAGGTGATAGTAAGTTCTATGAAGAACGCTTAAGCAGATGATAGAAAAGAGAAAGATGGGTGTACAAATGGTATTTTTTTTGGGTGTGTGTGTCCCCTTATACCCCAACTAGTGTAGATACTGTCTACACTTCATTGCACTTTTTTCCTTCTTCTCAGGGATCTCTGTACTGGAGACTGGAATAGACAATATCCTGAATCTGATATATAACTTGGTAAGAAGATTTCAACTCCAAATAGTAAATGGGACCATCATTCCCATTCCCATCAGAAAGCACAGGACTCATAAACATGCCAGGTATTCTGTGTAGGGTCAAACCCGTACCTAGGGACACAAAGTACAGGGGTATGTATATACTTTGACTCAATACAAGGCAGAACTTTCAGTCACAGCTGAAACTTACTGTAAAAGTAACTTACTGTTCTGGAAGGTAATACATTTCCCTTCCTTGGCATAGTTCCAACCCTGCAAGCTTCCAACTTCCCTGAGGGCATCTAACCAGACAGGTTGAAAGACCACTGCCAAAGCCTTTCCCAGGGCTTCACTGGGAAGCTGCTCTCCTGCACTGCTCAGCACTCTCTCACCCCACTGTACACAGGAACAAACCCAACTTTAGAAACGTGATCTAACCAAGGTCACAGAGCTGGGAAGGAGCTGGCTGGACTGAGCTTGGAGCCAAGGTGTTGCATTTGACTCCAAAACCTGTTATCCTTCTCCTGACCCGCGGAACCTCAGGTGACACTTACCTAGTGGCTCCACAGCCACTAACGCAAAACGGGCACCTTTCTCCAAGCGTTTAAACCCTCCAGCTAGTAATGTCAGCCGAAGGGTAGGAAAGGGCCAGCTTCTTTTCTTGTCTATATTCATCAGATTTGACTGAGCGCCTTTTGCCTCAGGAGAACTGCTGACTCTCTCACTGACGTAACCCAAACTGATCCCTTTCGCCATAGGACGCTTCCCACCAGGGCTCAGGCGACTAGCGAAAATCCGGCGCCTGGACTGAGTCCTCGGGTGTGGGGAGACGGCGGGGAGGCCCTTGCCCCGCAAGTTTCCTCCTTTGCCACTTGGAGTGACAGGTTCTGCCGCTCTCACGGGGAGGAGGTGAGAGTACCTTGGCCGAGGAAGCAGTGCGTCAGCCGAAGCGGCGGTGGCTCGACCAGCCGTGCGCGTAGGCACAAAGCCGACCCGGGCCGGGCTTCGCCACGCACCGCCGGGAGCGGAGGCCCGGCGGAAGCCTGGAGGAGGCGCACGAGCCTCCTGCGCAGGAACCGGGGCGGGGCCTGAGTGGGCGGAGCCAGTGGCACGGTTAAGCGAGGGCCACGGGGGAGAGGGGCGCGTGCGCCCCGGCAGTGGGCGGGGACATCGAGAGGCCGGGTCTCATCGTCACGGGCAGCCCTGCCACTCGGCCATCGTCTACCTCCCGGAGGCGGCAACCGCTTCTGCTCTGCCCTTCCCGGTTGGCGGGGCCAGCTGCGCCTCGTTTCTTTGTTGACCATGGGGGACCCCAGCAAGCAGGACATCCTGACCATCTTCAGGCGCCTCCGGTCGGTGCCCACCAACAAGGTAACGGCCGCCGGGCGTGTTCGGGCTTGCTTGGCATCCCTGCCGGACCCTGCGGGCGGCCCCTGCGGCGCCAGTGGCCGCGGCCGCGGGAGGAGGAGCCGGCCCGGCCTGTGACACGTCGCACTGTGCGGCCGCAGCGGCTGGGCCTCGCCTGGGTCCGGACTGTGCGCCGCCCCCCAGCTTCAGCAAGGGAGGGGCGGGGGAGGGGGCGCACCCCAGGGTCCGAGGCAGGGCGGGCACCTGGGAGTCCTGGGGGCGGGAGGGAGGCGAGAGCATCTGGGGGGCCCGGGGGCGGACATTTGCGGGCTCCTAACACCGGGCCGGGGAACGTACGGGGGGCGGAGGCGGCTTTTGGTGGGGGTGGAGTGGACAGGAGTTCTGAGAGAGCCGGGGGCGAGCTCGGGGGCCCGAGAGAGGGCTAGGGGGCGTACCCGCGGCTCCTGCGACTGGGGGCGGAGACCGCAGGCCACCTATGACCCAGCCGGGAAGCATGCGCCGGGCCAGAAACTCCAGCTGGTAGCGCTGGGCGCTCGGGGAAGCTCGGCTCTCCCCCTCCCCGTCTCCGAGCTCACCTCTGAAGCTCCTCAGGGAAGCTGTGTCCTCTGGTGGCAGCCTCAGTTTCCCTGTCTGATAAAGCTGCTAAGTGATCACTGCTAAGTGGCTTCGAGCTCTTTTGTCTCTTGCTAAGAAAGCCCGCCACAAACCCCTTTCCCTTCCTTCCCTTTTGTCTCTCTCTTTGGAGATGGGGGTTTTCCTTTTTTTTTTTTTTCATCTCCAGAGACTGTCCCTTCCCCCCACCCATGACTCTTACAACTTTTCGCTACTGTCTGGAGATGTTGTGGTGACACATCGGGCTAAAGTGACACCCTCCGCTGAGGATCACAGGTCAGAGTGGAACCTGGACAGTGCAAAGGGCCGTCGTGTCAGCGTGGACTCTGTGTGCCATGACATGATGGCATAGAAAGAAAGTCCCAGAGTTTTACAAAACTTAGATGTCTTTGTTTTAGGTCTAGGTGGAGGGGAGCCCATGTTTTTACAGCCTAAGAGAAGTGAGCGAGGAAACAGTTTACTGGAGGTGTTATCTGATGAACATAGGAAAGTCAGGAGGGGAAAGGGTCCAGGAATTCTCCAGTGCCAATTTCTGTGCTATTTTCTTGATTTTCAAATTTAGGTTAATCTGTTTATAAAGAAGGGTTGATGTAAACTAGACCAGATTAAGATCTGCAGTTAGCACTGTAGAAACTATACACTGTTTTGTCTGCTTTATCTCAGAAACCCAACATATATTCTCTTTGACTGAATTCATCAAAAGATGCCCCTTTTAAATAAGAAGTCAGTGTCTTTATACCAAGAACACTTTTGAGGGACATGTGTGGGCTTGCTTGTAAATTGTTATCCAGACCCTGGGACTTCCTAACTGTCACTTTGGGCAGGTCACTTGACTACGTTGTGCCTTATTTTCCTCATCGGAAAATGGGGCATGAACTAGATCTAATTCAGAGATCTGAATTATTATTATTATTGTGAGGATTAAATGAGAAAATCCAAGAAAAGCACTTAGAGCAGTACCTGTATATACTGGCCCTCGATACATGTCAGCAATTTTTTGTTGTTATTATTATTTTAATTATGAACAACACACTTGTAGAAAATTTTATATTCTGTAGTAGGATTCATAAAAGCATCGAGCAAAAATATTTCCTGGTAGTGTTCCACAGTATTGTGCTACATTTCTTGATTAAGACTTTTTATTTGATTGTTAATAAGAAACCATTACCTAAGCAAAGATGAAAACTAGTTTTAATGATGTGGAAGAGTTAATAAGCATTTTTAAAATGAGGTGGTTAAAAAGAGCTCTAAGACACACAAGACAGGAAAGTACTTAAAAACACCTCGGTTTACTTTTAGAATGTAGTGTCCAATTCTCCCTCTCATGTGTGATGAATCTTTACTCTGGATCAAAGGTTTTAACTCAAAGAGTCAGTTTTCTAGTTTGTGAAATCCTCCCTTGTCTCTGCTGTTCCCTTAGTGTTATATTGATTGTTTGAGTTACTCAGCAAATATCCATTCAGCAAATATTGGTTAAGCACCTGCAGCGTGCCGGGCACTGCAGAGCACTGAGGATGTACTGATGGAAAAAGAGACAGGCTCCTGCCTTCAGGAAGCAGGTGGTCTATCTGGTGCCTGGAGGACAGATAAAGGGCTGCCTGGCGGGGTAAGAGGCAGTGTAGTGAAGGGGTGACGAGTGCGATCCGGGGCAGACTGCCCGGGGTCCAGTCCCTGTGATACCACGTCTTAGCTATGACACTTAACTTCATGTTTCCTTAGTTTTCTCTAACACGGGGATGAAAACTGGCGCTGTATACTCTGCAGGGAACTTGAAATGTGTAAAGTGAACGTGCAGGGCCCTTGTTTGAAAAGTACGAAGAATTTCAAGATGAGACAGCAGAGCATTAACCACCCATGGGCCCTTCTGTGTGCAGTGTCCTGTGTGACTGCGTTGATCACACACACGCCCGGAAGCTGGCTCCGATGGGCATAAGAACAGTACTTTCTTATAGGGTTGTTATCAAGATTCCGTTGGCCAACAACAGTGCATGACATGGAGCAAACACTAAATATTAGCTGTGATTTCTATAGTAATTATTCTCACCATGTGGCAAAAGAAATTGTTCGTCCAAAACTACTTTTTATCACCATAAGAACTGATATTCTGCTTAGTAAACCATATCTCCACTTTGGTTTAGGATTGCCCATCAAAACAAAATGGAGTCCCTGCTCCAACAGAGAGCCAGACTTGGATTTCGAACTGCCCTCTGACCTCAGATTCCCCAGGGCCCAGTCTCAGCTTGTGAGCTCTTCCACCACCTGTATTTGCATTTGGTGCCTACTTTGTGCCAGGCTCAGTGCTCAGCGCTCAGCTCAGGTGAACAAGGCCCCAGCCCTCACAGAGCTACATTCTGCAATTCCTCATCTTTTTTTTTTTTTCAGGAGAAAGAAGGATTTTTTTTTTTTTTGGCTGCCTTGGGTCTTCGTTTGCTGCGTGCAGGCTTTCTCTAGTTGTGGCGAGTGGTGCATGGGCTTCTCATTGCGGTGGCTTCTCTTGTTGCGGAGCATGGGCTGTAGGCGCACGGGCTTCAGTAGTTGTGGCACGCGGGCTCAGTAGTTGTGGCTCGCGGGCTCTAGAGCGCAGGCTCAGTAGCTGTGGCGCATGGGCTTAGTTGCTCCACAGCATGTGGGGTCTTCCCGGACCAGGCCTCAAACCCGTGTCTCTTGCATTGCGGAACGGATTCTTAACCACTGCGCCACCAGGGGAGTCCAGAAATGGATTTATTTAGAGAGATACATATTCTGTAGACCGAATGCGGTCTGTCTCAAAAGGCGAGAACGGCCTTGGGAGAAACACACTCCACAGACAAGAGTGTGGGCCATCTCCGAAGGCGAGAGGCCTGCAATTCCTCATCTTAGTTGGTGGGTCAGGAGGATTCTGAGGCCTCTTGTTAGAAACCCCGCCGCTGTCTTTTCATAACCAGCCTTGCGACCACCTCAGGAGTGATTCTCAGACTTGCCTGCTCTGGGCTGTGTGCTCCCAATCTCTGGGTCATGCCCCTGCACAGGGCGATTTCCTGCACAGGCTTTTGCCCCTTCTGCCCTTTTAGACTCTATTCTTGATATCCCACATGCCACTTGGACTCTGTCTAGAAAACTTTTTGCATCCTATCCTTGCTTACTAAGGTTCAACATTGTAACTAGTTGTCTTGCCCGCTGGGACTGCTGGACCGTGAGCTCCATGCGGGCTGACTCTTCCCGGGCCACCTTGGTACGTGCACTCCGTGTGTGCCGGGGGCATACTGATAGTGACAGCTGTTAGCTAAGTGAGTGAGGGATCACAGTGGCCTCTCGCAGAGGGACGGCACCTTTGGCAGAGTCGGGCCCACTGTTTGGCATCCCAGGGGAGGGCATTCCTTACTCTGATGGCTGTTACCACAGGGCATCTTCATTTCCGTGTCCTTTACTCCCACTTCAGTGGCCTGTCCGGGGCGGAGGGTAGGGGAAGGTGGGGAGACTCAGCAAGCGCTTGTGGAGTCAGTGCCGCCATCCACTTCTTAATACCTCAGCCTCTGCTGCAGTGCCTGGCACACAGCAGGCAATCAGTAAACACTGAAGTGAAGGCCTGGTGCCTCTCGTGTCAGCTGTCACCGCTCTGCCACTACTCCTGCCTGCTTATGGTGAACCTGTCACCGTGAGGGGCTTTGGAAAATCCACGCGTGTTTTCACGCTTGTATTGCCCTCAAAAGGCCAGAAGCCAGAGCTTGCTTGCTTTTTTTTTTTTTTGCCACACTGCATGGCATGTGGGATCTTAGTTCCCAGACCAGGGTTTGAACCGCTCCCCCCTGCATTGGAAGCGTGGTGTCTTAACCACTGGACCGCCAGGGAAGTCCCCAGATCTTTCTTGATGGTTTTAGTCGGGACAACCTTCACATAGGTGGCTCTGCCTATAAAGCATACCTAAAAGATGTGGACTTTTAAAAAACCTCCTATTCGTGGAATTTTTACCACTCCGTTGTGCTGATGTTAATTCATTACAAATATTAATTCCATGACAAGCACTGTGTATTTTAAAGTACTTTTGTGTCCTGTTATCAGATGAAGAACGTTTGACTTCATTGTTGAGGGGGTTGGTGCTAATTTTTGAGCTGGTAATAAGTTTTGTAAGTTGTTCATTTGATTAACATATATTTCCTGAATAGTTTGTATGGGTAGGTCACTATTTTTCAGGCTCTGTGGGAGATGAAAAAACACACAGAAAACATTTATTGAGCGTTAGCCACGTCCGGGCTCTGTGCAGATGCAGGAAGAAGGCAAGGTGAGGGAAGGGTCCCCGACCCTGCAGGAGCTCCGAGCTGTGCAGGAGGGGGCCCACTCCTTGGACGTGAGCTGTGTGTCTGAGTAATAACAGTGACCTGGACAGAGTGGAGGGGGCAGAGGTCATGAAGGACACGGCATTTCACGCAGGGACAGCTCTCTCTATTAGCATCTATTGCGGAGCTCAGCATCTTAAAACAACAAACACAAGTTGTCTCACACAGGTTCTGAGGGCCAGGAATCTGGGGGTGGCTCAGTTAGCTAAAATATGGTTTTATTTTTCCTGGAAAACAATTCAAAACAAGTCTGTTATTTGTGGAATTTTTAACTGTCCTGTTGTCCTGGCTCTAATTACTCATAAGTTTTCATTTCCACAGCAAGCACTACGTTTGTGCTCTTGTTATCAGGTGAAGAATGTTGACTTTAGTCGGTGCTGAGGAAGGAAGGCTCAGGGCTTCTCAGGAGGCTGCAGTCACCGAAGGCTGGGGCCTCCACTCCACGCTCACTCACGTGGTGGTCAGCCGGCCTCCCCTCCTCACTGGCCGTTGGACTAAAGGCCTCAGTTCCTCTCCACGTGGCTCTCTCCACTGGGCGACCCAGTGTCCTCAAGACATGGCACCTGGCGTCCCCCAGAGCCAGTGATCCAGGGGGGAGAGCGAGAGAGAGAAAGGAAGCCCCAGGGTCTTTTATGACCTCACCCCGGAAGGGACGCGCCAGCACTTCTGCCATATCATTGGTCACACAGGCCTCCTGGGCAAATCGAGGGTGGGGATTACATGAGGGGGTGAGTACCAGGAGGGCAGGATCCAGGGGGGCATCCAGGGGGCTCTCTTCCTCTGGCTGGGGAGAGAAGAAATATGCACAGACGCCTGCCATTTGGTAGAGAGCCACTGCCCAGGGGACAGTAAGGCATTTCCAGCAGGGGACATCCCTGTCTAGTGTTCATTCATGTGACTGGTAGGAACCCTGTTGATGCTCATGCATGAGTCATACTTGAGACAATAAACACATCTAAGTTCTCTTCACCACGCGTACTACGTACTATTATAATAGATATGCAATACTATATAACTTATATAATTAATGCATTATGTTAATAGTCTATTGATATATAATTATATAATACAGTAACATTATTATAATAATAAAAGAAATAGAAATTTGAGGTTTTAAAAAAAAATCTAGGTGAGATATTTTTCTAATAACCAGTTTGTTTATCTATTATTCTTTTTTTTTTTTTTTTTTTTTTTGCCGTACCGTGCAGCTTGTGGGATCTTAGTTCCCCCACCAGGGATTGAATCTGGGCTCTGGCAGTGAAAATGCTGAGTCCTAACCACTGGACTGCCAGGGGATTCCCTCTAATAATCAGTTTAAATTGTAAAGATTAAGCAGCTTTCAAGCCAAATCCTGTATTGTCCTATAGGATGGCTCATTTGGCTAATAAGAATCGATGAATAATTGAATTTTGAAATTTTCTTTCAGGTGTGTTTTGACTGCGGTGCCAAGAATCCCAGCTGGGCCAGCATCACTTACGGGGTGTTCCTGTGCATAGACTGCTCGGGGTCACACCGCTCGCTTGGCGTCCACCTGAGTTTTATTCGGTAAGGGGACCTTTCCTCACTGGGGGTGGGAGTGATTACCTCGTTACGTGGGTCTCTCTCCCCTTTTCCTTTATGTTTGTTTTGACGTCAAGTAAGATGAGAGGTTGGTTATGAGTTATGGAGATTTAAATCTTATGTAATTGAGTAAACTCGGAAAATGAGTTATTTTCTACTTGGTCGCTGTGCTGTAGAGCTTGGTGTGAGAGGAAGCGGTGCTGAAGCCACAGTCAGAACAGAAGGCTTGAGGCAGCATCTCCTTTTCCTTTCTTGTCTCTGATGATTAGCAGCACACAGGAGTCTTGCTCTGATGCCTCCTGGGGGATGGGGTCTCTGTCACTCCTCCAGGTGGAGAGTCACTGCAGGTGGCGGGAGACCCTTGTCAGAGCAGGGCTGTGCCCCCAGCAAAATCCGGCAGCTCAGCCTCCAAGGACGCTTACAGCAGAGCCCGAGGGAATGATTTTTGCATGAATTTTAGTGGCAATTTCAAATGTTTGCAATGTGAAAGACGTGGGCTGCCTGGGCCCCTCTGGCGAGTCCCTGTCTCTGCTCTGACCCCTTGGTAGTAGCCTCTCTGGGGCCTTTGTGGCCATCAGAGAAAGATGCCCCCTCTGGACACAGTCCCACAGTCCAGTAGGAGGCTGGAAGTGCAGGGGCACCCCTGAGCAGTGGTGGCTCTGACCCCTGTGTGGCCGGCCTCCCCAGGTCAGGTCACCGATTTCCCGGCCAGTTCTTTTTCCAGGGAGGGAGCCAGCTAGGCAGGCAGGCTGTTTGAACTCATGGCGAGCACTTTTATTTTATATTATGACTTGAGGAATACTGATACCACAGTGTGATTGCCATAAAGAGCGTTTGTTCCTGTAGGGTGAAATCTATGATAACTTACAACGAGATATTTTGTATCCTGGCGCAAAAACTATACAGTAATAATAACAACATAACTTTCTTTTTTTTTTAAGCATATTTATTTATTTATTTTTGGCTGCGTTAGGTCTTCGTTGTGGTGTGCGGGCTTCTCATTGCGGTGGCTTCTCTTGTTGCGGGGCACGGGCTCTAGGTGCGCAGGCTCAGTAGTTGTGACTCGCGGGCTCTAGAGCGCAGGCTCAGTAGTTGTGGCGCACGGGCTTAGTTGCTCCGCGGCATGTGGGATCTTCCCGGACCAGGGCTCGAACCCGTGTCCCCTGCATTGGCAGGCAGATTCTTAACCACTGTGCCACCAGGGAAGTCCCCATAGCTTTCTTTTTCATGTATTAACTGAAAAAAACTGTACTTTCCTGAGTTCTTTTTTTCAGAAATCAATTTATCAAAGCAGAATGGGCTGAATATTATAGCCATAGAACTCCATAGGTCATGATTTAGAAAAGGGATTTCTCTTGGGTGTTCTTACTACTTTCAGAATATCTATCAGTTTCCTGTCTTCTTTTTTCTTAGATGCTGGACCCAGGATATTTTTAATACACTCCCCTGACCTTGTCTCTTTTTGAAATGTGGAGGGATTTGGTTGCCAGGGCAAGTTTATTCTTCATGTACTTTTTCCCCCAGAGTCAGTTGTCACCAGCTAGCACATGGTGACCCACTCTGTCCAGAGGCCGCAATGCCTAGACTCGAGGCAATACGTAGTTTGTTGTCTTCCTTTCTCTCTTACTGTGCTCTTTCCCTCTTCCTCTCTGCGAGGTCCCGCCCATCAGAACCTGGCCCTCCCTTTTCCTCACCACTGCAGCACAGCACCAGTTTAAACCATTCCAGGAAATCAGGTGGTTTTCTGACGTGTTCCCCAGCTGAGGGCAGGGCTGCCTGAGAGCCTGATGAGGCTGGACACCAGTAGGGCCTGTTTGGGATGTGGCAGGTTTAATCACTACCCTTTTAAAAGTTAGATAAATATAACTGTATGAATCATGATGCTTATAAATGACTCAAGAACAACTGTTTAAAAAAAAAATCACTGTACATATAACCCAAGGGCAACAGTCTAGGATTTGGGCAAGAGAAAGTCAAGGATGGTAAGGGTACTAAGGATTTTCTTTCTAAGAGGTGTAGGGCTGCTCTTTAAACATTTTTTATTGATTAAAAAATTTACGAACATTAGTTCACTGGAGAAAAAATCCAAACAGTCCCAGAGTATATAAAGTAGGAAGTGAAAGTCCCCGCTCTAGAACCCGCTTCCCTCTCCTTCCTCTCCCCGTGCTAGCTGGCTGCACACACACGTGCACACACACACACAGAGTCCCATTTCCCAGGCTTGAACATATTAACAGTTTGGCATGGGTGGAATGTTTATTTAAAAGGAGGTTTGGTTTTGTTTTGTTTTGTGTTTTTTTTTTTTAAAGGGTATTTTTTTTAAACGTGCTCATACTCTTCTTTTTTTAATTAATTAATTAATTAATTAATTTGTTTATTTTTGGCTGTTGGGTCTTCCTTTCTCTGCGAGAGCTTTCTCTAGTTGCAGCGAGTGGGGGCCACTCCTCATCGCGGTGCGCGGGCCTCTCACTATCGCGGCCTCTCCTTTGCGGAGCACAGGCTCCAGACGCGCAGGCTCAGCAGCCGTGGCACACGGGCCTAGCTGCTCCGCGGCATGTGGGATCCTCCCAGACCAGGGCTCGAACCCGTGTCCCCTGCATTAGCAGGCAGATTCTCAACCACTGCACCACCAGGGAAGCCCCCTGTTTTGTTTTTAAGTAGAATTTCAAGTCAACAAGTTTACAAAGGGAAAAAAATTTTTAAACTACGGCTTTTGCCAAGCAAAAAGGAAAAGGCAGGTTAGGCAGCTATGGAAATGGCAAGCTGCATTGGGAGCTGACTGCAGAGTGGACCTGGTTGTCTGGCCTCTCCCCACCCCCCGGGACTCGGAGCGCTTCGCCCAGTGCCTGTGCCGCTGAGTCTCCCAGTGCTCCTGTCTCTGGCTCTGTTTATTCTCAGGTTCACCATTAAGTATGTCATGAGCTGTGACACGTGCAGGGGGTCTCCCCCTTGCATCACTGTTGTTGGGCTGGGGGTACAAATACAACATAAATAAGAAGATAAACTATAAAGAACATTGATAGAAACAGAGCATTGTGTCTACTTCCGGTTGGAAAATTAGGCAAAGTGTAAAGGAGGAGGTCACATTTGCAGTGAACTTCGAAGGTCTGGTGAGATTTTGATAATGGAGACAAGGTAGGGAAAAAGGAGGGCAGCACTCAGACTTTAAGAAAAGATACAGAGGGCTTCCCTGGTGGCGCAGTGGTTGAGAATCCGCCTGCCAATGCAGGGGACACGGGTTCGAGCCCTGGTCTGGGAGGATCCCACATGCCACGGAGCAACTAGGCCCGTGAGCCACAATTACTGAGCCTGCGCATCTGGAGCCTGTGCTCCGCAACAAGAGAGCCCACGATAGTGAGAGGCCCGCGCACCGCGATGAAGAGTGGCCCCCGCTTGCCACAACTAGAGAAAGCCCTCGCACAGAAACGAAGACCCAACACAGCCATAAATAAATAAATAAATAAATATTAAAAAAAAAAAAAAAAGAAAAGATACAGAGATGGGAAAAAGTGAAATGTTTAGTAGCTAGTTTTTATATGCATAGGAAAATGAGGAGAAATAAGATTCAAAGGGGAAGATCTGTGTGACCTTGGGAGGGCCAGTGTGGGAGCTTAAACTTTATGCCCCTGAGGCCCTTGGGGGGTACACGTGGGACGGGAAGGCTGATGTGAGCCTGGGTGCAGTAGGCGCCCCAGAGGTGGACAAGGCAGTGCTGGGCAGGTGATAGGGGTGCGGATGCTGCAGCCAGGCTGCTGGGGGGCTGAATCCCATCGCCATCCCCTACTCGCTCTGCGCCTGTTCCTTACCTCTCTGTGTCTCAGTTTCCTTCCCTGAAAAGTGGAGATGGGAAGGCTTGTACTCATCTTAGGGCTTTGGGAGGAGTGAGCAAATGAACTCACATGAATCCTGGCACGTGGCCAGACCCCAGCTTGTTTTTATCGTTTTTTATTTTTTTAATAAATTTATTTATTTTATTTATTTATTTTTGGCTGTGTTGGGTCTTCGTTGCAGTGCGTGGGCTTCTCATTGCGGTGGCTTCTCCTGTTGTGGAGCACGGGCTCTAGGCACGCAGGCTTCAGTAGTTGTGGTTCGCGGGCTCAGTAGTTGTGGCTCGCGGGCTCTAGAGCCCAGGCTCAGTAATTGTGGCGCACGGGCTTAGTTGCTCTGCGGCATGTGGGATCTTCCCGGACCAGGGCTCGAACCCGTGTCCCCTGCGTTGGCAGGCGGATTCTTAACCACTGCGCCACCAGGGACGCCCCCAGCTTGTTGATGATGATCAGATCTGAATTATCTGGGTGCCAGCTCAGTGGAGAGGTGCCAGCAAGGGGGGAACCTTTTTATGATGTTAGCCTAGAAAGGCAACATCTCTCATGATTTAAATCAATCAACCAAGCCAGTTATAAACAAATGGCTGCCTGGAAGCTGTTGCTGGGCTTGTCTGTACGAGTCTGGATTAATTATGGTGTAATTTACTCCACTGAAAAATTTTGATTACAGGGAATTCCCTGGCTAGGACTCTGCACTTCCACTGCAGGGGGCAGGGTTTGATCCCTGGTTGGGGAACTAAGATCCCGCAAGCCACACAGCACAGCCAAAAAAATAAATAAAAGTAAAAATTTTGCTTACCTAACTTTGTCATGTTTATTTGTGAGAGTCATTCGAATTTCATAAGTTTCTGAAATCCATTTAAATGCTCTACTTAAAAAAAAAAAAATACTGACTATGGTAGCCATTAGTGAAGCTAATTCTTGCAATTTTTAAGGAGGTTATGTCTTGACTCATATAAGGATTATAGAGGTTGTGGGAAACCTGTTTTTTCATTTACCTAATTTGTTAACAGAAGCTATTTTGTTAAAGTGACACGAATTCTCCAACTTCTCTTACTTTCTCTGCTTTACTGTTTTCTTAGCACTGTCACAGACCCCTTCCTTTCACGTAGCTCTTAATCTAAATTAAGGTGAGAAGCCACCTACAGGGAGCCGCCCCCTGCTGTAGGGATGGGAACTGATGAGCAGTTCGGGTGCCTTCTTCCGGCTGACTGTATTCAGAGTCCATTACCACCAACCTTTTATTGCGAAATGTCAGTGTTAGGAGAGAAAATCCCTGTCAGGTCAGTTCAAGGACAATTAGTTCTTACCTCTTACCTTCATTTCTAAGAAACATATAGAGAAATGTTTGCCTTTTTTTTTTTTTTTAAAGATAGTTTAGGATTAAAAGTTGTAAGGCAGATACAGCCACTATGGAGAACAGTATGGAAGTTCCTTAAAAAACTAAAAATAGAATTAACATATGACCCAACAATCCCACTCCTGGGCATATACCCAGAGAAAACCATAATTCACAAAGACACATGGGGACTTCCCTGGTGGCACAGTGGTTAAGAATCCACCTGCCAATGCAGGGGACACAGGTTTGAGCCTTGGTCTGGGACGATCCCACATGCCGCAGAGCAACTGAGCCCGTGCGCCACAACTACTGAGCGTGTGAGCCACAACTACTGAGCCCACGTGCCACAACTGCTGAAGCCCGTGTGCCTAGAGCCTGTGCTCCGCGACAAGAGAAACCACTGCAGTGAGAAGCCCACGCACCGCAACAAAGAGTAGCCCCCACTCGCTGCAGCTGGAGAAAGCCTGAGCACAGCAACAAAGACCCAACGTAGCCAAAAAAAAAAAAAGGCACATGCACCCTAATGTTCATTGCCACACTACTTAACAATAGCCAGGTCATGGAAGCAACCTAAATGTCCATCAACAGAGGAATGGATAAAGAAGATGTGGTACATATATACAATGGAATATTACTCAGCCATAAAAAGGAACGAAATTGGGTCATTTGTAGAGATGTAGATGGACCTAGAGACTCATACAGAGTGAAGTAAGTCAGAAAGAGAAAAACAAATATCGTATATTAACACAAATATGTGGAATCTAAAAAAATGGTATAGATGATCTTATTTGCAAAGCAGAAATAGAGAACAAACGTATGGACACCAAGGAGGGAAAGGGGGTGGTGGGATGAATTGGGAGATTGGGATTGACGTATATAAACTATTGATACTATGTATAAAATAGATAACTAATGAGAACCTACTGTATAACTCAGGGAACTCTACTCAATGCTCTGTGGTGACCTAAATGGAAAGGAAATCCAAAAAAAGAGGGAAGGGACTTCCCTCGTCGCTCAGTGGTTTAGAATCTGCCTGCCAATGCAGGGGACACGGGTTCGATCCCTGGTCCGGGAAGATCCCACATTCCACGGAGCAAGTAAGCCTGTGTGCCACAACTACTGAGCCCACGTACCACAACTACTGAAGCCCGCACGCCTAGAGCCCATGCTCCGCAACGAGAAGCCATGGCAATGAGAAGCCCGCGCATCACATCCAAGAGTAGCCCCGCTCGCCGCGACTAGAGAAAGCCTGCGCGCAGCAACGAAGACCCAACGCAGTCAAAAATAAATAAATAAATAAATAAAATAAATTTTTTTTTTTTAAAGGATTTTCTTATTTATTTATTTATTTATTTATTTTTGGCTGTGTTGGGTCTTCGGTTCGTGCGAGGGCTTTCTCCAGTTGCGGCAAGCGGGGGCCACTCTTCATCGCGGTGCGGGGACCGCTCTTCATCGCGGTGCGCGGGCCTTTCTCTATCGCGGCCCCTCCCGTCGCGGGGCACAGGCTCCAGACGCGCAGGCTCAGCAATTGTGGCTCACGGGCCCAGCTGCTCCGCGGCATGTGGGATCCTCCCAGACCAGGGCTCGAACCCGTGTCCCCTGCATTAGCAGGCAGATTCTCAACCACTGCGCCACCAGGGAAGCCCCTAAAATAAATTTTTTTTAAAAAAAAGAGGGGACATGTATACGAATAGCTGATTCACTTTGCTGTACAGTAGAAACTAACACAACATTGTAAAGAAACTATACTCAAGTAAAAATTAATTTAAAAAGTGTTGTAAGGCAGATGAGCAAATCTGAGTACGTATATCCTCAATTTTAGGACTTTTAAAAATGTTTAAAGTCAGCCCATATTCAGGTACCTATTACGTGCCTGTGCTAGGAGTTGAGAGAAACATGTGGGAGACTCCTGTCCTCTGGAGCTTGCCGCTTATAACAGTGTGACAGAGTCACCACGATGATGATAATGATGGTGATGGTGATGGTGATCATCATGATGATGGTGGTAGTGATGAATTTGATGGTGGTGATGGTCGTGATATGATGATGATGATGATGGTGATGGTGATCATCATCATGATGGTGGTGATGAGCATTTTAGCCATGTAGTGTTTACCATGAGCCAAGCACCTTTCAGATATTAGTTTATTTAATTTCTGTGAGAGCAAAATGGATAATACTATAATTATACCTGCTTTACAGATGAGGAAAGTAAGGTGCAGAGAGGTTAAGTAATTTCTCCAAGGCCGTACAGCTCATAATGGCAGAGTTGAGATTTGTACTTTCAGGCTGCCTCCAGAGACTGTGCTGTTAACTGCCACCCTGTGACCAAGGGGGGTGGGGATGGCACCTAACTTCAACCTAAAAATGTGGTGACTAAGCAAGATCTTTCAGGGAAAGGATTTCAGAGCAAGATATATAATTTAGTCACCTTGCTTGGTAATCAGATTCTAAAAAGAGATTTTTTTTGTCTTTATAAGAAATCTGCTTCTTATAAAGTATGGTTTAATTTTTACTTTTTATATATTACCATGAAGGCGATCTGTCCTATGTATATGTAATAATAATATGTATTAGTATTATTATTAATCTTACGGTAGCTGTTGGCTTCAAAATAACATCCTAGTATTTACAAAAGTTAAATCATACCAATAGGCAGAGAAATAAGAGAAATAGGAACGGCAGCATAAAAGACATTTTTTGGTGAATCTAAAGCTTCTTTTCTTTCTACCTTGCCCATTTTGTAAAGGGTGTTCAACCTATACCCATTTTAAAACGTCCACATTCCTTTCCAGTTAGTGTGGGACAAGCTAGTGTTGAATATGGGTTAGCCTTGCTTTTTGCTCATGTCTATGGATTCAATAGAAAGATTTCTAATATTGTTGGGCGGTCATATCTTGCTTTACGGTGATCACTTGGTGAATTTTTTTTTGTTAGGGACTACAATTATTGCCTTTTTCTTGCTCTGATTTGATCTTGGATTATAGATAAGTAGGGCATAAGGTGTCGGTGGGGGATAGGAGGCACTTAAGCAGCATTAAAACCTGAGTCTTCTCCGCTCCCTGATGGTGGTGATGTTGAGTAGGTCCCTTCTACTTGATGATAAGACCGTGAGCATCCTCCAGGCTCCTGTTAGGGGTCACACTGGACAAATCGATAGCCAACCTGAAAAAAATCCAAACAGTACATCTATTTTTGGAGCCTTGGCTTCTAGGAAGGGTGAGAGGGGCCAGGAGTGGCTTGTACCAACTATTGTGCACCCTGGAGTCCTAGCGTCCTGGAAGCATGTGTCACTGTTAACACAAACTTAGAATTCTTCAGGATCCTGAAGATCGAGGAAAGCTTATCCTCAAAAGTTTAGTGGCTTGATTATGGGGAAGAACAGTATTAACATTTAAGAATATTTTTTTCCATTTAGATCTACAGAGTTGGATTCTAACTGGTCTTGGTTTCAATTGCGATGCATGCAAGTTGGAGGAAACGCTAATGCAGTAAGTTCATTTCAGACTTGTCGTTTTCTTCTTGTATAAATATGTGTAGCACTAGTAAAGAAGTTCAACGTTTCCATGTAAGAGTTTGGGAGGCCCGGTCGGACCGCGGAAAGACATGGGCTTAGGAGCTGGACGACCCAGCTCGCTTGTTTATCCAGAAATCTATTAAAAACCTAATAAACACGAAACTCTGGGCTAGGATACAGTGATGAACAAGACAAATGAGACCCCGCCCTTACAGGCAGAGACAGAGAGCAAGTAAAGCAGTAAATAAACAAAGTAAAAGGTGGTGATAAGTGATTTGAAGAAAATTAAACCAGGAAGTGATGGCATAGAGGAACTGGGAGACTTCTTTATGATAATACAGTTCTTTAATATCTGAGGGTGACATTTGTACTCAGATGGAACGCTTCTAGCTTCTTTTACCTGAATTTTATTTAATTTCTTTAATTTATTAAATCTACAAATTAAAAAACCTGTTTTCCAAATCTTCAGTTAAATATCATGTATCAATTTATAAACTTAGTAATTTCTGTGTAAAAAATAACTTTTTAAGTGTTCAATTAATTTATAATTTTAAAAGAGCAAATTTCCTTAACCCCGTTTACAAACGTAGTTAAGGATCCTCACACATTTTAAACTTCATTTACAAATTCAGTATATCTGATTTCTAAAACGCTAAACTGTCAGCCTTATAAATCTAGCCAGCAAAATCATCCTTTATATAAAATACCATTGTGTTTTTATAATGGTATGCCAAAATGGTATAGGTTGAGTAAATAGAATTCCTTTAGACATGCCATTAAACATTCAAAGTATTGGAAATCAAATTTGTCTACATTTCAAATAAAAATTATGTCTAGCATCAATTAAATATTTAAAATTAAAACAGTAAATCTAAAATAGTAGTTTTCAAAATACCCAGATGCCCCTGGACCAGTGTATCTCAACCTTTTTTCATTATTGTTCCTTAAGCAGAAAAATTGAATTAATTGATTAACTTATTTTAAATCTAAATTGGATTTAGTTTTCCCTAGTGAGAGAAATTAAATACTAGGGAATATGATTTTGTCAGGTAAGGGTGATCTTTGGAAGGCTACAAACCATTGTAATAACTAAGATTTTTTTTTTTTTTCCACTTTCCAGGAAACCGTTTTTGCCCCTGTTGAGAATGCGTGCCTTAAGTATTTCAAGCATGTTAATAGAAACCCATACCCATTTTCATTATGTCCACGAACTTGTTCCTCAACTTAATACTGTGGGTTTGATAGTATCTGTCCTTGTTACTAAACCTTCCTAGGTTGCAGAGTCCCCCACCAACTCCAGAGAGCAGCTTCCTTGTCTCAGCCAGCGGAGATGGGGCAGATGGGGTGAGGCAGGTCAGTCAGGGGTCCTTCAGCTCAGGCAGTGGAATTGGAACCATCCTGCTTGGGTTTGAGTGCCAGCTCTGCCCCTCGCTTGTCTGTGTGACGTTGGGCAAGTTGTTGAACCTCTCTGCTTCAGTTTCCCCGACTGTCTGAGAGTCTGGCTACGAGGATTTGACGGGATGGTGCCCACAAAGGACCAGACAAGACCTGGTACATGTGGGTGCTCTGTACCGTTATTCATCCCATTGAGTTAATAAGAGGGTCCCTCATGCAGGCTTTTAGAACACCTGCTTCAATTAAGATATGAATACTGTAATTCATGTCTGTACATAGATCAGAGGTGGTTGAAAGCAGTGTCCTCTAATTGTCTAAACATCTGTTTCATCACCTTGCCTATGCTGTGGTCTCCGCTGATGAAGAAATAGTGCTCGACAAGGAGAAGGTTAGCATGGCTCCTGACTTGTCAAAAATTCCAATGTAGGGAGCCCCCTGGTGGCCTAGTGGTTAGGATTCTGGGCTTTCACTGCCGTGACCCGGGTTCAATCCCTGATCGGGGAACTGAGATCCCACACACTGCACAGCGCAGCCAAAAAAAAAAAAAAAAAAAAATCTCGTATAGATACAAAGAAAAAGAGAAAAAAAATTCCAGTTTAGTGGAATCTAAAGTAAAGTGGATTCCTCAAATTAAAAGTAGTCCTGAGTGGAAAGCGTCCCCCCAAATAACATTCAGGATGATGGAGGTGGCTTAGTGGAGCAAGGAAGGGCCAGTTATTTTGTTTTGTGAGGCAAATCTCATGTCCACTTTTACCAGAATATTAATGTTACGTCTGTGGAAGGTATTACCCCTTTTACAAGGAAAAATTTTATAAAAATTTTTCATGGTTTAAATTATTTTGGTTTTCACTAGTATTTTCAAAAAAATTCTTCATAGCATGCAGTAACATTTTTGATCACCATGTTAGATTTAATGCAGCGTTGCTGTTAACCTACATATTTTCCTCTGCAGTCTTCCTTTTTCCACCAACACGGGTGTGACACCAACGACACCAATGCCAAGTACAACAGTCGCACTGCCCAGCTCTACAGGGAGAGAATCAAGGGGCTGGCCTCCCAGGCAACCCGGAAGCATGGCACTGACGTAAGCACAGCGGGTTGGGGGGTCTCCTTCAGAGGAACATTTGTTTCAGTAGAAAAAGTAGTTTTTACCCCAAACAGTAAAACTTGCTAGCCGGATTCTCTTACAAGGAAACAGCGTGTAGTGGACTCTTACTATTCATGGTCCTGCTTGATAATGTGTCTGTGAACACTGCAGGAGAGTCCTGCAGCATCACCTTTGTCAGCTGATCAACACTAACCTTATTTTACCTGTGTTTCTGTTTAAAGACACCTTCTTTAGTGTATGTTGTTGACTCACTGACACTGAGCTGGCGGCCAAGGGCATTGTGGCTCGAGCTGAGTGACACTCATCTAACTGCATCCCTGTGCTTAGGAGGTGGCACTTCAGCACCGTGCTCCGGACCATTGTAAACAATGGATCCACCATCAAAAAGCACAAAAATGTGGAAAGCGTGTCAGGAAACAGCCCGTAAAAGGGACCCGTGTTTACAGCAGGAGCCGAAACAAGGAAGCAGAGCATTGCCTTGTTCCACCTCAGCTGGGAACGTGCATCTTGGGTGACAGATTCTCTGCTGCTCTGCGTGTGTCCATGCAGGACGGCAGATTTGGGGTCACAAGTCAATTGTAGCATGTAGACAAATTCACAGACATGGAATCCACAAATGATGGGGGTTGACTGTACTTTGGAACCTGCACTTAGACGTGAAGCCCTGGCTCTTTCCTTTTCGGAAATGGCTTGGGGAGCTGGCAATTGTCTTCCATAGGGTTTGGTGGCAGAAGTTACTGGATTGATGTGTTACTAAAATGTGCTCAGGGGCCCTGACTTTATAATAATGGAAAGTACAAATCTTTAGCAGACAGGCCTCCAGAGAGGGAGTGAAGAGCATTAAATAAACACTTTAAAGCAGGTGAAATGCTGAGCGGTGCATGTGTTTTTGTTCCAGCTGTGGCTTGATAGCTGTGTGGTTCCACCTTTGTCCCCTCCACCAAAGGAGGAAGACTTTTTTGCCTCTCATGCTTCTCCTGAGGTATGTGTTACACTTCACATAATTTTCATGTGTGCTTCTAAGACATAACTAAAGTTATCAACAGTAAAGTTATAAAGGGCATATATTATAATGTTTCAGTTAGGATATTGGCCAAGCTGCTGTAACAAACAGCCCTGAAATACAGTCAGGCCTGGAATAAGGTAGGAGTTAATTTCCCACCAGCAGTGCAGAGGTGGGCCGTCCAGGGCTGACCAGGGTATGGATTTTGCTCTTCTCATTGTGTGGCTCCTACTCAGGGTCCAGAGTGGCCGCTGCAGTTCATGACCTTTCCCAGCCAGCGGGAGGAGGACAAACATTCGGGAAAGCAAGTGCCCCATCCTTTTACAATCTAGAGGTAGCCCACGTCACTTCTGCTCATAGCCTGCTGGCTAGAATTCAGTCCCATGCCCTATACCCAGCTTCAAGGGAGGCTGAGGACGTCTTACTAGGGGTCTTCCCAGTGCAGTTCAGAGCTTTGGAACTGACAAAGAATGAAGACAGTTTTTTGTTGGTTTTTTTTTAACCCAGATTTTAAGAGCGGTTTGAAACGCATTGCCCCTATTTAGCTGTGTACGTAGAACATATCTCAAGGGTATTGTGAGAATGAAGTGAGTTAACACAGATAAAAGTAGCTGGTACCTAGCACAGAGGAAGCCTTCAACAAGTGCCGTTTCACTAACCTCATCTTCGTAGTCCGATAGTAGTAACAACAATCCATGGTCCCTCTGTGCATTTTCCCCAGATCGCTTAGATCAGGGAACATGAGGCCTGCACAGCCTGAAGTATTTACTAGCTGGTCCTTTAAGAAAATGCGTGCCACCCCGGCTTACAGCCCCAGATATTCTGTTAGCTGCCCTGCGTCTTCCACTCCCGATGGGGCGGGGCCGCCGTTCGCTTAACTGCCACTCAGTCCTTTAACTGATTTTCAAGTAAAAATTATGTAAAGTTGTATACATTGCTAAACCTTGATTTTTTTTTTTTTTGCTATTGTAATTTGCACATTTGTTATCTTTGACAGAATCAATAGTTACCAGAAATAGTTATCAAAAAAGATGGGAACAGAAAACAAAAGAGAAACGTGTGCTATCGTGATCTGCTGCTATTGTTTAATGTAGAACTAGATACAGAATATCCATGATTAGTAGCTGAGAAATGTTAGGAATAGAAATGATGGGCTAAAAAGAGGAGAGATATGAACAGTTTGGTATGGATTAGAGTTGGAGATATTAGTATGAATTCATGTTTATTTTAGTGTCTCTCTCTCTCTGTGTTTATATATCTATATGCACACGCACACACACACACACACACACACATACACATGATGGAGAACTAATTGCAGATACGTGTGTACACACGGGTTGGTACACACAGATATATGACCTAGCTCTGTCCACTGAGAGGCCTAGAGACAGTGACACCCCGGGACAGCAGGCACACCCAGCACCCACACCTTGGTTTCTAAATGCTGTTTTCCAGTGGAAGGACCCAGGGCTACCTTTGGAGAGATGGCCGGTTCTAGGACTGGGGCTGCTGCGGCAGATAAGCCTGGAGCGCCCTATGGTGCTAGAAGAAAGGATGTGCTAGGAGGCCGGGCAGGGGGAATGGACGAGGACATGTCTGAAGGACTCAGGAACCAACCTGGAAGAGGTGCCAGTCGTCAGAGCTGGAACAATTTGAACAACAAAATAATGATAGTATTGGACTATAATCGAAAGAATAAATAAATATCCATACTAATACAAACGGATGATTGCATAAAGAAATGGAGGGAAAGGACAGTCTTCCTTACAGAAAATTCCAAATCATGCATATACCTCTCCACCCTTCTGGAGGTGGGGCTTAACCCCCCTCCCCTTGCCTGTGAACTGGACTTAGTGACGCTTCCCAGGACTAGAGGATGGAAAGGGGAAACCAGTAACTTTACAGGGAAAAGACTGCCAGGCGTCAGCCTAACCAAGTGAAAACGATTGGCATCACCAGTGCACAGTCGTGTTGACATGAGGCACTGAGGGGGCACCTCCTCTCTGCTGTTCTTCCCCCAGACCTAGTGTAATCACAAGAAAACATCAGACAAACTCAAAGTGAGGGGCATTCTACAAAATACCTATCAGTACCCTTCAAAAGTTTCAAGGTCCTGAAAAACAAGGAAAGACTGAGAAACTGTCACAAAGCAGAGCAGACTGAGGAGACCTGACGAATGCAGCGTGGGGTCCTGGGTGGGTCCTGGAACAGAAAAGAGACACTGGTGGGGAAATTGGTGAAATCCAAATAAAGTCTGGAGTTTAGCGAATAGTGTACCAATGATGATTCTTCGTTTTGACAAATGTACCCTGGGTATTTTAACATCAGAGGAAGCTGGGTGAAGAGTCCATAGAAACTTTTATCTTTGCAACTCTTGTGTAAGTCTGAAATCATTGCGTAATAAAATTTTTATTTAAAGAAAAGGAGGAAAAATAAGGAATTTGAGCATGGAAACAGAGACTTAAGAACAGGTATATTTTAATCTTATCCTTCCCACTAATCCAGGTGGGAAGGTGACTGTTTAAATTACTAGGTTCTTCCCCTGTTATTTGTGTTTTATGACTTTTCTTGCTTTGCTGGTAACGACTTTTCTCCCCTTGCTTCAGGTGAGTGGCACAGGGTGGGCATCAGCAGAACCAGAACCATCTTCTTTAACACCAGGGAACGTGGACGCTCCTCCAGCAAACAATGAAGGTAGTGCTGAGACCTGCCCTGTAGTGCTGTCCTGTGCTTCACTGGCATCTGTGGAACTACTAGAAAATGAGAATCTTGCATTTGCTAGGGAAAGATGCCCATGGTCAGTTATAAAGTGGGGAGAAAAGATTACTGAACACGGAATATGATCTCATTTTTATAAAAAACAGAGCCCAAATCACACAGTTAACACCAAATTGTTCACTGGAGAATGAAATTACTGAGGATTTTTACTTTCAACTTGCTACAGTTTTTGTTTTGTTTTTTAATGTATTTTATCTTATTTATTTTTGGCTGCGTTGGGTCTTTGTTGCTGCACGCGGGCTTTCTCTAGTTGCAGCGAGCGGGAGCTACTCTTCGTTGCGGTGCACGGGCTTCTCATTGCAGTGGCTTCTCTTGTTGCGGAGCATGGGCTCCAGGCACGCGGGCTTCAGTAGTTGTGGCACGTGGGCTCAGTAGTTGTGGCACACAGGCTCTAGAGCAAAGGCTCAGTAGTTGTGGCTCGCGGGCTTCAGTAGTTGTGGCTCGCAGGCTCTAGAGCACAGGCTCAGTAGTTGTGGCTCACGGGCTTAGTTGCTCTGCGGCACGTGGGATCTTCCCGGACCAAGGATCGAACCTGTGTCCCCTGCATTGGCAGACGGATTCCTAACCACTGCACCACCAGGGAAGCCCCCTAATTTGAATATTCTAACTCTTACAATTTATTAGCATAAAACACCTTCTGAGATTGAGGGTTACCTGCCACGGGAGGTCTAGTAACCTCTGAAGTTCAGATGTCTCCTTTTGTTTTACTAACAGAAAGCTAAGGGAACTGAATGCAGACCAAGATGTTTTCTTGGCAATCTCTCAGAAGCTGCGTCCCTAGCTGACGAATTTCCCCTAAAAGGTTTTATTGTTTGGAATCCCGCCTCTTCTGCACCTGCAACAACATTTTCCTCTCTCTTCTCCATCTAGAACTTTTCTTAAGCTGTGGTTAGTTAGGGAGACTTGTCGTCTCAAGGCTTAACCCAGAATTTCATGTGTTAGCATCGGGTGACAAGGTACAGTCTCGAGTAAATGTAAGGGTCACACAGTGAAAACGAGAGAACAAAAGAATTTTAACAAATAGAATGTGGGGCCTGCAATGCTCTGCTTCTGTGCTGTCGTTCACTGCTGTTCCTCCAGTGCCCGGAGCAGTTCCTGGCCCAGAGTAAGTAATCAATAAATGTAGAATCAGTTCTCTTTCTAAAAATTGGCATTGTTCTCACTCATCCTGCTTTGCCTGTTTAAATGCCTTAACTAGAGTTTACCTTTTAAAAAATGTATAAAAATAAAATACTTGAGTTTCCTCTAAACCACTGTTGGGCCTGCTATTTTTTTAAAAATAGCTTTATTGAGATATAATTTGCACACCATAAGATTCACCCTTTTAAAGTATGCAATTCAGTGGTTTTTAGTATATTCACAAGGTTGTGCTACCATCAGTACTATCTAATTTCAGAACATTTTCAGCAGCCCAGAAAGAAACCCCTACCCGTTAATAGTCAGTCTCCATTCTCTCCTTGTCCCAGCCCCTGGCAACCACCGGCCTGCTTTCTGTCTCTAAGGATCTGCCTGTTCTGGACATTTCATATACATGGAATCATACTCTATGTGGTCTTTTGTGACTGGCTTCTTGTGCTTAGCATAATGTTTTCAAGGTTCATCCATCTTGTAATGTGTATCAGTGTTTCATTTCTTTTTAGGGCCAAATAATATTCCATTGCATGGATATACTACATTTTGTTTATCCATTTTTAACGTAATAAATAAAATTAAATTAAAATAACAACATTTTTAAAATAAAAACTTTAATAGAGTTCCTAACCAGAATCATTTTTTTTAGATCAACTAGAAAACAGAGCAGATTTCTTGGCAACTGAAAATTTAGGTTTCTATCACTGATATAATTGGTATTAGAATTTCCAAATGTTAACATATATTGGGTGTATAGTCCACATATGTACTTGGTATCTCAGAACAGTTTACTTTATAAAGCATTTTTTAAATTTTATTTATTTATTTATTTATTTATTTTTGGCTGCATTGAGTCTTTGTTGCTGCGCTCAGGCTTCCTCTAGTTGCAGCGAGCGGGGGCTACTCTTCATTGCGGTGCGCGGGCTTCTCACTGCGGTGGCTTCTCTTGTTGCGGAGCACGGGCTCTAGGCGCACGGGCTTCAGTAGTTGTGGCTCATGGGCTCTAGAGCGCAGGCTCAGTAGTTGTGGCGCACGGGCCACAACTCTGCGGCATGTAGTTGCTCTGCGGCATGTAGGATCTTCCCAGACCAGGCTCGAACCCGTGTCCCCTGCATTGGCAGGCAGATTCTTTTTCTTTTTTTTTTTTTTGAATTTTATTTTATTTATTTTTTACACAGCAGGTTCTTATTAGTCATGCATTTTATACATATTAGTGTATACATGTCAATCCCAATCTCCCAGTTCATCCCACCACCACCCGCCCCCCACTTTCCCCCCTTGGTGTCCATACGTTTGTTCTCTACATCTGTGTCTCAATTTCTGCCTGCAAACCGGAAGCGGATTCTTAACTACTGTGCCACCAAGGAAGTCCCTCAGAACAGTTTACTTTAAAACAGCAGACCATGGGACTTCCCTGGTGACGCAGTGGCTAAGACTCCATGCTCCCAATGCATGGGCCCGGGTTCCATCCCTGGTCAGGGAACTAGATCCCACACGCATGCCTCAACTAAGAGTTCTCATGCCACACCTAAGGAGCCCACATGCCGCAACTAAGACCCATTGTAACCAAATAAATAAAGAAAGAAAGAAATAAAAGTAAAATAAAACACCGGACCATAAGGTAGAATTCCAAATGATATTAATTAAGGAGACCAATAACATTTTCATTCTACAAAGCAACTGGATACAAAATATACTTCTGTTTTAATGGACTTTTAAATTAAAATTGTTAAAATGATAGAATATGGAGCTAAAAAGAAAAGACAGTCATTGACAGACTTGGATAAGATTCGTAGTACTGAGCAAGTTGAGTGTATTATATATTCAAAAGTACATTTGATAAGTCTATATTCTGCATTAATATCAATATTTTCAACTTCCAGGTGGACCAGAACAAGGACCAAGTGTGGAAGGTCTTAATGTACCAACAAAGGCTGCTTTAGGTGGTATGTGTTACCCTATATTGTGATTTAGAGAGTGAGATTAACTTAAGAAAAAAATGAATCCTGTCTTTACATTCTGCCTAGAACTTAAAATGTAATGAGATTTATTTAAGCAAAAACTGCTGTTCTGTTTCGGCCAGCTTGAGGACTGTGAAATGCAGCAGCCTCTGTACCCGGCGAAGGTTGCTCCTGATGCTTTTGATTTGCTGGTTTATGTCCCAGCATAAGCAGAGCTCAGAGCAGCCAGGTCATTCCTAGCTGCTCAAGAACTCTTAGCATTTTCTTCTCTTTCTGATTTTATTGTAGGTGAACTTAATTTCTAATTTTTCATTATCAGGGAAATACAATCTGAAATTAGTGCATATTACACTGCATTAATTGGAAAGCAGCTGCTTTGGTGAAAAATAACTAAACTATTAGAAATGTTCCAGGTGTTTTCATCATGTATTTATAATAGACTTGTAGGAGATTGGGAGCAGATTATGTGACTACCGCAGTACAAATCTAAAAGAAAGTGATGAAAAGGAAAATTTCCATGGATGGCTTTTTTACACTTGAAATGTAATGAGGTTATTCCCTCATTAGGACTAAAAGTTTTAATCTTTGTTGTTTGTGGTTTTATGCTATCTTTTTCCTATTAAAGCACATTCTCACTTTGTAAGAAAATAATGGTTTATTCTTACTGGGTCTCTTTAACATAATTCTAAACACAGAATATGTAATCTATGATTAAAATTTACCCAGAAAACAATTTTTAAGAAACTTTACCTGAAAGCATCATATATTTTTGTGCAATTTAGAATGTAATGCTACCAAAATAATAGAGTGTTTTATATTTCTTATTGGTTAATATGATAACATAAATCAGAGTGGAAAGCACTTCACTGCTTTAGTTGTATACGTAATGCCTGGCTAACTTTCTACTTTAAAACAATTTTGAAAATTTTTGAAGAGTGGAGATTAATAGGAGGGTTTGTTCTAATGTAATATGAAATGCTCCTGAAGAAAGTAGTGAATGGGGCAAACTTAGTCTCTTTATTTCTCTTTAGTGTGGTGTCCCAAAAAAATATGTACTCTCTGAGTTTGGATACTACGTGGAAATACTGAGGACTCTATTTTGATGAAACTCTGTTCATCTAAAGTACACTCATATACTTGAGCCTTGTGGATGACAAACTAATGTGGAAAATGTTATAGTCTCCTAAATAAAAAAAATACAGTATCTTAGAATTTTTAAAAATACACTGAAAATATACACTGAAATTATATATTTCCATTGGTCTGACTTTGTACTTTTTATTTTTTGACAGAGGTTTCCTCTATCATAAAAAAGAAACCAAATCAAGCTAAAAGAGGAGTGAGTATTATGTATAAAATATCTGGTAGTTTAGCTGTAAAATGGCTTATGCACTCAGAAAAGCCACCTTTGTCATTGTACTTTTACTTTGAGCCATATTATAATGAATGTGGCTTTGATAAAAAGCTTGTTTTGTTCAATAAGGGGATGTTATACTTAGTGAAGATTTTCTAGAATGAGTGTTTAACATTGCTCTGTCAATGACAAAATTCTGAAAAAAATCAACAGAGGCTCCCTGGGAGTTTCTGTCATGGTCACGGTTCTAAAAGCAGTGCTGTTTGGTGAGGCTGGGAGGGTTGTCATTGGTTGAATGTTGAGATGCTGTGATTCCGTTCAGAGCCCCTGCTCTGGAGGCGGGTGCGGGGTTTGAGTCCCGACCTGGTCACTTGCCAGCTGTGGGATCTTGGTTGAGTCGCTTAACTGGCGGGAGCTTCAGGTCCACATCCATCACCCGGGGATGGTGACAGTGCCGGCCTCATGGAGTCGTGAGGACTAAGTAATAACCCTCGATAAATGTTAGCTTTTGTTGTAAACGTTTTCAAACAGTTTGGGTAGAATGTAATCTTATACTGTATCTTCTAGCTTGGGGCCAAAAAAGGAAGTTTGGGAGCCCAGAAACTGACGAATACGTGCTTTAATGAAATTGAAAAACAAGCCCAAGCCGTAGATAAAATGAAGGAACAGGAAGACCTTCTGGCCAGGGCGGCACCTAATGAAGAATCAGTGTAAGTTTGATTGGGTCATAGTAATATGTTTCTAGTGACTAACCCTATTAATTAAACAACTCTGAGATTTGCTTTCCAAATGCCATTTATTCTTACACATGTGTGTGAGGAGGATAATGCAAAATTCAGTTTTATGATAACGAAAACTGCATGGACGTGTAGATTAGAAGCGGAGAGACCAGGGGTGAAGGAGGCAGCCGCCCTTTCCGGTTGCAGCTGTGCAGGCAGGATTGGGATGGGGTCGCGGGAGGGGAGAGACAGCGCGCTCAGGAGGTGCTTACGCCGGAAGGACACTCAGCATCGTCAGTCGTCAGGGAGATGCAAGTCAGAGCCACAGGGAGATGCCACTTCACTCAAGGTAGCTGCAATCAAGAAGACAGACAGCAAGTGCTGGCAAGAATGCAGAGAAACTGGAGCCCTCGTGCTTTGCTGGTGGCAGTTACCATATGACCCAGCAATTCCACTCCTCAGTACATTCTCAGAGAAATTAAAATATGCCCAGGTAGCCACACCAGAACTTGTACACGTGTCCGTAGCAGCATTAATCCCTGTAGCCAAAAAGTAGAAATAACCCAGATGTCCATCAAGTAGTGAGTGGATAAACAAAATGTGTATGTCCATACAATAAAATATTATTCGGCCATAAAAAGGAATAAAGTACTGACACGTGCTGCAGCATGGATAAATCTTAAAAATTTTATGCTAACAAAGAAACTGGCCACAGAAGACCGCATATTGTATGATTCCTTAGAAATGGAATGTCCAAATTAGGCAAATCCAGAGACAGAAAGCGGACTAGTGGTTGCCAGGGGCTGGGGGCAGGGGAGAGAACGCGGTGTGACCGCTAATGGGCGGGGGTTTCTTTTGGGGGTGATGAAAATGTTCTGGAATTAGATGGTGCTGACGGTGGCAGCCTTGTGAATATGCTAAACTGAATTGTGTACTTTAGAAAGGTGGATTTTATGGTATGTGAATTATATCTCAGTAATGAAAAGAGTGTTTATAATGTGAAGCCCCGTTGAACTTGGTGACTAAATTCTAATTGTATGATGGAAGGTTGTGGGTATGGTGGCATCTCCAGAGCTTTTGAGCCTGGATCTTGAAGGAGTCTCAGAGTCAGACTTGACACGGGGCAGGGGGAGCAGGAAGAGCCTAAGAGAATGAAGAAGAGGGAATCCAGACGGTGGTACTGGGGTCCTGCCTGGATTGGGGACATGGGAATGATGCTGTGGGTCACCCTGAAGTCAGGCCAGCAGTTTTACATCACATCTGAGGGGAGTGCTGTGAAGAAGGGGTGTGTTTTAGAAAGTGCGTTTGGTGGCGATATCCAGGACAGAAGGAACGGGAAAAAACTGGAGGCCGGGAGGCCAGACTAGAGACTTGTTTTAGGTAGATACTTAAGGCTCCTGAGAGGTTTTCGTTTGTGTTGAAAACAGAAGGGACACATGGCCGTCTGGAAAGTGCCCGTGACTGGGCATAGAGGATGGTAAGGAGAGAATAGAGGAAAGGCGACTTGGACTCCTGTTTTGTATGCGTGTGTATTTTATTTATACGGTGTTTTCTCTTATTTTCATGTGTATCTGTTTTAGCTTAAGTTAATTACTACGGGTTGCCTAATGAAGAAGATACTTTATGAGGTTGTTTTGCGGATTCCTTTAGTGAATTCTCATTAAAGTGCATCAAACAGTGCCTGGCGCATAGTAGGTGCTCAGCCAGTGCGACTTCTTGCTATCGATGCTCACGGTGCGCTAAGAGGACCTTCATGTGATGAGCCCAGATCATTTGAAATCGCTCGTTATTCCTCACTGTCCTTTAACTCACAGAACCTAGGGGGCAGCACGAAACTGTATTTGGGTAAAATGTGATTTGAAATGCTCTATGTCAGGTTTACGCTGAGTTGTCACAGACTTCACTTTGATGTCTCTGACTTCGCTAGGCTTCTTGACACTGGGCAAGGGGGAAGGTTAAATCTGAGTATGTTTGGGACTTCCCTGGTGGCGCAGTGGTTAGGAGTGCACCTGCCAGTGCAGTGGACACGGGTTCGAGCCCTGGTCCGGGAAGATCCCACATGCCGCGGAGCAACTAAGCCTGTGCACCACAACTACTGAGCCTGCGCTCTAGAGCCCACGAGCCACAACTACTGAGCCCACGTGCTGCAACTACTGAAGTCTGTGTGCCTAGAGCCCGTGCTCCGCAACAAGAGAAGCCACCGCAATAAGAAGCCCGCGCACCACAACGAAGAGTAGCCCCCTCTCGCCACAACTAGAGAAAGCCCACGTGCAGCAACGAAGACCCAACGCAGCCAAAAATAAATAAATAAAATAAATTTTAAGAAATAGTTTTAAAAAAATCTGAGTATGTTTGGAGCAGGCTCTGTCCAGATTGCTTGTGCACGAGGTTCTCCCAGAGAACGTGTGAAATCCCCGCCTGATCAGAGCAGGAGACACGGAATACAGGAAGCAGCAGCTCCCTCCCTGCGGGTCAGGTGGACGGACACTAGCGTGTTACTATTAGAAACAACACCAGCCTCAACGTGGCTCTTTCATTAGGACCATTCAGTACAGCATAAAAGCAAAGATGCAGATCATGGGGTATTTATGAACTGGACTCGGGAACCCAGTTTGACCCCTTTCGTGGCCTTGTTCAGAACAGCTGCACCACCACGCCCTAATCACCGTCCTGCCGCTCCGACACATCACAGCTCAGTTTCACCAAACTAGCGCTGTGCCAGCTATGAGGAAGTGCCCAAGCTTTATGTTAGTCTTCTGCAAGTTCATTTTTTTAACGGCTGTAAATAAATTTATTTCAGTTCAGTCAGCTGTCAGGAGCAGTATCGTTTCTTGTGTTGTCGGACTGTGAAACTAAACTCTGCGTGCAGTAGCCTGAGCCTCGCCTGGCAGTCTCTGGGCCCATCCTCGGAGGCGTCTGTGTGCACAGTTGGTAGAAAGAGTAAGAAGACACAGTGGCGCCGCTGGAGCTGCTCTCTTGCTGACCTGAGTGTCTGGCCAGCCCTCCCCGGAGCCGAGCTGGTACTGGAAGGGCTTCTGCAGGTCTGAGAAGCTTGGAGTCCTGGCTTCCTTATTCCATTAGTGCTTCCAGGGCCCGGCTGTTAAAAGTGCACACTTTTAATGGAGGATAGACCCAATCGTACGTCAAGTACCCCAAGAAGGAAAACTTCCCCATCTCATACCACCCCTATCCATTCATCTCCAGAAGACTCTGTTACCACAGTTCTACTGATTTTAAACAGATCTATTGTTTTCCTCCAAAAATTATACTTGAAAGAGTATATTATATTTTCCAAGTAATAAAGTGGGTATATTACCATTACCTGATCTGTAGGAATAATAGTAAAGAAAACAAACTGCCAGATTAAAACAAAATAGAAATCCTGCTTGACTCATTAAGGAGGGAAACAGCAAAAGCAAGATTATTTTTTCCTAGTAAGAAATTCTGTTGTCATTCCCTTTTACTACAGAGAAATGTATTTATATTATTATGGAATTTATACAGTGTCTTTCTTATGAAGAATTCGTGACGTTTTACACAATTTTATAAAATGGATGATAGCTCAGAAATCATGATAAGGTAGGTATATCATTTTTCAAGGTCCTGAAATTTTGTTGCTGTTTTACTAATATGATAATACACTCTTGTAATTGTTAATATAGGCCTGGTTTTCTTTATGAAAAATTAAGTATTTATAGCATTTTTGGAAATCTGAGAGTAAAGGACAGTGTTTTATTCGTTGTTTCTCACCTGGGTGCATTATTTGTCACAAATATTTGAGAGGTAGGTGATGAGTATCTGCCTGGTGGTGCAGAGGAAACTATTGGCTGAGGAATGACAACTCCAATTGTTTTTTCTTTTTTTTTTTTTTTAGTTTTTATCGGAGTATAGTTGGTTTACAATGGTGTGTTAGTTTCAGGTGTACAGCAAAGTGAATCAGTTATACATATACATATATCCACTCTTTTTTAGATTCTTTTCCCATATAGGCCATTACAGAGTATTGAGTAGAGTTCCCTGTGCTCTATGGTAGGTCCTTATTCATTATCTATTTTATACATAGTAGTGTGTATATGTCAATCCCAATCTCCAGTTTATCCCTCCCTGCTCCTTACCCCCTGGTAACCGTAAGTTTGTTTTCTATATCTGTAACTCTATTTTTGTTTTGTAGATAAGTTCATTTGTACCCTTTTTTAGATTCCACGTATAAGCTATATCATATGATATTTGTCTTTCTCTGTCTGATTTACTTCACTCGGTATGACAATCTCTGGGTCCATCCATGTTGCTGCAAATGGCATTATTTCGTTCTTTTTTATGGCTGAATAATATTCCATTGTATATATATATATATATATATATATATATATATATATATATATATACACACACACACACACACACACACATATCTTCTCTACCTATTCCTCTGTTGATGGACATTTAGGTTGCTTCCATGTCCTGGCTATTGTAAATAGTGCTGCAATGAACGTTGGGGTGCATGTATCTTTTCAAATTATGGTTTTCTCCGAATATATGCCCAGAAGTGGTATTACTGGAGATAACTCCATTTTAAATGCTCTCAGAGCCTGATTACATAAAGAGACCCTACAGGAAATTTTCTTGTAAACTGAAGCACCCTTTTGCAATGAAGTAATCCCTTCTTAATTTATCTATTTGTTAAGTCAAATTTGTATATATTTTTTATCTTAAACCAGAGCAAACCAACAAGACTAACCTCGTATTTTTGATATGTAATGTCGAAGTATAGTAAAATATTAGTCCAAGTAAGAAATTCTGCTTTTTACTATCCTTTAGAGAAATAATTTCAGTATACATCATGTTATGACATGATAATAAGTGATATAAACTAGAATAGTAATGTAAGTTCAGCAGCAACCAAAAAGTATCTGTAAACTCATTCAGATTTTCTTGAGCATCTACTCAAAAAAGACCTTTACCCAAAAAAAATGCCAACTTGCCTTCATAATTGTTATTTTATGGAAAGAAGCACAAAGCTAAAAGTAGAGTGATATGTTTAATGTTCTTCGTATTTTAACTTAAGAACACAGAATTAAAGCTAAATTAAGGAGCATTTGGTTTTTCTGGCAGTGTGTCATCATTACGATTAGCCTATAAGGATCTTAAAATTGAAATGAAGAAAGATGAAAAGATGAACATGAGTGGCAAAAAGAAGGTGGAATCAGAGAGACTTGGCATGGGATTTGGAAATTGCAGAAGGTATGTAAGACTCTGCTTTCTTGGATTTCAGAATTTAAACTAGTTCGCTAATCATGAACGGATTTTCCTTGTTAATTTCAACTTCAGAAATGTTTTCTCATTACTCACTTTCTTCAGTTGTTTTGCTTTTGCTCTAATACAGGCCGCCCGCAGCCCTCTGTATCCACGGGTTCTGCATTTGCAGATTCAACCAACTGGGGATTGAAAATGTTTGGGGGGGGAATTCCAGAAAGTTCTAAAAAGCAAAACTTGAATTTGCTGCATATACCACTCTTAAGGGCAACTATTTACATAGTATTTACATTGTATTTGCAATTATTTATGTAGCATTTACATTGTATTAGGTGTTATTAGTAATCTAGAGATGATTTAAAGTACAAAGGAGTACTGTGGATTTTTTTTATCTGCTGGGGTCCTGGAAGCAATCCCCCTCAGAAGCCGAGGGACAGCGGTGTTCACTGTAGCATGAAAAATTCCACATTTGATTCTTAGGTAAAAGGAAACAGGTCTGACTTGTCATTAAGTGGATGCCGTGAACATAGCTGACACATGTGACTGTGTTTTGTATAATCAGTCACAGTCCTCACTGAGGTCCAGTATCTTTCAATGCTTACACCAAAAGAATATTTTTTTATTGCTCATGTTTTTAACCCCACTAATAAGTATATTTTTGTTGAGAGTATAAATTAAAACATTCATGGGAATTCCCTGGCGGTCCAGAGGTTAGGACTCCACACTTCCACTGCTGGGGGCCCGGGTTCGATCCCTGGTCAGGGAACTAAGATCCCGCAAGCCGCGCAGCGAGGCCAAAAAAAAAAAAACGATTCGTTCTTTGGTGAACACACAAGTGTCTTCATGAACTAATATTATTCTTTTCCATTTTATTCTCTATTTTCTCAAGTGGTATTTCACATTCAGTGACTTCAGATTTGCAGACCATTGAACAGGAAACTCCAATCACAGCAAAACCAAGAAAAAAGTATAGTGATGACAGTGATGACTCGTATTTTGCTTCCAGCTCAAGGTAACCTGTTAAAAATCATCTTTAAAGTCTTTTTGAAAAGCAGTGATCACTATGGACTCACGAGTTTATTTGCATTAGGAACAAATACAAATCAGTTTACTTCATTGTTTTTAAAAGCTTTGGCTGGAGTCAAGGATGTCCTTTGGGAAAAAATTGGGGTAACTGTCTTTAGTGGATGATGTTTGCTAATAAAATCTGCAACCTGGGGCTTCCCTGGTGGCGCGGTGGTTGAGAATCCGCCTGCCAATGCAGGGGACATGGGTTCGAGCCCTGGCCTGGGAAGATCCCACATGCCGCGGAGCAACTAGGCCCGTGAGCCACAATTACTGAGCCTGCGCGTCTGGAGCCTGTGCTCCGCAACAAGAGAGGCCGCGATAGTGAGAGGCCCACGCACCGCGATGAAGAGCGGCCCCCGCTTGCCGCAACTAGAGAAAGCCCTCGCACAGAAACGAAGACCCAACATAGCCAAAAATAAATAAATAAATAAATAAATAAAATAATTTTTAAAAAAATAAAATAAAATCTGCAACCCAGAGTTAAAATTAGAGGTGGGAAAGTTGTATTTATCTAAAATGTGAAATTGGAGAAATATGCAAAATCCCAAAGGTATATGTTAAGTTGTTTAGTCTTATTCCAACAGTTGGAATATTTCACAGCTGTGCCTTCAGCAGCTTCTTTTGTTTTCAGAATACCAGCTTCTGGAGTCTCCAGTTGGCAGGATAGAATATTAAATAAATGCTCTTTGTGTGTGCATATTTATGAATGTAAAACACTGTTGCTTTCAGAGAGGTGTCCCAGGATAAAGCCTAGGCCCCATCCTTCAGCGCTCCCCATCCGACGGGGACAAGTTGCCCAACTCCAGTGTGAAGCTGACCATGGAGAGGCCGTGGTTCAGGTTCAAGCCGCCCGCAGAGGCCGGAAACAAGTTTAACTTGAATTGACTCAGTCTGTGCGGTTCCTCCAAGAACCTGAGCAGCACAGGGAGAGGCCTGCTTCACAGGCACCAAGTGAACTTGGGATATCAGGAGGTGGGCACCAGCTGGGAAGCTGGGCGACCTGGACTTGAACCCTGGCCCTGCCACTTACTGACTGTGTGACCTGGGCCGAGCTGTGTAACCTCTCTGTGCTACAGCTTCTTCAGCTGTAAGTTAGGGACACCAGCAGTACCAACCTTTCAGGGTGTGCAAGGGTTAAATGTGTTAATACAGGGCACTGGGAATAGTGCTGTCATGTTTAGCTGCTATTATTATATAGAAACTCAGTTCAGGAGCCGTGTGACTCAGTCTAAATGTTTAATTACTATTGTTAGATACTTAACCGCATTGAGGGCCACCTTCAAGTTTGGAGTTTGGGGAAATTGAATGTGTGCCCATCAGTAATGGGCGGTCCTTACAAGGAGACGCCATCACTCACCCACATCTCAAAGGGCATTACTGTTGTCTGGCAATTATACAGGCTTGAAGCGTTTTCATATACATAGCAGATATAAATGTATGTTAACTAATTAGAATCTAATCCTGAAATTCTGTATTCTATCAAAGTTCGTAAGTAAGGAATTGTAATACAGAGAACTATCTTTAAATCATTCTCCTAGCATAGCTTCAAATTACTTCAAGTCCAGATATTTTACCCAAAAAAAAGTTAGTAGTTTAGAGATGTTCCCTGTCAGTGCTTTCAGAGACAGGGATGGTTTGATGTTTGCCGCTTGTGAGTAACCTGTATAACATACTGGGTTTCAGGTTACTTAGAGGTAACTTCCAAATCATGCCTTTTAAAGTATTCAAATACATTCTCTACAGGCTAAAATTAAATGTCTAACTTGATTTGAAGGCTGCATGTGTGTCAGGTCACTTCAGATGTGCACACTAGATGAGAGGATGTGTCCGGGTCAAGAAAAGTCCCAGTGGTGCAGGGTCTACACTCGCCCGCTTGGCTTCTCCACAAAGCCTTTTTGATTATTTCACTGCTCATTACAACTCCTGCAGAGGAGAGCGTAGGCAAGTAAAGGAAGTAGGTTTCCAGCTCCATGAGTGGTGCCGCTTGGTCACAGGGTTGGAAGGAGAGGTGGCTGCGGGTGAGGACGGGCCCTGGGGGGCAACTGGGGAGCCTTGCCCACTCCAGGCCGCCGGCGGGCTCCTGTGGGGCTTCCTCTGCCCGTTGGGAGCTTTAGGAATCCTGTTGGCCTCCCTCTCCAAAAGCTTAGTCAAAAGAGTTAGCCCTAAAGGCCTTCGTTGCTATGGAACAGTTATTCACGGTTTGAAACCGGGGAGCAGATGGCGTTTGTATGTTGACCGCACTTGCTGGGTTCCTGCCAGAGACCTTGGTGTGTTGTTTGTCATCACCTGCAGGTTGTCTGATGGGAACGTAAGCGCCTCTGCTGGTCCTCCTTGTGGTAGCCACTATTGGTAGAACAATGCTTACTTTGGCAAATGAAGTCAAATAAACATGGACTCTCGGAAAGCAGGCATATTCCATGAAGAGCTCTCATTGCTTCCAAATAATTCATTAGCCCATTAGAACTTGAATATTATGAATTATGAAAGAGTACTGTTTCTATTAAAAATAAGACCAACCATATCTTGGGGGTTTGTTTTTGTTTTTTTGTTTGTTTTTTTGAGTTCCATTATTTCCAGGATATAAACAATGTAATTATACATTGAGTACCAACTAATGAAACTAGAACAATTTGTTCAGCCTTATAAAGCCAGTGTGGCCTTCAAGGGAATAGACAGTTGTCTATAGCTGTAAATCAGATATGTGCTATTAGGGGCTCTTATCAAGGGATTGTAAGGAATGTTTTCAGGTTGGGTGAAGACAGACTGGGAGGGCGAAAATAAAAATGAAATGTATTAAGAACAAGGATCTAGAAATCAAAACATTAGAAAGTCGATAAAGATTTGGAGATCCAGGGCAGCTGTTGTGTTTCCGAGGAAAGGCAGGTGCCCCACAGCCATTGGTGGGTGCCCATCCTCCACCGCATCCTCCCTGCTGCATCTGGAGGCCCTCCCGCACCGTGTACACCGTGTAGGAGCACAGCGAGCCTCGCTGGTGATTGGTGGGAAGGGCACCCTCCCCGCCGCAGCGCAGAGAATGCGATGTAACGGGCTCCTGCTAATCAGTAGGACCCTAGCAGAATGGCTTTCTCTCTCCTTCTGACTTTTGAATTGTCCAGTCATTTAAAAAAAAAAAAATCCGATGGCCCTACGTTCCAGGATAAGCACTTTGGCTTACCAGAATGAAGAATATTCCCTTAGAGTGATACTAAATTCGAAAAGTCATGAGTACCAGTGCCTCAGAGTTGTGAAGGGCCTGGAAGTTCCACCCACCTCCATCCAGTGCTCACCTCCAGCCCCACCCCAGAGCCCTCCAGGGGACGCCGCAGCCCCTCAGCACTCCCCCTCCTCCCCCTCCCCTCCTCCCCCTCCTCCCCCTCCCCTCCTCCCCCTCCTCCCCCTCCCCTCCCCCTCCCTCCTCCCCCTCCCCCTCCTCCTCCTCCTCCTCCAGGCAGCTGTTCAGTCCAACAGCAGCTCCATGAGAAACACGGCCCTATGCTTACATATCTCCCCGGGTTTCTGAGCTCAGATCGGCCAACCGCGTAAGGGCAGGGTCTGAGTATATCTCCTTGCCCAGTATCCTCACCCAGCAAGTGCCTGGCCCCTCATAGGTGCTTATTAAGTCGTTTTAAAATTCCTTATTGAATCGGTCCTAGTTCTTTCACTTGGTCCCTTAGAAATATGTCCCTCAAATATTTGAAGGTAACTTTCCAGGCCAACACGTGAGTCACATCTTTCAAACCTTCTTTCTCAGACGTGACTTCAAGCCTCTTCGCCGTTCTGGTCTCTTCTCTGAACAGGGATTGGTTGTCTCTGTTCCTCTGAGCAGAGCGCAGTGGCTCAGGGCTCATCCGCTGATCGGCCACAGGGAGAGCCTGGTCAGTTTCTAGCTGAAATCCAGATATGCTTTGAACACTGCATGTTTTCCTTCCTGGGGAGAGAAGGCTAGTGTAACAAGTTTTGTTCTAATGACCTCCTTGCCAGAGAATGCAGAAACCACATTTGGAAATTCTGCCTTTTTTCTATTATTCATATGAAGTCATACCATCTGCTTCAAACGGCAGGTTTATCCCCCCTCCTTTTTCTGGTTTTTTTTCCTGCGAGAATAAGAGAGTATATTTAGTCCTTTCCCCCGCCCCCCATCTTAGCTCATCTTTGAACTCCTTATGCCCTCGGGGCTTGGCCCTCACCTTGTTTCCTGTGTGCTTCCGTTCTTACTCTCTGCAGAAACCTTGGTGACATTTTTGAAGCCTCTGTGCCCTCTTCCATCATCCTTCCTCTCCTGAGGCCCAAGCACTGGGATCTGCGTCTCTCTTCTGAACTTCGGGAACCACCTTTATAAGCAGTGCATGCCTGGCCGGGTGTTTTCCCACCCTAAGCGGTCCGGAATCCCGAGATGGCACGGTCACTCTTCACTGCGGCTCTGGTGCATCCGCCTCACCTGTCAACCTCTGTCCTGTTCCAGGCAAACCCTGCTGCTCTTGGTCAAAGATTTTTCTCCCACCACCCAGGACCAAAAGCTGTCACTGAGTCTTGCTCTCTCAGCGATGCCCTGCTGAGTGGCGCTCAGCTAATGAAAGTGTAAACCCACCCAGAAGGCCAGCAGCTCCCCTGAGATGCTTACAGACAAAGCTCACATCCAGCTCCAGACCGAGAGGGCATCTCGGGGCGGGGGTCCTGTGATCAGCGATCGCAGCGCTGTGACTGGTTCCAGCAGGAGGCTGGTCAGCACCGCTTACACTCAGTGCTGGTTGCTGTTCGGGGTGATGCCTTACACCGTGGCTGACATGGCAGGGTTGCCGGCAAAGAGCTCCTCGGATGGGGTCGAAGTATTATTTGTGACTAACCTAGAGTGGGGTAGCACTCAAAGACGTCATGCGCTGTTGGGATAAGCTAGGTTATGCCGCAGGGAGAAATACTGCCCCCCACCCCCCCGCCCCGATCTTAAGGGCTTAACACAATGATGGTTTGTCTCTCATTCACTAAAGTCAGCTGAGGGTACAGGTGATTGTCCAGCTTACCTGTCCTTCTGGTGGAATCCTGATTGTCCAGGTGGATGGTGGTTTCACCTGCGCGAGGCTGAAGCACCTGGAAAACCCGACCTCTTCCATGCGGCGAGGGAAGAGAAGACTGGGCACCTGAAAGGCCTTGGAAATGACTCGCCTTATGTCTGCTCCTGTTGCATTGGCCAGATCACGTGGCTGCCCCCAACTTCAAAGAGGCTGGGAAGGGCAGTCCCCACGTACCGGATGTGAGTGGTCATCGGTAAGGTCCTCCCAAGTCACTGTTCTGCTCTCTCTCACACAGGTACTTTGACGAGCCAGTGGAGTTAAGGAGCAGTTCTTTTTCTAGCTGGGATGACAGTTCGGATTCCTACTGGAAAAAGGAGACCATCAAAGACACTGACATAATTCTGAAAACCACAGGCTACACAGACAGGTATGAATACCAGAGCAGTGGGATTGTAAATAGTGACTCCATGCATCTCTAGGGAAATTCTCTAACACTAGTAAATGATTTTGTTGTGCTCTTTCAAGAATATTCTTTGTATCCTGGTCTGTATTCTGACCTCACAGTTTTTCCTTTCCCAGAATGTCATGTAACTGGAGTCATGCAGTAACCAGCCTTGCTAGACAGGCTTCTCTGACTTTTCGTAGTGCACTTGAGATTCATTCATGTTGCTGTGTTCCTCCCTCTTTATTTTTGAGTCTGTTTATCCATTTACCTGTCAAAGAACTGTCTCCAGTTTTTGGTGATTATGAGTGAAGGGCTGTGTAATGTATCATCCAAACCAGGGAACTCTTTAGAGTGCAGGGGGACAATACTAGTACGTTGGGACAACAGGTGTGACCTGGGATTGTCCTCGGTGACTGGGATATACCGTCATCCTACTCATTTTGTATCCTACATAATGTGGAGCAGTGTCTTACGTGCATGACAATATATTCAATATTTACTAATTGATCCGTGGAACTAACTGAAGAGTGAAATAACAGGCCTATTTTAAATAGCAAAATTCATTCAAATGTTGTGTGGTTTGGATATTTAGTCATTTTTCTAATTAGAATTTTCAGGCTTTTCAAAGTGGCCTAAAATCCTTTTACAAAATTACTGCTGTTGGCTTTTTAAAAAGTAAAATGGCATGTGCATACATTATAAATGAGAAGTGCATTTGCCTTACTTCAAATCAGTTTAACCTAGTTTGGCTGTTTTTGTTCTTTGTGCTGAGAACATTTAAGCTCTACTCTCTTCCCACAGTTCAAGTAACACTACAGGATTATTAACTATAATCACCATGCTGTACGTTAGATCCCCAGAACTTATTCATCTTATAAATGAAAGTTTGTACCCTTTGACCAACATCTGCCCATTTCCCCCATCTCCCTGAGAACTACTATTCTGCTCTCTGTTTCTTTGAGTTCAACTTCTTTTTTTTTGATTCTGCATACAAGTGAGGACATACAGTATTTGTCTCTCTGACTTCCTCCAGGTTCATCCATGTTGTCACAAATGGCAGGATTTCCTTCTTTCTTTTTTATAGCAGAATATTATCCCATTGTATATTATATACTACATTTTCTTTATCCATTCACCCATTGACGGCTACTTAGGTTGTTCCCATATCTTGCCTATTGTGAATAATGCAGCCGTGCACATGGGACTGCAGAGATCTCTTCATGATACTGATTTTGTTTCCTTCAGATATATATACCCAGAAGTGGGATCATATGGTAGTTCTATTTTTAATTTTTTTACGAACTCCCACACTGTTTTCCATGTGACTATACTAATTTCCATTCCCACCAGTGGTATACAAAGGTTCCCTTTTCTCCAGTCCTCACCAACGCTTATCTCATGTCTTCTTGATAATAGCCATCCTAACAGGTATGAGGTGGTATATCTCACTGTGGTTTTGATTTCCATTTCCCTGATGATCACTGATGTTGAACACCTTTTCATATACCTGTTGGTCTTAAACTTCCCTCTTAGTACTGCTTTTGCTATATCCCATAAGTGTTTCCATTTTTATTTGTTTTAAGATATCCTTTTTTTCTTTTTTTTTTTATAATTGAAGTATAGTTGATTTACAATATTGTGTTAGTTTCTGGTGTACAGCAAAGTGATTCAGATAGATAGATAGATAGATGCAACTGAATATGTAAGAATATATATATATATTCTTTTTCATATCCTTTTCCATTATAAGTTATTATAAGATATTGAGTGTAGTTTGCTGTGCTATATAGTAGGACCATGTTGTTTATCTATTTTATTTTATTTTTTAGAAAATTGGTGGGATTTTTTTTTTTAATTTATTTATTTTTGGCTGCATTGGGTCTTCATTGCTGTGTGTGGACTTTCTCTAGTTGCGGCGAGCGGGGGCTACTCTTCGTTGCGGTGTGTGAGCTTCTCACTGCGGTGGCTTCTCGTTGCGGAGCACGGGCTCTAGGTGCGTGGGCTTCAGTAGTTGTGGCACGTGGGCTCAGTAGTTGTGGCTCGCGGGCTTTAGAGCGCAGGCTCAGTAGTTGTGACGCACGGGCTTAGTTGCTTCGCGGCATGTGGGATCTTCCTGGACCAGGGCTCAAACCCGTATCCCCTGCATTGGCAGGCGGATTCTTAACCACTGTGCCACCCCGGAAGCCCTCTGTTTTACACTGATATGTAGTAGTGGTATCTGTTAATCCCAGACTTCTAATTTATCCCTTCCCCCAGCTTTCCCCTTTGGTAACCTTAAATTCGTTTTCTTTGTCAGTGAGTCTGTGTTTTGTAAAGTTCATTTGTATCATCTTTTTTAGATTCCACGTGTAAGTGATATCATATGAAATTTGTCTTTCTCTGTCTTACTTTCTTCACTTAGTATGATAATCTCCAGGTCCATCCATGTTGCTGCAGATGGCATTATTTCATTCTTTTTTATGGCTGAGTAGTATTCCATTGCATACATATAAACCACATCTTCTTTATCCATTCATCTGTCGATGGACATTTAGGTTGCTTCCACGTCTTGGCTATTGTAAATAGTGCTGCTATGAACACTGGGGTGCATGTATCTTTTAGAATTAGAGTTTTTGCCTTTTCTGTATATATGCCCAGGAGTAGGATTGCTGGATCATGTGGTAGCTCTATTTTTAGTTTTTTAAGGAACCTCCATACTGTTCTCCATAGTGGTTGCACCAACTTACATTCACATCAACAATGAAGGAGGGTTCCTTTTTCTCTATGCCCTCTCTAGCAATTATTATTTGTAGACTTTTTGGTGATGGCCATTCTGACCAGTGTGAGGTGATACCTCATTATAGTTTTGATTTGCATTTCTCTAGTAATTAGTGATGTTGAGCATCTGTTGATGTGTCTGTTGGCCATCTGTATATCTTCTTTGGAGAAATGTCTATTTCTGCCCATTTCTCGATTGGGTTGTTTGTGGGTTTTTTTGATATCGAGCTGTAGGAGCTGTTTGTATATTTTGGAAATTAAGCCCTTGTTGGTCGCATCACTTGTAAATATTTTCTCCCATTCTGTAGGTTGTCTTTTCATTTTGTTTATGGTTTCCTTTACTGTGCAAAAGCTTATAAGTTTGATTAGGTCCCATTTGTTTACTTTCGCTTTTATTTCTTTTGCCTTGGGAGACTGACCTAAGAAAACGTTGGTACAATTTATGTCAGAGAATGTTTTGCCTATGTTCTCTTCTAGGAGTTTTTCGGTGTCATGTCTTATATTTAAATCTTTAAGCCATTTTGAGTTTATTTTTGTGTATGGTGTGAGGGAATGTTCTACTCCATTGATTTACAGCATCCAGCTTTCCCAACACCACTTGCTGAAGAGACTGTCTTTTCTCCATTGTATATTCTTGGCTCCTTTGTTGAAGATTGTGTTTTAAGATATCCTTTAATTTCCCTTTTGACTTCTTCTTTGACCCATTGGTTGTTCAGGAGTGTGCTGTTTAATTTCCACCTATTTGTGGATCTTTTACTTTTCCTCCTGTTATTGATTTCTACTTTCATACTATTGTGGTTGGAAAAGATACTTAATATGATTTCAACCTTCTTAAATTTGTTAAGACCTAAGTATCATTCAGATTTGTTTGTGACTTAGCCTGTGATTTATCCTGGAAAGTGTTCTGTGTGTGCTTGAGAATGTGTGTTCTGCTGCTATAGGATGGAATGTCCTGAATATGTCTTTTGTTCCATTTGGTTCAAGTCCAGTTTTCCTTATTGATTTTCTGTCTGGATGATCTGTCCATCGTTGAAAGTGGGGTATTAAAGTACCCTATTATTGGGCTTCCCTGGTGGCACAGTGGTTGAGAATCTGCCTGCCAATGCAGGGGACATGGGTTCGAGCCCTGGTCTGGGAAGATCCCACATGCTGCGGAGCGACTAAGCCCATGAGCCACAATTGCTGAGCCTGCGCGTCTGGAGCCTGTGCTCTGCAATGGGAGGGGCTGCGATAGTGAGAGGCCCGCGCACCGCGATGAAGAGTGGCCCCCACTTGCCGCAACTGGAGAAAGCCCTCGCACAGAAATGAAGACCCAACACAGCCATAAATAAAAATAAAATAAAATAAAAAATCAAAAAAAATAATCGGGCTTCCCTGGTGGCGCAGTGGTTGGGAGTCCGCCTGCCAATGCAGGGGACACGGGTTCGTGCCCCGGTCCGGGAGGATCCCACATGCCGCGGAGCAACTAGGCCCGTGAGCCACAACTACTGAGCCTGCGCGTCTGGAGTCTGTGCTCCGCAACAGGAGAGGCTGCGATGGTGAGGGGCCCGCGCACCGCGATGAAGAGTGGCCCCTGCTCGCCACAACTGCAGAAAGCCCTCGCACAGAAACGAAGACCCAACACAGCCAAAAATAAATAAATAAATAATTTATTTTAAAAAAAAAAAATAATAATAATAAAGTACCCTATTATTATTGCAGTACTGTCTATTTCTCCCTTCAGATCTGTTAATATTTGCTTATTATATTTAAGTGTTCCTGTGTTGGGTACATAAATATTTGCAACTGTTATATCCTCTTGATGAATTGACTCTTTACTCATTCTATAATGACCTTTGTCTCTCATTACAGTTTGTGACTTAAAGTCGGTTTTGTCTGATATAAGTATGGCTCTCCCTGCTCTCTTTTGGTTTCCATTTATGTGGAATAGCTTTTTCCATCTCTTTACTTTCAGCCTATGTGTGTCCCTAAAGCTGAAGTGAGTCTCTTACAGGCAGTGTATAGTTGTATCTTGTTTTTGTTTTCGTTTTTTTTTAATCCATTCAGACACTCTGTGTCTTTTAATTGGAGAATTTAATCTGTTTGCATTTAAAGTAATTGTTGATAGTTAAGCATATACTATTGCCATCTCATTAACTGTTTCCTGGCTGTTTTTGTAGTTCTTCTATTCGTTGCTTCCTCTCTTGCTGTCTTCCTTTGTGATTTGATGATTTTCCATAGTGGTATGTTTTGATTCCTTTCTCTTTCTTTTGTGTTTCTACTATAGGTTTTTGCTTTGTGATTACCATGAGGCTTACATAAAACATCTTATAGTTAATAGCAGTCTATTTTAAGCTGATAACAATTTAACTTAGATTGCATACAAAATCTCTACTCTTTTACTCTCCTTCCCTACATTTTATGTTTTTCATGTCATAATTTACATCTTTTTATATTGTGTATCCACTAATAAATTATTGTAGCTATCGTTATTTTTACCACTTTTGTCTTTTAACCTTTATACTAGAGTTAAGTGATTTACACACCACTATTACAGTATTAGAGTGTTCTGAATTTGGCTATATGCTTACCTTCACCAGTGAGTTTTATACTTTCATATGTTTTCATGTTACTAATTAGCATCCTTTCATTTTAGCTTGAAGAACTCCTTCTAGCATTTCTTGTAGGACAGGTCTGGTGGCTGGCAGTTGTTTTTGTTTTTGTTTTTCCAGCACTTTGAATATATCATCCCACTATATTCTGGCCTTCAGGATTTCTGCAGAGAAATCTGCTTATAGCCTTACAGGGCTTCCATTTTATAGAATGAGTTTCTTTCTGTTGCTGCTATCAAAATTCTCTCTTTGTCTTTGATTTTTGACCGTTTTATTATATATTTCTTGGTGAAGGTTTCTTTGGGTTGAATCTGTTTGGGGACCTATGAGCTCCATGTATCTGGATGTCCGTATCTCTCTCCAGATTTGGGAAGTTTTTAGAGATTATTTCTTTAAATAAGCTTTCTGCCCCTTTCTTCCTCTCTTCTTCTCCTCCTGGGACTCCCATAATGCATGAATTGTGTTCTTGATGATGTCCCATAATTCACATAGGCTTCTTTGCTCTTTTTCTTTTTCTTTTTTTCTTTTTTCTCTTCTGACTGGATAGTTTCAAATGAGTTGTCTTCGAGTTCACAGATTCTTTCTTCTGCTTCAGCAGTCCCCAACCTTTTTGGCACCAGGGACCGGTTTCGTGGAAGACAATTTTTCCACGGACCGGGATTGGGGGGTGGGTGGTTTCAGGATGATTCAAGAGCATTACATTTATTGTATTTATTCCTATTATTATTACATTATAATATATAATGAAATAATTATACAACTCACCATAATGCAGAATCAATGGGAGCCCTGAGCTTGTTTTCACTTGCCACTCACTGATAGGGTTTTTTTGTTTTGTTTTGTTTTTTTAATTTATTTATTTTACCTATTTATTTGTTTATTTATTTATTATTTTTGGCTGTGTTGAGTCTTCACTGCTGCGTGCCAGCCCTCTTCCAATTGCGGCGAGCAGGGCCACTCTTCGCTGCAGTGCACGGGCCTCTCAGTGCAGCGGCCTCTCTTGTTGCAGAGTATGGGCTCCAGGTACGTGGGCCTCGGTAGTTGTGACCCGTGGGCTCCAGAGTGCAGGATCAGCAGTTGTGACGCATGGGCCCAGCTGCTCCACGGCACACGGGATCTTCCCAGACCAGGGCTCGAACCAGTGTCCCCTGCATTGGCAGGCGGACCCTTAACCACTGTGCCACCAGGGAAGTCCCCACTGATAGGGTTTTGATATGAGTCTGCAAGCAATTGATTTGTTATGGTCTCTGTGCAGTCAGACCTCTCTGCTGATGATAATGTGTATTTGCAGCCCCTCCCCGGTGCTAGCATCACCGCCTCACCTCCACCTCACATCATCAGGCATTAGATTCTCATAAGGAGCGCACAACCTAGATCCCTCCCACGTGCAGTTCTGGTTCGAACCTACTGGGTTCATGCTCCTATGAGAATCTAATGCCGCCACTGATCTGACAGGAGGCGGAGCTCAGACGGTAATGCGAGTGATGGGGAGAGGTTATGATTTCTATCTCTATGTTGAACTTCTCATTTTATCTGTGTATTATTTCCCTGATTTTATTGAGTTGTCTGTGTTCTTGTAGGTTGATAAGCTTCCTTAAAACAGTTATTCTGAATTCTTTGTCAGGCAATTCTTTGGGATCAGTTACTGGAAAATTATTGTCTCCCTTTGTGGTATCATGTTTCCTTGATTTTTCATGTTCCTTGGAGTCTTGTGTTGCTGTCTTTGCATTTGAAGGAGCAATCACCTCCTCCAGTCTTTACTGCCTGGCTTTGGGTGGGAAATACCTTCAATAGTCAGCCCTGCTAGAGACGCTGAGGCTTACGCAGACCTTTTCTATGGATGCACTCACTCCACACTTCTCATTCCTTTTGGGGGGTGACGTCTTAGGATGGTATGTCTTCTCTCAATCCCACAAAGCAGGACCAGGTGCTGAGAGCCTCCTGCTTGCTTTCCCTAGGGTGGTGCCCTGAAATGCCCAAGTCTGTGTGCTTTCTGCGGATCCCCCAGAGTTGGGCTGACTTTCTGCACATGCTCACTTGCTGTCTGCAAAGGCTTGCCCTCACCGTCTGCAGGGGCACGTGCAGGGAGCCAGCTGTGGGGCCACAGGTGCACGGGTGAGGCATGCAGAGCACTGGAGGGCCAGCTGGGGGCTCCCCAGGCAAAGTGTATCCAGTGGTTTGTGAGCAGGCCTCCTCGTGGAGTTCGGGAAGCGGCTAGTGGAATCCGCGTGGCTGTGATGAGTTCTGAGCCCTGGCTGCTCTGCTTCCAGCCTCCCCCAGCCCCTAAGCCGTGTTGGTCACCTCAGGATCCTGGGGGGGATGAGAAAGAAATAGGCACCCTTGGCAATGTCCCACACAGCTGGGGAGACCAGGCACCCGCTCACCACCCTCTCACCTTCCCCTGTGGGAGAAATTGCAGGCCACGTGGATCTCTGTTGGCACTGAGCTGTGCTGCCTTGGAGGAGGAGTGACATGGGCCCAGTGAAACTATTCCTCTTACCCTCTTTAATGCATCCAATCTTGGATTTTTTGCTCCAGCAGTGTGCTGGACCCTCTCTGCTGGACTCCTGGACTCCCACAAAGGCATCCTCATCTGTGGGTGATTGTCAAAACCAATGTTCTCTAAGGGGTAATGGTAGAAAACTCCTATTCCATCATCTTACTGATGTCATTCCTGTTTTGCCTGTTGCTAACTGTAGACCTGCTCGCTGCAAGCCAGACTATGAGCCAGTTGAAAATACAGATGAGGCCCAGAAGAAGTTTGGCAATGTCAAAGCCATTTCCTCAGATATGTACTTTGGAAGACAAGCCAAAGCTGATGTAAGTGCCCAGGGGGTTTCTGTGTGGTCCCCACAGAGCAGGAAGCCAGCAGGGCCACGGGAGGTGTGGGAGGAGGTGCTGGATGCTGAGTGAGATGGAGTCAAGCTGCAAGGGACCCCTGTCCCCAGCGTGCTGGAGCAGGACTCGAACCCAGGTCTTTCTGGCTAATCGCCCCACTTTGCCGCTCCAGCTAGAGGAGTGATTGGAAGGTAGGGACAGTGTCTCATATTTCTCTTATTCCTTTCGCAGTGTTTTGAATAGCCATCCATTCGATATCTTTTGAGTAAATTTCAGGAGATTTTTGATACACCTGTAATTTACTTAGCAATTTTTTAACCATAGTTAAATGAAGTATATAGATAGTTTCTCAATGGTAGGTATATTTATTTTCAGAAAAGAGATTATTGCCTCTTTTCTCAGAAATGTTAATGAGCTTATCTTAGTGAAGTCTGGCTAAGCAGTAAGACTCAAATGGAAATGGGGAGCTTAAAGGTTTCCTTCTAATTGTGAAGCACTAATGTGCTTACGCAAAACTCTTATAGATAAGTGTTATTACTAGGCTTCTTGCACGATACAGAGAATAATTATTTCCTCAAGTGTACCGATTTTATTTTGTAGCAGTAGAAATTCCACTAGCATTTTGAGTGTATTTAGAGTTGCCACTTGGCTATTCTCCACCCACTAAAATCTGCCTTGTTTTAAAGTTGACAACATTCAAGTTCAGTTAAGAAATAACATAAGGCTATTGGGAGAGAGCTTCTTGGAGTGGCCTTTCCTGGCAGCTGGGTGAGGGCGGCACATGACAGAGCTGTCACTGCCACTCTCCCTCTGGGTTCCCCTCCACTGACCGTTGTTGGCCGTGGCGTTGTGCGTTCATCTGTCTGCTTGTGACCCGCAGGACGTGAGTGTCATGCCGGCCCCCAGCCTGGCCGTGATAGCTCCTCAGTGATTCTTTCTGCAAAATTGCTCATGGTTTTTGGAGCCTAATGTTTCTTTTCTCCTGGTCTCCTCTAGTATGAAACCAGGGCCCGGCTGGAGAGGCTTTCGGCAAGTTCGTCCATCAGTTCGGCTGATCTGTTTGATGAGCAGAGGAAGCAGCCGGCAGGTAGCGCGGGGAAGGGGCAGGCGGGTAGCGGGGCTGGCCTCCTCCGTGTCTGCGGCGTGAACACGTTTTCTCTGGATAGGACTTCTCACTTTTCCAGGATTGTTAGCGGCCATTATCTGATGCTCTTATGGCCTCTAAGTCAGGCAGAGCAGAAGTTATTATTCTGGGCTTTGCACGTGAAGAGACCAAGTCATGGAATTTAAGCAACGTCCCCAAAGTTACCCGGCATGTCGTCTCCCTGAACCGTCACCACGGGGGGTGGGGTGCCTAGCATGGTGTGAACCTGGTGTCTGGCTCGTGTGGTGTCACAGCCTTGGAGGGGACAGCCCTGGGCTCCCGTGTGACGGGACCCACTCCCTAACTGTGAGACCTGGGGGATTTCAGGTCGCCTTTAGCCTCGGGCTCCTCCTCTGTTAAATGGGTGGGTAATATCCATACCTATCTCACCAGTTTGTACTGAGGCTGAAATGAGGTCCTTTATGTAAAGTGTCACCTCGGGGTCTGGCACATGGCAGGCCCTCCCCGGCCCCTCCCGGACCCCAGGGCTGGTCAGAGCAGATAGAGCAGGTGAGTGCACCAGCCTCCGCCTCCCAGGGGAGACAGAGTGGGGCTTTGGAGCCAGGCAGGTGGAGAGGAGGGTCCAGACCCCGGTGAGGAGATGTCTGGGCCCCCCCAGGGAGTAAGCCTCGGCACACAGGCCCGTCACGGGCGTCCAGAACCAAGCGCCTCTCTGCTTGTCCCTCTGACCCTGAGCCGTAGGAAAGCCGTGTTCCGGTCCCAGTCAGCCCTGAGTCAGGCCTCGGGGGTAAGGGGAGGGCCACGTGTCCCCCTTGTGTCGTGGCCGACGTTCAAGGAGCAGGGTCCTCTGAGGTCATTTCAGAAGCCCACTCGTCAGCAGGAGCACCCAAGCGGGGGGGAATCTCCAAGGCCTCAAGGCCCGGGACCACCCCTCGTCTCCAACCCTGGAGGAGCTGGGCGTGGGCACGGAGGGACCCCACGCGGGCAGCCGCTGGGCTTTGCAGCCACAGAGAACAACTGTTTTCAGAGTCCAGAGAGAAACAGCCTCCACAGAGAAGGTCATGGGGGAGACCCGAACGTCTGGGGCCTTCTGTGTTGGGGCTTGGGGGGCGTTTCAAGAGCCACCGTGGCCCCTGGGTGAAGCGGGCACTGCCAGGCTGCGGTGCTGCAGTGAGAGGGAGGGTTCCAGCCAGGTGGGCGGACCGGAGACCCGCGGGACGCAGGCCCCGTGCGGGCCCGGGCAGGAAGCCTCCTAGGCCGCCCTCTGGCCTCGAGCCGGAGGGGCTGCTTTCTGACTGGCCGTTTCCTGCACTGCGCCTGGGCTGGGGCAGGTGCGGCTCACGGGCTTGTGTTCTCACATGCGAACTTCCGGCGTCCTGGCCTCTTGTCAGGGCACTTGCTTGTGTGGCCGCCCCGGCAGAGGGGTGCTCGGCTCCTGTGGAGGCCTCCCAGGGTCCCGCCTCCGCCCCCCGTGGGCCAGTGCTGGGCTGCCTCATGGGCGCCCTGGCACGGGGGGCAGGGCAGTCCAGAGAACCTAACAGGTTGAAACTCACCCCTGGGCGTGTGTGTTTTTGTAATTCAAGTTACTGGAAGTTTCACTCTGAAACGTTATTGTTTGTTTAAAAAACCTTTCAGAGATCAAATGAGCAGCCTTTCCAATTGTTGAAGGAAGGTTGCAGCCAGCGATGACGTTTACCTTCCTGTCCCCTTTCAGAGAACAAAGGTCCATTGATTTTTTTGGCCCTCTGTGGGTCCCAGACAAGCTCCCGTCCTGGGGACTCGCAACCATGATGGGACCATCCTGGGGTGCGAGGCAGCCCCTCCCCGGCGGCCAGTGGTCCAGCTCGCAGCACCTGCCCTCCCTCCCCTTCCCTCCTCCATCCCAAACCCAGATGGTTCAGACCACGATTACCCTCATTCTGCATCTCTCATCAGATGCCTTTAATAACTGCTCTAAATGCAAGCGCATTGAACAATTCTCATTAAATATTTAGAGTGCGTTTCAGCAAAGAGCAAAAGCTGGTTTTAAGAGAGTATTCTGTGTTCCTTATCTTAAATGTTTCCCCATCCGTGAAATATCAGTGCCACTGGGTAGATCACCTTTACAATTTCTTCAGGGTTAAGGGGAAGATAGCTCCAAATTAGAAATGCCTCCTGGTGAAGTGAAATACTTCCTGGGGGCGTGCGTTAACCCTGGCTTTGCTCGGAGGCCATTCCCTTCCACGGTCTTGGAGGGAGTGGATGAGGAGCACACGTGAGCATCCACAGCTGGCAGTGTCCGTCCCTGCCCTCACTCCAGAGCAGGGTCGGTTGGGGGACGGGGGACGGCCATCGCTGGGCACTGCCTCAGAGGGAGCCACTCAGGCTCACAGGGAACCAGATGACAGAGCAGAGGTGGCTTTGTTCTTTGTTGAGAGCAGTGTCGGAACAAACGAAGCTGGAAACCCAGCTTGCCCCTCCGGTGTATTTCTTTCCAAAACCTGATTCTGATCATCTGAGTCTGAACAGGGCCACCTGGGAAGCCCAGGGCGCTGCGGACGCACACCTCTGTCCGGGCTTGGTGCGCACTGCCCAGGGTCGTAGGGGCTCCTGGCGCGTTTGCTGTTGTCCCTGGCTCTCGAGGCTCCCTGGAGGCACCTCGGCCACTCTCTCCTTTCCTCCTGGCTCTGGCCCGGGGTCCAGGAGCCTGGCCTCTTTGGGCCTGTCGGCCTCCAAAGCACTGACTTCAGTCGGCCGTCGGGCGGTTTTGTTTGGTGATTTGCTGAACGTGTTTGTCATACGTCACAGCTGTGCGGTGCTGTCGCCAACCAGGTTCAGTTACACAAACCGGAGTCTTGTCAACCTGAGCGAAAAGAAGGGGCGTCTGTGCGCCCGAGGGGAGCAGACACCGCAGCGCTTTGGTTCCACGTTAAACCTCCTGCCTCAGCTCTGCTCTCCTCTTTCAACGTTTCTCGAGTTGGAAGCTTGTAAGTGGAGGCGCTTCTGCTGAGGTCACCTCCGCTGACCTCTGGGGCACAGCTCCCTCGCCCCTGTGGACCTCGCCACGCCACGGAGCAGCTGTGACTCTGGCCCTTTGCGCTCAGGATGTCACACTAGCTCTTCATTTCCTCTCAGATGCATCTTACCGGCTGGTAGCACCACTGTGCTGGGCTTTGAACCCAAGTCCCGTCACTGGGCTGGGCTGTCGCTCTGTCATTGGCAAAGGGCTACAAGACTCTAAAATGTCACCCAGAGGCAGAGAGGAGAAGCAGCCGCACCTGTGGCCCCTGCCCAAGTGCTGGGCACGGGACGGCGCTGTGGGAAGACACACTGTCTCTCCTGGGTGGCGTCCGTGCTGGAGGGTAAATGCGTGCCTCCTATTTGGTTCTTGGAAAGGGACCTGGCTTCTGCTGCTGCTTAAGGGGCAGGTGGGTGTAGAGTGACCTGCGGAGCCATGGGGCAGCTGGGCTGGCCCCCTGGAGGATCTGCAGGGTTTGGGTTCTCTCACAAAGTCTCTGAGCCCCTCCGGCACCTTATTACAGCTGTGTGACAAAAGTGCGCCGCAAAAGCCCATCTGCCAGCTCTAGGGACCCCTTTATGTGTAGTAACTCTGATGCGCTTCACCTGTGTGCAATACGCTGCTGTCTGTGTTGGGACAACCAAAACCTAAGCAACAGAAACCCAGCCAACGGCGGCCTCGCTGAAGGTGAGGGCTCGGCCTCTACCCGGGAGCGCTGGCAGTGCGCTTGGCCCTGCTGAGTCGGCAGACAGCCTCACCCACCATCTGGCTTTCCTCCTGGGGTGAGCCTCCTCCCGCACTGCCAGAGGCTCCCTCCTTCCCTCCTTGAGGAGTGAGTGGGAGGGGACAGCCCTAGTCCCAGACGGCTGCAGCAGCGCCTCGTCCCCACCAGTAACCCCAGAGCAAGCAAACGGCTCCCCTCCCTTGAGAATACGGGAATCCAGGAAGGCTCTGATTGGCTAGGTCTGGGTCACGTGCCCACGCGTGGTTTAGGGGGCTGGGGAAGAGACCTCCTGCAGAGGAAGGGAGGAGGGCTTTTACCAAAAGAGGGAAGGGATGCTGAGTCCGAAAAACCCACAGATGTCCGCCCCTCTGCCATTGACTGACTACTTCTCTGTCAGGTCTTGTGTTAAGTGCCTGGAGGAAACAGGGGCCCAGAGAGGGTAAGGAACCTCTCCAAAGGCACACAGCTTGGAAGTGGCAGTGCCAGTATTTGAACCCGTGGTGGTCCTAAGACCTAGTGCTGCATCTTCTCTCACCGTGGGGTCTTGCAGCTGCTTCGTGGTAGGGCTGGCGCTGAAACCCACCGCAGGCTCCTTTTCCCTTAACCACAGCTGCTGCTTATGGTCTGGAGGGGAGGGGGGCCGAGTTCTCCAAAGCCATCGGGCCCCTGGGCACTGGCTGTGCCATCCCTGCGGTAGTGACGAGCCGGCGTCTGCTCTGTGTGCAGGAAACTACAACCTCACGAGCATGCTGCCCACGGCCCCCGACATGGCCCAGTTTAAGCAAGGAGTGAGGTCCGTTGCTGGAAAGCTCTCCGTCTTTGCTAACGGAGTCATGACTTCGATTCAGGTTAGTGAAACGGGGATGACGTTAACTGAGTTTGATGGTGGGTTCATAGTTTTGAAAATGAGATTTGGACCACTCTTCAGTTGCTGGAAAATTAGATTTTATATTATTGATTTATATGTTTGCTACAGTGTAACCCAGGACATCGTGAAAACCAGAAATTATAATTTCATTTTTGTTTAAATTTTCTAATTTATGACTCCAGAGGAATTGTTACAGGAATTGTCATGATCATGACCTACGTTTTTCCTATATTGAAACAGAAATATTAAGAAAATAAAAAATTACCCATAATCCCACCTCACAGGGGAGACTTCCGTTAATATTTTGGTTTATTCTATTTTAATTCTAGATTTCTGTGCATACCTGTTTATAATTTTTAAAGGGTTGTATTGTATATGTGGTTTTGCATCCTCTTTTTTCTTCATGATGTTTTGTTATGAGCACTTCCATGTTGTGAAAAAGTCTTCAGAAACCACATTCTGAGTGAAAATAGGTGTAATTTATTTAAATATTCCCCGAGTTGGGTATTTAGATTGTATTTCAATCTTTTAAATGAGGCAAGAGTGGAACATGCTCATGTATAACGCTTTAAGGCTGACTCTGATTATACGAAGACTGTTTTGTGAAACTTCTAGCTTACGTCACGTTATTTTAGGACGCTATTATTAACGTAAAACACGGCTGTAGGGAGTAGGACCTAATCGACGTGGACTCTGCTGCCGCTAAAGGGGGCTCCCGGGTTGGGGAGGTGCCCCCACCGTGGAGAGGTCCTCAGCCCTGGGGCTCCTGCTGTTGGTGACACAACCTTTGGTTAGAATTCACAGAGCTCCTTCACGTCCCTTAGGTCAGCCGAGCCCACATCAGTCCTTCCACGGAGGTGACATCCCTGTTTTTTGTAGGTGATCATCCCCAGTTTATAGATTGAAAAACAGAGGCACAGAGAGGTTCAGGTGCTCCTGCAAGATCACTCAGCTGAACCAGAATTTCAGGGTTCCTCTGTCCCCCCATCACACCTGCCCCCCGGAGGGCTCACCATGGGGCCCTGCACCCCTCACAGTCCTTCCCACAGCCCAGGGGCCACGGCATGGGGGCCAGGAGCTCCCAGTTCCCACTTCCTCGGGTGCGGGTTCCCGTCGCTACGGCACCCGTTTTGGTGGCACTGAGAATGAGGAACTAATGCTGATAGTCGTAAACTTTTGTGTTGGTTCTTTCTGTAGGATCGCTATGGTTCTTAATACTGACGTTGCGATATGTATTTCCTGGAGAAATTCCTCTTTAAATGAACCAGTGACCACATCACAGACTGCAGTGAAGACCAGCCAGTTTTGTGGATTGTTTTGCTACTTTTTCACAGGGTATACATACATTACTGATTTTTAATATTTCTTTTGAGAAATTGTTATTTTTGATGTAGTAGAAGCTTCCTTGCGATTTCTGTTTTGCGTGACTACGTGCACACACCTTCCTTCTGGCATATCCGTGCACACCTCTGCTTTATTTCCTTGGACTCTTTGGTTTCAACAGCTGGGGGTCTGGAAACAAGGGCTCCTCCACCTCTCCTTGGGGGCGGTGGGGGGGCGGTCAGTGCTGTGAGGCTCATGGGCTAAGGGTTACCAGCGTCAGCTGATATGAGAAGGGCCTGGAGAAACAAAATTCACAACATATATTTCATTAAAAAGGGAACAAAGAATAAAAACAAAAGACCAAAAATGGCTGGTGTCTAATTTGACAGATTGCTTCATTTATATTTCCACATATTAAGGTGATTTCAAAATAATGTTTAAAGAAGTCTGTCCCTTTGAAATTGTTTATTTTGGATGATCGATAAATTTAAAAATAATTTTCAGTGAGTGCTTTTAACAGCCTAAGCTTCTACATTGCCAAGCAAATTAATCTTTTGACAAGGCGTTGCTGTTTGAATTTATGAGAAATGTAAGATGAGAACTCCCTAAGTGCATTTATAAATCAAATAGTGTACAGAAGTAAAAATGAATAAGGTAAGAAGACACACCCACAGAAAATATTCCAGTACATGGGAAAATAGTCATTGTAATTGGGTAGTTTTCTTAACATTTTTTATCTTAATCTTGGTTTTCAAAAAATTACAGAATGTGTACAAATGAATGAAAGAAAAATAATTTGGCTGTGTTTTAGACAGCATTAGAATATATTGTTCAGCACAGTAAAATATATTTGACATTTGATGAACCAGAAATGTGGTTTCAACTGAATATTTTGTGAATTTTTCTTAAAAGCTCAAATTTGTAGACTTCTAAATACAATAAACAGTTGCGGCAGATCATGTTGCCTACTTTTTTTTCTTAACGAAAGCTTTCCCAATGAATCATAAATCAAGGCTCATGTTGTAACGTTGATGCACATTTGATTAGCACGTAATTCCAGATGGATCTGTTTTTAGGGTGTCTGTGAGGCCTGAGGGGCAGCTGTCCTGAACTGAGGTGTCGTCCATAGCACCGGAGCAGGGCCGGAGCCCTTGTTGAAAGTGAGGGTGTGCAGAGTGGCGTCTTTCAAGCCCAAAACGCTGCCCTAACAAGGTGCCACAGCCCAGGCAGCCTAAACAGTGGAATGTACTTTCCCACAGTCCTGGAGGCGAGAAGTGCAGGGTCAGGGTGGCGTCAGGGTGGTTTTGGAAAGGACTCTTTCCCTGGCTTGCAGACAGCTGCCTTCTCTTCTGTGTCTCACCCAGCCTTCCCTCGGAGAGAACCAGAGGTCCCTCTGTTGTCTCTTCCCCTTATTATAAGGGCACGGTCCTGTGGGATCTGGGCCTCTTTAACCTTAATTACCTCCTTAAAAGCCCCATCTCCAAATGCAGTCATGTTGAACTTTAGGGGGACACAATTCCGTCCATAACAGTGTCCATGAGACGCTCCCACACTGAGTTAGCCCTGCTCCAGGCTGGGGCCTGGGCTCAGTCCACCTCCAGGAAACCCTCCGAGCAGGTTATGTTCCCATTTTACGGGGGGAGCGAGTGAGACTCAGTGAAAGGTCCTCCCCCGACTCTGAATGTGGCCTTGCTTTTCTCCATCATTGAACTTCTTCACACGAAGGGCCTCTGGACCACAGGGCCGTGGCTGGCAGGAGCCCCATCTGGATGGGCTCGCCCCACTGCACAGCACTACCCGCCCCATGGTGTTTTGTTTTGTAATCAATTTGCATGAGTGCTTCAAATAGTAAAGATGTTAGTTAATAATTGTTCTAACAAGTCACATTTGGGATCTATTGATTAAAAAAGAAAATGGTGGGCTTCCCTGGTGGCGCAGTGGTTGAGACACTGCCTGCCAGTGCAGGGGACGTGGGTTCGAGCCCTGGTCTGGGAGGATCCCACGTGCCGCGGAGCAACTGGGCCCGTGAGCCACAACTGCTGAGCCTGCGCGTCTGGAGCCTGTGCTCCGCAACAAGAGAGGCTGCGATAGTGAGAGGCCCACGCACCGTGATGAGGGGTGGCCCCCGCCTGCCACAACTAGAGAAAGCCCTCGCACAGAAATGAAGACCCAACATAGCCAAGAATGAATAAATAAATAAATAAATAAATAAAATTAAAAAAAAAAAGAAAAGAAAAGAAAAAAGAAAACGGTGGGCTTCCCTGCTGGCGCAGTGGTTAAGAATCAGCCTGCCAATCCAGGGGACATGGGTTCGAGCCCTGGTCCGGGAAGATCCCACATATCGCGGAGCAACTAAGCCCATGAGCCACAACTACTGAGCCTGTGCTCTGGAGCCCGCGAGCCACAACTACTGAGCCCGCATGCCTAGAGCCCGTGCTCCACAACAAGAGAAGCCACCGCAATGAGAAGCCCGCGCACCGCAACGAAGAGTAGGCCCCGCTCACCGCAACTAGAGAAAGTCCGTGCGCAGCAACGAAGACCCAACGCAGCCAAAAATTAATTAATTAATTTAAAAAAAAAAAGAAAATGATGATACGACAATCCAAGGACCTGAAGGAAACTGGCCGAGACTGGGCTGTAGGGTTAAGCAGTGGTGCTTTGAAAAAGATATTTATTATGCTTTTGTTCTTGAGAGCAAAGCCAGTGAGGGCCAGGTATTTCTGTGAAATTAGGAAAAGCAAAGGGAGAGAAAGGGGAAGCGGAAGGGAATGTTTTACCAAACAAGCTCTCTGTGAAAATGCGGCATTTTTTGATCACCTTGAAGAGCTGTTGGGAATGTAGGTAAATGGATGTGAATGGAGATGTAGGTGCTGCCTGGAGGGGGCTTTCCCAGTGAGCTTGAACCCAAGTGTGAGACCATGGGGCTCCCAGGGGGGTGGGGAGCCTGGGGGGCCTGGGTGACGCTGGGGGCCCGAGCAGAGCCGACCCGAAGGCCTCAGACGGACGCCAGGACTCCGGCCAGACTCCCCCCTCCCACTTGCTCACAGGCAGTTTGAGGCTTCAGGACACCTGTATCCTTCTCGCCTCTGGACACTCAGCCTGAACACCTGGCTCCAATGTGACTCTCCCCCAAATCGTGGGACGCCACCTAGGGAACCCGGGGTCTCCTCGCTGGCCCCTTCCAGCTGTCAGAGCCTCCCCCAGACCTCCACTCTGCCAGGCCCCTCTTGGACCTAGGCCGGCCTCCTGGGTGCTGGCCAGCGTGCCCCTCCTCCCACCTAAGGCCCCACCCTCAGGTCTCTGTCCTTCTCAGTGACCCCGATCTCCCTTCTAGAAATTGCAGCCCTCCCCGAGACACTTCTGATGCCCCAGTCCTGCTCTCCTTCCGCCTTTTCCCACAGTTGCCTCCCTCGTCCTGTTTATTGCTTGTGTCTTCCCAGCACCGGTAGAACACAAGCGCCCTGAGGACAGGGTAGTTGGTCCGTCTGGTTCACGGGTTGTGCCTGTGCCTAGAACCGTGGCTGGAGCACATTTTGAGGGAAGGAATTCCGTCTTCCCAGCCCTGCCCTGCAGAGGGTGATGTGCTAGCATGACAGGAGATGCTGAAGCAGGAGCTGGGCCCGGCCTCAGGCAGGACGCTGGGGCTCGAACCCTGGACAGACTTTCCCGGCACCGCTAACCCTGTGCCGCAATCCCTGTTTTAGGCACATTTTCCAGCCATCTCTTTCACCACCACTCGTTTTGGTTTGTTCACAACGCTTTCCCTGCCCTCCCCCCCCAAGAGCTCGGCGGGCCCACTGCCATATAAAGCAGGTTGCTAAGGTGGGCAGACGGGTGACAACCTCCCAGGACACACGGTGGGCAGCGGCAGTGGCGTAAGAGGATTCGGGAAGCCCGGCATCAGGGTCTGGGTCCGCCACTGGGACTCAAGGTGACCGTGACCTCCCAGGGTTAGACCCTGAGGCCCCAGCCCTCCCCCCAGTGCTGCTCCTGCGCTCAGGATGTGGGGTCACTGACCTTCCCCCCAGACCCGAAAACTGCTCTGCTCTCCGTGGTTACGTGGCTCAGACACCCTTGTTTGCACTGAGTCATGTGATCGATTTACAAAGGCACCTGTGCTTTCTCCCGTCCCTTCCATTCCGGGTCCATTTTCCTCTATTTGTAGTTCTTATCGTCCTGCCTGCCCAGGTCATTTGTCTCGCTGAAAACAACAGCGCAGTGGCAGGAACGCCAGCCGTGGGCCCGGCCTGGACAGATGGATGGACAGACGGACGGAGACACCAGGGGTATCTCTGACCACACAGGCTCCCTCGCCTGCCCTCCACCCTCTGTGCTGGTCCCTCTCTGGGGCCCGAGGCGCCGGGTCATGGGGCCCCCTGCCCGCTGAGTGTCCCAGCTTTGCCCTGAGGATTTGGTGCTGACTCCCCACGCCTGGGTCACCCTTTTCCTATCCTGTCCCCACCCTGCCGCCTGCACCAGACATGACCTCAGTCTTCTGAGCGCCCAGTTCCTCTCTTGCACTCTCTGACCTTCCTGTCGGCTGGGTCACTGCACCCTGTCTGCACAACACGCCGCAGGTGTGGGAACTGGCCTCCCTTCCAGCAGCGCAGACAGCCCCGGGCCGCACGTGGGGCTCAGGCACCCAGGGCTCGGCCTGAGTTTAGGTGAACCCTGCCGGGCATTCGAGTCCACCCCTCCTCCCTCAAACCGGCCCCTGCGACCCCTCACCTGCAGGCAGCCTCCCCCCTCACCTCCCCAACTCACCCGCACCTGGTCCTCCAAGGACCACCGGGTCCGTGGCGAGAGCGGCACCTGCCAGGCCCCTGCCCGGCTGCTCTGGCCGCCCTGCTGCTGCTCCCACCGTCCGCGTGCGGAGAGCTCGTGCAGAGCCTCCTTCCCACGTGTGCCCAATCCCACGGCCTCCCCCCGAGCTGAGCCCTCGCTGTCCCCGGCCAGGGGGGCTCTGCAGCCCCGGGGGCCCCTCCTCCAGCTGCTCACTTACACACAGAGGCCCCCCTGTCCCCCCAGCTCGCGCCCTGCCCCAGCTCCCTCAGGGTGGTCCGCAGACCCTCAGGTCTCCTCCCTTTCAGCCCCTCGCGGGCCCAGGGGCAGCCAGGCTCTGTCTCTCCTCCGGGCCTCTCCCCAGCGGTTGCCTGCGCTGGGAGGAACCCTCACGGGTGGTGGGTAAGAGCTGGTTCAGGAGGTGAGCAGGCTACGAGGGGCGATGACAGTCTCACCGCTTCATCGTCCAAATGGGGAGAAGAGCAGGGCCCACCGCCTCGCGGGCGATGGGAGGAACCACAGGAAGTGCATGAGGCGCCTAGTGGGGCCCCCCTGCACACAGTAGGCCTGCGGCTTGGGCCCTTGGCTGAGGCCCCCGAAGGTAGGTAAGGCATCCCTGCCCCTTCACGGAGAAAGCACGGAGGCAGGAGTGTGCCCAGGATGTGCTCAGGTCACATGGGTAAATGCGGGTATGGCGGGTGCCAGCCTGGGGTCCCCCTCTGCAGGGCGGCCTCACTAAAGTGGTCTCACTCCTTCCTTCACTGAAGCACCCGCCGTGTGCTCTCAGCACACACCCGAGTGACCAGCGCCCAGCGCCCAGCAGGCTCCCCGTGCCCCTTCTGTCCCCGTTCAGGCCTCTGTCCTGCCCCCTCCCCGCGTTCCTCAGGCTTTGGAGGGGAGGCTGAGAGAGGCCCAACCTGGCTTCAGTGTAGAAAGGGTAGGGGCGGAAAAATTCTTTTTCCTTCTACCCTCCTAGCTTCTCTGGCTGGGGCCCTGTAAAATTAGACTGACTAAAGGCAGATTAACAAGAGAAAAGCAAACAAGTGTGTTAACATGTGTATCGCACATACACATGGGAGCACCCATGGTTAGGACCAAGGTTTCTATAGCATCTTTTTTTTTTTTAATAAATTAATTTAATTTATTTATTTATGGCTGTGTTGGGTCTTCGTTGCTGTGCACGTGCTTTCTCTAGTTGCGGAGAGCGGGGGCTACTCTTCGTTGAGGTGCGCGGGCTTCTCATTGCGGTGGCTTCTCTTGTTGCAGAGCATGGGCTCTAGGTGCACGGGCTTCAGAAGTTGTGGCTCGCAGGCTCAGTAGCTGTGGCGCATGGGCTTAGTTGCTCCACGACATGTGGGATCTTCCCGGACCAGGGCTCAAACCCATGTCCCCTACATTGGCAGGCGGATTCTTAACCACTGCGCCACCAGGGAAGCCCCCAGCATCTTAAGAAAAGAATAATAAATCCTTGGAGAAGTGAGAAGACAAAGGAAAAGGGATTTAGGCTTTCAAGAGCAGCAAACCGTGGGAAGGTAAATATACAGGGAAACTAATGGAGTAATGTTTGTTTGTGCAGGTCCATCCTGGCCCAGAGCTTCCATCTTCTTTGTGGCCGTAAAGCTCTCCCGGGAGAGGGGATTCGTGGCAGTCCCCGTTTTTCAGAGGTTTCTGCTTTAAGTCAGGTGAGGGAGGTTCCAGGAAGGCATCCTTCTGCATTTGTTGATTCTCATATGCCTCCAGCTCAAAATCATCCTTATGCCAAAGTGGCATAGTCTGGTCCCGTATATAAGTCAGAGGGGAGTTAGAGATGGCCTAATGCCTGCTGAACAGGGCTGCGTTCCTCTCTGCAGGATCGGGGGTGAATCTGCTTCCAGGTTCATTCAGGTTGTTGGTGGAATTGGCTTCCTTGCAGTTATGGACTGAATCTCTGCTGTCTTGCTGGCTGTCAGCTGGGGCTGCCCTGAGCAACCTGAGAGCTCCCCGTCCTTACCCAGGGAGCCTCCATCAGAGCCAGCTGCAGTGCGCCAAGTCCCTCTCGCTCCTGGAATCGCCGTCACATCTCCTGCCTCCAGCCAAAGAAAGTCCTCTGCTTTTTTGTGTGTGTGTGTGTGAAAATGTTTTTTAAAATTTATTTATTTTACTTACTATTTATTTTTGGCTGTGTTGTGTCTTCGTTGCTGCATGCGGGCTTTCTCTAGTTGCGGCGAGCGGGGGCTACTCTTCATTGCCGTGCGCAGACCTCTCACTGCGGTGGCTTCTCTTGTTGCGGAGCACGGGCTCTAGATGCGCGGGCTTCAGTAGCTGTGGTGCACGGCCTTAGTTGCTCCGCGGCATGTGGGATCTTCCCGGACCAGGGCTCGAACCTGTGTCCCCTGCATTAGCAGGCAGGTTCTTAACCACTGCACCACCAGGGAAGCCCTGGATTAGTGTTTGATCGAATAACTGGACGCTATAGCCCAGCCACATTGACATAAAACTGACCATTGCAGGTTCCATCCACCCCGATGGCCTATAGAATTTCCCATTTTAGTAGAAATGAAGAATCAGGAACCAACATGATCTAAGTCTTGATATGCATCCTAAATCTGGGGGAAAATGCATTTAGGAAAAGTTGTCAACCTGTCAGCTTTCTCCTGGGAACAGGATTTGGAGTTGGTTTTTAAATTATTACTGTTTCTTTTTTAAAGTAAGTTCTCGAATTAAGTATTCCATGACTACAAAGATACACACAGCAGAATGGATTTTCACAAGTGATGCCCCCATAAAACCAGCACCAGAAAGTATCCTTGGGCCCCTTCCCAGTCACTATCTCCCATCGTGAGGTCTTCTCAAACTGCAATCAGCATTGCGTGTTTTGTTCTTTTTTGTGTGTCTACATTTTCTCACTCAATGTTGTATTGGTGGGCTTTGTCCACACTGTTGTTGTGGTGTTGTGATTTGCTCATTTTCAGTGCTACTTTTCCATTTTGTGAATACACCACGGGTGTGTATCCATTCTCTTGTTGAGACTTTTGGGTTGTTTCTGGTTTGGGGTTATTATGAATGAAGCTGCTATGAACATTCAGGTATGAGATTTGGGGGGAACATCTGTGCACTTTCTGTTGTATGTACCTAGGGATGGAACTGCTAGGTCATATGGTGTGTGTCTTCGGAAGATATTGCCAAAATGTTTTCCAAAGAGGCTGTAACCGTGGGCACACTCACCAGCAGCGTGGGTGTCCCAGTTCCTCCCCCTCCACAGTCTCACCGGCAGTGAGTGGCATCTGTCTTTTCACTCGAAACCTGCTAGCGGGTAAACAGTGCTATGATATGGCAGCATACCTTTAATCTCATTCCTTGATGACTAACACATCTGCACGTCCACGCTTTTATTACTGACCTTTTCCAGATCCTCTTCTGTGAAGTCATTCGCTCCTGTTTTGATCTTCTTTATCATATTGATTTGTAGGAGTTTCCTATATATTCTAGATACAGACCTTTGTCATACATTTATATTGCAAATATCTTTTTTCTTTCTTTCTTTCTTTCTTTTTGGCTGCGCTGGGTCTTCGTTGCTGCGTGTGGGCTTTCTCTAGTTGCAGCGAGCAGGGTAGCACTACTCTTTGTTGCGGTGCGCGGGCTTCTCATTGCGGTGGCTTCTCTTGTTGCGGAGAACTGGTTCTAGGTGCGCGAGCTTCAGTAGTTTGGCACGCAGGCTCAGTAGTTGTGGCTCGCGGGCTCTAGAGCGCAGGCTCAGTAGTTGTGGTGCACAGGCTTAGTTGCTCTGCAGCATGTGGGATCTTCCCGGACCAGGGATCGAACCCATGTCCCCTGCATTGGCAGGCGGATTCATAACCACTGTGCCACCAGGGAAGTTCTATGTTGCAAATATCTTTTCCCACTCTGTGTGTTACCTTTTTCTCTCTCTTAATGAACAGAAATTCTTAATTTTAGTGTAGCCTAATTTATCAATCATTTCATTTATGGTTAGCATTTTTTGTGTCCTCTTTAAGAAGGCTTTGCATAACCCAATGAAGATATTCCCTTGTTTTCTTCTAGAAGCTTTGTTCGCTTTTCTCATTGTTTGATTGTCAGTACACTGGGAATTGATATTTATGTATGGTATGGGTGTTACCAAATTCAGGTTTGGCTGCTTGTTGCTCAACAATCCAATACTGATGGGACTTCCCTGGTGGTCCAGTGGTTAAGAATCTGAGCTTCCAGTGCAGGGGGCATGTGTTTGATCCCTCGTTGGGGAACTAAGATCCCATATGCCACGCGGGCACAGCCCAAAAAAAAAAAAAAGAAGAAAGAAAGAATCCAATACTTAGAGACAAGTGTTGGGTAAAAGGAAAGAGAGCTTTATTGAGGAAACTGGCAATCCTGGGGAGAAGGTGAACTCATGTCCCAAAGAACCAACTCCCCTTTGTTGATCAAGGGGCAAGAGTTTTTTGGTTTTGTTTTGTTTTTTAAATATTTATTTATTTATTTATTTGGTTGCGCTGGGTCTTAGTTGTGGCAGGCGGGCTTCTTAGTTGCGACGGGTGGGCACCTGAGTTGTGGCATGCAAACTCTTAGTTGCAGCATTCATGTGGGATCTAGTTCCCTGACCAGGGATCCAACCCGGGCCCCCTGCATTGGGAGTGCGGAGTCGTAACCACTGCACCACCAGGGAAGTCCCGAGGGGCAAGAGTTTTTAAAGGGGAATTTCAGGGGTGCATAGGCAGGGGTGTAGGGAAGCTACATGCAGAACAGCACAGTTAGCTCTGAAAATCATCTTAAAATTGGTCATATGGTAGTCTGATCAGGGTCATCTTGATGATTTTAAATACAGTTAATCTTCAGTTCCAAGGTCGGTTTGTTCTCATTTCCTTGAGGTCAGTTCCCTGAATTGTGTAAGATGGAGCAGCTTATGTCATGGCTACAGTCTGGTCATCATGTAGTTAACTCCTTCCACATGGTGGGGGTTTCAGTACCTATAAAATAGCGCAAAGGATGCAGCTCAGAATATTATCTACAGCCCTTGAGGAGGAACTAAAGGTCCTTGACTTTGTTTAATGACTAAACTGTTATTATTTTGTCTTGTTTGACTATTTTCCTTTGCTGCTGTATTTTTTCATTTTTCTGATTAAATATATTGTTTGACTAAAGTTTTCTACAGACAAGAGGCAGGCAGAGGACTTTGCGGGGGTCGTTCTGTCCTAGGAAGGCCCATAAGGTCCTGCTCCATTATATGGGGAATGGTGTTGAAACTCACTTATATCCATATGGATATCCCATGGACTCAACACCATTTATTAAAGCCGTGTGTTATTGTTACTATTGTTAGTTTTTGAACTCTTACATGTTATTTCTCTTATTTCAACAATTGTGAGGGCTTCCCTAGTGGCTCAGTGGTTAAGAATCCACCTGCCAATGCAAGGGACACGGGTTCAAGCCCTGATCCAGGAAGATGCCACATGCCGTGCAGCAACTAAGCCCATGAGCCACAACTACTGAAGCCTGTGCTCTAGAGCCCGTGAGCCACAACTACTGAGCCCACGAGCCACAACTACTGAGGCTGCGTGCCGCAACTACTGAAGCCCAAGTGCCTAGAGCCCATGCTCCACAACAAGAGAAGACACGGCAATGAGAAGCCCACGCACCGCGACGAAGAGTAGCCCCCACTCGCCGCAACTAGAGAAAGCCCGCACACAGCAACGGAGACCCAGTGCAGCCAAACGTAAACAAATAAAAATAAATAAATAAATTTATGAAAAAGAACACACACAATTGTGAATCTTCTTAAAATTTTCCTTAAAGCTGAAGGACCACACCAGTGCTGGAAGGGCAAGCAGGGCCTAGGCAGCTGCTACGCTGAAATCGGCCCCATTTGCTGAGCCCTGTGGCGTGGCTGGCCCTAGCCGGGCCTTGCCTGTGGTTCACTGTCGTCCCCATTCTGCTGGGGAGGAGACTGAGGCTCGGGAGCCAGGGGACGTGCCCACAGCGCACAGGCAGTGCTCACACGGCGGAGCTGGAATTTGAATCCAGACAGATCCAGCCCCACGGCTGTTTTGGAGGAGAACGGTGATGACGATAAGCATTTGGGGTGACTTTACAGTTCTCAGAGCATCCTGCAACTGGAGAGGGGCTGTGACTCTGGCCCATCGTTCCTGGCTGGCTCCGGCTGGAGGACAGGGTCTCGGAGCCCAAACAGAAAGACAAACCCGCCTGAGGAGGGGACATATTTCAGGGTGGCTATAGCTGAGACATTCCTGGGGCTTCCTGGAGGCGATGCAGACAGGGTTTGGAGGGTAGGGGTAGTGGTGGTAAGAGAGTCTCCCTGGAACTCACCCAGAAGCCCGAAGGCGCTTCGGAAATGGCAGGAGTCTGCCTCGATGACTTCTTCCTCTTACTCAGAAAAATACCACATCAGGCCAGGAAAACCCAGCCATGGATCATGGAGACATAATTGGTATTTAATCTGCTTGTCTTATCCATTTGGAGAGTGGAACAGCAAGGGAATCTGCCAGAACTGGAGCCAGATGCCCAGATAATTTGGTTAGGGCCAAAGCTGTGTGGATGAACAGCCTGACAAGTGTCCTGGGAGGACAAGGGAGTGAGGCCGCGGACCACAGAAGCACAAGCCCTCATGGCGAGAGGGTTACCCTGTCCACCTCCATGGTGCCCTCCCTGCCCAGGCCCCCAGGTAGCCGGCACTTCACCCTGAACCTGGGAGGGAAGGATGAATATTATTTCTAGTTTGAGGATGAGGAAACGGAGGCTCTGGATGGCCCACAGTCTCCTGGAGGATGAACAGCCGAGTGACACCCAAGGAAGCCCAAGGCGGGGTGGACCATGGGGTGGGTGGTGGGGAGTCTGGTGTGGCCTCCGGCCCCTTCCTCCTCTGGCCTAGAGGGACTGGGGGGCCCTGGCATTCCTGCCCCTCCTCTCTCCCCTTGCCCCGCAGGGGGACCCAGGGACAATGCCTCTCAATGCTGCCTGAGTACCAGGAACGCCTGTCACCCCCTCCCACGTGTGTCTGTGATACGAAGGACAATTAAAGTCCTCTCTTGGTTCCTAAATGGTTGACGCATTCTGGGCAGCAACTGTCCTGCTTTTCTGGGGAACCATTTTTAAGTCGATTAGGAGACTTTTTCTTTCTTTTTTTTTTTTTTGGCCACGCCTCGGGGCCTTCGGGATCTCAGTTCCCCCAGGGATTGAACCCGGGTCACGGCAGTGAAAGCCCAGAATCCTAACCACTAGACCACCAGGGAACTCCTTAGGGGACTATTTTTATATCCTGTTTGGCTTGACTACAAATAACAGGTCTAAGCAGCTTAAAGCGGGGTAGTCAGAGAGAGAAAGTTAGATCCCACCCAGTGGCAGCCTAATCCTGCCGACTTGTGAGACAGCCAGAGGCCTGTGGAGCTGTGGGCCCAGCCCCAGGCCCCCCACAAAGACGACCCGGGTTCTGAGCTCGGGCGGCAGGACGGGGGCCAGCGGGTGTGCACAGCTGCCACGGCCCTCACTCTCCACTCACCCTGGCCTCGCCCTTTGGGAGGTCTCACCTCCACGGGAGCAATCTTTATAGTGAAATGTTGCCCGTGGGGGACCTTGCCTTGATCCTGCTGTGTCTGGGCCCACTGCCTAAGGAAGAAGGTTAAGAAGAAGGCCTGGCTCTTGGCTTTCTCAGAGCCCTGGGGTCCTGGGGCCCAGCTCCAAAGCCCGACTCAGCCCCGGCTGCCGGCCCCTTGCTGGCTGCAGTCCCCCTTCTCGTCCTCCAGTCCCACCTCACAAGGCTCGGGGAGGGCGAAGCAACCTGGTCGTCACGCTCCCTCCCCGCGTGTGTTCTTGATTTTGCCTTTTGTTTGGTGAACAGAGGCCCAGAAGGCCCTGGAGCTGAGCCAGCCCCCGCAGCGGGGGCTCAGTGGACGGGGAGCCAGAGCTCTGGATGATGGGAAAGCAGAACTCACGGGGTTGTAGTTTATAATGATGAAATGAAGTTCCTGTATTACAGCGAGATGAGAAAAATTTAAATATAAACCTTTTCTTTGTCCGTTTGGGCCTCCTCCCTCCCCTTTAGTGTATATTGTGCGTCTGCATTAACCAGACCTTCTTAGGAGAAAACATTCCTCCTTAATCTCACCAAAGGTCAAAACTGCTTAGGAGATAACCTTCCTTAATCTTGTAAGAGGCCACAACGACCTATGACTTGCTTTCCACACGTAGATCTGTATTGTGTAAACCGTCAATAACATGTCATTTGACGTATAACCCTTTGTCTCAAACACTTAATCACTGTGCCTTGACCTCTCATGGGCAGAACAGTCCTCAGAGCTTTCTGAAGGACTGTCTCCTGGGTTATAATCCTCAGGTTGGCTCGAATAAAATTTTCCATTTCTGTCTTAGATCGACTATTGATTAATTCTTCATCAACAGTAGTGATGAAGGACCTGGGCCCAGGCTGAGGCCATTGGTCATCGGCCAACCATGGACCTACACTCAGGGTGACGAGAGGCCTGGCTGGATCTATGCCTAGCCTTTGACAGGGGCAGTTGGGCACCTGGAGAAACCATCCAGCAAGACGGGACATGCTGGGGACACACCCATCATCCCAAAAAGAGGTGGGGGGCAGGACCTTCAGTGCCCAGGACACTCACCATCATGCTTGGTCCCGATGCCACCTCCACACACACAGGGGACCTGGAAATAACAGTTGCAGGGACACTTGGGCAGCCCGCAGGTGCAATCAGGCAGCATCTGAGCTTTGCAAGATGATCCCATCTTGTTAAGAACAATTACTATGAGGTACTGTACTCTAAGGAAACAAAGAAGCAATACAAGCTCTACCTTGTGCTGAGTTCCTGCTGTGAGCAGGTGTTCCCGTCCACCCTGAGAACGTGCTGTGCGGCAGTAGTTACGCTTATTTCTGCTTCAGAGAGATGACGTGTTTCACCCAAGGTCCCACGGGGACGGTGGGGCCAGGTGGACACTGGAAGGAAACGCAGGCCAGACATTCTTCCCACAGCCAAGCCCCAGCCTACGAGAACTCAGGAGAGCACAGGGTAGGAAGGGAGATGTTTTAAGCCCCACAGGAGGGCTCAGGACCCTCACCCACGGAAGAATCCAAACCTCGCTCCAGGGTGAGCTGCACCCTGCGCTGCCATGCTTTTCCTGCTGCTGGGGCAGGGATCCTCATTCCATCTTCAAGAGGAAAAAGCTGAGGCCCAGAGAAGGCCAGGGGCTTAGCCAGGACCACACAGGCTCAGTGGCTGACCCAGGCCTCCTGAGGCTGAGGACAGAGAGCCTGCAGGAACGGGCCCAGCCAGGCCTGGCGACCGGGCAGTGATGCAGGGGCACCCCAACCTGGCTCGGGGGGTGGTGAGGGCCAGCCACCTGGCCCACGAGGCTGGGGAGGGCGGAAGGGCAGCTCTCAGGAGAGGAAGGGGTTGGGGGAACAGCAGAGTGGCAAGTCCCTGGAAGTCTGTGAGCCCGCATCCTGCCCAGCTGTGAAGCCAGGGGAGCTGACTTTGATCGAGGCAGCAGCACGGTGTGTGCAGGGGCCACGGGAGCTCAGAGGAGGTGTCTGAACTTTGCAGTTTTGTGAAAATGAAATCGAATGGGACCCTGTGGGGCTCCCGGGAACGGAGGCCTTTTTTGTCCCCCATTTCTTGTAGGCAAGAGTCCAGCCTCCAGGACCATCCCTGAGTTCCAAAGAGCAGATTCAAACAGTTGCCAATTAAGGGAGAAGCAACCAAGAAACCACCTGAGGCAAGATTAAAGGGACCAGAGAAGATTTCCTGAGGGTGACCTGGTGGTTAAGGGGTTAAGACTCCGGGGCTCAGGTTCGGTCACTCTTCCGGGAACTAAGATCCTGCATGTAGAACAGCCAAACTAAGGTTAAAAAAAAAGGATTACCTGGGGTGAGATTAAAGGAAAAGAGGCCCTACACACACCCTAATCTTATCAGCAACCCCACCCTTGAACCATTGCTGTAAAACTCCTCACCAAACTCCCCTGGCTTGGGACACATAGTTTCCAAGGATAGGACCCCTCTGTGGCCCCCTTTGCCTGGCAAAGCAATAAAGCTATCCTTTTCTACTTCACCCAGAACTCTGTCTCTGAGATTCAGTTCTGCACCGGTGTACAGAGAAGCTGTGCTTTCGGCATCAAAAACATACCTAGGTTTAGATTATTTTTATTTATTCTGCTTAATATATGTTGTGATTCCTATATTTGTAGATTCACGACTTGCACCGTTTCTGGAAAATTCTCAGCCATTATCTCTTCTTTTGCCACACACACACCCCCGCCCCGGCCCTCTGGGACTCAGGTTAGATGGGCTATGTCTTCTTACTTCCGTCTCCTGGCCTCTCTGTGCTGTGTTCTGAGTAATGTCTCTATATCTCTCTTCCAGCTATACCCTCCAGCTAATTCTTCTGTGTGCCTATTGTACTGTTTAAGCCCCTCTTGGTTGAGAATTTAATTTTTAAAAATTGTATTTTTAATGTCTACACGTTCTATTTGGTTTCATTTTAAATCAGTTTGACCGCTTTGGATGGTCTCTTGTTCCCTGCTCACTACTTTTACTCCATCTTTTATATTTCTAAACATCTGAAACTTGGTTTTATAGTCTTAAGTCTGATATCGACTACCTGTAGTCTTCGGGTGGGGGGGGAATTATGGCTACTTTTCTCATGTGTTATTTCAGCTCTCAGAGCCTGTGTGTGTGTGTGTGTGTGTGTGTGTGTGTGTGTGTGTGTGTGTTTTGTAAATTCATATGTTGTTGAACTTAATCTGGAAATCCAGAGAGCTTGAATTGGGGACGTTTCCCTCCAAAGAGGAATTGTACTTGCCCATGCCAGGAGCCAGGTTCCTGGATTATCTATCACTAACCTGGGACTTTCGTGCCCTTTGAAGATCCCAGCTTCATGCGGCTGTAATGAGCTTAGTTTTTCTTTCATCCCACGTGGGCCTGAGGGGGATGTGACCCCTTCCGCTGTTCCCTCCTCTCAGCGCTGCTGGGTTGTCTCAGTTCCCTGCCGCTGTGCTCGCCCTGCTCTGAGCCTGGTTGTGGCCTTGGCTCATGAGGCCTGTGGCTGGCTCCTGGCACGGGCAAGTACAAATCCTCTTCGGAGGGAAACGTCCCCAATTCAAGCTCTCTGGATTTCCAGATTAAGTTCAACAACATATGAATTTACAAAACACACACACACACACACATACACAGGCTCTGAGAGCTGATATAACACATGAGAAAAGTAGCTATAATTCCCCCCACACCGAAGACTACAGGTAGTCAATATCAGACTTAGACTATAAAACCAAGATTCAAATGTTTAGAAATATAAAAACAGGTTAGACCACAGCGGGCTCCTGTCCTTCCACCCCTGGGCCTTTGCTTAGGCTGTCTCCCTGCCTGCAACGCCTTTTCCAGCCAAATTTTCCTCTCTTCTTTCTCACCAGGAAGCCTCTCCAACGTGCCTCGCTGGGACAGAAGCCTCTGCTGGGCTCCCGTGGCCCCTGGACACACTGTGCTGCCCTGTCGACTGGCCTGTCCCCCTCGCTAAGGCGTGAGCCCCCCGGGGTGGCCAGGTCCCCAGCCGGCAGCACAGATCCTGCTCCGAGGGTGTTCCAAGAGGGTCTGCTGAATGAAGGAGAGGGTCTGCTGCTGAGAATACCCTGTGCTGCTATGAGCGTGGCCACAGCCTTACCCCCAGTAGCCTCTGAGGGTCTGGTCGCACTGAGGGAGCCCCGGGCCCGTAACCAGTGCCCAGGGGTGGTGTGGTCAGGGCCGATGTGGCGTGTGGCCTGGCTCAGTCCAGTAACAGTGTTCCCACTGTTCGTGGCAATACCCTGGGAGCATGGCTCCCAAACGTGTCCATCCCGGGAGGCCCACGGCCCGGGCGGCAGCTCTCAACTCCCTTCTCTCCAGGCTCTGGGATCAAAGGGGGCCCCCAGGGCTCTCAGCCTCTGGCCCAGGCGGCCAAAGGCCTCAACCTCCTTGGAGCTGAGACTGACCTCAGGTCCCTGGGGATGGAGTGTGTGGGGGGCAGGGGTTCAGCCTCTAGGGCTCCCTCCCAAGGCCTCCTCTCCCTGCCTCTGGGCCTGGTCTCCGTCCTCCCTCACGACCCTTTCCCTCTCTGCCCCATCTCTGGTCCTCTCTCTGTATCTTTTCATCACTCTTTCATCCTCTCTTTCCCCCCGCATCTCTCTCCCTCCCTCTCACACTCCCCTGCGCCCCCAAACCCAATCTCCAGGGACGCTCCCAGGCCCCAGCCTGACAAACCTGAGGGATGAGCACAGACCAGAGTGTTGTCTTCTTGGCTTAGCTGAGACCAGAGGGAATCTCCCTCCAGCAAATTTCCTAGGAAACTGGGGGCAAACAGAGGCCAAATGACAGAAAGAACAAAGACTCCAAGAGGGGGAGACCAGGTGGGTCTCCTGCCAGGCCCGTCCCCAGGGCCGAGCCTGAGGCTGGCTCCAAATGCCCACCCCCACCCCCCCAGGGGCTACAGCCCCAGTCTCGGGGGGTGGATATCAGTCAGGGGGCCCCAGATGTCCCCTCCAATCCCCTGGGGGCCCTAGTAGGGGAGGTGAGAGGGGGCAGGTCAGGTGGGCACAGGTGGAGCTCCCCGGAAGCACTGACATAACCGAAAATGAAGCATCCGTCCTCTGAGTGGTCGGTCAGCAGCCCGGGACTGAGGGCAGTCTGGCCCCAGCCCCGTCTGAGTGTCCCCCGCCCCAGACCCTCACAGGTTTTCAATTTCCTGCCACACCAGACGGCCACTGAGGGGAGGGTCCTCCCAGAGGGAGAGAACACGCTGACCAGCCATGGCGTGTCCAAACCACAGCCAATGGGCCGAGAGGACCTGTCAGAACCCAGAACCGGGATTTTGCAAACTGGAGCCGAGGACGAGAATGTCACGTTCCCCAGGGTGGAACTTGGAAGCCTTTGGCAGAGCCGTTTCTGACCCCATGGAAGAAGCTGGTCCCTAGGAGAGATCAGGATGGGGGGTGGGGGGAGAGCCCTCTTCTTCTGGCGGGGGCGGGGAGGGGTGGCATTTGAGCCCCAGTTTTGGGGCATTTCTGCCTTCCCCAAGATTTGGATTTGAAGGGGTTCAGAACATGCTACCCTCAAATACACCGCTCTGGAAATCGATTACTCTGAGCTGAAGGTACTTGAGGAACAGAAGATACAGGAAGGGCTCTCTGCCCTCCCCTTTCTACCTAAAAGCAGGTCATCCAGGGACTTCCCTGGTGGTGCAGTGGTTAAGAATCCTTTATAACCCCTTTAAAGACACTGTCTTGGGACTTCCCTGGCCGTCCAGTGGTTAAGACACTGCGCTTCCACTGAAGGGGGCACGGGTTCCATCCCTGGTGGGGGAACTAAGATCCTCCGTGCTGAGCCATGCAGCCAAAAAATAGAAAAAAAAAAAAAAATTTTTGAAGATCCTATCTCCACATGCCGTCACATTCTAAGGTACTGTGGGAGGGTACTGTGTTAGGACTTCAGCCTATGAACTTTGCAGGGGAACACAATTCAGCCCATAACAGACAGTAAAATAAACAAATTCCTCAAAGGTCCTATCACTCAGAAAATTTTAAACAATACTTGGGGGAAAAAAGGAAATCAAAATTCAAACTGCAGAACATTTAGAGGAGACGATAGTAAAACACATGTCAGAACTTTTGGGATACGGGATAAAGCAATGCTCTTTACATATTAAATGACAGGACTTGTTTATGTTAACAAACCAGAAAGAATGAAAGAAAATTAATCAAGGCACAGAGAAATTACAGAACATATCTAAGATCACACAGCTGGAACAGAACTGAGGTAGGATGTGAACCCAGTCTGATTTAATAGGCACAAACATTTTAATTACAGCACTGTTTGTAAGAGCCACTCCCCCTTGGGAAAAAAAAAGAAAAGAAAAGGAAAAAAAAAGATTAAAAGGGTGTCCAGAAAGAGGGGACCATTTAAATAACCATAACACAGCCATGGCAAGAGACACGAAGCAGCAGGAGGGAAGATTTGATCTGCATTTCTCTAATAATTAGTAATGTTGAGGATCTTTTCATGTGCCTGTTGGCCATTTGTATGTCTTCTTTGGAGAAATGTCTAGTTAGGTCTTCTGCCCATTTTTTTGATTGGGTTGTTTGTTTTTTTGATATTGTGCTGTATGAACTGTATAGTTTCCCTTTCTTATAATGTCTTCATCTGGTTTTGGTATTAGGGTAATGCTGGCCTCATAGAATGTTAGGAAAGTGTCTCCTCTGCTTCTGTGTCATTTCTTCTTCAAATGTTTGGTAGAATCCACCAGCAAAACGATCTGGGCCTGGTGCTTTCTGTTTTGGAAGGTTATGAAGGAGAAACATTCTATAATCTTATAATTAAATCTTCATGGTTGCTGTCATTGTTTTCTTTTTTTTTAATAAATTTATTTATTTATTTATGACTGTGTTGGGCTGCACGTGGGCTTTCTCTAGTTGTGGCGAGAGGGGGCTACTCTTCGTTTGCAGTATGCAGGCTTCTCATTGCGGTGGCTTCTCTTGTTGTGGAGCATGGGCTTCAGTAGCTGTGGCACATGGGCTTGGTTGCTCTGCGGCATGTGGGATCTTCCCAGACCAGGGATCGAACCTGTGTCCCCTGCATTGGTAGGCGGATTCTTAACCACTGCGCCACCAGGGAAGTCCCACCTAACCCTAACTGTTAATTCACTTGGGTCTCAGTCACTTCTCTGGGTCTCTGTTTTTGTTGTGAGGGCTCCCACTTATATGTAAATAAAATCTGTATGCTTTTCTGCTGTTAATCTCTTTTATGTCAGTCCCAGCTGGAAACCCTAAGAGGATAGAGAACAATTTTTATTTCCTTACATTACAGAGAACAGAATGCTCGTGATGTATTTCCAAATAATTGGTTTCCCCTCTCCCTGCCCAAAGTATGAAAGTTTGGGGTCCCCTTAAGTTTTTAACTCTCAGGCTAATCTACGCTGGAGTCTCCAGCAATTGTCACCCGCCGTATAAGTGTCCTACCAGCAGCTCTGGCTCTAGCTGTGGGCTTCTGCTCTGGGGTAGCTCTGTATCCACCTCTCTCTCTAGTTTTCAGGCCACTGATTTGCCCTGTGACCTCAGTTCTCTGAGGGATCTGAAAAGAGTTATTGATTTTCAGTTTGTTCAGATTTTTTTCTTGTTGGGAGAATGGGAGTGATGACTTTCAAGTTCTTTACGTGCTGGACTGGAAACTGGAAGTTCTCATTATTTTTAAGAGAAAAAAACCCCACCACCCTAATAGTGGACATCTGGCGACTCTCCTGATGGGTTTTTGAACACTGGGGCCCCTCAGAGCTCTGTCCAGGTGTCCATCACTCTGAGCCAATGACCTCCAACTGTGTATCTCCAGCCCAGATCTGTGTTTGGAGATCTAGCTCCAACGTCTGTCTGCCTTTGACCTCCCACCTGGATGGCACAGGTGCCTCAAATGCATATCACACACACGTAACTTGAATTCACCATCTCTTCCCCCAAAACTAATCCACAGCCCAGGTTTCCTGTCTCAAGTGACTGGCATCCAGGTGCCCAAGCCAGAAATGTAAGCTTCCTTCTAGACGCTTGCCTCTCTCCCCGCCCCACAGTACCTGTCAGCCAGGGTGTCATGGAGTTTGCGGCTGGCTGGTTCACCCACAGCCAGCCCCCGGCAGCTGTCTTAGAGCCCTCAGCATCTCTTCCGTGGGTTGTCTCAGTGGCCCCCTCATCGGCCCCTCTCAGCCATCCTCTACTCCTTCCCACTGCTAGCAGGGAGATCTTCCCCCTAAACGTTCACTTGTGTCTCTCTCCTGCACGCAAACCACCACTGGCCTCCAAGTGTATGCAGGGTAAACTCTGTTTCTCCCAGGTGACAACACAAGGTCAGGTGGCCCTTGTACCTGCTCTGCCCTCCAACTAGAACCCCTTCTGCACTCCTAGCATTCTTCTCTTCTAAACCATTTGCTTCCTTTCTAGGATAGACCAGGTGCCTTGCTCACTTTTTGTGAGACTTAAGCAGACAGGTAGAATGTTCCAGGTGAAGGCAACACTTGTCCACCTGCCCACACCTCACCCATCCTGCCAGGCTCAGCTCAGAAGTCATCTTCTCCAGGAGGCTGTCTCTACCTCCCAGAATTGGATGAGTTGCAATGGTGTGCTGGCTAATGTTTAACCACTTGCTTTGCAGGAAGGAAGCCCTGATTTGTAGCATTTGCCGACTTCCATGGTGTAAATACTCCCAGCATAGCCAATTTCATGCTACCAGTGTGATGTCACTGAACATGAGTTGGGAAGAGATGCCCGCCATCAGCTCTCTCCAGCTGACATGAGTCAGCTCAAGCACGTAACAGGTGGATGAGCCTCCTCTGGGCTCACATCACACCGTGTATAGCCCTCCATCAAAGTATGGCTCACAAGGAAATGCTAAAAACAAGCAAAACTCGGGTGACCCAACAGAAGGACAGAGTGAAAGGCTTAGCTCTAATCTCCACCCAATGCCTTCCTGGTTGTGTGACCTGAGGTAAGTGACCAAGCCTCTCTGAGCCTCAGATTTGTCATCTACAAAATGGTCAAAATAATATGTTCTTCCTAAGCTTGCACAGAAATTAAATAAATGCAAACACTGTAAAATCCTGTTAAGAAGTTAGAGGGTCAGTCGAGGAGTTGGGAAGGACATTCTTAGGCTGAGGACCAGCAGGAGGAGAGCAGAGAAGCAGGAGGGAAAGGATGTTTCTGCTTGGTTAGAGCAAACCTGTGAATCCTGGGCTGGAAGGCAGTGGAGAAGTCCAGGAGGGTGGCCTTTGGAGGGCAGTGTAAAGGAGCTGGACCTCATCCTTAGCCCTGGGAGCTTCGGGAAGTTCCGAAAGAAAAATTAGATGAGGTATCTTAGAAGCAGGAGACCATTCAGGAGCTGCTGGTGGAGGAGCGCAGGGCTGGCCAGGCACAAGCCCTTTCAGAGGCTGGGGTGGATGCAATGAGAGAGGAAGGGGTTGAAGGCAGTGTTGTTTGTTTTTTTCTCCAGAGATGGGGTGAAAGCCTTGGGCATCTTAATTACCAAGCTCAGGAGGCAAGAGGCTCACTAAGCATCATGGGAAATTCCCTGATCCAGCCAAGAATAGCAGAAGAGCCCTGTCCTAGGGAAATTGATTTGATGAAAGAAACCAGAGTCTATTGCATTGGCCCTGGAGAAGGACTTAACGTCAATTGGGTGAAAAGACCCCTCCTTCCTGGCCCCTCCATGGCCCTCTGCCCATTCTGTTTGGCAAGACTCAAAACCCTTGTGTAATCTAGGACCTTGGTACTCAAAGAGTGGGCCTGGGACCACCAGCAGCAGCAGCAGCACCTGGGCGCCTCTTAGAAATGCAGAGTCACAGGCCCCAGCTCAGACCTGTAGCACCAAAATCTGCATTTTAACCAGTCCCCCGGGAATGGTGTGCACAGTAAAGCTTGAGAAGTGCTGGCTTAGGCTCCGAATGGCAGGCCCTGGTCCGCCTTGTATTTCTAGGACCTTAACATTGTGAGTTGTCAGAAAGTACCGACTGATGGATTGATGGCTAGCTGAGGGCCGCTGTAAGGGGACAGAAAGGAGAAGGCGTGTTCGAGAGAGTGAGAAGGTGAAATTGGCAGGACTTGGTGGCTGATTGGGTACGGGAGCGGGAGAGATGAGGGCCCAGGAGCGTTGATGCTGCCGTTTCAGGAGGTTGAGGAGATGGCAGCTCTGGGCACCTGCAGCCCCTCTGCGGGCTGGACAAGGTTTCAGCTTTGGAAGGAGGCCAGGGTGGAATGGAGGCCAGGCCACAGGTACAGGAGACACATGGGGAATGTGCACGGCAAGGAGAGAGGGGGCTGGAAAAGGGCCTGAGGACTCCTGAGTGTGGCACGGGTGGGTTGAGAAGGAAGAGTCCACTAGAGGATGACGAGTCAGAGGGTCAGGAGGCCAAGGGCACAGAGAGTTCATGGTCAACTGTCAGATGCCACCGGGAGAATCAGAGAGGCAGCCTATAAACCACCCGCTGCATTTGCTGACAGAGCTGTTGCTATCAAGACACCTCAGTCCCTAGAACTATGTGGACCCTAAAGCTCTTCTACTTCATAAATAAAACTTAAAAATCCAATTTTTCTTGAGTATTCCAACCTTGATTACAAACTTGAATAAGTAAATCCCTGTCATTTAAACTGCAGTTACAGATTTCTTACGGCTACATCCGAGAACAACACTGTCATAACATTTATACTTAAAACTCTTGTAAAATGTCAAGACCGTGAGCGTCATTTCCAACTTGGCTCTTATTTCTTCTTAGGGATTTTGCTGTATTTGTTGTGGTTTCTCCCCAGGGCTTTGCTGATGGAATTTGGATACCCTCTCATGTTTGTGATCATCTCCCAAGATAAGCTGAGGTCACTGCATCTGGATGTTTGACCTTGGTCCTTGGCTAGGACACAGGGCTTGACTGTCTCTACTGGGGTGACACTTGGCTAATTAATCATTGTGGACATTTTCTGTGAACCTCCTTCTCCTGGACAGCTGAGGGTGACCCCACACTGCGTACCTGAAGGAGCCTCTTCAACCCGGTGGTCCTGTGAGACCACCACAAGTCAGCCTTTCCTTTCATGGTGCAGTTTCTGCCTGCCCCCGGCCTCCAGCCCAGGGCTCTGAGTTTACTCTTTTCTGATTAAACAGATAAAGCAAACATGTCTCTCTAATTAGTTAACACCAATAAAAGAAACAAGATAGATACACAAACTAACACATCCCAACTTAATAAGTTCCATAAAAATTCAAACAAGTCATACGGCAGTCATCTTTCTTATACTACAACGCTCTCTGAAGGCACATTATGGTAACGTTTCACTTTTGAGTATCATTATAGCCATGGCTTTTCACAGAGTGAATTTATTCAAATTAACTATATTTCCATTAACAACTTTTGATGCCTGTATTGTTATGGGCTGGCTAGCATTGGGGGAGACTTTTGATTGGTCCATCATCTTTCCCCTGCTTTCCTAGTATTTCTGAGGGTGGCCTTACTTCCTGGCCACAACAGGACATTCTGGACTGTTCCCCCACTCCAAATTTTTTTTTTTTAATGTTCCGAGGAACCCTGTTTTCCTTTGGTGAAGAAGGTCTTAGAAACCAAAGTCTGGGCACTGGGGTGTCCCTGAGACTTGGAGGTGGCAGACCAAAAGTTACTGTGGCTTTTGGGCCTCTCTTGTCAGAAACAAAGCTGGAAATACTGATATCTTTAAGGTCTTAAGTTTACAGTCAATTCTTTCAGTCTGTTGTTTTGTTAACAAAGGTTAACAATACTGTTGTTTATCCTATATTGATGGGATTTGGCCACAAACAGGTCACTATGATACTGGCAAAAGCCTCCATTCCCAGTAGGGGGCAGGAGGCAGATGACAACAGGCAAGGCAGACTAGGAAGGGAAAGAACAGAAACAACAAGTGGAGGTGACTCTTCGGAGAAACCTGGTTGAAGGCAGGAGAGAACTGGAGGTAATGGGCTGAAAGGGGGGACTTTGCTTTTTGTTTTCTTATCCTTTTTATTAAAATGGGAGAGGCTCCAGCTTGCTTATAGGCAGAGCAGAAAGTGCTGTAGTGAAAACTGTATCAATTAGGATTCTTCTGTGTACAGGGAAAAAGAATCCAGCTCATCTGGTTAAACCAAACTTTATAATGGGGAAGCCGAGGGCCAGTCAGATCAAGCCCAGAGGGACACAGAGGCTCCAGTGAGGTCAAGTTCCACTGCATGAGTCTTGGCCTCCCTGAGGGATGGGCTCTGTTCTGAGACGGGTCGTCCCTTCATCTGGTGGTGGCGAGGCACTGTAAAGCTCTGGTCTACACACTCCCCACTCCTCGTCCAGAGCAAAGAGAGTACACCCAGTGCCCACACAGAAGAGAGAGGATACCCTTCTCTCCCAGAGTTCAACAAAAGTTCCTGGTGGCCAGGCTGTGCTTCCCAGGCAGTACTTTATAGATAGGTAAACTGAGGCCAGAGCAGCACTTTATAGATGGGTAAACTGAGGCCAGAGCTTCCATCCCCATTATCGCCTCCCCCGAAACTGCCCCAACAGCCAGGCCAGGTCAGACTAGAAGGGATTTGGCCTCAGAGTCTGACAGGGGCTCAAATTCTAGTCTCTGCCCATCTTAACAAGCTCTGTGAGTTCGGGCCAGTTCCCATCTCAGCCTCAGCCTCCTCATCTGTAAAATGAGGGTGAGGACAGCATGACCTCAGAGGATTGTTCTGAGATTAATTAAGCTGCAAGGAGGCAGATTCCCCGGGGATATCTGAGCACAGCCCAAGAGATGGCTCCCAGAAGAAAGCCATTGCCTTCTCAATTCTGGATTTTTTTTTTTTTTTTAAGTTCTCTGCTTAGGTCCAGGGGCAGGTCTCTGCTAGGTGCTGGCCTGTCTTGACTGCCTCTGTATATCTTGTGAATCTCACTTCCTCACAGGGAGAAAGCGGGAGAGGGTTCAGCCCTTGGATAGGCCACGGGACCCCCAGAGCCTTAGAGCGCTGCTTTATTCTCATTTTCACTGTTTCCTTCTATTCTAGGCTAGTGATGGTGGCGCTCCACCCAGGGCAGTGATATAAAGTTTCCTTTTAAAATATATTTGTTGGAATGAAAAAGCCAATATACAGAAGAAGTATTGTGAGTATTACCAGCGGTGAAAGGGTACAGGTTTGTCCATCCCACACGTGCTTGCTGGGTGCCCAGTTACCGTTCCCCCACACCGTTCCAGGAGGGAGTCACAGCAGCGAACAAGTGAGCAGGAACCCCCTGCCCTGTGGAGCTCACATTCTAGGCAGGGGATTGGCAATAAAATAAATGCCTAAGAGAAATGTGAAGCAGGTCACATGGTGATGCTGATAGGTGTACGGGGTGGGGGGAAATTGAGGAGGGAAGGCGTCGGGGTGTGAATGGAGGTCAGGGAAGCCTCACAAAGAAGCTGACATTGAAGCTTGAACCTGAAGGAGGTGACAGAAGTAGCTGAGCAGATATGTAGTCAAGGCTGTTCCAGGCAGAGGAGTGGCAAGAACAAAGGCCCTGGAGGGGGTGAGAGCCAGCAGGGAGGCCAGTGTGGCTGGGCAGGGTCTGGCTGACGGAAAAGGGGATGTGGTCAGAGGGCAGAGGTGGGGCTTCTGAGTTCAATGAGGAGCCACTGGAGGGGGTGGGGCGGAGGAGGGATGTGATCTGGACCTAGTTGTACCATCATCTCTCTGGCTGCTGTTTGGGCAGGGGTTTGGGGGAGGCAGGAATACGAGTGAGAAGAGGCCTCTGCACTCAGCCTGGGGAGGGGCTGCTGGCTTGGACAAGAGGGTGGGGTGAGAAATGTCAGATTCTGGGTATATTTTCAAGGTGGAGCAGATGGGATTTGCTCTTGGAGTGGATGTGGGGTATGCGGATTGTGGGCAGAGAGAGGGATCCAGGTTTAGGGCCTGAGTACCTAGAACGTGGAGTTTTCGCTAGCTGAGATGGGGAAGATGCAGGAGGACAACTTTGGGGGAGATCAGGACGTTGGATGGCGTGAGATAAGGGACGTCTCCAGCACACAGTTAGATACGTGAGTTTAGGGAGAGATCCAGGCTGCAGGCCACATTTGGTGTCATCCGCAGCTAGAAGCCTCCAAAGCCACAGGTTGGGGTGACATTTAGAAGTTGGGGGGCTGCTACAAAAGAGAATGGGGGGTCACCAAGGAGGAGGAGGAGAACCAGGCAATGTGGTGTGGGGGAAGCCAAAAGAGGAAGGCGCATCAGAGGGGAGGAAGTGGGCAGCGCTGACAAATACTGCTGGAGGGACCAGTAAGACAAGGACAGAGACTCAGCACTGCATCCAGCAACATGAACATCACTGGGGCCCCCAAATGACAGATCTGGGGGATTAGTGGGGAGAGGGGCAAGAGCCTGATTAGATGGGTTTTAAAGGAGAATGGGGGAGAGAGACTGCAGACAGCCTGGAGAAACAACCCTTGGAGGACTTTTGCTGTAAAGGGAAGGGGAAAATGAGGCAGCCGTAGCTGGAGGGGGCAGACAGGTCATAAGAGGGTTTTGTTGTTGTTGTTTTTCTCTCTGGTTTTGGTTTTACTTTTAGGATAGCAGAAGTAACAGCGTGTGAATTGACAGGAATGATTGAGGAGAGGGGAGAGAGGGCAGAATCACTGGATCAGTGTTGGCTTGAAGGGTGGGATCTTGTGGACAAGTGGAGGGGGCTTCCGGGCCAGCTGGGCCAGTTCAGCCTGGTCCCTAGAGGGAAGGGGAGGTTGGGCACCATCTCAGGAGGTGGACGGATGGGTGGTGGAAGCTGGTGGGAATTTTCTTCTGAGTCGTTCATTCAGCGGCACATACTAAGAGGCAGACTGTTCCCGGGGCTGGGATGGAGTGTTGGTATTTTCTCAGTGGCCTGGGCACTGGTCATCAGCTGAGTGAGAGGACGGGCGAGGAGGAAGTGAAGACACAGCAAGTGTGCAGTGGGCCAGGAGGAGAGTGAGAGGGGAAAGGACAGAGCGGCGAAGGTAAAACACCGGGTGATGCAGGCAAAACGTTTAGCAAGGGTCACACTGTGAGGGGGTACAGTGAGGCAGGCCCGAGTTCAAACACCGACACTGCCCCTTCCCAGTTGCTTGACGTTGAGTCACTTAACCGCTCTGAGCCTCGTTTTTCTCATCTGTTAAATAGGGGAAATGGGATTATAAACCCATAGAACAGGCGGCAGGGAGGCACGGCCGGCCCGCGGCTTGGTGATGGTCCAGCCCCGGGCGCCGGGAGCGGGGAAGATGCGCGGGACCCCTCAGGGGCGGGGCGGGGCGGGGCTGACCACGCCCCGGGCCTGAGGGGCGGTGCTCCCGCCTGCCGGGCTCGGGGCACTATCCTCCCACCGCCTCGCTGACCTCCTGCCGGCCCGCCCGGCCCGCTGGGCCCAGTTGGCCGCCTCCCGGAGCCGCGGGAGCCGGAGGTATGAGGGGCTCTGCGGAGGGTGCAGCTGGGCGGGCTCCGGGACGCTGACCTGGGGGCTCCCCGCGCACCGGTGGGGAGGAGCGCTCCGAGAAGGAAGGGGAAGGGACAGGGGCTGCGGAGGGGTGGGGAGGGCTCGGCCGCCGCCCGCCCGGGCCACCTGTCCCGGAGGGACCCTTGTGTGCGCACCGACTGGGCGCCCTGGTCCCCCGGCCGCCGCCTCCACCCCAGCTGCGCCCCAAGTTGAGCGCGGCGGCTGGGCCAGGAGCCCGGCCCGCGGAGGGAGGGCGCACTCCCCCCGGGAGCCCTCCGGGCAGCGCCGCCCGGGCCGGGGTCCCGCGGGGGCGAGAAGCCCGGGTCCGAGTGCGGGCTCCGCCGGCCCGCGCTGCGTCCTTGGGCGAGTCGCGCCGCTCTGTCTGGGGGCACGGAATCGCCCCGGAGGCCTCACCGCCCGCTGTGCTCGCCCCTGGCCCGGGAGGGGGCGCCGCTGGGGAGAGGGGTGGGGAGCGGCCGGCTGGAGGGAGACCGCGGGGGATGCGAGGCGTCCCCCCGGGCCTTTAGGGATGCTGAGGCTTTGGACGGCCGGCAAGGGGAGAGGGCTCTCCAGATGGAGGGACGGCCTGGGTCGGATCCGGGAAGCGGCGAAAGTCGGGCCTAAGCGCTCGCTCTCAAGGATCCGGATCCTTAGACCACTCCCTCTTTCGGGAGTGCTTCTCTCCCTCCCTCTCCTCCAGATGGGAAACCCTGAGTCCCGGCGGGAGCGGCGGTGTGCTTGGGAGAGGCTCTGGCTCGGAGGTGCAGTCGCAGAGGCCACGCCCCTTCGCGCTAGGGGAGTCCCCTGGCCTCAGTTTCCACATCTGACACCTGCGGGTAGAAGTTCCCTCCTCCTCGTCAGACTCAGCTGAGCCTCTAGCTCTGAGAGGGTTAAAAGCCACCCCTGTCTCAGAAGGACACCCTTTTGGTCTCCCCCAAATGCTGAGTGATTGACTGCTCTGTGGAGGCCCCTCGGGGTCTCTGAAATCGATCTGTGCCCTCCTTCAACAAACACCCGGGAGCACCTGCTATGCTCCCGCTCTGGCGCTCCCCACCCCCCCCACCCGCCACCTCCACTCCAGCTGTCCAAGGACTTCCCCTTTGTTACCTCCTCCCAATGAAGGAGGAGCCATCCTGCTCCGGGTGACAAAGCAGGGCCCAGGCTGGGGGGACTGTCCCCTCAGTGCCCACAGCCAGATCCCCTAGGGGAGTCCCCAGATCAGGCCCCAATAAAAACGGGAAAAAAAGAAGAGGGTCGAGATGGAACCCTCTCAGTTGTTCATTTTCCTCCCAAACATGTTTCTAGTGCCTCTGGGGCCTGTCCCTCCTTGTCTGCTAGGGTCATGCGATAGATATCAGAGGACAAACACGGAGGTGGAAACTCTGTAAAATGTGTTTTGCTTCCCTGTACCCATCGAAGCCCTATAGCTGCCTAGGCTAGTGGACTTGCTCCTGGTGTGTGCAAGGGTCCCAGGTCCCCAGTGTGTGCAGGGTTGGCAGAATCTTTCAAGGTGACTTACTTGGAACATCATAAAGTTGTGACTCACCACATTACCTAATCAGCCCCAGCCAGCAGCTCCCAAACCCACGCGGCCGTGGTGGTCCAGATCTTCAAGGACCCGGGGCAGCAGGGGATGCAGGTCCCCTCGGGTCTGAGTTGGTACCAGGGCAGAGTGAGACAAGGTGGCTGCCGGGGACATTTTTAACAAGACCAGAAGAAGGGGTGGATGAGAAAAGGGAAGCTTGACGTGTGAAAACGGCTCTTCCCCACCACAACTCCCCCACCCCGCAGCTGCTGCACCTCCAGGTGGGTAGAGGGGATGGCTCCACCTTTGACCTGGCTACCCAAGCTGTGCTCAGGCAGTGCTCTCTGGAACGCACTTCCTTCCAGCCAGGTACCTCTTAGGTGTGCCCTCAACTCCCGTTGATTGATCTGCATTTCGTTGCCTAACCCCTTCTCTCCAGATTGGAAGCTCCTGGAGGGAGGAAGCTTGCCCAAAGCCCAGTGCCCAGCCTGACACATAGTAGGCATTCACTACATTTTGCTTGAATGAATTAACTGAAAGAAGTAGGGAAAAAATTCCACATTCACATCACTTGGAGATAACTATTGTTAAAAGTTGCCCTTTTTGCCAGACTTTTTAAAAAACACATTGGTACATATTTGAGTGTCTTGTTTATACAAACATTTTAAATTCCTCACCTTTCTCAAATTATTTTTTATATTTTTCAGTGCTTAGATATTGTTACATCTTATTTAGTTAATGGATCTCATTTGACATTTAGGTTTTGTTGGGGTTTTTTTAATATTTGGCTCTTTTAGATGTTACACTGAGTTCATACATAAATTTATACATTGCCAGATTTTTTTCTGGAAAGGGAAGTACTTGGTAGTCACTGTATATGAACCTCTAGAATGGTTATACCTAGAACCAGCAGGCTCTCCAATGGGAGTGTACCATTGCCTACTTGCTTGGGCTATGAGTGTGCATTTCTTGTTATTTCCTGGAAATGAAATTACTGGGTCAAGGAGCATGAACGTCTAGGATCTTTGTGTGTTTCTTAATCGTTTGTTTGAGTTCATCAATGAGATATTTGCGCCTTGTCTGGTCTCTGCGGCAAAGATCTTCTCCCAGGTTATCATTCGGCTTCTATTTTTGCTGCTGATGGTGTGTGTATTTGAGCAGCACGTTTTTACTTTTTATTTTACTTTATCTGTGTGTGTGCTTTTCAGTAAGGTAGACTTGGCTGCACTTATAAACTGATGGGAAAGAGCCAGAAGAGGGAGTGGCTGCAGCCCCTGGAGAAGGAGGGGCAGGTCGGTAGAATGAGGTCCCAGAGGATGCAGGAGGTGGGAGGGGTCTGGAACTGGTCCAGAGGGATCTTCTGAGCTGATGAGGACAGGAGGTGTGAGGGAGGGGGCTGGGAGGACATCTTATGAATCGTCTTTGATCTTCCTAGAGAAGGAGGTAAAAAAAGCATCAGTGGAGAGAGGGTTCTGCACCCGAGGTCCCCAGCTCCCTGTTGCTGTTTGCCCGCCTCATTCCCTTGAGTCCTCCCTGCTTCCCTGGGAGGTAGCAGGTGTTATCACCCCCACTGACAAACTCCAGAGGGAGGGGAAGTGCCTTGCATAGGGTCAGTCAGCTGATGAATGGCAGGGCTGGGTTCAAAGAAGGCTCTCCCTGCACTAACCACATGCCCTTGAGAATCGCTTTCCTCTCCGAGCCTCCATCTCTAGTAGATATCGGGAAGCGGTACCCATCTTACTCTGTCTGGTGCTTGGTGAGTGAGCGTCCCTTCCTCCCCTGTCTACCTCTGTTTGTCTCTTCTCTCTGGAAAGACCCCAGTGAGTCCAGGAGCTTCCAGCTCCACAGGGCTGGCCACAGGACTAGGAGGGCCCCTTCCCCTTCCCTTCCTTGTGGGTGCCTGCACAGTCTCCCCTGTGCCCATGCTCTCACCCAGCAGGAGCCAAGTCCAGCAGGAGCACACAGCCTTCTGGATGTCACACCTGTGCAAAGTCTGAGTTGCTGGGTGAACGTGAGAAAATGGGAAAAGTGATCTTTACATTCTGTGAGCATGCTTGATTTGAAAGCACAGAAGCCATTGTCCCAGATACAGATACAGAGCCCAGAGAGGCACCCCTCCCCTCCCAGTTGTCTGAAGTCTTCAATTGCTTCTCCCCACGGGCCTCCAAGGCAATCGCCTGAGTTGAGGGCAGGCTTCCATGAACTGAGCCCCCTCTAGGTGCCAGACACTTTGTTACCTGATCTTTTTAAAACCCTCTCAGCCATCCTGTGCTGTCAGCCCCATTTTACAGATGAGGGAACTGAGACTCAGACTCAAGCGCCTCTTCTTTACCACAGTGAGATCTGAGCCCCTGGCCGTGGTGCAGTCCCAGGTGAACTTGGCTCCTTTCACCTGGCAGAGGGTGTTTGAATCCCAGCTGTGCCTCATTTCCAACTCAAACTGTAGTTGATAATAAGAGGACCTGCCTCACGCAGCCATTGGGAGGATTAAACGAGTTACTCAAGGAAAACCGCTTTGACCATTGGCTGTGCATGGTAAGCCCTCAGGAAATATACACTCTTGTTATTATTAAACCACATAGCTCCATGCCTGACAGGGAGCTTTTAATAAATGTTAGCTCAGCCACGCCCATCCCTTCCTGCAGTGAGAGGATAGGAAGGCGAGCACGCCCTGACACCGGAGAGAACTTGTACTTTTTAAAACCCTTCCGGAGACAAGTGAATGATCTGTATCTAAAACCTTAAATGACATTTCCTTTGACCCAAGCAGCTCATTTCTAGGAACCAGTCCTATAGAAGTAATTAAGGATGTGTTCAAATATGTAAGTGCTAAGAAACTCACCACAGTGTTGTCTATAAAAGCAAAAAGATAGAAGCCACATTTCCAGTAGTCAAAGTAGTCAAGATGGGATACAGATGATGAGATACAATGTAGCCCTGGAAAGTTAGGGCATGGAGCTGTGTTTACTGACATAATGGGAAGGCATAGCATATATTTCCAAACAGTTTTATTCAGGTAGAATTTACATACCATTGCATGCGTACAGTTCGATGAGTTTTAAGAAGTGGGTCTGGTTATGTAACTACCACCACCATCTAGTTTTAGAAGACAGGGGCCCCGCATATTTTTAAGTGAAAAATAAAACAAGGTGTAAAACGGTGGGTGTAATAGGATCACTTTTTGTGCGTCTCCTGTCCACAGCTCTGTGTAAACACTGCTCTGTGTGAGTGGAGGCGTCAGAAAAGGACTAGAAAGGGTATTACCAAAATGCTGACATGTCATGTGCCCTCACCTCAAGTCTTCAAGATAAAGAGCAAAGCAGGAGGTGACACTACAGGGTGGTGACTGGACCTCCCCCACACCTCCACCATGTGTGCGCGCGTGCGCGCACACACACACACATACACACTCTAGAAAGACTGGGAGCCCCACCGGCTGTGATCCCACCATTGGCGAAGTGTCTGTGCATGCGTGCTGTGGAAATACAGAGGCAGTACCCAAAGGTATGAAGAGAACCGGGACAGCAATTGTGGTGGATTCTTGGCAATTGGCCCTCATCTTACCTATGATGGGGTTAGGAGGTTGCCGGGTAGGGGGAGGTGGAGGGACATTTTGGGAAGAGGGAAGAGCGTGTTTCAGAAACTTGGAATTCCCAGGTTGAGCAATAGAGAGGAGTTGGTTTTCCTTTCAAGGTTTTACCATCATTTTCAAAGGCATTGAGGGTATCAGGATGGCTCTCCTGTATCCCTCACCACTCAATCAGTCATCATGCGTTTATGGTGCGTCTGCTATGCGCCAGGCCCTCCCTAATTTAATGTCATTTATAGTCTTCGGCAGGGTGGGCCGCGTCTGGCTCATTGCCGACTTTCCTCTGATCCCAGTAAACTCCAAGGCCAAATTCACCCTGGCCCCTCCCCAGAGGACGTACCCGTGGGCGCTGAAGGTCTGCTGGTGGTCTAGGCTGTGGGTGAAGCACAGGGTTTGCGGTGAGTGCTGCTTACACACATGCTCCTTTGGAAGGTAGCCACGAGCTCCTACTGTGTGCTGGTGTGTGCAGCACTGGGGACCCAGCCCACGGGCCACAGTGAGAGCTGTGCCAAAATCCAGGTAGCTTCCTGGAGGTGGCGGCTCTACTCACCTAGGTCAGGAGAGACCGAGGAAGGAAGGCCTGAGACTGGGGAGCAGACACTCCTGGGTGGGTGCAAATCCTGCCTCCCACCTTTACTAGCCGGGTAGCCCCTTTCCTCTGCACCTTAGTTTTGTCGTTTGTGGTGGACATGAAAACACAGGACGAGTGGTGCTTGGCAGGGTGCCTGACAAGCGGCGTGTTCTTGGCAGGTGGCAAACTTCCTACCTCTTCTGCTCTGGAAGTTCCTGGGCAGGGGAGCGTGGAGGGACATTCTGGGAAGAGGAAAGAGCATGTTGCAGAAGCCTGGAATTCCCAGAGCCTGATGGTTTGAGCAAAATGGCAGATGTCAGCTTGGCTGGTCTGGAGGTCGTAGGCCTGGAGAGGGGCAGCGCTGAGGGGAAGTGCCCGCAAGGCCTCAGCATTGTGGGGTCTGTAGACCTTCTCGGGGCTGAGGCAGGAAGCCAGGGAGGAGGCTGGGGTAGTGGGTCCCCCGACAGAGACAGAGAGACGGGGAGAGCTGAGCTGGGCTCTGGCCGCGGCGCTGACGGGGCAGGGAGAGGCCTGGGGGAAATCTGTTCAGAGAAGCTCTCCCCCTCCTTTCCTGCCTACAGCTCCCTCTTCCCTGGATTATCTCAATAGCCCCATAACTGCTTTCTTGTTGCTGTATGTCCCCTGGGGTTTAGTCTTAAAAAGCAGCCAGATCTTAAAGATTTCTTTAAGACATAAGTCACACTAGGGAATTCCCTGGCGGTGCAGTGGTTAGGACTCCACGCTCTCACTGCTGAGGGCCTGGGTTCAATCCCTGGTCAGGGAGCTAGGATCCCACAAGCCTCAGGGTGCCGCCAAAAAAAAAAAAAAAAAAAGACATGAGTCACACTATAACCCTTTCCTCCTCAAAATCTCCCAATGGCAGCCCCTCCCAATCAGCTGTCAAGTCCTCCCAGTGACCCTCAAGGCCCCCCCATGGCCCAGTGTCCCCTGGTCCTTCTGGCCTCCTCTCCTGGTGCCCTCATCCTCCCACCTTGCTACTCTGGCAGCACCTCCGGCACACATGCCTCGGGGCCTTTGCACTCACTGATTTTCCTCCCTGGACACGCTTTCCCCAGATATCCATACAGCATGTGCCTCACTTCCTTCTGGTCTCTGCACAAATGTCAGCTTTTCAGAGAGGCCATCCCTAACCATTCTGCATAAAGTGGCACCCCAGCCCCCAGTCCTCCCAGCCCAGTTTCCCTGAGAGCAAATGTGTGGGTGTCCAGATTCATGGTGACTTATAGCTCCCGGAACTGAGCCGAAAGTGACTCCATCCTGCTCATGAGAAGCTGGCCCCAGGCAGCCTGGCCTTCAGCCCAGGCTTCACTGCAGAGCTGCAGTGACCCTGGGAGGGAGGGATGGCCTCGGGGAAGAGAGGAGGTCTGAGACTTGGAGGCAGGCGTACCTGAGGCAAACCCTACTCCCCTCCCCCTCCCCCGTATACTAGCCATGCTGAGCTGGGAAGGTCACCTTTTCTCTCCTGGGACAGGTGAGTACTCAGGTACTTCAATATTAAGGGACACAGCCTCTGACCTTATTTTGTACCCTCAGATGGAGAGGCAGAACGTACCAATTACACTTTCCAACAGTTGTAATCTGCACCCGCTCATGGTTTACAGTTTGCAGATGCCACTCCCCTAGGTTGGTTACCTCATTTGATCCTGGCTTTCTGGGCAGTTTAGGGATCATTTACTCATTCTTTCAAAAAATATGTATTAAGCACCTATTATGTGCTAGGATCTGTGCTGGCCATGTGGGACCAGACTAATGAGTAGAAGTGGCCTTGGTCCCTGCCCTCTGGGAGCAGACATTGTTTTTCATGGTATTGGTGTCACTGAGTATTTAATCAGTCCCTTCAAGAAAGACCTTGGGTTGTTTCTAAGCGTTTGCAGTTGCAAACAAACCTGTGACCAATACAAATATCACTTATCTGTAGGATAAATTCACAGACTGGGATGGCGTGGAGAAAGGGTATGTGTATGTGTAATTTTGTTTTTTAAATTTTATTTATTTTTGGCTGTGTTGGGTCTTCGTTGCTGCACGCGGGCTTTCTCTAGTTGCAGCGAGCAGAGGCTACTCTTTGTTGTGGTGCGTGGGCTTCTCATTGCAGTGGCTTCTCTTGTTGCGGAGCATGGGCTCTAGGCGCGTGGGCTTCAGTAGTTGCAGCACGCGGGCTCTAGAGCACAGGCTCAGTTGTTGTGGCGCACGGGCTTAGTTGCTCCGCAGCACGTGGGATCTTCCCGGACCAGGGCTCAAACCCATGTCCCCTGCATTGGCAGGCAGATTCTTAACCGCTGCGCCACCAGGGAAGTCCCACGTGTATGTGTAATTTTGATAGATGTTGTTCACTTGCCCTCCGCCCCTGAGGCAGGGCCATTTGGCTTGCCTACCAGCACTGTGCGGGGGGGCCTGTTTCCTCACAGCCTTGCCAGAAAAATGTGTTGTCAAAGGTTTGGATTCATGCACATCTGACAGGTGAGAGATGCTGGGTGTTCTGACTTGCATTTCTCTTACTTACAAAAAGCTCCCTTGGGGCTTCCCTGGTGGCGCAGTGGTTGAGAGTCTGCCTGCTAATGCAGGGGACACGGGTTCGAGCCCTGGTCTGGGAAGATCCCACATGCCACGGAGCAGCTGGGCCCGTGAGCCACAACTACTGAGCCTGCGCGTCTGGAGCCTGTGCCCCGCAATGGGAGGGGCCGCGATAGTGAGAGGCCCGCGCACCGCGATGAAGAGTGGCCCCCGCTTGCCGCAACTAGAGAAAGCCCTCGCATGAACTGAAGACCCAACACAGCCAAAAATAAAAAAATAATAAACAAATAAATAAAAGTAGAAAAAATAAAAAAAAAAAAAAAAAAAAAAAAGCTCCCCCGTCTTGCTTACCTGTTTAAGCATCATTTTGTGTGTGTGTGTGTGTTTGTGTGTGTGTGTGAACTGTCCTTGGCCCATTTTCTTTTGGATTGTTGGGTTTTTTTCTCCTTGATTTGTAGGATCTCTTTATAACTTAGAAAAATTAGACTTCTGGGATCTGCGGGACACAAAAGTCATTCCCAAGTTGTCACTTGTATTTTTGACTTTCTTGGTATTTGGCGAAAGATTGTGGGAAGTTTGTTTTTTTTTTTTTGAGTCAAGTTTATTCTTTTTTTTTTTTTTATGGCTTCTGGATTTCACACATAATTAAGAAAACCTTTCCAACTCTAAGGTTATAAAGGAATTCACCCATGTTTTGTTCGAAACATTTATTTTATTTTATTTTTTGTAAATTTATTTATTATTTATTTTTTATATATTTTTTTGGCTGTGTTGGGTCTTCGTTTCTTTGCGAGGGCTTCCTCTAGCTGCGGCAAGCGGGGGCCACTCTTCATCGCGGTGTGCGGGCCTCTCACTATCTCAACCTCTCTTGTTGCGGAGCACAGGCTCCAGACGCGCAGGCTCAGTAGTTGTGGCTCACGGGCCTAGTTGCTCCGCGGCATGTGGGATCTTCCCAGACCAAGGCTCGAACCCGTGTCCCCTGCATTGGCAGGCAGATTCTCAACCACTGCGCCACCAGGGAAGCCCCTCGAAACATTTATTATTTTATATTTGGGGTTTATCCTAGGGCACATTCTGAGGTATGAATTCATCTGGTTCTTTTTCCCTAGTGGCTTCTCTGCTTGCCCAACACCTGTATTAAGAGATCCATTTTTGCTTTACTGTTTGGAAACACTGCCTTTACTGGATATGCAAGTACCATATTATTGGGATGGCCAAAATTTCACTCGGGGTTTTCTGTAACATCTTATGGAAAATCTGAACAAACTTTTTGGCCAATCCAATAGTTCTGTGATTTCTTTTGTTTCATTGCCCTGTCTGTTCATATGCTAAGACTAGGTTGTTTTAATTATTGGTACTTTGTGTTTTAATATCTCTCCTAAAAGGCCAGTCCTTCCTCATGTGTTCCTCCTCCTCAGAGTTCTCCTGTAGGTCTTGCTTGTTTATTTTTCTAGATGAACTTTAGAATCAATTTGTTGAATTGCAGAATCGCGTGCAATTTATAAATTGGCTTAGAGAAAATCGACATTTTTATGAAGCTGAATCTTCTATCCAAAAACATAGTGCAACTTTCCACTTGTTCAACTTTATTTTGTGTTGTCAGCAGCTTTAAAATTTTGCTCACGTAAATTTTGAACATCTTTTGTTAAGTTTAACCCTAAGTATTGTGGTGGCTGTAGGTGGGAGTCTTTTCTTTCATAGTATCTTCTGCTTCTGTCTGCTTGTGTGTGTGTGTGTGTGTGTCTCCTACCACCTTACAGTGTTCTTTTATTAGTAGTAGTTTTTCAATAGTTTCTCTTGACTTTTCCAGGTATACCGCAGTATCATATGAAAATAATAATTGTTTCAACTTTTTCTTTTCAGTTTGTTTTTTGGTTTTTTTCCTATTCAGTTTCTATAGCTCTAATTTCTTTCTCTTGTCAAATTGCTTTGATGAAAGCCTCCAGTGCCCGTGAGGTGCTGGGCACCTTTGCTTTTTTTTGTTTTTTGTTTTTTTTTAAATTTTATTTATTTATTTATTTATTTTTGGCTGTGCTGGGTCTTCGTTGCTGTGCGAGGGCTTTCTCCAGTTGCGGCGAGCGGGGGCCACTCTTCATCACGGTGCGCGGGCCTCTCACTGTCGCGGCCTCTCTTGTTGTGGAGCACAGGCTCCAGACGCGCAGGCTCAGTAGTTGTGGCTCACGGGCCCAGTTGCTCCGCGGCATGTGGGATCCTCCCAGACCAGGGCTCGAACCCGTGTCCCCTGTATTGGCAGGCAGATTCTCAACCACTGCGCCACCAGGGAAGCCCGGCACCTTTGTTTTTCTCCTGTCTTCAGCAGGAGTTCCCTCATGTGTGAAACTGAGTACTCATACTCCCCTATGAAGCTGGCTCTTGGCTTGGATGGTGATATATATAATTTTGTTAAGGAAGTATCCATTGATTCCTAATTTATCCAGAAAAAGTGTTGGAAATTTTATCAAATTTTTTAAGCATTTCTGGGGATGACAGTATGATTTTTCTCCCTAGATCTATGGAATAGGATGAATTATATTAATGATATCCTAATATTGAACCACCCTTGCATTCCAAGAATAAACCTCACTTGGTTTGGTTTTGTTTTTATAAATTTATTTATTTTATTTATTTTTGGCTGTGTTGGGTCTTCGTTGCTATGCACTGGCTTTCTCTAGTTGCGGCGAGCGTGGGCTACTCTTCGTTGTAGTGTGCGGGCTTCTCATTGCAGTGGCTTCTCTTGTTTCAGAGCACGGGCTGTAAGCACATGGGCTTTGGTAGTTGCAGCACGTGGGCTCAGTAGCAGTGGCTTGCGGGCTCTAGAGTGCAGGCTCAGTAGTTGTGGCGCCCAGGCTTAGCTGTTCCACGGAATGTGGGATCTTCCCAGACCAGGGCTCGAACCCATGTTCCCTGCGCTGGCAGGCGGATTCTTAACCACTGCACCACCAGGGAAGCCCCCGCACTTGGTTTTGATGTTTCATTCTTTTGATGTGCTGCTGAATTCTATTTGCTTGTCTTAGGATTTTTACAATAATATTCATAAGCAATATTGGTCAGTAGGGTATCTTGTGCAATCTTTGTGAGGTTTTGGTGTCTATGTTATACTTAAAAAATTTTTTAAGTGTTCCTTCATATATTTTGCTATTTAACACTTTTAAAAGCATTGGAATTTTCTGTTATTTAAGTTTGTAAAATTCCTCTCTAAAAATGTCTTGCCCCGTTGCTTTTGTTTCTTAATGATCTTGTATAATTCTGTTTCTTATGTGAAAGTTGGCCTGTCTGTTCCAGGAACAGGCTTGATTTATTACATTTGTCTAGAAATTATTTTTTTCCAGTTTTAAATTTTATTTGCAAAGTACTATCTTATGATTTAAAAAAAAGTTTTCCTCTGCTTCTTTGGTTATTTTCCCATTTGGCATGTCTTGGTTTGCATTGGGTGCTCTCTCCTCATCCCCTTCACTTTCTGTTTTCCTTAATTAGGTTAATGGTGATTTATATATTTTATTGAATTTTTTCCAAAGAGCCAGTTTTTGGCCCTATTTCTTAGTCCTACTGCTTATCTGCTTCCTAACTTTTTCTACTGTAATCTTTCTTTCCTTATTCTTTCTGTTTATTTTGTGGTTCTTTTTCTAACATTTTTAGCCTGGTGCTTTCTTTCTTTCTTTTAAACTGTCCTGTTTTACTTGTCACATGTATTGGAGGCTGTAAATATTCTTTTTTTTCTTTTAATTAATTAATTAATTTATTTATTTTTGGCTGTGTTGGGTCTTCGTTTCTGTGTGAGGGCTTTCTCTAGTTGGGGCAAGCGGGGGCCACTCTTCATTGCGGTGCGCGGGCCTCTCACTATCGCGGCCTGTCCTGTTGCGGAGCACAGGCTCCAGACGTGCAGGCTCAGTAGCTGTGGCTCACGGACCTAGTTGCTCCGCGGCATGTGGGATCTTCCCAGACCAAGGCTCGAACCCGTGTCCCCTGCATTGGCAGGCAGATTCTCAACCACTGCGCCACCAGGGAAGCCCTGTAAATATTCTTTTGATTATTTCTGCAGCTGTATCATATAGATTAAGATTCATGGTATTTTGATTATGGTTGTTTTCTAGAAATCCTATAAGTTCAGTTTGTATTTTCCCTTTTGCCCCAAGAATTGTCCAAGAGAGGGTTTTTTTTTTAAATTTCCTGACTTTTAAATTAATTTCTAGTCATACTGCCTTGTGATTATAAAATGTCTGCATTTTTTATATTTATGGGTGTTGCTGAGGTTTTCAATTTTCACAAATGTTCCATCAGCTCTTGAAAAGAAAGTGAATTGAGAGTTTGATACAGAGTAGTACCTTCTGATTATTTTGTAGGTCTTCTGAATTCTTATTTGTGTTTCTTGGGCTGAGAGAGGTGAATTAAAGTCTGTTAATTGTGTGTTTCAATCTAGTTATTCTGATATCCCTGTAGTTTCTTCTTCCTGAAAATTGCTGCAGTGTTTTTGGTTCATTGTGAATTATACCACTTAGCATTATAAATGACCCTTCTTTGTCTCATTCGGTGATGTTTGGCTTTAACTCCCATTGTCAGATACTAAGATTATGGCCCCAGCTTTGTTTTTGTTTGTATGTGTCTTTAAACCTTTGCTCATTCTTTTACTTTTAACCTTCTTTTTTTTTTTTTAAAGGAAATTTATTTATTTTTGTCTGTGTTGGGTCTTCGTTTCTGTGAGGGCTTTCTCTAGTTGTGGCAAGCGGGGGCCACTCTTCATCGCAGCGCGCGGGCCTCTTACTATCGCGGCCTCTTGTTGCGGAGCACAGGCTCCAGACGCCGCGCAGGCTCAGTAATTGTGGCTCACGGGCCCATTTGCTCCGCGGCATGTGGGATCCTCCCAGACCAGGGCTCGAACCCGTGTCCCCTGCATTAGCAGGCAGATTCTCAACCACTGCGCCACCCGGGAAGCCCCACTTTTAACCTTCTAAATCACATTTTTTGATGTTTGTCTCTCAAGTACAGGATAGAGTTTGGTTTTGCTTGAGATCTAAACTAAAAATCTTTTTCTTTGTAAAGATAAGTGAGTTAAATCTATTTATATTTATTGATATGACTGATGTCTGTTATCTTTTCTCTCGTGCTGTGTGCATATGTATGTATGTGTCTTTGTGCATGTGGGAGGGCTATATTCTTTATTCTTTGACTGTGTGGTCTGTTTTCTTTGATTTAAAAAAAAAATAGTCTGGGCTTCCCCGGTGGTGCACTGGTTGAGAATCCGCCTGCCAACGCAGGGGACACGGGTTCGATCCCTGGTCCGGGAAGATCCCACATGCCGCGGAGCAACTAAGCTCGTGTGCCACAACTACTGAGCCTGTGCTCTAGAGCCCGTGAGCCACAACTACTGAGCCCGTGTGCGGCAACTACTGAAGCCCACGCGCCTAGAGCCCGTGCTCCACAATGAGAGAAGCTACTGCAATGAGAAGCCCGCGCACCGCAACGAAGAATAGCCCCCGCTCGCCGCAACTAGAGAAAGCCCGCGCGCAGCAACGAAGACCCAACACAGCCAAAAATAAATAAATAATTTTTTTAAAAAAATACAAGCTTTCTTAAATATCAGACTATTTTTTTTTAATTTATTTTATTTATTTATTTATTTATTTATTTTTGGCTGTGTTGGGTCTTCGTTTCTGTGCGAGGGCTTTCTCTAGTTGTGGCGAGCAGGGGCCACTCTTCATCGCGGTGCGCGGGCCTCTCACTATCGCGGCCTCTCTTGTTGCGGAGCACAGGCTCCAGATGCGCAGGCTCAGTAATTGTGGCTCATGGGCCTAGTTGCTCCGCGGCACGTGGGATCTTCCCAGACCAGGGCTCGAACCCATGTCCCCTACATTGGCAGGCAGACGCTCAACCACTGCACCACCAGGGAAGCCCGGAAAGCTTGTATTTTTGTTCTAGTGGATACATTTATATTTATCCTTTATACAATACTCTTAGGGACTTCCCTGGTGGTCCAGTGGTTAAGAATCCGCCTTCCAATGAAGGGGACGTGGGTTCAATCCGTGGTCAGGGATCCCACATGCCGCGGGGCAACTAAGCCCACGCACCGCAACTATGGAACCCGCACACCACAACTAGAGAGCCCACGTGCCACAACTATGGAGCTCACATGCTCTGGAGCCCACGTGCCACAACTAGAGAGAAGCCCACGTGTTGCAAAGAGCCTGCCTGCCGGAACAAAAGATCCCACATGCCGCAACTAAGACCCGATGCAGCCAAAAGATAAATAAATGAAAAAAAAAAAACTCTTAGTTCCTTCTTTCTTTAGATAGTATCTATTATTTGTCTTCTATGAGCAACATTAAATTTAACTTGTTTCTTCATCCTCTCCTTTCTCTTGTCACTACCATGTTTCAGCTGATACTGTATTGAGTGAGTAAGGCATATATTGTTTCCATCCCAGTGCCTCTGGAAGCTCTCAGTCAGGTGGTGTTCATGATAGTTGCCACTTCCTGCACATGCAGTGACATGACAACCTGAAGAGGTGTCCACAGCTCAGAAGAAAATTCTGGAGACAAGAGTGAAGCACTCTTTTAAGAGGTGCTGTGTCACCCACACTTGATGGTAAGTGTGAGCCAAAGATTAATATATGGTTGTCCCTTGGTATCCAAGCAGGGAATTGGTTCTAGGATCCCCACAGCTGCCAAAATCCTCAGATGCTCAAGTCCATTGTGTAAACTGGACTTGATGGTACCATGTAGGAAAACACAGACATCAGTGACACTGAGTTGAAGTCATTCAGAAGATTCAGGTTTTACGTGTGGTGAAGTGTCAGGAACACCCTACTAAATTATTTCACTTATTTTCTTTCTTATGTGTGCACAGGTGTGATAGGTGATTTAAAAATCTGACTAAGGGGGGCTTCCCTGGTGGCGCAGTGGTTGAGAATCTGCCTGCTAATGCAGGGGACACGGGTTCGAGCCCTGGTCTGGGAAGATCCCACATGCCACGGAGCAGCTGGGCCCGTGAGCCACAACTACTGAGCCTGCGCGTCTGGAGCCTGTGCCCCGCAAAGGGAGGGGCCGCGATAGTGAAAGGTCCGCGCACCGCGATGAAGAGCGGTCCCCGCACCGTGATGAAGAGTGGCCCCCACTTGCCGCAACTAGAGAAAGTCCTCGCACGAACCGAAGACCCAGCACAGCCAAAAATAAATAAATAAATAAATAAATAAATAAATAAATAAATAAATAAATAAAAGTAGCTATAAATCTGACTAAGGGACTTCCCTGGTGGTCCAGTGGTTAAGACTCTGCCCTTCCAATGCAGGGATGCAGGGGGTGAGGGTTTGATCCCTGGTCAGGGAACTAGGATCCCACATGCTGTGTGGTGCAGCCAAAAAAGAAAAAAATAAACGCTAAAAAATCTGACTAAAACATTCTTGCAAAAGAAAAATTCTACATAATAAGAAAGCAAAGTAACATTGCTTAGTTGGCAGCATTTTAATTTCTTAGTGTTATATGACATAATGATGTATCTTATTAGATGCAATAAAATTAGGTAGTATTATCCTTCTTACTATCACCTTTGTACTTTAAATATGCTTAAACTTTTACTACTTTAGCTTTTACCCCTAGCAGTTAAAGATAAGGCAACCACTGAGCTTGTTCTACTTTCTACCTTCTTTCTGCCTGCCCTACCAATTTTTTTAGGTGTATCATTTTTACATGGCCTGACTAGATAACATTGTCATTCCATTATGTCATCCTTATTCCTACCATCTCTTTTTTGGAGGCGGGTGGGGGAGCGGGGAGCTGAAGTTAAATATATTCAGTCCTGTTACTAAAGTTATTCTAATCACCATTTGGTTGGCTGTGCTTATTCCTCAGTTTTCCTCATAATACATTATTGCCTAAGTCCTTATATTTTGAAACTATTAGTGTGTAACCTTTATTTTATTTCACTATTTGTTTAACATCTTTATTGGAGTATAATTGCTTTACAATGTTCTGTTAGTTTCTGCTGTATAACAAAGTGAATCAGCTATATGCATACATATATCCCCGTATCCCCTCCCTCTTGCGTCTCCCTTCCACCCTTTTTATCCCACCCCTCTAGGTGGTCACAAAGCACCAATCTGATCTCCCTGTGCTATGCAGCTGCTTCCCACTAGCTATTTTTTTTACCTTTGGTAGTGTATATATTTCAATGTTACTCCCTTACTTCATCCCAGCTTACCCTTCTCCCTCCCCGTGTCCTCAAGTCCATTCTCTACGTCTGTGTCTTTATTCCTGTCCTGCCCCTAGGTTCTTCAGAACCATTTTTTTTTTTAGATTCCATATATATGTGTTAGCATACGGTATTTGTTTTTCTCTTTCTGACTTACTTCACTCTGTATGACAGACTCTAGGTCCATCCACCTCACTATAAATAACTCAATTTTGTTTCTTTTTATGGCTGAGTAATATTCCATTGTATATACGTGCCACATCTTTATCCATTCATCTGTCGATGGACACTTAGGTTGCTTCCGTGTCCTGGCTATTGTAAATAGTGCTGCAATGAACATTGTGGTATATGACTCTTTTTGAATTATGGTTTTCTCAGGGTATACACCCAGTAGTGGGATTGCTAGGTCATATGGTAGTTCTATTTTTAGTTTTTTAAGGAACATCCATACTGTTCTCCATAGTGGCTGTTGGTTGCGCCGGGTCTTAGTTGCAGCAGGTGGGTTCCTTAGTTGCGGCTCACTGGCTCCTTAGTTGTGGCATGCGAACTCTTAGTTGAGGCACGCATGCGGGATCTAGTCCCCTGACCAGGGATGGAACCCGGCCCCCCTGCATTGGGAGTGTGGAGTCTTAACCACTGTGCCACCAGGGAAGTCCCTCTAACCTTTGTATTAAGGAACAGCTTGGCTGTACCCTCAGCCCTCCGTATCTGTGGGTTCCACATTCACAGATTCAACCAACTGTGGGTAGAAAATATTAAAAGGAAAAGAAATTCTAGGACATTCCAAAAAAGCAAAACTTGAATTTGCTGCACACATGCAACTATTTATGTAGCATGTCTATCAGTTCTCACCTATCATCCTCATATCTTTTTTAAAATTTTTATTTGCTTATTTATTTTTTTGGGCTGCGTTGGGTCTTCGTTGCTGTGCGCAGGCTTTCTCTAGCTGCGGCGAGTGGGGGCTACTCTTCGTTGCAGTGCGTGGGCTTCTCATTGAGGTGGCTTCTCTTGTTGTGGAGCGCGGGCTGTAGGCGCGTGAGCTTCAGTAGTTGGGGCACGAGGGCTCAGTAATTGTGGTGCATGGGCTTAGTTGCTCCGTGGCATGTGGGATCTTCCAGGACCAGGGCTTGAACCCGTGTCCCCTGCATTGGCAGGCGGATTCTTAACCACTGTGCCACCAGGGAAGTCCCCATCCTCATATCTTGCCATCACACTTTCTGTCCATTTCTTCTCCAGTTCTTGTATTTCTGCTTTCTGGTCTTTCTTCAAGCTGGAATTACTCTTTCTCAAGGTTTTTATTTTGACTGTTTTAAATTCATGCTGCAATTTTGGATTAGAATTTTTGTTTTGTGGCAATATTTTTATAGTGAATCTTCTTTATACAAGAGGGAACATCAGTGTTCCTTTCCCTCTTCACTCACGTAGCATATTTGTATGGATGTTGTGTTTATGCCTTTAACAATTTTTTTTTCTCTCTATTTGAATTAGTTGAATTTTCCTGGACCAGCAACTAACCGGAGGTTTTGGTGGAAATTGGGAGAGAGGCCAGGATTGTTCTCTAGATTTCTCTGCTGAAAGACTCCCTCCTCTGTTTTTTTTTTATATATATATAAATTTATTTATTTATTTATTTTTGGCTGTGTTGGGTCTTTGTTTCTATGCGAGGGCTTCCTCTAGTTGCGGCAAGCGGGGGCCACTCTTCATCTCGGTGCGCGGGCCTCTCACTATTGCGGCCTCTCTTGTTGCAGAGCACAGGCTCCAGATGCGCAGGCTCAGTAGCCGTGGCTCACGGGCTTAGTTGCTCCACGGCATGTGGGATCTTCCCAGACCAGGGCTCGAACCCGTGTCCCCTGCACTGGCAGGCAGATTCTCAACCACTGCGCCACCAGGGAAGCCCCCTCCTCTGTTTTTACATGAATGGATTGTTCCTTTAAAATATGGCCTTTGTCTGCATCCACTCTTCCATTGCCTCTCAGAACCCAACCCGATTCAAGACGCTACTGCCAGGAACTTCCCTGGCGGTCCAGTGGTTAAGACTCTGTACTTCCACTGCAGGGAGCACAGGTTTGATCCCTGATCTGGGAACTAAGATGCCACACGCAGCATGGTATGGCCAAAAAAAAAAATAAAATAAAAAAATAAAATAAAACTGCTTTTATTTTAAAAAATGAGGCCACTGTCTCCAATCTTGAACCCCCCTGGTTCATTAAGCCCCCAGCTCCTGTCTTATTGATCTCCCTTTTGTTTATTTATTTATTTATCTACTTATTTGGCTGAGCCGGGTCTTAGTTGCAGCACACGGGATCCTTAGCTGAGGCATGTGGGATCTAGTTCCCTGACCAGGGATCGAACCCGGGCCCCCTGCATTGGGAGCTTGGATTCTTAGCCACTGGGCCACCAGGGAAGTTCCCATCTTCCTTTTAGAAGTGGTGATTTCTGCAATCTTGCACTACTGGGTGCCCCCTGCACCCCATTCTTCCCCCCCTCCCCCCCCGCCCCGCTCACTGCTGTATCTGCTGGCCTCAGGTGCTTTGTGCCACACTTACATGTAACTTGGAGTTTAGGGGTTTTTCCTGCTCCTGATTTCCCTAATGCTGTAGCTTGTGTTTTATTTTTTCTTTGCCCTGTTGCTCTGTCTGACATCAGTAGAAGAGGAAAGATTCAGAACTAAGAATCTGCCTTATTCCTATTGGAAAAAGAGGTCTCCGCCTCTCTAATTTTTCTGTTTGTAATATCCCCCAAAGAGCAAGCCATTGCCTGCTTGATTTCTGGCTTTGGAATACCTTACAGGCTTTGGAGGGGGAACATTTTATAACCTCTGCTCTGAAAACAGCCACTTTTACAAGGATCACTGACGTCTAGTAACTGTCACTGTTAATTCTTGAGCAGAAATCATTTATTTATGCCCTGAAAGAGCGGGGGTAGACAGGACAGCAGACCGTTCAAGTAGGGTTTGGAAGCTCTAAGTATTGATTTTTCACACCCAGGAGGGTCTGAGTTCTAAGACCGAAGAGCCCACCCCACTCAGTTTTGTGGATGAAAAGGATATGGGGCAGGCACAGGCCCAAGGTCACATAGCCAATTAGTGGCAGAACAGAAGCTGTCAGGAGGGACCTGGGTTTGAATTCTATGCTCCATTTCCTGGCCTGGTGACCTTCCCCTGGATACCTCAGTGTATAGCCTCGGGTTATCAAAATGTTAACTTATCAAGGAAGTTGATCAGCACATGCCCTGTGTCCCCACAGTTAGAATGTTTGGTTAGCTTTGTTCTCCAGAAAGGGGAAGTGATTTGCCTAAGGTCACACAGCAAATTCAGCAGGGTTGGGCAGACCTGGAAGCTGGCTCCAGCCCCAGTGCCACTAGCTATGGCCCCTTGGACAAGTCACCTAAATTTTCTGAAAGTTAAACAGGGGAGCGGGGGCTGGGATTAGCTGGAATAATAGCTGCACCCCTCACTGGTGGTCAGGCTGAACTGAGAAACACACTGACCCCAGCTAAAGCCGGGCCAGGGCCTCCTGACCCCATGAGATGCTTCCTCATCAAGCAGAAGGATGCAGCAGACTCCCCTGTCTTCTCTGTCACCCACTGCATCCCCCCTGGGTCCCCAGCCCCAAACCTCCCAGTACATAATTCATCCTGGTTTCTTCTGCTTGGCATGGGGCACAGGTGCCAGCTGGGGCCTTCGTGTCCCTCCCTCGGGCAGCAGCTTATTTGGGGCGAGGGGAGAGGCAGCTGTCCCTCTAGGTCCTTTCGGTCCTGTCAGCCTGGTCTCTGGCCCCTGTCTCTCTCTGTCTTTCCATTGCGACCCTGCCCCCGATGTGGTGTCGTGGGATCAGGGACCAAAAAAAAGGCCTCCCAGGGTTGGCTGAGAGGGAGAGAGATGGAGGGAGAGACGGACAGACAGACAGACAGACAGACCTGGAGGGGCAGCAGGGAGAGGAAGAGAGAGACCAGGGACAGAAAGCAGGAAGAGAGGAAGAGATGGAGTGGGGTTAGGGCATTGATTGATTGCTGATTGATTGACTGATTGGAGAAATCTTCAGAAGGTGTGATCATTTGCTTTGAGGCTCTCCTCTCCTCTCAGGTTGTGGTCCGCCCTGCATTTCAGAGGACAGGGTCCCATCAGCTGCTATCTCCTCAGTCCTGTGGGTCTCCAGGAAGAGAAAGACCCTCTGGCAGTGCCTCCTCTGCCCTTCCTATGCATATCTGCCCACAGGCTTTGGTTTCCAAACCGCACCCCGCCCCGCAACCAACAGCAGAGCCAGCAAGGTCCAAGTGCAGGTAGAAATGCACGCAGTACCTAGGGCAGTCACTGTGCTCCCCTTCCACGGGTGAGGAAACTGAGGCCCCTGGCATTAAGTGACCTGTCCCAGAAGAAGAGGACTGGCAGTTGCCTGCATCCCCTGAGGCCACATCCAGAGCTGGTTCCCAGCCCCCAGGGCCCGTGGGAGGGAAACAATGGAGAATTCACCACCCTGATATCTAGTCGCACGTGTGCTGGTGTGAGAGCTGAGTTCTGGTCCTGCCTCGGCTGTGATTCTGTGTGGGTCTGAGCATATCTGAGCCTCAATTTCACCCCCTCTAGCATGAGAGGTTGGGCAGGTTGTCTCTAGTTTGGGATAGTTCGTGGCTCCTAAACCCGGTAAGTGCCAGAGGGCTTCTGTCTTGTGTTCGCTTGGTCCTGTGCATGTCCTCTCCCGGTGAGCAGCTCACCAGCATCCTTGGCACCTTCTAAGCTCTGAAGGTAGAGGGCGGGGCCAGTCACTGTGGCTGGGGGAACACGACACAGGCAGTAGCCAGACCTGAACCACGGGGCCACCCCAGAGTTGGGAGTGGAATCTGTGGGGCAGGGGTGGTTCTCCAAAGGAAATTGGGGTGCTGTTATCAGAAGTGGGAATGAGGCGGTCCAGTGGTTAAGACTTTGCCTTCCAATGCAGGGAGTGCGGGTTCGATCCCTGGTCGGGGAGCTAAGATCCCACATGCCTCCCGGCCAAAACACCAAAACATAAAACAGAAGCAATATTGTAACAAATTCAGTAAAGACTTTAAAAATGGTCCACATCAAAAAAAAAAAAACTTAAAAAAAAGAAAAAAAAGAAGTGGGACTGGATGCTGGGCAAGCAAAACCAGCAGACAGCCACTCCATCTCCCCTGGGAACCCCAGCTACACGTGACTTATAACCCTTTTCTCCTGCCCTGGGCTGGACACAGGAGCCCAGCGAGGGTCAGGGGTGGAGCGCCCCTGCTGTGGGGCAGAGGTGGGTGCAGGCCATGAAGGGATGATGAGTGCCCAGTACGGGAGCCTTTTCTAGGCGCCTGAGCCTGGCCCCCGAGGCCAGTGCTCCCAAAGTGGGGTCCACGGAGCTGGTGCCGAGGGCCAGGTCAACAGGGCTCTCTCTGGTCAGACCTTTAGCCCTCTGTCTCCACCAGCCACGCCCTTACTTCCAACCTGAGATGCATCACAGGGGCTCCTGATGACAGGGAGGCACAGAAGGACTTAGAGCAGAGACGTGACCACAGTTCTGTGCTCACTGGGAATATCTCCCCAGTGCAGGGCTAGAAGTGGTGGGCAGGGAGACAGGAGGTGGCAGGAACATGCCAGGCTCGACTGACAAAGGCCGGGACTTGGGCTGCAGCTGGGAGGCCCATCTAGGGGACCGGGAGGATGCTTTGGGCCTGAGGTCACACGGGTATTGGGCTGCGGCCAACTTAGCCCCGTACACAGTTTCTATTCCCGGGTCTTGGGCTCCAGCACCAAATACGGTGCTACTGGTGTCTGTCCCCCTCAACCACGGCCGGCCAGGGCTCCCGCCTCCCTGACGGGCTCCTACTCCCCACGCACCGTGGCAGCGCCAGGTCACTCCAGCGCTGCGGGCCCCCAGGCAACCACGGCCTCGCTCCATCTGCCTGTCTGTGTGGTTCATAGTGGATTAAAAATACTCAGGACCGAAATAGCCTCTCTCCCTGCAGGGGAAAACCAGGGCCAGGGGAACACAAGGTTCTCGGTTTACATCATGGCTCTGCCACTCACGACCCTGGCTGGGGGATCCCAGGCAGCTCACCCTCCCTGTGACCCGCAGTTTCCTCACTCACATGCTCACTGGCTCATTTCGTGACTCGCTGATTCGCTAACTCATTCATCTGTTCATTCATTAATTCACTGATCACTCGTAGCTCCGCTCACTCATTGGTTTGCTCCTTCATTCACTCACTTGGTTCACACGCTGAGACACTCACTCACTCAATATTTATTTACTACATACCAAGACCCAGGCACTATTCTGGAGGCTAAACCAAACACACCAAACACAAAAAAAATACCTGTCCTCATAGGGTTATGTTCCAAATAAATAACCCAAACAAACAAGTACAAAAACGTATAGCGTATAGTATGTTAGCGTAAGTACTAGGGAGAATAAACTAAAGGGGGAGGCTAGGAAGTAGTGGGGGAGTTGGAGTCTTGGAGGGGCTGGGGAGGGCCCGTGGGAAGGTGATTCTTGAGTGAAGACCAAAGGGAGGTGAAGGAATGAGCCGTGTGAACACCTGCAGGAAGAGCGTTCCAAGCAGAGGGAACGGCAGGTGCGGAGGCCCTGGGACAGCAGCGTGGGGGGATGGGTTTGAGAAAGAGCAAGGAGGCCAGGCGGTGATGGGGAGAGAAGGGGGTGTGTGAGGTCAGGGTATGGGGACACGCAGCCCCTCGTGGACTGGGCCTCCCCCATCATTCAGGGTCTGAGCAGAGAAGCAACCTGGCCGGACTTGTGTTTTTAAAGCGGTCCTCTGGCTGCTGAGTGAATCAGACAGCGAGTCCGTTTCCTGTGTGGCTACTGTGTCCCAGGCACTGAGCCGGGTCCTGGGGAGAGAGGTGTGCAGGCCCCCACGGCGCTCATGGAGGCCCACCTGGCTAATTCCCTTCTCGTCAAGTGTCACCTCCCCCAGGAAGCCACCTTCTCCCGCTCTGCTGGCCCCTTTGCTCCATTCAGCCATCATCTAGTTTATCGTCCTTGTCTCTCTCCAAATGGTCTCCCCTTAGGCTGAGCGCTCCTCCAGGGCAGGGCTGCACCTAAGTCTTCTCTTCTCACAAGCATGTTCCCTAAGGGGCCGAGGGGCCCAGAGATTGGAGGAACCAATGAACAAAGGAGCCGCAGGCCCAGCCTGCCCGGCCTCACTCTGTCTCTCGCCATCTTTTGCAGATGGATTTGCGGGCATGGAGAGCGTGTGGAAGGACCGAGTTCTTGTTGGCAGAGGAGGTTGGCTGCTGAGCCAGGGCGTGTCTCCAGGAGGCCTGCCAGGCTGCCTGGATCCCCACCTCGCCACCATGGGCCGGCCAGGCTGGTCAGTTTCCAGCCCATGACGTGGTCACGGTTCCCCGCCTCAGCCTTGGGGAGCAAGTCACGGGCTCCTGGCACCACCCTCAGGCCACAAGGCCCCTCTGTCCTGGGAGGGGTTGACTCCGGCCCCCCTTGGCCCCCAGGCTACACCCAGTCCCCCACCGCTTTGCACCCAGGCTTCCTGGCCTTAAAGGGGAAACTATGCAGCTGTCCCCTGGGGTTACAGTAAATGGTGGCCAGGACTCTCTTAATAGTGAGCACTGTCCTGGTCAGTGTGTACCAAGTCCCCAAGTGCCAGGCACATTCATGGTTGCAAGCTCTGTGTGCCAGGCAGGATGGCGCAGTGGAGAGAACACAGACTTTGGAGCCAGGTGGCCTGGGTTCAAACCCCGCCCTGCCACTTGCTGGCCAGAGGAATCTGCATGAGTTACCGGACTTCCGTGCCTCAGTTTCCTCACCACAGGGTGGCTGCGAGTGTTTAATGAGTTAATATGTGTGAAATGCTGAGAAGGTTGCCTGACATGTGCGTGGAGGACAGTCAGTATTCACTGAATGAATGAATATAACCCTTGCTCCAGTATTACCGTCTTGCTGCTGGTTCAGGCAGACCTGGGGCCCCTCATGTCCCAGGCATTCACACAGTCCCACCACAGGCCTCTCTTGTTCCTCTCAACCTCCTGCCAGGCACCCAAGTATGTTCCTGCTGCTGGCCAGCAGCAGCCTGGGCATCAGGAGAGAATGAGAGTCCAAGGGCAACGGTACTAGTCAAGTCACAGACTATATATAGCACAACCTCCCTGTCGCTTTCCCTCCAGGCAGGGGCTGGGGAAGCCAGCGGCCCAGGAGACCCCGTCATGTCTTGACCAAGGGCTTCGGGACCTGGCCAGCATGCCCACGTGCATAGAGTCCGCCCGTCCTGCTCCGGAGCGAGCTTGGCTGCCAGCACCCGGGCCCCCCAGAGCCCCAGGCCTCCTGCTAAAAGTCCCTGTGGCTACTGGCAGTTCTTCCTCTTGGACCAGCTCCAGGCACGGCTGGTGGAACTGAATGGGACTGAGAGGTGCATGCATTGGGCCTCAGATCATAGGTTACCAGCCTCGTGGTTCAAAGGGGACAGGCCTTGCCAGGCAGAGAGGCCAGACCCTGCCCTGGGCCCATGTTGGCCGCACATCGTAGGTGGTGCTGGCCCAGCCCTTGGGGAGCTCACAGGTATGTCACAGAGTGAAAGGGACCCTGCTCAGGTCTCAGCCCATGGCCCGCTGCCCCCATTTTACAGACGAGCACGGAGACGGGGCTCTGACCACCCGGCAGGCCCGTGGGCTCTGGAAGCCGGCGTCGGCTGTGGCTGGTGTTTGTAGGAAGTGTCTTTCTTGGGTCAGGGATGCCAGCAGCCTGCCCGAATGCGGTGCTCGTCTCTTACAGACCAGCCAGTTCCTGCTGGAGGCTCCTGACATCACCTGGGGAGATGACGTCCAGGCCCCCCGACTGCCTTCTGCGGCTGCTCCGGGGTGCCCCGAGGCAGCGGCTCTGCACCCTGTTCATCATCGGCTTCAAGTTCACGTTTTTGGTCTCCGTCATGGTCTACTGGCACATTGTGGGAGAGCCCGGGGGCCAAGGGCAGTTCTCTAACCTGCCTGCTGACATACCCTGCCCGCGCTTGGTCCCCCGCACACCGCCCTCCGGCACCCCACCTCCCGGCAACATCTTCTTCCTGGAGACCTCCGACCGGACGGACCCCAACTTCCTGTTCATGTGCTCAGTGGAGTCAGCAGCCAGGGCCCAGCCTGAGTCCCGGGTGGCGGTCCTGATGAAGGGGCTGCCCGGCGGGAACGCCTCCCTGCCCCGGCACCTGGGCCTCTCGCTTCTGGGCTGCTTCCCCAACGTCCAGATGCTCCCGCTGGACCTGCAGGAGCTGTTTCGGGACACGCCCCTGGCAGCCTGGTACGCGGCCCTGCAGCGGCGGTGGGAGCCCTACGTGCTGCCCGTGCTCTCCGATGCCTCCAGGATTGCGCTCATGTGGAAGTTCGGAGGCATCTACCTGGACACGGACTTCATCGTCCTCAAGAGCCTGGGGAACCTGACCAACGCGCTGGGCACCCAGTCCCGCTATGTCCTCAACGGCGCCTTCCTGGCCTTCGAGCGCCACCACGAGTTCATGGCGCTGTGCATGCGCGACTTCGTGGCCCACTACAACGGCTGGATCTGGGGCCACCAGGGCCCACAGCTGCTCACGCGGGTCTTCAAGAAGTGGTGCTCCATCCGCAGCCTGGGCGAGAGCCACGCCTGCCGCGGCGTCACCACCCTGCCCTACGAGGCCTTCTACCCCATCCCCTGGCAGAACTGGAAGAAGTACTTTGAAGACGTCAGCCCCGAGGAGCTGTCCCGGCTGCTCAACGCCACCTACGCTGTCCATGTGTGGAACAAGAAGAGCCAGGGCACGCGCTTCAAGGCCACGTCCAGGGCACTGCTGGCTCAGCTCCACGCCCGCTACTGCCCCACGACGCACAAGGCCATGAAGCTTTACTTGTGAGGGGCCTGGCTGGCTCCCTCCGTGCCCCCAGCATCCTGAAGGAAAGGGATCGGCCACCCTTCCTGGGGAGACCTGAGCTGCTGCAGCCCGGGATCTGGGGCAGAGGCAGCGGGGAGGGCGGGGAACTGTCGGCCCAAGAGCTGCTACCGGAAGGCGTGCTGCGGGCCCCGGGACCTGCTCCCTTCAAGCTAGCGGGAGGCTGGTGGGCCTGGTCGCCTCTACCCCTAGGCCAGTGCACTGTCACAGGGCAGAGGCGACCAGTGGTGGGGGAAGGGTGCCCAGCCAGAATCACCTGGAGTGCACCGGGTAAGCATCCTGGGTCTTGTAGACAACAGGCAAGCCCAGCAAGTATGAAAGCATCTTCCAGGGCAGCGCGGGAAGCAGGCAGGCTGGGGCTGAAGTGCCCACTAGGGGAGCACGGAGAAGCCCAAGGAAAGGGGGTAGGAAGGAAGGAGAGGAGGCCGCTTGTGGGGTAGCCAGAAAGCACACCCAGCTTCGTGAGCCCAAGGGGTGGGGTGCTTTTGGGGTTTGGGTTTCTTTTTCAAGGGGGCCGAGGCCGGCAGAGCTGGCCTGGGGAGCTCTTTGGGGGAGGGCCTGCCTGCCCACCTCATCCTTCTTTCCAGAAATGTTGCAGGAGTGACACGTGCCAGCTGCCCACTCACGGGCAGGGGCCCTGGAGTTCTTGTGGCTCAGGAAAAGCATTTTAAAGGAAACACCCCTTACCCTACCCGCAATAAACACAATAAAAGTGAGAATAATAAATACAATATTTAGTGCTTTTTGCTTGATGATATACATTCATTCGCACTGTTGGCCTCACCCTGCAGCTGAGGAGGCAGCTGGGGCTGGCGGTGGTGGTGGTGGGGACGGTGAGGTCACGCAGCCTGCCTAGGTCAGGGGGGCCCGGGGGCCTGGCCGCTGGGCAGGCTCACGGCCCCGGTGCTGGAGAGCAACTGCGGTGGAGAATGGGAGAAGCCTGCTTCCCACCTCCCTTTTCAAGGCTCACAGACAGCCTCAGTCAGGCCCCATGCCCGCCCCCACCCCATAATGAGCCTGAATCTGTTCTAAACTGAGCCAAATACGGAGCCCACCACCAGACTGGGGGCGTGTACCTCCAAGCTTAGAGGAGGCCCAGGGAGGGTGGTGTGAGGCCTGTGGGATCTCTCCTGCCTCACCCTGGCTGTCTGGCGGAGAACCTAGGAGAGACAGAAGTACCGTGCCGGCAGCCCCAGGGATGGGTCAGAGGAAAATCTGCTCCTTGCAGGGTGAGGCCCCAGCTGGTTTGTGTTGAGGATGGAAGCTGCCTGTGAGAGCTGGGCGTTCCGCCGGGCTGGAGAAGCCCTCCCTGTAGGAAGCTAGGATGGGCGATGCTGTCAGAAACTCTGGGCGTCAGCAGGCTGCTCTGTGGCAGCCGAGGGGGAGGTGTTTAGAGGCCTCTGGATTCTGCCAGCAGAAGGTCTCGGGCAGGACTGCCCTGGTGGCGCAGTGGTTAAGAATCCGCCTGCCAACACAGGGGACACGGGTTCGAGCCCTGGTCTGGGAAGATCTCACATGCCGCGGAGCAACTAAGCCCGTGCGCCACAACTACTGAGCCTGCGCTCTAGAGACCGCGAGACACAACTACTGAGCCCGCGTGCCACGACTACTGAAGTTTGCGTGCCTAGAGCCTATGCTCTGCAACAAGAGAAGCCACGACAATGAGAAGCCCGCGCACCACAACAAAGACCCAACACAGCCAAAAAGTAATATAATTAATTAATTAATTAATTTTTAAAAAAAGGTCTTGCGCAGCCTGGTAAGGAGGTGAGATCCATGGCTGTAGGGGTATTCAAGAGCAGGTAATGTTTTTGATGAGAACCATGAATACTGTGTCAGTTATTTCTCCAACCACAACGTCACCTCACCTATCTTTTAAAATTTTCTTAGAATGAGTAGATTTTACTTTAATAATACAAACAATCTCTCTCTCTCTCTCTCTCTCTATATATATATATATATACTCGAGCAAGTGGGATGACCTCTTAGTGTGAAACATTGTTTTTGCTTGTTTGTTTTTTGTTTTTTAAATAAATTTATTTATTTTAGGTTGCGTTGGGTCTTCGTTGCTGCGCGCAGGCTTTCTCTAGTTGTGGTGAGCGGGGGCTACTCTTCATTGTGGTGCACGGGCTTCTCATTGCTGTAGCTTCTCTTGTTGCAGAGCATGGGCTCTAGGCTCGCGGGCTTCAGTAGTTGCGGCACACAGGCTCAGTAGTTGTGGCTCGCGGGCTCTAGAGCACAGGCTCAGTAGTTGTGGTTCACGGGCTTAGTTGCTCCGCAGCATGTGGGATCTTCCCGGACCAGGGCTCGAACCTGTGTCCCCTGCATTGGCAGGCGGATTCTTAACCACTGCACCACCAGGGAAGTCCCGAAGCATTGTTTAGTCACTTGGCCATCATATCATGAGTGCCTACTAAGTGGTCACATACAGAGATGAAACAGACATGTCACTCCCTCACCCTAAACTCTTCCTTGGCTCCCTGTTGCCTAGGGAACAAAGCCCAACTCCTGGGCCCAGCATTCAAGGCCCTCCATAATCTGGCCCAGCCTCCCTCTCCAGCCTTGAGCATTGCCTTCCACTGGCATTAAACCACATTCTTGACTCCCCTCCCCACCCTAATGGCCGTGTGTTGGTACTCTCTATGACTTTGCTGCTTGCCTGCAGTGCCTTCCCAAGCACCTTCACCAACAAACTCTTGTTCTTTCCCATAAGGCTGATGTCCCCTCTAGGAAGCCTTCCCTGACTGCCCCCTCCTCCAGCCCCACAGCTTTCAGGCATCCTCCGTGACCATTGGCGTCTTGGCCCGTCCCTCCAAAGATCTTGAAGGGCAGAGCCATGTCAAGGCTCTCTCAGGGTCATTCCTGAGGTTGGGCTCAGGCTCATGGCAGGGGGACATCCATGGGGCTTTGCAGAGGCCTCAAGAAGTTCCCATCAGTCCATGCAGAGCTGAGGGCCCGGAGGGACCAGCTCTGTACCCCCCTCTCGCTGGGACCATCAGTTAGGGCTCCTTGGGCCCTCGGCCACCCTGGACACCTTCTAACCCAAAGAATCAGGCCAGGCCAGAGCAGCTGTGGCCAGCTCTGCAGGAGTGCAGGTTTACAGGCCTTCTCAGAGGACCCCATCCTGGCATGGTGGTCAGGGCGGCAGCCTTATCCCTAGAGTCTCCTCACACCATGCCAGGCAGGGCCCTCCAAGGATGGGCGAACTCTCAGATGCTCCTGGCATCCTTGTCTCTGAGAAGGTGGGCAGGGAGGGACAGAGAGGGGACACAGAGGTTTGGGGTTGACTTTTTTCTCTTTCACATTCTAGTAAGGACCCTCCATGCATTGGCCAGGATGGTTGTGGGCTGTACCTCGCTGAGCCCTCCCCTCACTAAGGCTGCCCCACACCCAGCCTCTTAATGCAGCAAGCTCTACACCAGGCAGGATCCACCAGCCAGAAATAACAGCAGTATTCTGGGGAATAGAGGCCTCGAGGGTGGGTGTAGGCGGAGCCGAGGTAACAGGAGAAAGGCTGATTCGTCTCCAGGCTGTGAGGCCAGTCGGTGCCCCCTGCTGCCCTCACCCCCTAGCCTGGAGGCCCCCAGCCTCGCCTGTCCTGGTGCTGTGTTCTGGTACCTCCTCTGGGCTGGGAGGAACCGTCCTAATGCCCAGGGCAGGGCAGGGGGGCCCAAAGATCACCCTTCCCTGCTTCCTGGCCCTGGCCAGAGCTGTGCCCGTGGCCTCTTTTACAATGAGGAGACGGATGGTACCCACTTCTAGCCTGCTTGTGACGATCACAGGAGCCAGCACAGCGCCTGGCATGGAGCACGTTATATACAACACACCTCCGTTTCTACGTGGGGAAACAGGCTCAGCCAGTGCTGTGATTTGAACCCAGGCCTTGGCTGTCCTGAGGAAAGAGCTCAGGGCAGGAAGGAGGCTGGCTGGGGGGCTAGAGAGGGCTCCAGTGCCAGCCTAGGGTGGGAGCTTGGACTCCTCATCACCTCTTTTGTGCAACGCCCACGGACCGGAGCCCAGAGCCCTCCCTGGGCCCCTCTGCCTGGACCAGAGACCCCGTGCTTCCTTCTGCCCCATCCCAAGTCCACAGTCGGCCTGATGCCTGGCAGCCTCAGGCTGTCCACCCCCACACCCCACCCCCACCTTTGGAGTAGGAGCTGGAACATTTGTTGGGCATTTGTTCTTAAGTTCTCGGAAAGGAGAAGGAAGGGAGGGGCGGGCTCCCGGGGAAGGCTGCCCTGGGGACAGTAATCAGATCCTAGGAACCATGTTATTTGTTTCTGGCAGATGTGTTTACAGATGTTTATGCCTGGAGGTTGGGGAAGAAGATGAGGACCCATTCCTTTATTGGGGGGCAGCAAGTGGTGCAGCAGGGGCCCAAGGCAGGTTTGCTATCAATTATTTAATGAACCTTCCCGGCTGGCCAGGCACAGGCAAGCAAGGAAGTAGCTTTTCCAGCAGCTCTGGAGTAGAGGGATAATTCCCCCTTGCTGCTGTATCAATATTCAACTTCTTGTTTACATGTTCAGTTGGAATGTCCTCTATCTGTGAACGAGGATGAGGAGTAACTTAGGACCATATTCCTGGAAGTCTGGTTTCATGGTTCACTTGTTCCTAAATCTCTGTTTGTCCTAAAGTGGACCAGCCAGTGCAAGGCATGCCGGGAAGTTTGCTGTGAGGTGGAGGGGTCAGGACTGGACACGGCTTCGGGGCCTGACAACTGACCGTGGGCTCAAGTGTGATGTAGGCTCTGCGGTGGGGTGTGGGGAGGGCATCCACCTCCCTGGGCCGGAAGCAGCAGCAGGAGGGAACCAAGGTGGTGGGTGAGACTGAACTCAGTGGGGCGGGGGGAGGAGACGCCCCCAAACGGGAAGACGTTCCTTGTAGCCACATAGTCCACAGTCAGTGAAAATCAGAACACAGCCCCAGCCCCCATCAACTTCCAAGGAGAGAAAGAGCAGAGACGAGGTCCTGGCTGCTAGAAACAACTCAGGTGGCTGAGATCAGGAGGGCCTTTATTAGCCCACATGATATATTGGCTAAAGTACTTGGGAAGCTGCTGGTAACAAAAAGACCCCCAAATAAAGTCACTTAAATAAGGTAGAAGACTGTTTCTCTCTCACATCGCAGCCCCAAGGCCAATGGGACCACTCTGTCATCTCCAAGATAGGGCTTCCAAAGGGCTCCAGCTGTTGCTATTTTTCAGCGAGTGAGAACAGGGGAAGAGAGTGCCCAAGGCAAACATCTTTAAGGAGATGATCCAGAATTTGCAATGGGATGTTCTGCTCACATCCCATTGGCCCGGACTTAGTCACATGGCCACACTCAGCTGCCAAGGATGCTGGGAAGTGTAGTCTGCAACTGCGGGGGGGGGAGCAGTAAATGTCCAGCTAAAACTCAGTAGGTTCTATTACTAAAAGGATGACAGGAGGAATGGACACTAGAGGACCGCTAACAGTGCCTGCCACAAGCAACAGGAGTCTGGTGATAGGGTACCTCTAGGGTTGATTAATTCACTAGCTCACCAACATATTCATGTCTTCAGGGATCCAGTATATTGACTTTTAGTCTCAGGCTGGTCCCCTCATGGCCTCAAGATGGCTGCCAGTACTACAGCATCACACCCTTAGGCACTAATGCAAAAAGGCAGAAAAGATAATGTTCCTCCCTTGTGTCTATGAAAACTTTCTCAGAAGCCCCTTTCTCCAACTGACTTCCCCTAACTCTCCTTGGCCAGAATAGCATCATGTGTCCATTCCTGCTCCAATTACTAGCAAAGGCAGTGGAATAACCAGGATTGGCTTAGGTCGATTGAGAATAACCCCCCAGGGCATGCGATAGTTCTATGTCATTTCATTTATAAGAACTTAGAGGACAACTTAGCTGCAAAGGAGGAGTTGAACTGTGATGCAGTCCCATTACAAGGCTCAGGCAACCCCATGGTCGCTCTGGAGCTGAGATGGCCTTGCAGAGTTGTCCTGAGCTGGGGCAAGGAGCTGGGTCCTTATAGTTCACATTGATCAGTCTCTGGATACAGGCTGTCTCTGGAAGAAGAAATGACCTTGGATGAGCCGGTTTCTTCAGCCCAGGCAAATGCTGCTCCCCTGGTGTTGCTGCCTCGGGAGCTTGGAGAAAGGATCCCACTGAGCCAGCCCCAGGCCTCTGAGGGTGGGGTGCCAGTCAGCTGGTGCCAGAGTCTCTGAGAGGGTGGGATGCAGAGTGTGCAAAAAAGTCTGAAACTGGAACTAAGTGCCACTGCTGCCTGAAGAGCCCAGAAATACACCCTTACACTTACGGTCAATCGATTTTTTTCTAAGACAATTCAATGGGGAAAAAATAGTTTTTTTCAACATATGGCGCTAGAAAACTGGATATCCACATGCAAAAGAATGAAGTTGGACCCCCCTCCTCACACCATATATGAAAACCAATTCAAAACGTATCAAAGATCTTAAGGTAAGAGCTAAAACCGTAAAACTCTTAGAAGAAAACATAGGATTTAATCGTTACAATTTTGGATTAGGCAACGGTTTCTTAAACATGACACCAAAAGCACAAATAACTAAAGAAAAAAATCGTTAAATTGGACTTCATTAAAATTAAAATTTGGGGGGAATTCCCTGGCAGTCCAGTGGTTAGGGCTCCGCACTTTCACTGCCAAGGGCCAGGGTTCAGCCTCTGGTCAGGAAACTAAAATCCCGCAAGCCGCACAGCGCAGCCAAAAACAAACAAACAAACAAAAAAATTAAGTTTTTTTTTTAATGTTTCAAAGGACACCATCAAGAAAGTGAAAAGAGAACCCACAGAATGGAATCAATTATTTATCAATCATATATCTGATAAGGGACTTATACCTGGAATATATAAAGAATTCTTACAACAAAAAAATTTAAAAATGGACAATGGATTTGAAAGGCATTTCTCCAGGGAAGATATACAATGACCAAAAAGCACATTAAAAGATGTTCAACATCAGGGCTTCCCTGGTGGCGCAGTGGTTGAGAGTCTGCCTGCTAATGCAGGGGACACGGGTTCGAGCCCTGGTCTGGGAAGATCCCACATGCCACGGAGCAGCTGGGCCCGTGAGCCACAACTACTGAGCCTGCGCGTCTGGAGCCTGTGCCCTGCAACGGGAGGGGCCGTGATAGTGAAAGGCCCGCGCACTGCGATGAAGAGTGGCCCCCGCTTGCCGCAACTAGAGAAAGCCCTCGCACGAACCGAAGACCCAACACAGCCAAAAATAATAAATAAATAAATAAATAAATAAATAAATAAATAAATAAAAGTAGCTATAAAAAAAAAATTAAAAAATAAAAATAAAAAAAGGAAAACTCTTTAAAAAAAAAAAAAAAGATGTTCAACATCATTAATCACTAGGGTAATGGAACCAAAGCCACAGTGAGATACCACTTCACACCCACTAAGATGGCTATAATCAGAAAGACAGACAATGACAAGTGTCAGAGAGATGTCATACATTGCTGGGGGAATGTAAAAACGGTGCAGCGGCTTTGGAAAACAGTCTGTCAATTCCTCAAAAAGCTAAGCATAGAGTTACCACATGACCCAGAAATTCCCTTCCCAGTTGTATACCCAAGAGAACTGAAAACACATATCCACATAAAAACATGTACGTGAATGTTCATAGCAGTACTATTATTATAGCCAAATGCATTAACAACCCAAATATCTATCAGCTGATGAATGGATATATCCATACAATACAATGGAATATTATTCAGCAATAAAAGGGAATGAGGTACTGACACGTGCTACAACATGGATGAACCTTGAAAGCATGCTGAGTGAAAGAAGCCAGACAGAAAAAGCCGCATACCGTGTGGTTCCGTTTATACGCAATGTCCAGAACAGGCAGATCCATAGAGACAGAAAATGCATTAGTGGCTGCCAGGGGCTGAGGGAGGGGGGAATGGGAGTGACTGCTAATAGGAATGGCAGTTCTTTCTGGAATGATGAAAATGTTCTAAAATTAGTGATGATGGTTGCCTAATTCTGTGAATATACTACAAAAAAACCACTGGGCAAATGTTAGGGTGATAATAATAATATTATTTTAAATATATAATTTATATTTTATATATTATATATATATATTTATTTTAGTTATTTATTTTGGTCCCTTGGAGAAGGAGCCTAACATGGCCCCCTGGCAGTCCCAGCTTCCAATTCAGTGGAACCATCATTGTTCTGTCCACTGTTGGAAACATTTCCCCTTGCAAGTTTCAGGAACAGGAAAACAAAAATTCCATGAGTGATTACTGGGTGTAGTCATGATTCCTCACTGTGTGTTCTGTTACGGGATATGTTGGCCTCTGATTCAGCACATACGCTTTATCCTCTAAGTCAGGACCCCATTTTTCAGGTGTTGCCTCCCAACTGGGGACATACCTTGAGTCTTCAGTAGGTCACGCCCCATATTCTTGGACCAGCTGTTTCTGGGTGGTGAAGTACCTTAGAGACAATAGCTTACTAAAGGCTCACTCTGCCCTGGAAGAGCCCTTGCTGGGTTGTGGATGAAGTGTGCCCAGCTGTGCTCTCCACTGCTGCTGAGCAGGGCCCGTGGCAGAGGAAGGGCCGGGGGAGCAGCACCTTTGACCCCAGCTTGGTCTAAAGTCACGAGATGTGACCCCCACCCCACCCCCAGCTGAAATTTTCAGCAAGAGTTCATTTTACTGGAGTCTGGGAGGAAACAACAAGGATTGAATAGTGAAGGCTGAGAGAGAGAACATTTTACCACCAAGATCCTGCAAGGTAATATTCAAAATGAAAATAATGGGGACTTCCCTGGTGGTCCAGTGGCTAAGGCTCCGCGCTCCCAATGCAGGGGGCCCGGCTTCGATCCCTGGTCAGGGAACTAGATCCCACATGCTGCAACTAAACATCCCGCATGCCGCAACTAAAGTTCTATAAAAAACGAAATAAATTAATTTTAAAAAAAAGAAAGAAAATGCTGATGAGCCAAAATAATGTGAATGTAGTACTGAACACTACTGAACTTTACATTTAAGAATGGTTGAGGGGCTTCCCTGGTTGTGCAGTGGTTAAGAATCCACCTGCCAATGCAGGGGACACGGGTTCGAGCCCTGGTCCAGGAATATCCCACATGCTGCAGAGCAACTAAGCCCGTGTGCCACGACTACTGAGCCTGCGCTCTAGAGCCCATGAGCCACAACTACTGAGCCCACGTGCCGCAACTACTGAAGCCTGCGCGCCTAGAGCCCATGCTCCGCAACAAGAGAAGCCACAGCAATGAGAAACCTGAGCACCGCAACAAAGAGTAGCCCCCGCTCGCTGCAACTAGAGAAAGCCCGCGTGCAGCAACAAAGACCCAATGCAGCCAAAAATAAATAAATAAATAAATATTTTTAAAAATGGTTGAAAGGATACATTTTATGTTATGTATATTTTACCACAACCAATCTTTTGTTTTTGTTTTGTTTTTTTTTTTTTTGGCCGCGCCACGCGGCATGCAAGATCTTAGTTCCCCGACCAGGGATGGAACCCACGGCCCCTGCAATGGAAGCACGGATTCTTAACCACTGGACAGCCAGGGAAGTCCCCACAATTAATTTTTGTAAATCAGAATAAAAAGGAGATGGGAAGTGTGAGGCAAGGTCAGGAAGCACTATGGCAAAGTCAGTGGCTGAACTTGAAAGCCATGCAAAAGATGTGTGTCAAGTTTGTGCTTAAAAGATAGAAATCCTGAACCTAAATTTCCTCAAATTTCAGGAAAGTCGAAGCACCTCCTTATTTGCCTTTAGCAATCCACTGTTTTAATAGCAGCATGGAACTCTCTTATAACAAAACCTTTCTTGGTTTGAAAGAACACAGCTGACTCCAGTGAATAATTTTCTATTTAAATGGAGGAGGGGGGAATGATGATGGTGACGATTGGTTTTTCAGCCCTTATTCTCAGCCAAGCGCTAGCATAAGCACTTTATACATGTTAACTCATTTAATCCTCACACTCACCCTTTGAGGAAGGGTGTATATTGACCCCACTTTGCAAGATCTGGAAGCACCTTCTAAGTCAGGATAATTCATTTGTAGTCAATGTCATTTTTACATTGGTCTTTAACCAATTTCCGCTTCCTCCATGTTTGGCCAGTCTGACTCCTGACAACTCATGCCAGGTGAGTCCGCCTGGATAGGAGCACCCCATCAGAAAGAGGCCAGCATGGGGACTGTGCCCCTGGAAACAGCTACCTGGCTTCCCTGCCCTCAGACCTCTGTCCTCAGCCGATGCTGCCCTGTCACCCTCTCCTCCATTTCTGCCACTGCCTGAGCCTCGCCATGGCTAGGGCTCCAGGCTCCATCCCCTGGTAACCCCACCTCCCCTCTCACTTCTGATGTCATCTCCCCTAAGCCCTGAGCCTCCCCATTCTCTTCCCTCTCTGTCCCAGGAAAGTCTCTACATGCCCAAAAACCTCAGAGAAGCCAAATAAACCTGAATATTTCTTCACCAGGAAACTCCACATCCTAACCACGCTGGAAAAAAAAGCTTTTTTTTTTTTTTTTTTTTTTTTTTAAATCAGAGTTCATAAAACCCCCGATGACTTTGTGATGTTTTGGTAGAGAAAAAAACAAACAAAAAGCAGCATTTCACAAAATGGATTTCTGGCCATTGCAAAATGATCATAAACTGTCCCAACTTCCCAGAGAGACTGAAAGGAAAATTCATCTGCAATCACCTTCTTACTTTCCATTTGGGTTTTAAATGCAGTCCCACCCCCAGTTCGATTACCGAAGTTCGGAACTGAGGTTGAGGGAAAATATTCACACGAAGAAAAAGAGATCAGCATCCAATCCAGAGCCAAGAAACTGCTGGAAGACTTCAGCCCAGCCCAACCCTTTCCCATCACAAAGCCACAGAATTTCAGGACTGGGAGGAACTGTAGACCTACTGGCCCAGCTGTTACATCCCTGGATAAGCACTTTCCCTTCCATTTGGATTGTCTATAAATTACCGTACAATTTGAGATGCGGAAACAAACACTGAAATTAACAATGACTTAAAGAAGGTAGAATTTTATTTCTCTCTTAGGTAAGAGGCCAGAGGTGGGGAGTCAGGGCTCAAGGATTTAGCTGCTCCCCAAAGTCATTCAAACACCCCAGGCTTCTGCTGCCCTGTCTGTCCCTCCACACTCAGCTTTCATCTCATGGTCCAAAGCAGTTGCTCCAGCTCCGGCCATTGCACCCATAGTCAGCCAGCAGACCTGACCCAGAGATCAATCCCATCACTTCTGTTCTCAAGGGAAGCTGGGGGAAAAAAAAAAAGCAGTTGTTATTTGGGAAGCCAGGTGCCCAGCTAAAAAGTCTACTGCTACATAAGACAGAAAAATGGCTATTGGGGAGGAACTGGCCATGTCTGCCACAGAGGGCTCCTAGGGGAAAATGCAAGTCATTCTATGGCACAAATTTCCAGAATGAGTTGTGCTGAAACATAATGAATGTCACATTTTGTTTTGTTTGGCACTCGCTAGCATCTTGGGCACAGTTCCACTTTGTTGTTAATGTCAAAATTGCATCTCAAGAAAAAATGTAATGACTACTGGCCTTCGCTGCTAGTTCAGAGGGTGGGCTCTGGAGGCAGACTGCTCAGGTTTGACTCTGGGCCCTCTTCCTACAAGCCAAATGGCTTTGGGCAAGTTACCTACCTGTTTGTGACTCAGTTTCCGCGTCTGTAAAATGGGGATAATCATTGTTCCTGCCTTACTTGACTGTTGTGAGATTGCATGTGGGAGTACCCAGCACCATACTGGGCACATAGGAAAAGCTTGATAAATGCTAGTTCTATTATTCTTCCACCCCCTGAGCCTCTAGTCCCATTTCTGAGTCTCAGTTTCCTCATATGTAAAATCAGGGATGTGGTAGCTAGTCTCCAAAGATGACTCCAAACAATCCCTACCCTCTCTGTACACATATGCCCCTCCTCCATCAAGATGTGGAGCTTACATGTAACCCCTTGAGTCTGGGCTGGGACTAGGACCCAGTGGAAGTGATGGCCACTCTGGGCCTGACCTTTAAGAAAACAGGCAGCTTTCACTTCCTCCCTCTTGGAACCCAAATGCCATGCTGTGAGGAAGCCCAAGCAGCTGCATGGATAGGCCCACATGGAAGGCTACTAGGCTCCCAGCTCACCCACAGTCTCCACTGAGCTCCCAGCCTTGTCAGTGAGCCATCTGGGAAGTGGATCTTCCAGGTAGTCAACTATCCCAGCTGATGCCATGTGGAGCTGTGTCAGTCGCTGTTAGACTGAGGAACAGGTCCTGAGAGCAGGTGAGGGGATTAAGACGAGACGGGGTCAGGAGTGTGGTGTACAAGCACACACACACTTTATTTCCCATCAAAACTCTTTTTATAGATTGCAGTAGGCAATACATGTTTTTGTTAAAATCACAAGACAGAATCATCAGACAGTATTTCCTTAATGTTGAAGTTATAGTACAAAACATTCTGCAAACCAGAATATAAACATGTGTGAGAACAGACTGTGATTACCAAAATATGCCAAGGACAAACTATAGTTAGAGAAACCGGAAGCAACCTCACAGGCCAAGACTCATATCTTCTCTAATAACTCTTTCGGGTCCTGTCAAGAATTAAGCAGGACTTTGCCATGCTTTAAGCTGCAAGGACTGTGTCAGCTTGCAGCTGGTTCCCGACAGAGCTGAGAGATGGTCCTGCCGAGCCTATGAAATTGCAAACTGTGAGCAAAGAAATGACTGTTATTTTAAGCTACTAAATTTGGGGGTGGTTTTTTATGCAGTGATAGACGACCAGAAGGCAATTTGATATGTAGAAGTAGGATGCTATTGAAATAAAAACTTTAGGGACTTCCCTGGTGGTGCAGTAGTTAAGAATCCACCTGCCAATGCAGGGGACATGGGTTCGATCCCTGGTCCAGGAAGATCCCACATGCCCTGGAGCAACTAAGCCCATGCACCACAACTACTGAGCCTGCACTCTAGAGCCCGTGAGCCACAACTACTGAGCCTGAGTGCCACAACTACTGAAGCCCGTGCACCTAGAGCCCATGCTCCGCAACAAGAGAAGCCACCACAATGAGAAGCCCGCGCACCTCAATGAAGAGTAGCCCCTGCTCGCCGCAACTGGAGAAAGCCCGTGCGCAGCAACGAAGACCCAACGCAGCCAAAAATAATTAATAAATAAATAATTAAATTAAATTAAATTAAAACTTCAAACGTGTGGCATTAGTTTGGGAACCAGATGACAGGAAGGGCCTCGAGGAAACTGTGAAAGCTTAAAGAACAGTGAGGAGAGTGCTATTGGATGCTGAAGAAAATAGGACCCCAGTTATGTAGCCGAAGTTGGATAAAAGCAGACGCTTGTTTTGTTTTGTTTTTTATAAATTTATTTATTTATTTATTTTTGGCTGTGTTGGGTCTTTGTTTCTGTGCGAGGGCTTTCTCTAGTTGCGGCAAGTGGGGGCCACCCTTCATCGCGGTGCGCAGGCCTCTCACCGTCGCGGCCTCTCCTGTTGCGGAGCACAGGCTCCAGCTGCACAGGCTCAGTAGTTGTGGCTCACGGGCCTAGTTGCTCTGCGGCATGTGGGATCTTCCCAGACCAGGGCTCGAACCCGTGTCCCCTGCATTGGCAGGCAGATTCTCAACCACTGCGCCACCAGGGAAGCCCCAGACGCTTGTTTTAATCTCCTCCTATTCACCTCTGGTGAGAGAGGGATCCCCCACCTGAAGGTGGTGGGAATGGCTGAAAACACAACACCCAACACTGGACAGATGAGACAGCAATCTGTTTACGCATCATATATACTCACAGCCCAGGGAAAGAGGACACGGCACACCATGCAGACCACACCTAACTTGCCCTCAGGAACGGTGTGAAGAACCAGGGGCAGGGAAGCCAGGCTCTGTAGTATCAAGAGGGTGAGGTGCCTCTGGTTCCCATGGGCTGATGTGATGGGGTTTGTTTGTATAATTCCTCGGGCTGCCAGGGGGCTGAAACCCGCTTCACAGGGATAAGCAGGAATTGTACCAGGTCCTTGTGACAAGGTGGGTTGTTTAGCTAGGGGACCTTATCCACAGGAACGGAGTTCTTGTGCAGGGCATTTGCTGTCAGGCCATTTGAGGTTCTCCCAATTTCACCAGAAGTCAAGGCAGTACATAACACTGGGCCTACATTTTAGTCTTTATACCACAATGCTTAGCAAAACCAGTGGCTGTGGTGGTGTGGAAGATAGACCAAGTGTCCAGTGACCATGTAGGTCTGGTTAAAGGAACTACCAGGCAGAATGTTGAAAATGCCAGGTATCCTCTGCCAGCTGCCTGTGATAAAATACAAGAGGAATTAGGATCCAAAAAGAAGCTGGTCAGGTTTTAAGCAGAATTAAGAGGAAATACAAAGGAGCTAGGATTTGTTGGCTTCAAACATATAAACTATTATGTATTTCATTTCTTTAGGAATGAGGTTGTCAGGATGAATGTTTTCAAAAAAATCTTGGCTGTCTTTGTGCCGAGGACAGAGCCTGGCATGCTGCTTAACTGCATTATTATTTGAAAAAATGCATTCCGATGCCTGTGTCCTGCCACAGGTCCTGTGTCAGTTTCAGCAAGTTCTTTACCTGCAAATAGTCTGTTTCTGTGAACAGTTTAATTAAGCAGAGCAAGTGACCGGAGCAACAAGCAGGGCACCTAGGGAGCTGAGATGACCAAAAAGTACCAGAAGGTAGTATTTCCCAGGCAAAGTTAATTTTTTCTGCTTCAACCGCCATAATATTGTTTCCCAGAGAAAATGGTCAGTGATGTCAAATAGGGGAGGCAGAGGGCTCAGGGGCTGGTCGCTCTGAGGTTCCTCCAGGGAGCCGGTGGGCATGTAGGAAGTGGGCAGGTCAGGCTGCCACAGGTCCAGTTCACTATGCAGGTTTTCTCACCCACGTTTTCTTGTTTAAGTCACACACCCACCTTACTAAGTTGTCATAAACATTCCCATTTTAGAGATGAGGTTATCAAGGCTCAGAGAAGTCATCAAGATTTGAACTCCTGTCTCTGGGAATAAAACTCATGCTCTTTCAACCACACCAGGAAGTCCCAAGCTGTCTCCCAAAGACCCTGCCCTGTGACTACCCAGGGGACCCACCAGAGTTCCCGATCTCAGATAGGAATGAAAACAGACTACATGGCAAATCCCATCCTTTGCATGTTACAATGCACAAACCTGCAAAGCTCATCTGTGTCAATGAGCAGGGTGGGGTGTGGACACCCCCAGACCCCACTCTGACTTGGGCCAGACCCTCTCTTCACAGGGCACTTTTGCAGTGTCACTCATTCAACTACTATACATCGTGGACTACCATGCACCAGTCCCTGGTACCGTGGACTGTGTCCAGCCTAGGGCCAGACTGCCTAGGCCTGAATCACATGCAGCTGTGTGATGCTGAGTAGGTGGCCTCAGTTTCCTCACCTGTGGAATGGTGGTAATACAGACATCTACCTCCCAGAGTGGTCAGAAGGAATGGATGATTTAAGGTGTATTGCACAGTGTCAGGCATATAGCAAGCACTCTCCTTTCGTTATCATCATCTGATGAACAGATGAATGGAATTCATTGCAAAACTGTAAGATAGACAGGAAAGGCTATAATTAACCCCATTTTATAGATGAGGAAATTGAAGCTCAGAGGCATTAAAAAGGTTGCAGAGACAGAATGGGTACAATTATTCTTATTTTACAGATGAGGAAACTGAGGCTCAGGGAGATAAGTAACAAGCTCAAGGTCAAAGTCAGTGTCAAAGGCAGGCCTAAATGCTCTGGCCCAGGCTCCCCCTCTGCCCTCAGTAATATCCCCCTCTTTGGAATTCTGCAGTAACGCAGCAGGATTTCACAGAGGGCACAGGTAGCCTTCGTCACCAATGGCCAAGAGGACAGGTGGCCTGAGATGGTGTAGGTCCTGCAGTAGCTTGTACCTTCCAGCCAAATCTGCCTGTGGCCTCACCTGTTCAGGTCTCACATGCTCAGGTGCTGCAGGAAGTCCCCTGGAAAATGTTGGCTCAGGAACGCCCCTCCCCCTCTCCCACTGGGCTCAGCACCTGTGCCTGCCCAGGTGGATGGAGACAGGGGGGCTGGACTTGGAGACCCGCAGGACCTCACCCTCAGCTGGCTGGATCAGAGGGCCCTGGCGCTCTGCCTGAATTGCACCATTATTGCTTCCTTTGGGTTTAAGGTGGTATGCACCCGGAACTTCCCCACGAAGCAGAAATTACCCTGAGGGAGGACTATTAAGAGTTCTTAATGGGTTGAAGAAAGAAAGGGAGGGGCTGGGTGTGTTTCTCGATTTTTAGTGAAAGGAAGTAGTTTGTTTTGAAGGGAGGGTAGTGGAAAGGGATGGAAGAAAGTTCCAGAGTGTGGAAGTCGGAGGGGGAGTTGACTGGCACTTATGAGAGGTTTGGGGGAGACTGCTGTTAAGAAGCGCTCACGTGGATTAAGCACGTTCTTTTGCCAGGCTCTGTCCTCAGCCCTGACCTGCGCGACCTCATTGAACCCGCCAGGTGGGGACGCCTAGCGTTGAGCCCTCCACACGGCCCGCCCCGCGGACGCCAACTCGGCCTCCATTCGAGCGCTTCATCCAACAACCTCTGGAGCCCCTGGGTCGCAGGCGCAGGAGAACTGGGGGACAGGGCTAGAAATGCTGAGGGCAGCGGGGGAATAAACCGGAGAAATGAAGGCGAGGGAAGGAGCTGGAGACGGACAGGGAGGATTATCGTGAGCGCTGGAGGCTCGGTGCTGCCTCCTTGAGGTTGCGCGGGGGACCTAGACGGAGGGCCCGGAGGCTCCAGCGGACACCCGCCGCCTCCCGGGGAGTCTGCGGGCGCCCTCGACCACAGCCACGGGGGTGGGGACGCAGGTCTCGGCAGGCGGACCCCCGACCCCTCACCAGAGCCCCGGCCGGCCTCTCCCACCCTGGGCTTTCGGCGCTCCCAGCATCCCCAGCTCTCCCACCTCCGGGCGCTTGTTCAAGCTGTGCCCTCTGCCTGAAACACTTCCTCCAGGCATTAAACTCCTCGTCCTCCCGGGCCTCCCCAGGCAGCCTCCCTTGGCCGTGCACCGCGCCCCTGGCCAGAGTTTCTGCTCCTGCCTCCGGTTTCCCCGGAGCCCCACAGCCCTCGGGTACAGCGTCCTCTCCTCCCCACCGAGGGGTCCGCAGGGCTGCGATGGACAGACGCCGAATGAACTGGAATATCTGGAGCAGCGGAGACGCGGGGCGTGGAGGGTAAGCCCCCGCCGACTCGCACACCCGCCCCCCAGGACCGGCTACGTGGTTGAAGGGACAGCAGGACCTGGCGCGGGCGCAGGGAGCCTTTTCCTGGCCCGAGGGCGCCCCCTGGGGGCCGGAGCCTCCCAGCAGGTACGTTCCCTGGCTCGGCGCGCCCCCGCGTCTGATCCTCGACCCCGGGCGCCTCTGAGAGTCTCCCCCCACCTCTCCCCAGGGTCCTCGTGGTCTGGGAGGACCGACTGTATCGATAGGTCTGTGAGTCAGAGGGTGCGCCTCCTCGATGAATACCCGGGCGACGAGAAGGAGCGGGCGGGAGGGCAGATCCGAATCAGCACGGACCCGGCCTTTCGTCCCGGACTCCCCCTCCTCTGGGTGACACGGGCACACTGTGCGCACACACGCACGCGCCGGGTGCACACGCTTGACGCACGGCCCACCCCACACATGCACTCACTTGTGCACACACTGACACACACGACACTCGCTCGCACACCTTACCTGTGCATGCGCGCGCACACACGTAGACACACCGCCCTTTCTGTAAGCGTGGTCCACCCTTCTGCCCACCTCACCTCGCCTGGGTCATCACCAGATGGTGCTCCCCAGGCCTTGCCGCCCCCCCTCCCCAATCCCTCTTGCTGCTCAGGTTAGTTGCAGGGCTGGGGTGGTATTCCCCAGCTTCCCGGAATCCCCGGTGGTGCCCACCTTCCAGACCAGGCCTTTCAACTCCCCACTCACTCATGACCCACTCATGTGCCAGACCCCCACCCCCACCCCGGAACAGAATACGGGATAAGCTAGCCCTGTTGTGAGAGTGGTGTTGACAATGACTAGCGTGACTGCACCTTAACCCAGAGTGAGGAGCCCTGGTGGTGGAATTTTAGGTCATGTGACAGGCGGGGGGCGGGCTCTCAGCAGTCTCCCCCAGCCTCTTTATTGACTAATTCATCATTCCTCCTCCTCAATTTGAAATGCCACCTTTATACTTAGGTCTATTTCTGGACTCTCAAAGGGTTCCATTGATGTCTACTCTGCATTGGACAGAACCAATTATTCTTATCTAGGGAGAGCAATAGGGCTTTCCGTGGGGCTGGGAGCCTCCTCTCACCGCCTGCTCCCGCTTCAGTTTCCCTGTGTAGGGGAGGAAAACTTGCGGCTACCCTCTTAGGTTCTGTGGCCGAGAATTAACTGACATAAGACAGATTACCAGGAGAAAAGCATATAAACTTATTTAGTATCTTTAGGTGTACAACATGGGAGTCTCCAGAAGAAAAATGAAGACCCAAGGAAACCACTGGGCCCCAAAGCTTATATGCCTTTTTACATAAAGAAGACACTTTGTGGGGATGTGACAGGATGAAGGGACTGGGGACCGGGCAGTAAGTTGTAGGACAGTGACAAGGAAATACATGGGGAAAACTAATAGAAAATCAGGGTTATTTTATTTATTTATTTATTTATTTATTTATTATCTATTTGGCTGCACCAGGTCTTTGTTACCACCTGTGGGATCTAGTTCCCTGACCAGGGATTGAAGCCCGGGCCCCCTGCATTAGGAGCGAGGAGTCTTAACCTCTGGACCACCAGGGAAGTCCCAACTGGGGTAATTTTAGCAGTTTGTACAGATCCCCTTCAGCATCGACCCCCAGTCTCTGGTGATAAGAATGTTCTCTTCCTGGTGCAGGGAGGGCACCTTTCTCTTGGGAAGTGTATGACCTGCTTTTAGGTAGACAGGGGAGGGCAGAGAGTCCCTCCTGCATCTTCTGTTTCTCAAGTACCTTCAGCTCAAAGTAATCAGTGTTCCAAAGCAGCATATTCTGAGGTGGGATGTTCTGAACCCTTTTACCTGGAAGGGATTTTTTCCCAACACTTAGATCTCTGGCCCGTTATGTCACCATCAGAGCATTAGATTTGTTAAAATTGATGAACTAATATTGATACACTATTATTTACAAAAGTCCACCATTTACATTAGAGTCCGTGCTTGGTGTTGCGCAGTGCTATGAGCTTTGACAAATGTAAAATGTCACGGATCCACCATTACAGTATCACACAGAATAATTTCACTGCTCTGAAAATCCACTGTTTGTCCTTCAAAATCCACCTATTCATCCTTCTCCCCACTCCCCCAGAACCCCAGGTGTTGATCTTTTTACTGTCTCTATAGTTTTGCCTTTTCCAGAATGTCATATAGTTGGAATCATATAGTATATAGCCTTTCCAGACTGGCCTCTTTAACTAATCAATAGCATTTAAAGCTACTCCGTGTCTTTTTGTGATTTGATAGCTCATTTCTTTTTAGCACTGAATAATATTCCATTGTATGGATATATACTCCACTATCCATTCACCTAGGGAAGGACGTCACTGTTGCTTTCAGGTTTGAGCAATTATGAATAAAACTGCTATAAACATCCACGTGCAGGTTTTTGTGTGGACATAAGTTTTCAAGTCAGTTGGGTAAATACCTAGGAGTGTGATTGCTGGATCATATGGTAAGGCCGTGTTTAGCTTTGTGAGAAACCACCAAACTGTCTTCCAAAGTGGCTGTTTTGCATTTTCACCAGCAATGAATGAGAGTTCCTGTTGTTCCACCTCCACGTCGGTATTTGGAGGGATTTTTTGTTTGTTTGTTTGTTTGTTTGTTTTTCAGTTTTTTGGGTTTTAGCCGTTTGGATTTTAACAGGTCTGTAGTGGTATCTCACTATTGTTTTAATTTGCAATTGCTTAATATATATGATATTGGCCATCTTTTCCTGTGCTTATGTGCCATCTGTATATCTTCTTTGGTGAGGTGTCTGTTTGGATCTTTTGCCTGTTTTAAACTGGGTTTTCTTATTGCTGAAGAGTTTCTTATTAGAAGAGTTCTTTGTATATTTTGGATACAAGTTCTTTATCAGATATGTGTTTTTCAAGTATTTTCTCACAGTCTGTTACTTGCCTTTTCATTCTCTTGAGTTCTACTTTAAAAAGCCCATTGTTGCCACCATCTACGCTGCAGCCTCTAACCCAGCTTCCATCAGTAGTAAGAAGGATATATCGATCCCTGACTTCCTTGTCCTCCTCTCAGTGGGTTTGAACTTGGGCCGGGGAAAAGAGTCCATGTATTAAGCCCCTAAAACCCTAATCTCTACTCCTGCAAGTGTTGTAATGAAGATCAAATGGTGTGGTCTTTATAAAGCCCTTGGAACAGGGCCTGGAATATAATAAATGCTCAATTACCTTAGATAATTATAATAACAAGCATTATCTCTTTTAATAGCTAATGGAGTCAGTCCTTCCTCATTACTCTTCCTTTTCAGAATTTTCCTACAGCTATTCTCACACATTTACTCTTCTAGATGAATCATTTGATTAATTTTTAAATATCCTGTTCGAATTTTATTAAATGATTAAGTAATTTAGAAAAAATAGACATTTTAATGATGTTGGGTTTCTCATACAAGAATAAAGCCTGTCTTTTTATTTTTTAATAAATTTATTTATTTATTTATTTATTTAGGCTGCGTTGGGTCTTTGTTGCCGCATGCGGGCTTTCCCTAGTTGCGGTGAGCGGGGGCTAAAAGTTTTCATTGTGGTGCGCGGACTTCTCATTGCAGTGGCTTCTCTTGTTGCAGAGCACGGGCTTCAGTAGTTGTGGCTCTTCAGTAGTTGTGGCTCACGGGCTCTAGGCGCGTGGGCTCAGTAGTTGTGGCACAGGGGCTTAGTTGCTCTGCGCTATGTGGGTCTTCCCAGATCCCGGACCAGGGCTGGAACCCATGTCCCCTGCATTGGCAGGCAGATTCTTTACCACTGCACCACTAGGGAAGTCCCTAAAGCCTGTCTTTTTATTTAAGTCTTTATACCCCTTTCTTCACATAGAACTTACACAATCCTTGCTAAAGGATTTTTTCTTAAATGCCATGATGAATGAGGTCTTTTCTTCAGAGACATTCTAATCAATTACTATATATCTATATTTATAAATAGACAATTGATTTTTTTTCTTTTTTTCCTTTTTTTAAGTTCTTTTTGACAATTGATTTTTTTTTTTAATTTTTTTTTTTTTATAGCTACTTTATTTATTTATTTATTTTATTTTTGGCTGTGTTGGGTCTTCGGTTCGTGCGAGGGCTTTCTCCAGTTGCGGCAAGCGGGGGCCACTCTTCATTGCGGTGCGGGGACCGCTCTTCATCGCGGTGCGCGGGCCTTTCACTATCGCGGCCCCTCCCGTTGTGGGGCACAGGCTCCAGACGCGCAAGCTCAGTAGCTGTGGCTCACGGGCCCAGCTGCTCCGCGGCTTGTGGGATCTTCCCAGACCAGGGCTCGAACCCGTGTCCCCTGCATTAGCAGGCAGATTCTCAACCACTGCGCCACCAGGGAAGCCCCTTGATTTTTTTAATAAACTATTTTTTGGAGCAGTTTTAGGTTCACAGCAAAACTGAGTGGAAAGGTACAGAGATTTCCCATATACTCCCTGCCCCACACGTGCAGAGCCTCTCCCATATCAATGTTCCCCACCAGAGTGGTGCATTTATTACAATTGATGAAGCTACATTGACACATCATTGTCACCCAAAGTCCATTAGGGTTCATTCTAGGTGTACATTGCATGGGTTTGGACAAATGTGTAATGACATGTGTCCACCATTATAATCTCACACAGAGTAGTTTCACGTGATGTTTAAATATTAATTTTTTCTAATCTCCTTGAAGTTTCTAATAGTTTTTCTAATTGATTCTCTTAGCTTTTCCGGGTAATAATCTAAACACAGTGAAATTTTGCATCTGTATTTCCAACACTTAATCTATTTTATTTGTGTGTCCTAATTGCCTGGGTTAGCTCCCCCAGAACAACATTAAATGGTAGTGGTGACAGGAAGTCCTTGCCTTATTCCAGAAGTTAATGGAAATGCATCTACTGTTTCACCAGTGAATATAATACTGGTTTTTAGTGTCATATATTTATATATTTTTATCATGTTAAAGCATAAAATCTGTTCCTATATCAATAAAGCCGTTTTCTAAAATTAAGAATGGATGTTGGACTTTATCAAATACCACCTTAGCATCTACTGAGATGCTTATTTGGTGTTTCTCCCATAATCAATATATTTGGTGAAAGATAGGATTCTCTACAATTCAGTAAACGAGGCTCACAGAGGTCAGGTCACCTGCCCAGGGTCACACAAGGGGCAGGTGGCAGAGCTAGGGTCTCTTGCTTTGAGCCCAATGCTGCTTGCTGACTGTGACCTTGCAGCTCCTGGGACACCCGCACCCCTGGTCCCCTGCCAGGCCTTACCCACCCCTTGCTGGCACAGTCCATACAGCTTCCGCGGCACCCATGGCCCTGCTCTCCTGCAGGAGAAGCTGGCCCAGCTCAGCAGCCGCCCATGTCTCACCTGTGAACACAGCTTAACACAGGAGACTAGCCTTGGTGAGTGGAGAGGTATCGAGCAGGCCCCGGGTCACAAGTAGGAGGGTAAGAGAAAAAAACGTTTCCCTCCCTTCCACCAGGTTTGATAAAGAGGGAGGAGCGGGCCGCTGCCCTCCAGGCAGAGGCAGGATCTAAAGGAGGCAGAGAGAGCAGGTTCCGGTGGGCATGTGGGCTCAGACGAAGAACCTCAGGCTTTATATCAAGTCTACCCTGGTCATCCCAGGTCTCTGCCCCGGCTTTGCTGTGTGATCTGGACAGGGCCCCAGCCTCTGTGTGCATACTGAGGCACAGAGACCCATGAGGAGGACCCTGGGGTTCTGGGCTGGGACGTGAGGTAGGCGGCAGGGGAGGAGCGGGCCCACTTTGCTTTCTGCTCTGGGTGCCACCGCCAGGCGCTGCCTGCCCACCCCCACCTGGAACAGCTGAGCCTGGAGGTGTCTCAGAGCCCCAGCAGGACGAGCATTCATTATGGTGACTCTGCCCTAGGAATATATATATTTTAAAAAATATATATTTTGCATGCATTGTCTCATTTGCTTTAAATTAACTTATTGTAATTAAATCCTCAGATAGTCCCACCTGGAAGATGATGAGGTCTTCTCAGTGTTGAGTGTTTTACATACCATCTCATTTACCCCATTTTACAGAGGAGGAGATTGAGGCCCAGGGAGGGAAAATAACGTACCCAGGGTTGTTCAGGGGGGTGGTGGCAGGGATGTTAGTATTCCAGCCTTCTGTAGACTTTCTGAGACCTACAAGGTCACCGCGGGGCTCCGTCCTCCTGTCACCACTTGGCTACACCAGTGATAAAAAACGGTGTGAGGGGCAGGAAGGGACTGCCAATTAGCTGAGGGCCTCCTGGGATTGAACCCCACTTTACAAATGACAAAACTGAGAACTCCAGTGGCCTGCCTGAGGCCCCGGAGCAGGTAAGAGGTGGAGGCCAGATTCAGATGGGGTTGCCTGACGCTGCTCTGCGTGGGAAGTGAGGGCAATGCCCGTTTCCTCTCTCCTTTTTCAGGGTTTTCAGTCATTCTCATATTGTCCACCTGGGGGCCCTGGATAACAAGGCTTCGGCGGGAGCTCTGCAGAGAGATCTGTGCGCCGACTGGCCTAGGACGCCTCCCCTCTGGGCTGCACTGTTCCCTCCTGCTTCCGCTCACCTGCTCCTCCCCAACACCTGCCCAGCGGCCCGGGCAGACCACCAGGGGGCATCTTTTGCTCACCCTCCAGAGCCCTGAGTGTGAGAGGCCAGGCCTGTGCTGACCAAGATCACACATCCAGCCTAGATCAGGATAAGGGCGGTCTGGCCCTACCTCTCTGGCCTCTCACCTGACCAGCCAGGCCCCGGGCCCTGCCCCCTCGCCTCTTCCATCACCATAACTCCTCCTTTTCCTTCTCCATCTTTGTCCTAAAGCCGAGGGCCCAGACAGATGGCTGTGACCTCACGGGGCTGCTCACAGGCTCACGGGAGATGTCTGGCCTTCCCTCCTCTTGATGCCCACCCCCATCTACCTCTCTGTCACCACCTGTCTCTGGGCCTGAGACCCCATTCCTGCAGCTCCTGAAGGCAGGCCCACAGGGGCCTCCATGCAGTGTGCTGAGTACACCAACAGCACAAGATCCCCTCGTGGGTAGAGAGGTGTGTCCAGACAGGACAGGGGCTCTGCGGGACAGGACCTCAGGGGCGCTGCCGTGGGGTCCTCTGCCCCTGGCATTCCTAGCAGGAATGGACTGTGGGACTTGACTTTCTGTTAACCAGACTCTAAGAAACTGACCAAGAACCCAGAGCGGCCAGGTCCTAGTTTACACAGAAGGACACACCTGTGGGGTGACCTGCCCAGCTCCCCTGAGTGTGGGCACGTCCCGCTGGGGCCAGGGGGTCCTTAGGTCATTTAGTGCTACATGGATGTGGCATTAACTAACGTGGACTTCCATGGAGAGAAAGCTCCTACCTTTTCAAGCCTCTTTCCAGCCTTCTGTCTGGGTAGAGGAGAAAGCTTGGTTCAGTGTGAGGACACCTGTGTGACTCGGGCCGAGCACACTTTATATCCAGAGGAGAGCAGGCCCCGCTCAGGCCTCTGGCCAGCCACAGCACGCAGTTAAAATGTAGTTTATTTCCACTGGGCTTATCTTTATGGTTTCTATTTCTGGCAAGTGATAACTTGTTCTCTACTTGTGATGACATAGTTTCTTTCTTTTTTTTTTTTTTTTTTTTTGGCTGTGTTGGGTCTTCGTTGCTGCACACGGGCTTTCTCTAGTTGGGGCAAGTGGGGGCTACTCTTTGTTGCAGTGCGTGAGCTTCTCATTGCGGTGGCTTCTCTTGTTGTGGAGCATGGGCTCTAGGTGCGCGGGCTCAGAAGTTGTGGCTCACGGATTCTAGAGCACAGGCTCAGTAGTTGTGCAGGGGCTTAGTTGCTCCAGGGCATGTGGGATCCTCCCGGACCAGGGCTCGAACCTGTGTCCACTGCATTGGCAGGCAGATTCTTAACCACTGCGCCACCAGGGAAGTCCCTGACATAGTTTCTTTTTTAAGGAAAAAAGTGAATCCATTTAAAGACTTAACAGAAGAGGTGGGGCTCAGTGGAACAAACCTCTTGCAGGCCCTGGAATGGCTGGAGATTAGGAAATTGAGCGTGTGCTCTTCGAGCCTCCCAGACACCTGGTAGGTGGTGTCATCCCTTTGCGCAGATGAGGAAACTGAGGCCCCGAGCGGGGAAGTGACCATGACAGTGAAAGCCTCTTGACCGAGTGGGAATCTGCCTCCCCCCACTCCCATACCCACACCTGGCGTCCCAGAGCCTGGACCCCTTCTCACAGGGCCAGGAGCCCACACCTTGGCTAGCAGCTGGGTTTAGGGGCTGGGATGGCAAAGCCCTGGAGTGTCAGGGGCCTGAGCAGCAATTCTGTCTCCAAAGCACTCGCCACCGGCCCTCGTGTTCCTGAGAAGTACCCCCTTGTGGAGGAGAGAGCACAGACCCACAGAAGGGGTGTATGTCACACGGAGGACGTGTGTGTCATCATCTCCACGCTGCAAATGGGGAAACAGACGCCAGCCTAGCCACGTGTGCAAGTCACACAGCCAGTGGGTGGAGGGGCTGGGCCTTGAACCCGGGTCTGTTGGACACCAGACCTGTGTTCTTTCCTGTGCCCAACCAGCTGCACTGAGACTGAATCCTGGAGGCCGACTCCTCAGGGACCCACCCCAGGGCTCTCTCTGGACTCGGTTCTTTTTGCCTGTTTGTTCCCATGATGCTCCGTACTGGGGCCAGAGCCAGAAGCATGAAAGAGCCCTGCACTGCTGGTCCCCCAACCAGCCGTGGGCAGCTCCCGCGCTGCTGTGGGCCTCAGTCACGGCCTCTGGGCAATCTCTGCCCGTATCCCACACAGGGCTGCAGTGGGGGACCAGGGAGGTGGTAGGCAAGCTGACACTGAAACCCGGCCCTCACTGCGCTTCCCTCCTCTCCCTGACACTGGGTCTCTCTCATCCATCTCCCCACACAGGGTGCTGTCATATGGTCAAGCTGTCTCGTCCTCCCCAGCTGGGACATGGATGGTCAGTTAGTGAAGAAGCCCATGGACTTAGAGGCACACTTGTGCCTTAATATTTATTTATTTATTTTGGCCGCGCCGGGTCTCAGTTGCAGCACGCAGGATCTTTAGTTGTGGCATGCAGGATCTTTTAGTTGCAGGCATGTGGACTTCTTTGTTGAAGCATGTGGACTCTTAGTTGCGGCATGCAGACTCTTAGTGCAGCATGCATGTGGGATCTAGTTCCCCGACCAGGGATCGAACCCAGGCCCCCTGCATAGGAAGCGCAGAGTCTTACGCACTGGATCACCAGGGAAGTCCTGGCACACACGTGCCTTAAACAGTTTGCTTTAACTGGTGTAAATGGACATCCCCTTGGAATCTGTCGATGAGGACCCCAGACCTTTCTAGAGGCTGGGGCTGCTGCCTGGAGACACGATCATGCTTTTGGCCTAACCCACCCCCATCAGGCAGCATCTGGGACTTCCAGGCTTGGCTCCCAGGTAGAGGTCAAACCTTCAGAGGCTTGAGAAGCCATCCAAGTACAGAGCCCGTCTAGATTTTGATGATTTCTTCTCAATGTTAAACAGTCATTTCACTCACCTCATTTGCAGATTTTTTTTTTGGCTGCGCTGCGCAGCACATGGGATTTTAGTTCCCTGACCAGGGATGGAACCCGTGCCCCCTGCAGTGGCAAGCGCAGAGTCCTAACCACTGGACCGCCAGGGAATTTCCCCATTCCGCAGAAAATTGTTAAGCAACTTACCTATATCAAACTTTTCCACGGGGTTCAAGTTTATTTTCACAGAAACCTCCACAATTTTTCTGTTTGCCCTCAAGTTTCAGCAGCTTACATAACATTCAATTACTTCAGGGGTTACAATAGCAAAGACTAAACAGGGACAAACCAGTTTGGGGACAAACGTCCTGGATCTCATTCAGGTGCGGGTGGCCTGGGGAGGAGCCCAGTAGGGCTCCTATGAGCATGGAGGGATGGGGTGCCAGAGAAGGGAGCAAGTTCTGCCTCTGTTCTGTGTCAGCTATTCAAGGACAGATGCCCCAATGGTCCCCACTCCTACAGTTTTACGGACGAAGCGTGCCCTCCAGCCCCCTCCCCGCTTCACAGAGTTAGGGCTCCTCATCCTTGCGGCTGCCACATTCTCAAAACACACTTGGTCACCAAAACCTCTTGGAATTGATGAGGTGGCCCCTTACCAAGGCCCACTGCGCCCCATTCGTTTCTTTAAAGTCAAAGTCGGGGCTGGAAGAAGCCAGAGAGGCTACCTCCTCAGGCCCAAGTTGAAGGGGCACCAAAAAGCAGTAATCAAGACAACCCAACTAACAGTGGGCATAGGGTCTGAATGGACATTTCTCTGAAGAAGATACACAAATGGCCAAAGAAGCAAAAAGATGCTCTTGACACCATTAGCTATTAGGGAAATACAAGTCAATGCCATTTCTCACCCACTAGCATGGCTAGAATCAAAAAGACAGACAATAACAAGCACTGGTTTGAATGTGGAGAAGCTGAAAGCTCAGGCACTGCTGGTGGTTATATAAAATAATGCAGCCACTTTGGAAAACTGGTGGTTCCTCAACAAGGTAAACATAGAGTTGTATGACCTCCACCTCTAGGTATATCACCAGGAGAAATGAAGACATACGCCCACACAAAAATTTGTACACAAATTTGTAGAAAATTTGTACACAAGTTCTGTTCATAGCAGCATTATTCATAATAGCCAAAAAGTGGAAACAGTCTAAACATCCATAAATAGATGAATGGATAAGTATATATCCGTACAATGGAATATTATGCAGCCAGACCTTGGTTTCTTTTTTTTTTTTTTTTTTTTCAGACCTTGGTTTCTAATGCCATTCTCCAATGAAAGGAACCCAGTCTCCTTGGAGAAATGCCTGATTCTAGAAATAGGGCAGGGATTATACAAAATGAGCCTGGAGCACCTTGCAGTGCCAGAAACTAAGGAAGGGCTCAAACACACACACACACACACACACACACACACACACACACACTACATTAAGGGGACACAGGCCAACTGAAAGAGCTCCCAATAGGCAAAGATTGAACAATCTGAAAGAAGAGAGGAAGGAAGGAAGGAAGGGAGGAAGGGAGGAAGGAAAGAAGGAAGGAAGGGAGGGAGGGGAAGGAGAGGGAAGGAGGGAAGAAGGAAGGGAGGGAGTTTCAGAGGAGGGACCGGGTGGGGCTGGTCCTTGGTCACCGGTCCTCACAGGTTTCTGCTGGTCACCCATCTTCACAAATCAGCATAGGATGGCTGAAACTGAGCAGCTCCCTGCTTTCTCTTCATCCCTATGGGGTTCAAGAGGCTTCTCTGGGGAGACTGCCTGGGTCCCAGTGGCCCAGATACACCAGGAAGGCCCCTGCTCTCTGGCAGTGTAGCCCACTCAGGAAGCAGGTGCAGTTAGAAACATCTTGTCCCGTTGTGCAAGAACCCAGCAGAGGCGGGAGTGGAAACCCAGCTTGACACACAGCGTGGTCACTCACCAAGCCCTGGATCCCAGCATGGGGCAGAGGTGGGGGCATCTTCCAGAGGGGCACCTTCCTCTAACTCACACAAGCCATCCTATTAGCCAGCAGTAGTGCTGGGGGCAGGTGCCTTGGCTCCAGGATCTACACTCTCCCTTAGCTGCTCCCCGCTTGCTCCAGCCCTGGGTCCACCTCTCCAGTCAGGGCTGGGAGACTTTCCTCCTCTGTGTGTCCTCAAGGAGCTTTGTCTATGCTGGGAATCCTCCCCGTACCCCAGGCAGGCTGCTGGCTTTCTGCTCTGCCTCACCCTTCCCCTTGGGCAGTGAGCACAGGGAAAGGGAAGGAGGAAAATACAGGGGAAAACAAGAGAAAGCAGAGCCCAGATCAACATCTCTGATCCGATCTCTCCACACAGGCAAAGCGCCTGGCCCCTGCCACATGCACAGTGCAGCTCGTGTGGGGCTGGCTCCCTTCCTCCTTGGACAAAATCACACAGTGTTTTGAGGTTCTCAGAGCACCTTCCAATCCTCCCCTTGCCCAAGCAAGTCAGGGATGGAGCCTTTTCTAGCTCTAGGATCCAGTGGTGACTCCCATTGGGTGGCACCCAGCTCACAGCTCGCTTTAACCACCAGCACCACCCCACCGTGGTCACAAGCCTGCTAGCCCTTTATCCTGGGAACCCTCCCCGCGCCCACCTTGCACTACCCTTTCCATCCCAAGGGGAGATACCAACTCCCCACTTGACTCCGCCTCCCTCACCAGAGTGATTGGCTAAGGGGTAGGCACCTGACCCAAATTGGGCCAATTGGAGAGTGCCAGCCCTTTGGCATCACTCATTGGTCCAAAGATGGGCACGTGCCAAAACAGACCAATCAAGGTCCTTCTCTAGGATTTCTCTACTCAGACCCAGCTGTGGGGCAGGAGGTCCACCCCCTGGGAAGACACCTGTTGTTGGCAAAAAGAGGCAAAGAAGTGGGGCAGGGAGTCCTGGCAGGGGCCTTCAGTAAACTTCTTCCTGCACAGGTGGTTTGAATCAGGTTTCTGTCCCAGGCAGTTGCGATCATGTTAAGAACATGGACCCTGGAGCAAGCCAGCTTGGCTTTGAGTCCCTTCCAGCACTCACTAGTGTGTTGCCTTTGGCATGTTACTGAATAGCTCGGTGCTTCAGTTTCCTCAGCTTATTGGGGGATTGAATGAGTTACAATAGGAAGCCCTCAATAACATCAGCTCTTCAACCAGGAGCATTCTGGGTCCTACGCCTTCTCGGGCCCTTGACCCCTCCCATGTGGTACCCATAGTCGTTCAGTCTGCTCATCAGAATACCTAGGTATGGTTTGCTTCCTTCTTGCTGAAGCCTGCACACTGACTTTCCTTAATGATCCGGCTGCAGTGGTCAGCCCTTCCTTCACTGGCCTGCTCGGGTTCTTGTTTTCACATGGGCAGTGGCAAGATGGCAGGCAGCCCAGCCCCAGGGATGGCTCAGAGACCAATGCCAGTGATGGACACCATGAGAGAGACTCAGAATTGCCCCTTCCCTTGGTGGTTAACTTTGTTTTGGGGTCCAGCTCACCTCACATGGCACCCGAGGAAGTGCCTGGACAGTGCTGGGAGGTGCTCAGGAAGTGCAGGTACTGTCGTACGAGGTGCCCAGCTCCCTGCTCCCAAGGTAGCTGCCCTCCCAGGGGGCTGCTCAGCCCCTCACACAAACAGCTATCAGCCAGGCTTGCCCCATCACCATCAGGGACTTCCATCCAGACCTGCCCAGATCTGCTCAGATCTGCCTGAGCCCTAGCTTGAGCTCAAGTTGGGGATATCATTTCCTTTTTTTCTTTCTTTTTTAAAATGTATGTATTTATTTATTTATTTATATTTATTTTTGGCTGCATTGGGTTTTCATTGCTGCACAGGCTTTCTCTAGTTGCAGCGAGCGGGGGCTACTCTTCGTTGCGGTGCGCGGGCTTCTTGTTGCGGTGGCTTCTCTTGTTGCGGAGCACAGACTCTAGTGGTGCGGGCTCAGTAGTTGTGGCACGCGGGCTCAGTAGTTGTGACTCATGGGCTCTAGAGTGCAGGCTCAGTATTTGTGGTGCACAGCATTACTTGCTCCGCAACATGTGGGATCTTCCCGGACCAGGGATCGAACCCATGTCCCCTGCATTGGCAGGCGGATTCTTAACCACTCTGCCACCAGGGAAGCCCTGGGGATATCCTTTCTACCCCCAACAACCTTTCTAACCAAGGAACAAAGAAAGACCAGGTTTGTAGTGGGTTGTAGTGGGTTCCACATGGAATCTCAGACTGTGACCTTACTTGGAAAAAGGTCTTCACAGATGCAATTATATAAAGATTTCAAGATTAAATCATCCTGGATTTAGGGGGCCCTAAATCCAGTGGCTGGTGTCCTTAAAAGAAGAGGAGAGGGACTTCCCTTGTGGTCCAGTGGTTAAGAATCCGCCTTCCAATGCAGGAGATATGGGTTCCATCTCTGGTCAGGGAACTAAGATCCCACATGCCATGGGGCAACTAAGCCTGTGCCCCGCAACTACTGAGCCCACACACTCTGGAGCCCACGTGCCACAACTAGAGAGCCTGTGCGCCACAGCTAGAGAGAGAAGCCCACGCGCTGCACCTAGAGAAGCCCACACACCCCAACGAAGATCCCAAGTGCCACAACTAAGACCTGACACAGCCAAATAAATAAATAAATATTAAAAAATAAAGAAGAAGAGGAGAGGACACAGACACAGAGAGAAGAAGGCCATATGGAAACAGAGGCAGAGATTGGAGTTACGCTGCCACAAGCCAAGGAACACCAAGATTGCTGGCAACCACCAGAAGCTAGGAGAAAGGCACAGAAAGGTTTCTCCCTCAGGGCCTCCAGAGAGAACCAACCTTGATTTCAGACTTCTGAGCTCCTGAACTGTGAGAGAATAAATTTCTGTTTATTGAAGCCAGTAAGTTTGTTGTAATCTGTTATGACAGCCTCAGAAAACCCATACTCACTTACATAATGTACCCACTGGCAGTGTGGCTATATTACTAGGAAGCTTTAAAACTTTGCTCACTCTTTGCCCAAGTAATTCCATGTCTGAGCACTTATTTTTATGAAATAATTGGAACAATGCAGAGATATATGTGCAAGGTGTTCCCCACAGTGTTGTTCAACACAGTGAAAAGTTAGGAAAGAACTAAATACCTATCAATGGAGCTTGGTCAAATAAATGATAGCATCCCATGTAACAGAACATCCGGCCACTATCAAACACCATTATGTGTTTAACATCAAAAGAGATTACGTAGTCATATGTGAAAAAAAAGTTTCAAAATAGTATATCTGCACAAAACATATTAATCATAAAGAAAATATGGGTAAATTGGACTTCGTTAAAATAAAAAAACCTCTGTTCACCAAAATATAACATCAAGAAGCTGATTTCAAATGCTGGTTCCCCCACTAACTGGCTGTGAGAACTTGGGTAAACTTTTCAACCCTCTCTGCCTCAGTTTCTCGTCTGTAAAATGGGGAGGCTTTCTTCATGAGGTTTGCTCCAGTCAACTATTATCATGTAACCAACCGCTCTAAAACTTAGTGGTATAAAACAAAACAGTAGTCTTTTAATTTGCCTATGGATGTGAAATTTGAGCAGGGCTTGTGGGGTGTGGGTCATCTCTCCACAGGGTGTCAACTGGGGTGCTTAACTGGGGGCTGGAGGACCTACTTCCAAGATGGTATACTCACATGGCCAGCAAATTGGTGTCAGCTGTTGGCTGGGGAGCTCAGCCAAGCTGAGGGTCAGAGACCTCGGCTCCTCTCCACGTGGGCCTCTCTATGGGCTGCTTGGGCTTCCTCATAGCATGGTGGCTGGGTTTCAAGAGCTAGCATCCCAAAAGACAGGAAATGGAAGCCACCAATTTCTTATGGTCTGGCTCCCACCAAAATGGCAATGTCACAGAGCTTCTATTGGTCAAGAAGTCACAGAACCCAGATTCAAGGGGAGGGGACACAGACCCCCATCTCCCAATGGATGGGATATCAAAGAATTTACAGATATGTTTTAAAACTGCTTTAGGGTTGCTGTGAGGATTAAGTCAAATCATATAATCACAGTCTCAAAGGACCATCCCATGGATGACTTATTAAATAGAGGGAAAAGACCTTTACAGGGAGAAGCCTGGCAGACATGGCTCGGCCAAGTGGTCAAAGCTAGCCTCACGGGCTTCCCTGGTGGCGCAGTGGTTGAGAATCTGCCTGCCAATGCAGGGGACACGGGTTCGAGCCCTGGTCTGGGAAGATCCCACATGCCGCGGAGCAACTAGGCCCGTGAGCCACAACTACTGAGCCTGCGCGTTTGGAGCTTGTGCTCCGCAGCAAGAGAGGCCGCAACAGTGAGAGGCCCGTGCACCGCGATGAAGAGTGGCCCCCACTCGCCGCAACTAGAGAAAGCCCTTGCACAGAAACGAAGACCCAACACAGCCAAAAATAAATAAATAAAAATTAAAAAAAAAAAAGAAAAGCTAGCCTCACAGTAATGGAACAAACTGACATCATTGCTGCTTCTTAAAGAAGCCAAGCAGGCTTCCCTGGTGGTGCAGTGGTTAAGAATCCGCCTGCCAATGTGGGGGACATGGGTTCGAGCCCTGGTCCAGGAAGATCTCACATGCCACGGAGCAACTAAGCCTGAGCACCACAACTACTGAGCCTGCGCTCTAGAACCCGTGAGCCACAACTACTGAAGCCCGCATGCCACAACTACTGAAGCCCACGCGCCTAGAGCCCATGCTTCGCAACAAGAGAAGCCACTGCAGTGAGAAGCCCACGCACCGCAACGAAGAGTAGCCCCTGCTCGCCGTAACTAGAGAAAGCCCATGCGCAGCAGTGAAGACCCAATGCAGCCAAAAAAATAATAATAATAAATTAATTAATTAAAAAAAAAAAGAAGCCAAGCATACTCCTGCTTCAGAGTCTTTGCACTTGCTGCTCTTACTTCCTGGAACACACGGGCCTCCCTGGCCCGTATATAAAACAGCAACTCCCACTACTACTTGTACCCTCTGACCCTGCTCTGCCTTTCCTTTTCTCAGCGAAGTTACATGTCTGTTTTTAAAAAATTGTTTCTTGTTTATTCTCCACACCACCACCCCCACTAGAATGTCAGCTTTTCAAAGGCATTTTTGTCTGTCTTTCTCACTGCTATACCCCCAGCATCTAGAATAGTGCCTGGAACAAAGTAGGGGCTCAGTAAAGATATGAGGAATGAATGAATGAATTGGGTGGTAGCAACTCAAATGTCACCTCCTTGATGAGGTCTCCCTTGATTTCACTCACACGTGAATGGCCTGGACCCACTGTTTTCAGCTTGGTGCTTCTGTGTGTCTCTGGGGGCTGAGCCGCATTCATCTGTGATTCCCCAGCCTGGCCCTCAGCATACCACAGACACTCAGGTAATGGTGCTGCTAGGTCTAATATCCACCTGTCCACACATCCAGCTTTGTAAAGCAGGTTTACACCTGGCATCTCGATTCATCCTCACCACAGCCTTCTGACATGGGTGTGTTGCCCCTGTTTATAGATGTGACCTGGAGAGGAATGATGGCTGGCCCAAGGTCAGACAGCTGGTTGGGGGCAGAGCCACACCTAGAACCCGTCTCCTGCTTCCCAGGGAGCAAAGAGTGTGAAAATTACACTCTATGGGGGCACCTTGGGAAGATCGTAGAATCAGCTCCACCAGAGGCTGCAAACCCAGCACCTGCAGGGCCTGCCTTTGGGAGCTGGTACAGCAAGAGTCTCAGATTTGTCACAAGAAGCCAGAAATCCTAACTTGGCAACTGATTCAAATGAAGCCAAAACCCAGAACAGCCTCTTCCGAGGGCTGGATGCTGACCTTTGGCCAACAGTTTGCAACCTTTGCTCTATTGGATTCTACTAGATTCTAGATGATCCTCCATTTTACAGCCAAGAAAACTGAGACCCAGAAAGGGGAGTAATTTGCCCAAGGTCACACAGCAAGAGCCAAGATTTGAAAATCTATGGTCTGGAGAAGGCAAGATATGGGGGCAGTGACACAGACCCCCTCACCCCCGAGTCAGTCCCTGACATTCTCTGTAAGGTGGCTCAGGCCAACAAGGAAAAGGAAAACAGATGCCTAATTCCGGGGGCAAGTGGCCGTGGGGAGAGCTGAGTTTCAGAAGCAAGTAGAACTGGGTTCAAACTCCAGCCGCAACCCTCACCAGCTGTGTGACTTTGGGCCAGGCCCTTCCCTTTCTGAGCCACGGCCTCTCCGCTGTGAGATGGAGACAGGATGCCCTGGGTAAGCGATGACTCACTCTCAGGCTCGGCTGGTCCAGGGGTGCGGGCCAGACTCCACTGGCTCCATGGGTTTTGGATCCCGCAGGCTGGGACTGTGCTGTGAAGACTTCTGGAGAACTCTGATGCGGTTGCCACACAGCGCATGCGCGGCACCCATTCCTGTTTCATCAACCTCCCAGCTCTGCTGGCACAGAGATTGCACCGGAGCAGACTGTGGCTTCCAGAAAGGCCTCCGCAGGACAGGCTTGGTGACACCGGAGCCGACCTCCGGTCCCAGCACCCCCTCCCTGCTGAAGCCCGTTCACAGCCTGAGCAGGTGCCTCCTGCTTCTACCAGTAATGCCTCAGTCACCGGCTAAAAAGCTATTCCAGTCCCTGCTGCTTCTTTCTTTCTTTCTTTTTTTTTTAACAAGCTCTCTCTTCAAATTGTAAATGCCCGAGGGGGTTAATACATTAGCTTGCAACAAATCATTTCACTGGCCTCTCCTGACACTCAGCTATGAGAGGGGGTGGGCAGGTGGCCTGTCTGGTTGGGCTCCTCACCCCCCTCCACCTCCAGGAGTGGGGAGACCCAGCCCTCCCCTCCCAGGGCCCAGAGGTCCAGCCAGCTCCTCCCACAGCAGAAATGTCACGGGGGAGTAATTTGGGCAGAAATGCCTCCTAGGAGGTCACTCCACCGCCCATCACACTGCCCTACCTCTGTGTCCCTCCTTCCCTGCCTCAGGGCCACTCTCTCCTCCTCGGCCCCAGCCCCTGCTGAACTCCAGACACTGGACTCCATTGCTGCTCAGGCTTTCCCCGCCCCCTCCCATGCCAGGCCAGAAGCCTCCCGCCCACTCACACCAGCTGGTGGGCCTCAGGCCCCATCAGTCCTGCCTCCTGAATGCTCCTTTCATCCCCCGACCACTGGCCTGAGCCTCATGGCATGTCACCAGCCACTGCAGTCTCCCCCGACTGGTCCCTGGCCTTTAGTCTTGCTCCCCTCTGCCCATGCTCCATAGCCAAAGAGAACTTTCTAGAACTGTCTGGCAAAGGGCCTCCAAACTTAAGTTCCTTCTTTCAAGGCTGTCAGCTACTCTCAGAAGGAGAGCTCATCCCAGCATTCAAGGCCCCACTGACTTTACCTGCCTTCTTTCCTATATCTGATAACACGTGCCATGCATTTTTTAATTCCCCACATCCGAGCAAAAAAATTATTCATTGTTTCCCTGAAATTAAAATTGAACTGGGTGTTCTATATTTTACCTGGCAACCCTAATGTCAGTCCAAACACCCTGGACAACATCATGAGGTTTTTTTTAGCTTAATTTTTTTTTTTTTTTCAGCTGTGCCATGTGGCATGTGGGATCTTAGCTCCCGCACCAGCGATCGAACCTGCGCCCCCTGCGTTGGAAGCACAGAGTCTTAACTACTGGACCTCCAGGGAAGTCCCCTTTTAGTTTAATTTTTTAGTATAGCTACATTTAAGTGCAATATCTTGGACATACTTATACCAAAAAACTGACTCATTGTTTATCTGAAATTCAAATCTAATTGGGCATCCTGCATTTTTATTTGCTAAATCTGGCAACCTAGGTCCTACGTAGGTAACAGGGACCAGGGGGAATAGCAAGGGTCGGACAGCCCCAACCTGGACCCTGAAAACTCTGCCCTGCAGTCAGCCTGAAAGCCTCCTTTCCAAACCTCTGCCCTGGTACCTGGAAGGGGCGGGAGCCCAGAGACTCCTTGGGAGAAATTATTCCACTGCTGCCCACTTCTCTCCTCTCTCTGGGCCTAGTTTCCTTCTCTGTAAAATGAAACTCATGGTTTCTCTGCCCCGTTTCCCAACCTCTCCCAAGGATCAAACACCTGAGTCGAGTAGGGGATTCTCAGCTGACCGAATGCACCCAGAAGGCAAACAGGCTTGTGAGAGTTTCTGTTCTTTGGCTCACCCAAGGGCCTTGAGGAATAATTAAGACAAAGGTCCTTTTTTGCTTGTTTTTTCCCAAAGTACCTCGTAAACCAGTTAAACTACCTCAGTGATAATTGATTCAGACATGATCATCAACTAAAAGCATTGGGTGAAAGTTTGTTGGGAATTAGGACATTCACAGGGTATCAAAGTAAAAGTTACCTTTACAATAGGGAGACCAGGCAGGCGCCAACAGGCAGGTGACCCATCACCTGCCCTTTGATCCAATCTGTCTCCAGACTAAAGGAGACTAAAGACACCCGGCCAAGTAAAGGCCATGCCTGACCTGGGATTACAGCCTGGACCGCAAAAAATAATGGCTAGAAAGGACATTATGGGACAACTGGGACAAGTGGAATGTGGGCTGGGCATTAGACAACTGTGTTGTTTCAATGTTAAATTCCCTGAATTTGATACTTGCACAGTGGTATGTAGGAGAATGGCCTTGTTCTTGGGAGATGTGTGGTGAAGTGGGTAGAGGTGAAGGGCTACATATCTGCAACTAACTCTCCATGGTGCAGCCAGAGCAAACAGATAGATAGGGAGGAAGGGAGAAAGAGGTCAAAGGATAACAGCTGGTGAATCCGGTAGTTCATTGTACTATTCTTGCAACTTCTCTGTACATTGGACATTTTTCCAAATAAAAAGTCTGAAGGAACACCCACCCAGAATAAAATATCAGAAGTAGAAGGGGTCTTAAAGACCTTGTTCCCTGACCCTTTCCCAGAGAGGGGAAGGTCTTGGCCTGTGGTCACACGGTGAGTGGCCGCTGAACCCTCCCCACTTGGTCTGAGTCCCAAGAGCAGGAATGGGCCACCTAACCAGTGTCACCTCTCGTTCTTCTCCCCGCCGTCCCTCAGCCGCCAACACTCTGCCCCTGGGGCCACCCTACAGTCATATAGGAGGTGAGCAGCTCCCGGAGTGTGGGGAGAAATCCACCCTGCCCCTCTCCAAAGAAACTGGACCACAACTCCCTCATGCGAGGCCAAGCCTGGCAGGTGGGATACTTTCTAGGGAAGCTTCCAGATGTAACCAGGAGTGAAATCTCCTTTTGTGCTTCCCACACTGGAGTGTTTCAGTGGGGTGAGGTGTAAACACAACAGCTTTTACTGTAGTGAGAGCAAAATGCTTCAATAATTTATATTGTTATAATGTTGATCTTATATACTGCAACAATTATGAAAAGGTTCAGACAGATAAATAAGAAAAGAAATGGACAGTTAATATGATCTAAAGAGAGGCAACAACAGCATGATAACTTTAGGAGGAAAGCTGTTTCCTTTCTGAGTCTACAAGTGCATGTAATAATTTAAATGACAAGACGAAAAAATAGATTCCATCCTAATTGTGATTTTTTAGGACTGTTTGTTGGACTAGCATTTATAGCCTTAGTCTAAATAGTATTTACGTTTTGTTTATTTAAGGCCATTTAGGTGATGATTAAAAGGAGAAAGCCAACTTCGTCACCTCCAAATTTCACGAGAAGAAAATCCAACATCAGACATCCACATTCGTGATAACCATCATCAATCCAGGTGTAACAAAGAACACGGAGAAAATCAGAAGTGACTGCGGGAAATGCTGAGGTTCGGGGTGGTCTGTGGCTCCCCTGGCCTCCGTGGAAGGTGTCTCTGGAGAGAGCACCTGTGCCATGGGTGGCCTAGGAAGCACCTAGCAATGAGAACTTACTGGCTGCACATGCTGAAGTTAAGCTTTCCTATTTGATTACTTGCTTTGCAATCAAGGCCAGAGAGCCCTGGCGGGCCAGCATGGGCCTACACAGAGCAGGCACCTGCCCACTGTGTTGAATTCACTCATTCAACAAGTATCTATTGAGCACCTACTACATGCTACTCTATGTTCTGTGCTGGGTTCCAGGCAGGCAGGGGACTTCAAAGCAGAGTCCTGCTCTCAGGAATCCCACAGTCCACTGTGATGGGGTGGGACTGGGGGCAGCCCATCCCTGAAGAAATACACAGGATGACTTTAGCTCAATGCTAAGTGCCAGGAAGACCACAAGAGGCTGCCTGGAGAGGGAATCAGGGCAGGCCTTGCTGAGGACGTAACATCTCACCTGATGCCCAAGCAAGAAGCCAGGGCTGACCCTGAGGCAGTTGGGGATGGTGTTCCAGAGAGAGGGGAAGGCCTGGACGTGGGACCAAGCCAAGCAGTTTGAGGAACAAGAAGGCCTGTGAGGCCCAGCAACGTGCTCAGGGTCGCAGGCTGAGGTCAGGCCAAGCGGGGCTTCCTCCTGCAGGCCTTGGAGGCGGAGTTTCCGGATTTTATTTTAGATCCCATCAATGGGGGGGCGCCATCTTCTCCCCTATAGGATGGCAAACGAGGCCCAGAGACCGCCAGCGTCCCACCCGAGGCCACACAGCGGGTCAGAGCCCCGCCGCAGGCTGCCGGGGCGACTGCGCAGGCGGCCGGCCTCGCGTTCCAACGGTCCCTCTCCCTCCAACCCTCTCCCCGCGGACGGAAGCGGGCGGGGCGGGGCCGGGCCTCGAGCTCGGCCTCCCGCCCCCGCGCCCCGACTGGGCCGCGCTCGGGCCCGCCCCTCCTCCTCGGTGACGCAGCCGGGGGGCTGGCCCGGGGCGCGGCGGTCTCGGCGGCGGCGGCGGAGCGAGCGAAGAGCGGCGCCACCATGGGGGCCCAGCTGAGCACGGTAGGCGGGGAGGGGACGCCGGCTGCCGCGGGCCCGGGGTGTCGCTGCGGGCCGGCGGGCGCCGGACCCCCGTCTCGGGCAGCGCCGACTGCGCCCGGCCGCTTGGGGGGGGGGGGCCGAGCTCGGACGCGGGCGCAGGACCCCACCCGGCCCCGCCCCATCCCGCCCGCCGCGCCCCGGTGGTCCCCGTGCGGCCGTGACTCACGCCCGGGCCTCTGCCCCCGGGCCCAGCCCTCCCGGCCGAGGGGCGTCACCCGGAGGCTGGTGGCCGCGCGTTCGGGGCGCCCCGCCCGCCGCCGCCGCCGCCGCCGCCGCCCCCCTCAGCCCGGCCGAGGAGTGCGGATGTGTGCGCGAGTGCTGAGCGAGTGCGGGGGTGAACGTGGCCGGTGCCCCCGCGTGTGAGTTAGTGTGAGTGTGACTGAACACGTGTGAAGTGTGAAGGAGGGAGCGCGTACGTGTGTGAGTTTGTGAGGGCGTGTGTGTGACCGGGTGTGCGGGTGTGACGTGTGCGTGTGCAGGAGTGTGTATGGGGGTGAGTGACAGTGAAAGAGTGAGCAGGTGTGCGGGAGTGTGACCGTGAGTACCTGTGAGTGTGTGCGTGTGGAGTGTGTGTGTGCCTGTGGAGTGTGTGCGTGTGTGGAGTGTGCGTGCGTGTGGAGTGAGTGTGTGTGTGGAGTGTGCGCGCGTGTGGAGTGAGTGTGTGTGTGCGTGTGGCGTGTGTGTGAGGTGTGTGCATGCGTGTGGAGTGTGTGTGTGTGCGTGTGTGCGTGTGGAGTGAATGTGTGTGAGTGTGTGTGTGCACGCACGTGCGGTGTTGCTGGATCGCAGAGTTTTTACCGACAACAGCCCCTGAGCCCTCTCCGTGGGCTGCAAGCTAGGCTCTGGTCTCTCTTAACCCAGCAAACTTGAGAGGCCCCAGCCGTTGGCCCCATTTTACAGATGAAGAAATGCCACTCAGACTTGGCCACCGGCCGGGCTGGCGGAGTCCGAACTTGTGGAGCTGCAAAGTCCATCGTCATGCTGTCACTTTGGTTCGGCCCAGGGCTGCCCTCCCTCGCCCTCGGGCCTTTCAGAAGCTGCAGCGGTGGTGCATGGCCCACGTTGAGGCTGTGGCCAGAGGGCGGTCCCCGCCCACACACTCGGGCGCCTGGGCGCTGGCTGGGGGCGCTTGGGGAGGGCTGCCACTGGGAGGATTAGGCCCAGAGCCTCTTGCCTGGCCTCCTCCTCCACCTCCTCCCTCTGGCTCTGTGGGGCTCCCCCTTGGGGACTCGGCAGAAGGCCTCTTGGCCTGGGTGTTGGCTTGTGAATGTGTGGCCCAGCCCAGGACTCTGGGTGACATTCAGCCCAGGGGGCAGCTTTGCCCAGGGCAAGCCTGGGGGCATCACCCCAGCTCAGCGTAACGTCCTGACCGTGTTCCCAGAAATCCCCTTCCTCCCTCACTGCTCAGCCTCCGGACCGGAACCCAGACCCCCGCCCCTGCTGTTTTCCCACAGTGCTTCTCACCTTGTAGCCGTGTTGGTTGGGTTTGTCTCTGTGTCCCCAGGATCTGGCTGCTCAGTGTTTTTGCTGAGTAGCCAAGGACCCCTTGTAGCCCCTCTATGAGGGGCAGAGCCCCGCCTGAGCGTCAGGAGACCTTCACCAACCCTAAGCCTCCTCTATCCAAAGGGTGGGAGGATTGCCCTTTCCTCGTGGGCCCTGCCGGGGTCCCCACTTGGCCCCAAATACCCGGAGCAGCCCCCAGCCAGGCCTCCTGGCACAGCGGCCCCACGCAGTCTGCGGGAGGCCAGCCCGGGCTTTGGGCACCAGGCATCTTATCTGAGACGTGCAGGCCCAGAGGGAGGCCTCCTCCCACACACCGGAAGGGGGGACGCCGAGGGGCTGGCACTTGAACCTGCCAGCCACCTGGGGGTATGTTGGGGGCTTAGCCTGCCGTCCCCGACTCTGCTCCCCTTCCCCCGGCACAGTTGTGAGTGCTCAGTGGACCCTGACAGGCCGCCACCACAGGTAGAGTCCAAGGCTTTGCCCCTGCCCCTGGCAGCTCTGTGCCCAGTCCGTGGTCCAGACCCGCAGCCCCTGGGAAGCAGGGCTGGGTCTCCCCCGTGGAGGGCAGCTCCGCTGTCCACCTGCCCCTCCTCCTGGTTCCCTTTCCCAGAAGCGCTGAGCCAGGAGCCCCTTGCTGCAGAGCTTCCTCCAGTCCCTCCCACTTGCTCCTACTTCCCGAGAACGGGGCCATGAGGGAGGTGGGCACGCAGATCCCAGCCGGACAGCTGGCGGGCAGGCAGTGGGCAGGTAAGCCTCAGCACAGGGGGCTGGCAGCTGGGGGGTCCTGGCAGGTCCCTTTGCCCACCCAGACCTGACCTGGGTAGAGTGGATGGCAGGGTCCCGGTGGGGAGTTCCAGGGGGTGAGCAGCTGGCTGGGTGCCACACGGGGGTAGTAGGGCTACCCAGCCCCTCGGCTGTGGTGGGTGAGCTGGGGCTCTCTGGAGACATCCTGGGACTCTGGCACCCCGTTTCCCTCTCCCCTTCCTGTGTTATCAAAGGTGGGGAAAGGCAGGTGGTAGGTTTCCTGGTGGGCAGAGTGTGGCCTATGGGGCACCAGGTCAAGGCCTGGAGAAGCAGCTGTCCCCTAGCTCCCCTGGGGAGCTGGGGTGACGTGGTGTGTGTGTGTGTGTGTGAGCAGCACAGCTGAGGAGGAGCTGGGGTGGGACCTTGGCTTTGGCCGCCTGCCTCCTGTTTACTCTGCCCACTGCTTGCAGGGGTGGGAGTGGTGCCTTGGACGGGGAACAGGGCATCCCAACCCCTTGTGAGTCTGGTAAAGCCTCCAATTTTCCAGAGACGAAGCTTCGCCTTTCCACGGCACCCTTTTCTCTGCCCGTGTCCATCTCCCACACTGGCTTGAGCTCCCCAGGGATGGGGTCCCCTGACCTGTGTCCGCCGCATCCCACACGGGCCCTGGCAGCTGTGCCCACTGGGGTTTGTGACCTGAAGGACCGACTGACAGTGAGGGTCGGCTCACAGCTGCCTCCCAGAGAGGAATTTGTACAAAGTCCACCCTTGCTCTCTCAGTGGCCAGACTGTCCGCAGATGCAGAGGGACTGTGCGGGGCTGGGGCTCAGTGCACGGGCCGAGCTGGATGCCAGTTCTCACCCTGCCTCAGTGTCCTCACTGAAGTGGAATGGCCGTAGCGCCCGCATCCCGAGCTCAAGGACTGTGTGAGATACGAGAGTGTCGCGTCTGGGCACGGGCGCCGGAAGGAAGGCTGCTGGCGTTATCCACCACTCACTAGCACACCTCCTTCCAGCAGCGGCTCCAGTCCCACCACACCTCTGGGAGGTGGGTGTGCCCAGCACGTGTGGAAACAGCCAGGGATTCAGGATCCAACCCCTCAGCCCTGTGCTCCAGGGAGGGCCAAGCCCCACCCTCCCCCTGGAGGCATCTGGTCTCTTGTCCTGGTTGCTGCAACTTTCCAACAAAGTAAGAAAAGTCAGAGAGAGACTGCAGTGCAGGGGCTTGTTCTTGTCCCTTCGTGAATTTATCCACGAATATTTACTGAGTGTCTCTGCTCTGAGTGCTAGAGATGAGACACCAGGTCCCCCGCCTTCCTGGGCCTGCTGTCGCGCATTGTCTGTGACCTCACATGGGGACCCTGGCCCAGCCGTTTGAGCCCAGGGCTGGCATCCAGGGCACACGAAGCTGGCGCCTGGGATCTGCAAGTTCTGTGTAAGGGCCAAGGCCAGTGTTGAGGACTCGTCTTCAGGACCGTTGACAAATGAGTCTTTTTCACGGCCCAGCACGTAACCGTGGGCTGGCATTTGGGGCAGGTGAGGGATTTGGGGTGAGCGACAGAAAATTGGGAACCAAAGCCCAGACTCCACCCTGGGCCTCCCTGAGCCACAGTTTCCTCATTTGTCAAATGAAGAATGCAGTTGGCCTGTCTCCCAGTGCTGAGGGTCGGTGAGGAAATGGAAGGGAAGGTGCTTTGCAGGCTGTGAAGTGAGCTGCAGGCCAGGGGGTCTTAGTTACTAAACTTGGCTGAGCACTTAAACGGCTGTGCTGGGGGGAAATAAAACTCCAGAGAGCACCAAACATAACTCCACTTGGGCTCTTAAGGTCGTTTAAGTTTATTTCCAGGACTCCCAACAATGGTGATTTCCTGCAAATGTAACTTCACTCAACTTTTCCCCTAAACAATGTTCTCCATGGATATGGCTTCCCTGATTGATGTGGGAGAGGCCTGGAGCTGAGGAATCATCAGAGTCGCCCTCATCCCCGTGGGGTTTGCAGAGCTTGGGCGGGGGCTCCGGAAGTCTGCCGAGGGCTTGCTTAGCTAGAGGGTAAGAGCTGACGTTTGAGCTGGGCTCTGGAAGTGGAATAAGAGTGGTTGGATGAGGGAAGAGAAAGGGCATTCAGGGCAGAAGTGAGAGTGTGCAAAGGCCTAAGGCAAGAAAGGCTTGTGACTGGATAGTGGGGCCCTTGAGTGTTGGCAGTGGGGAGCCATGGTGGGTGTTTGGGGGTGGCGGAGCAGCCCCTTTGTCTGGGCAGCTGGGGCCTCACTGCAGGAGCCGGGAGATTGGACTGTGCTGGAGCAAGGGGATTTGGGCTGTGGGCTCCAGGACATCTGTCCTGGGAGGTGGCTTGGGAAGAACCACACTTCGGGCTAGACAGGCCTGGGTTGCGTGGCCATGGGCGAGTCACTTAACCTCCCTGAGAAACGGGTGTGAGTCCTCTGAGGACTGACTGTCCTTCTCTGTAACTTGATGATAATCACAGTACCGATAGCCTAGGATTGAAGTGAGGATTATGCCAGAGAATTCACGTCCCACTCTTGGAGCAGTGCCAGCTCGGGGACATTGGCCAGTTTGCTCCATGCATGGCCTTTTGCAGCCTCAATTCCTCCCCAGCCCTAGGTGGGACTGTCCTCATGAACTTGAGGAAGGTGGAGCGTGGAGAGGTGAAGATTCTCTCCTGAAGTCCTGAGCTGGGTCTCAAACCCAAGTCTCCTGACCCCAGAGTCCAGGGCTGCCAACGGGCCTTAAATTCGACCCGGGGTGGGTGAAATACCACTTGGTGGCCAGGACATGGTAGGTGCTGGTTAAGTAGGCAGGTGGCCAGAGACCCTTTGTGTGGCCCTGTGCGGGCCGGAGGGGTGCGCTGGGGCCAGCTCCCTCAGGCCTTCTGTTTAGACCCATTGGTTACAGACCAGGGGCCCCGTGGGGCGAGGCCGTGGCTGCAGCCAGCCTGGAGGCTCTGCCTGGGGGAGAGGCACGGTGTTCTGAGCCCAACAAAAGGCCTGTAACCAAAGCTGCGGCTGGGCAACTTGAAGCAGCTGGGCTGGTTTGGGGGGCAGGGCCAGGCCCAGTATGGGATCTTGGTGCCTCTACCCTTCCTTCATTTGGGTATTCCGTCTCCTGGGTGATGGTGGCCCCATGAGGGTGGTAGAAAAACCTCCTGTGTGTGTGCCCACGTTCCCCAGGTTATAGACCCTTTGGTGACCTCAGCCCTCCATCTCATCTCATATCCCAGCTCCCCTGGGCTGTTGGCCAGGCGGTGGCCCTCACCTTCCTTCTATAGCCAAGAATACCGAGGCACAGAGAGGCCTCAGGTACTCAGCCAGAGTGTCCTCCCCAGTTGATAGAGTGGGGGTTCCTGGCAGGGCTTCCGGGAAGGGAGGGAGCAGTGAGGCTGGGGCTTGAGAGGTGAGAATCTTCTCACCTGACCCTGAATAGGGCAGGGGCCCATTCCAGTTCTGTTCTCTGCAGAACATGCTACCTCAAGAGGCCTGCAAAGGAAGCAGAGAGGCCTCCATGCAAGCAAGGAACTTGGCTCTGAGCTTCCTGGCAGCCAAGGCAAAAAGGGGAATTTGTAGTGTTATGATAAGAAGAATACACATGGTCATCTGCTGTGAGAACTAAAGTCAGGGAGGTACACTAGGGAAGGTGAGTGAACAAGCTGTGAAACAATTTTCTTGAGAACCGGTATTTTGGGAGAACTTACGATTGTTGACCTCGCTATGTGAACCACTAGTGTGGACTCCCTTCTTCACTTTTTATTTTGAAATAATTTCAGACTTACAGTAAAGTTGAAAAATGTATAAAGAGCCCTTATATACTCTTCACCAAGATATACCAGATATTAACATTTGCTATATTTACTTTATTGTGTGTGTGTGTGTATTTTAAACTATTTGAGAGTAAATGACAGATATGATGGTTCTTTGCCCCTAAATACTTCAGCATCTATCTCCTAAGAACAAGGACATTCTTTTGCGTAATCACAAGACGATGATCAAATCAGGAATGTAACACTGATACAGTGCTATTGTCTCATCTATGGGCCTTCATGCATATTCCACCTGTTGTCTCAGGATTGTCTTTTACAACTGTTTTTTTTTCCCCTGGCCCAGAATCAAATTCAGAACCACGCATTGTATTCAGTTGTTCTGTCTCTTTGGCCTCTGTACAGTAAGTCCCCTACAAGTTGCAAACTTTCAAAGGTGCGAACGTGTGTGAGTGAAAGACGTCAACGTCAGGCGTGAGTGAAATTGTAGCTTGCCCTCCATCTCCTATTGCTGACGATCCTTCAGCTCTACCATCTCCCACCTCCTCTCCCTCCTCCAGTCAGTAACTCTTCTTGCCTGTTCACTCGATGCCAGCCCCTATATGCTAGCTGTTGTACTGTACTACTGAACTTTTCAAGGTACTGTACTGCAAGATTTAAAATGTTTTCTTTATTTTTCGTTTGTTTTTTGTGTATTATTTGTGTGAAAAGTATTATAAACCTATTATAGTACAGTACTGTATAGCTGATTGTGTTAGTTGGGTACCTAGGCTAACTTTGTTGGACTTAACAAACAAATTGGACTTACGAACGTGCTTTCAGAACAGAACTCGTTTGTATGTAGGGGACTTACTGTATTTGTTTCCTACGGCTGCATATAAATTACCACAAACTAGGTAGCATAAAACAATGGAAATTCATTCTTGCACAGTCTGGAGGCCAGAAGTCTGAAATCAAGGTCTTGGCAGGGCGTGCTCTCTGGAGGCCTAGGGGAGGGTCCTTCCTCCTCGTCCTGCTTCTGGTGGCTTCCGGCAGTCCTTGGCCTCCTTGGCTTGTCACCACATCACTCCAGTCTCTGTTTTCACACACCCTTCTCCTCTGAGTCTTCTCCTCTGTCTTAGAAGGACACCTGTCGTGGGATCTGGGGCCCACCGGGGAGATCCAAGAGGATCTCATCTCAAGATCCTTAGTTTAATTACACGTGCAAAAACCCTTTTCCATCCCCAGGATCTGGGTGGACGTGAGTTTTAGGGGAGCACCCTCCAACCCACCAGAGCCTCCTTGAATCTGGACCCGTTCCTCGGCCTTCGTTTCTCATGGCTTTGACATTTTTGAAGAGTGGTGCCAGTTATCGCGGAGAAAGGCCCTCGGTGTTTCCTTGTGTTAGAGGCAGGTTGTGTGCTCCTGAAGGAAGGCACAGAGCCGTGCTGGGCCCTTCTTGCTTCGTGTCAGGAGGTGCACGGTGTCAGCTGGCCCCTTTCCTGTGCTGCTCCCTGGTTAGGGTGGGGTCTGCCAGGTTCTCCACTGTGGAGTTGGTCTGAGCGGTCTTGAGGCCGTTGTTGTTTTCTTCCTGAGTCTCACTTGTGGTCCAGATAGTGGAGGCTTCCCAGGACTCGACTTCCGGATGGCCAAGGGTAGCTGCTGCACACAGATACCCAGTGAGGTCAAGTGCCTGCTGGGGGACGGCCTGGGTTAGCCATTTTCCATGGCTGATCTCCATCCTCACAGCCAGAGAGTGTAGCTTATGACCCCCATTTCATAGATGGAGAAACAGGGCAGAGAGGCTAAGTGCTTTTCCCAGGGACACAAATAGCTAGAAAGAGCAGCAGGCTGGTTGTCTTTCTTTGCAAGGGTGTCCTCTCCAGGTAAACCTAAGCAGTTTTATTTGGCCGTGGGATTTGGGTTTTCTCTGTTTTTAAAAAATCCAAACTGCCTGTAGGGTCTTTGTGAGGCTGCGATATGGGGGGCAGCGGGCTAGCAAGGAAGAGGCTCTCAGAGCCACATAAGAGGGTGAGTGATGATGAGGGTGAGGCCTGATGTTTAAGAGTGTGATTGGGGAGGCAGGTGGACTCAGGTTTGAGCCGCAGCTCCCTACCTGCCCGCTGTGTGACTGTGGGTGAGTTGCTTCACCTCTCTGAGCTGTTTCCTCATCTGTAAAGTGGTGGTGATGACAGTGCCTACCTCATAGGGTTGTCATGAGGTTAACCCCTGTGCAGGGCTCTGCATGATGCTGAGCAGTAGACTCTCAGAGCTTGAGGGGACCTTGCAGATCACCTGGTCCAGTTCAGTTCAGAGAGGGGAAGGGACTTGTCCAGAGTCACACAGCCAGCAAGGAGCAGAGCTTCCTAATGTCTAGCTCAGTGCCTCGGCTGCCCCTGCCACCTGAAGGCAGAACCCCAGGGCTCAGGGGTTTTGTCTGTTTGTCTAAATAGAGCTAGCACTTGACATCACTTAATAGGGCCAGGGAAATTGACTAAAGGGAAAGAGGGAGGGAGGGAGCACAGATACACAGTGCTCAAGATTAAGCACAGGTACTTGGGAACTTTATGCTGAGCTTCCTGGCAGCCAAAGTGAAAAGGGCTACATGCTCAGTTATGTAGCTTTCTTTGTCCCCATTCCTCAGGGAAAATGGAGCTTTTCCAACGACTCAGTAACACAGTGATAGGTTTCATGAGTCTGATTTTTGTAACTTCTCCCAGCTGGCACCAAAATGGAGCTGGGGTTCCCTGAATGAACATGATGGGGAGAGGGCATTCCTGGTAGGGGAGAGGCCCGGAGGTGTGTTTGGAGGAAGGGCAGGGGGCAGGCTGACCTCGTGGGTCTGTCCTGTCGTTTCAGTTGGGCCACGTGGTCCTCTCCCCAGTCTGGTTTCTGTATAGCCTGCTCATGAAGCTGTTCCAGCGCTCCACCCCGGCCATCACCCTCGAGAACCCGGACATCAAGTACCCGCTGCGGCTGATTGACAAGGAGGTCAGTGTGGGGCCTGAGGGGGTCGTGGGGCATGGGCACCTCTCTGTCCTTGTCAGCATCACAGCATTTCACAGGCACCTACTATGTGCTCAGGGTATGGGCCCCTGTGAAGTAGGTCCCATTATCTGCCCGTTTTACAGATGGGGAAAGCGAGGTGGTCCCTTTCTAAGGCTACCAGTAAGTGACAGAGGGATTTGAACTCAGGTCTTTGCCCACAGAGCTGGTTCGTTGAACCACACTCACTATTCCCCAGAAGGTCAGAGTGGGAGGGACCCCGTAAGGACTCTGGGGTCCAAGTAACCATTTAATGGCTGTGAAAACAGAGGACAAGAGAGGAGTAGTAACTCAGGTCACACTGTGAGTTAGGGGCAGGGCCAGGACTTAGGCCTAGGCCTCGTGGTCATCCCAGCTGCCTCCCATCCCAGTGCCCCTTCCTTAAAGATAAGGTCTCCTCCCCTCCTCCTTCCCCTGCCCGCAGGGTCACCTACTCAAGGCCCCTAGAGGCTTTCGCATCTGTCAGATTCCCTGCGTGATCTCGCGATCTCGCGGGTGGTTCCATCTCCTCCTCCGACAGGCCTGCTCCCCACGTGGTGCTTTTCCTCTTCAGACTCTGATCGTGGTTTAAGACCATCCTCTCCCTCCTTTGCCCAGCTGCCCACCCTGTAAGGCTGTTTCCCTCCTTGCTCTCTCTCATCAGAGCCCCTCCCGTGTGCTATTTCTGGCCACCGCAGCTGCCTCAGGAGGGGTGTGACAGGGAAAACTGAGTCATGGGGCAGAGAAAGTCAGTCACTTGCCCGAAGCCTGAGTCCTGAGCTCTGGTCTGCACCCGGGCTCCACATGAGAGCTGGGGCTCCTGTGACTGTACTTGTACCAGGATTTCACAGAAGCTGAAAACCAGAGAGAGGCAAAAAGAAAAGAAAAACAAAGAAAAATTACTGCTTCCCAGATGAGACCACACTTATCCTCTCAATATATCTTATACATAATTTTTTCTTACTAAAATGAAATAATAATGTTTTAAAAGCTTTTCCTTTTATAAAGTTCTTTTTCTTTGTTGTTTTTTAATTCCCAAAGTAATGTATGATTTATATGTGCTCGCTATAAAAATTTTACTTTTATAAAATGAAAGCACATATTTATATGTGCTGTGTTCGTGAGGTGTGAATGTTCCCCTCCCCCATAACCCCTTTGCAGAGGGTCCCCTTCACGGGTCACCGTGAGCCTTTCTGGTAGTACATTCCTGTGTACATGATGTGTGGAGGTTCAGGTGTGTGTATACTTAGTTTCTCTGTTTTAATAACCTGAGTTTTTACCCAGCTGTACAATATGGACATCTTTACATGTCTAACCCAAAGCTGATCCATTATTTTTGACGACTGTCTGGTATTTTGTCACAGGGATGTCACACAGTGGACCCTCCAGGCCCCTTTGACTGAGCGGGAGGCACACGTGCTAGCGGTTACCCTCCCCCATTGTAGCCTCGTGGTGGGTCAGCAGGTGGGGCTGCTCTTGATACTTTTGCTGCGGCACAGGGAGGGGTCCCGGCTGTCGGCCCTTCCCCTCTCTGAACGGGACTGGACCGGGTGATCAGCAAGGTTGCCCACAGCTCTGAGAGTCTGCTGCTCAGGCCATCACGGCCAGCACCGTGCTGAGCCCTCACAGACGTTAGCCTCATGACTTTTGCTGTGCTGGGCTAGTAATCATCAGTGTCTTTCTCTCATTTCTGTTCTTCCTCCAAAAACATCTGGCACGTGGGTTTCTGACCTTGAGCCCCAGGACCAGTTGATAATCCTGGGATCCACTTGCGGGAGGCCCTAGGGCTCCGTTTGCAGCTTCAGGCCTGGACTGTGGGGCAGAGAGGCCCACTGGCCGCCAACAAGCACTGCGTCCTAAGTGGTGGCTGGGCACCGTCTCTCCTGAGATCCAGGCCACCTGCCTTGGCTCACATGCTTCAGTGATGCTTAGAGTGACGCTCTGTCCCTTTGGAGAGGTCTGGCATCTCCCCTCCAGGTAGTAACACTGTCCATCACTGGACCTTGCCTCGTGTGGGCATGAAAATGTGCTGGACCGCTAGACGCCTGCCTTCCAAACGGCCCCTCGACACCCACCATCCTGCTGCACCTGGTGCAGGGGAGACCTCACAGGGGCCTTCCAGAGCCCAGGTCGGAGTCCGGGCACTGGGTTCGGTTCCCAGCTCTGACGCAGCTCACTGTGGGATGCTCGCCTACCTGGCCCCAGTCAAGACTGGCCTCCTTGCTCGGCCCAACCTCGCTCTTAAGCAGCCTCTGCCCCGCCCTGGAGGGGGAGTGGCCTTCACCCACTGCCCACTCCCTGGGTGCACACCCTGCCTTGGCCGTGGCCAGCACGGCTGCCATGCCTCCTGCCCTCTGCAGCCCAGCCACGGTCGTGCCGTCCCGCTTCTCGGGGGGGCTTTTAGTGTAGTGGCTTCTAGAGCCCCTCTCTTGAGTCCCAGGCCTGGGCACGTGGGGCCTTGTCTCAGCTCTGCCCCACTTTGCTGGCCCAGTCCCTGAGCTGTTTCTGCCACCCCAGGACACTTCTCAAGCTGTGGCGGAGGTGGATCCTTTCCTCCTGTCCCTGGAATTTTCTGGGCTGTCTGGCAGCCTCCCTTTGGGATCTTTTTTTTTTTTTTTTTTAAAAGCACAGGCTCTAGGCGCGCAGGCCTCAGTAGTTGTGGCACGAGGGCTCGGTAGTTGTGGCTCATGGGCTCTAGGGTGCAGGCTCAGTAGTTGTGGTGCACAGGCTTAGTTGCTCCACGGCATGTGGGATCTTCCCGGACCAGGGCTCGAACGTGTGTCCCCTGCATTGGCAGGCGGATTCTTAACCACTGCACCCAGGGAAGTCCCTCCCTTTGGGATCTTGAGCTCACTCTCTTCTCCGATCACCTTGCCCTGTGGCCCTGGGTGGGTCACTGCCCTTCTTTGGGCCAGTGAGAGCAGAGGCACACCCAGTGTGTGCCTGACCTCTGTGCCCTTGCACACGCGTGTGCAGGTTGTATGTCCACATGTCAGTGTCACTTCTCTCAGTGACGCTCCGGTGCTGGGGAGGGGTGGGGACTCTGAGTCCAGGCACCCCTCTGCCCTGGGTGCCGTCCAGCAGCTCACGCCTCATTGCAGGTCATCAGCCATGATACCCGCCGGTTCCGCTTTGCTCTGCCGTCGCCCCAGCACATCCTGGGCCTCCCCGTCGGTGAGTACGGCCTCAACCCAGCGCACGTGGAGCCGGTGCTGGGACAGAGATGGAGCCGGTGCTGGGACAGAGAGGTGGGGACTTTGCATTTCAGTTAGTGCAGGGAAGGCTTCAGGGAGGAGGTGACAGCCACCCTGGGCCTTCAAGGGTGAGTGTCAGAATAAGAGGCCAAGTGCTTCAGTGTCCCCGGCAGTGGCACGAGCACAAGCAAAGGCAAAGAGATGGGACGTGATGGGAATCGCTGGGGGTGGTGAAGCGAGCAGTGGGAGCCGAGGTCAGGCTAGGCTTTGAACGCTGGACGGGGTGCAGGGAAGTGGGTTGACAAGACCCAGGGGGCCCTGCAGGGATAGTCAGCCCAGACTCACCCCTGCTGTCCTGCAGGCCAGCACATCTACCTCTCGGCTCGAATCGATGGGAACCTGGTCATTCGGCCCTACACGCCCATCTCCAGCGATGACGACAAGGGCTTCGTGGACCTGGTCATCAAGGTGAGGTCTTGGGGCCACAGCTGCTTGGGGCGGGGGTGACCACCTCACAGCCAAGGCCCCACAGTCTGACCTCTGAAGGCCCTGTGCTCGCTGTGCCTGGTTTCCGAGTGAATAGCAGATCATAGTTCTTTGCACGAGCCAAGCTTCGGGGTCTCGGCAGAGGGCAGGGGCTGGGGCCAGGCTGAGCATCTTCAGACAAGGACAGGGCACCTGCAGAAGAGGGACCGGGCGGGCCCACCAGCCTGCGGAGGGCTCACCTTCCTGCTCTCCGACTGGCGAAGCCCAGTGAGCTGGGCACCTGCTCATCCCCTGAGAAGCGTCCCTCAGGCCCGCTGGGGGTGCAGTCTGAGGGGCTCACGGGACCTTGTCTGGGAGCTGGGGTGAGGGGCTTTCGGGGATCCCTCACTGGTCAGGGGCTGGGTGTACGCTGTGGGAAGATGTAGCCATTAGAAGCAACAGACCAGAGAGACAAGAGAACAACCAGCAAGGATCTTAAAAAACAAGATGCTGAACAGAAGGAGAAATGACAGCTATAGCCCGGTACATTTTTATGAAAATTAGAAACACAGACTTTCCAGCAGTGATCCATGTTCTCTGATTACACACCCAAAAGTGAGAACCAGCCTAGGCCGGTGGGCTGGGTGTTAGAGACCCTCCCTAGTCAAGGCCCAAACCTCCACGGCCGCCCTGGCTCAGCACCCCCAGGGACCAGGCTTGCTCTCTCAACTCCACTTGTAGGCCCCAGGGCCCCCTCCCTGGACCCTTGAGTGGGGGGATAGGAGCAGAGACCCCCGCTGGGCCTCAGCTTCAGCCCTGGGTCTCATAGGGTCCTGGGCTGGGCGCTGTGTCTGTGAGGGCAGGAAGGGAGCTGGGCCTGTCAGTCCCGGCTCTGGCCTGGATCTCCTCTTCGCTTGGTGTCATTTAGACCCTGTGCTGGGTGCCCAGGCCCCACCCGGCCTCGGCGTCTTGTCTTTGGCTGGAGGGTGGACACTGAACAGGTGGTCACACAGAGGTCAGTGTTTGTTCAGGGGACAAGCGCAAGAGACTGAGCACCTAGAATGGGCACCAGAGCTGGGGCGGGGGTGGGGTCATGAGAGCTGCCCCCCTGAGCAGGCAGCAGTGAGGCAAGATCTGGCAGCTGACGAGGCGGCAGCCAGGTGGAGACAGAGGAAGAGGACCTTCCAGGTGCAAAGGCCCTGAGGTCAGGAGGAGGCTTGAGGCCTTGAGGGACCGAAAAGGGAGAGGTCAGCAGGGCCAGGCAGATGCTTGGAGGCCCTGGTAGTCTGGGGCTTTGTCCGGAGGGAAAGGGAAGGTGGTGAGAGTTCAAGCATCTGTTCTTGCTGAAGTCACTCGAGCCAGATGTGGAGAAGGTGTTGGGGGGATTCAAGTAGAGACGGAATACTCACCTGGACCAGGCCCTTCCTGGCTTGGAGACCTCACTGTTCCCCTTGGCCCTGGCTAAAGGTCAGGGCCCCAGCCTGACACACAGTCGGCTCTGCCCACTCTCCCTCCACTCTCCCTGCCCTGCACCCCAGACACACAGACACATCCCCTGCGCTGTAGCCACAAGCTCTTCTCCCCACCCCAACCCGAAGGCCCCAAGCCCTATTAGGCCTCCTGGCCTTTGCCCACGCTGTCCCTCCCCCACTGCCTCTCCCCCTTCTCTGCTCATCACTCCTGCTTGCCCTTCAAGGCCCAGCAGAAATGCCCCCTGGTGCAGCCACCCCAGCCCTGGAGCTCCTCCCCTGTCTGCCCATCTCTTTGTACGAGGGTTGTAGCACATCCCTTTTTCCAAAGCTGAAATCCCAAAGGGCACAGGGAAGGAAATTGTTCCAAGAGTGATGTTTTTATGGCAGCTCAAAGTGGAAAGAATTGAACATCCACCAGGAGGGCCTGGTGAGCCTGCTTCCCAGAGCCTTTACTGAGCTGACAGCCATGGGGATCTCCTGCCGGGAGGGGGTCACAGAGATGGTTCGTGGCAGAACATTATGCAGCAGGCCCTCGGGTCACTGCCTTGGACACCAGGCTGATGCTTTGCCCTCCAAGGGGATGTTATGGGGAGGGCAGACCACTGGGGGGGACGGGACACAGACGGGTAAGTTTTGATTGGTGGAAGGGGCATTGTGTGAGAAGGCCACACACAGCCGCAGAATACCCCAGAAGAGGGTCTTCCCACTGTGGCCCAGAGCTCACCCCGGCAGCCCTGGGAACGGGGAGCTGAGGACTATGGGTGTCTTGCAGATTTACTTCAAAGACACCCACCCCAAGTTTCCTGCTGGAGGGAAGATGTCCCAGTACCTGGAAAGCATGAAGATTGGAGACACCATTGAGTTCCGAGGCCCAAGTGGGCTGCTGGTCTACCAGGGCAAAGGTGATCGGGTTGGACACCCTGAGGACCCAGTGGGGGCGGTGGATGTTGGGTGCGGGTCCCGACTCTGCTGCTGTCTGGATGGGTGACTCTCGTAGGGCAAGCCATCTCCTCTCTGGGGCCTCCGTTTCCCTGGCTGTTAGGAATTAAGGTGGCCAGCACGGGGGTTGCAGACCAGCTGCCTCTGGGGGCCAGATGCGGCCCACAGACCAGCTTTGTTTGGCTGAAAACAAAGGGGAGGGTTGAGCTGGAACGCCCCTGATTCTCCAGCCTCCCTGCCCCCCACGCCATCCGCCGTCCGCAGTGAGGAACTCATCCTCGTGCTCCTGTTTGCATCTGAGCTGGTCCCCATCCCACCTTCCCATCTCCCTCACCCTGACTGGCTGCGGGCTATGGTGGCCGCCACCCCCGAACCCCTGAGGCGGGGGCAGCTTCTCCAGCCCTTCCGATCCCCAAGCACAGCATGTCTGAGAGCTGGGCCTCACCCCTTCTCCTCTCCCCAGGAAAGTTTGCCATCCGTCCAGACAAGAAATCCAACCCTGTCATCACAACAGTGAAGTCTGTGGGCATGATTGCAGGAGGAACGGGTATGTGGACCCAGAGCCCCTCGCTGAGTCCCTAGCGGGCGGATGTCGTGGTTCGGGGTCAGGGTGTGGGACGTGGCACAGAAAACAAGTGACTGGGCGCTTCCCAAGGTCAGGGACCCGGACCCCGTTGTCCTGGCACCTCTGTGGGCATCTGCCTGGCACCGGGCCCGCATGTGTGCAGCAGGCGCTCACGCGGTGTGTGGGGGGCGGCTGTGTTGCAGGCATCACCCCGATGCTGCAGTTGATCCGTGCCATCATGAAGGACCCGGATGATCAGACCGTGTGCCACCTGCTCTTTGCCAACCAGGTCAGTGGGTGGTCCTGAGGTCTGCAAACCCGACTCCTGCTGAGAGGGGGCGAGGCCCAGCAGGCACTGCTCAGGGGTCTGCCCGGCTTTGCGGAGATGCTCAGGGAGGCTGAAATGTGAGGGGTGCTCTGAACGTTCTGTGCACAGCAGCCCTCGCAGGGGCTGGTGGGGTCGGGCTTTTCAGTGCGGAGCTCAGAGCGTCTGACCCGAGTGGGGCTGCTTTGGTGGAGGGGTGAGGCACCTGGAGCACCCACACCCCGCGTTTCGCTCCTCTGGCTGCTTCCTTGGAACCTCAGGGTTCCCTTCACCGCACACAGAGTTTGGAACCCACCAGTGAAGTGGGAGGAGCCCGAAGGGCCGTTTTCACAGAGGATGTGCCAAGGTCCCACCTGCGCGAGGTCCCTGAGCTGGGCGAGTTGGGACAGGGTTTGGACCTGGGCTCCCCAGCTCCTGAATGCATGTCCTCCTCCCCACACCCGCTGCCTGCCCGCCCCGGCCTGCTGTGTGGCCTTGGACAAGTCACTCTCCCTTTCTGGGCTTTGCTCCCTCACTGTGGAATGAGCTGATGAAGCAAGGTCATCACAAGGGTCTTTCTAGGTTCAGTGTTTCATGACTGAATATGTGGATCTTATAGTGATGCCCCTTTTGGGGGAAGCTAAGACGAGGCACCCCCCGCCTGTGAGGGGGTCATGCCCAGGCCCCCTGCGCCTCTCAGATATGGTTCAGGTCAGTTTGCCCCTGGGTCCATCTGGCCCAGGCTCCGCCCTGTGTCATCTGTGAGGACACCGAGCCTGGAGGCGGAGGGGCCGGGCTGAGGTCCCCGGGCTGAGGTCCCACACAGCTGCAGAAAACTGCTCTGAGGCCAACTGAGGTGACCTTGACTAGGGGTGGGTGGAAACAGCCAGAAATTCCAAGCTGGCTGGTGGGGTTGAGAGGGTGGGCAGCGTTCAGCTTGGTAGTGCTGGGGCAGTCTCTGTGGAGGCCGTCAGCCCTCTGTCGCCTGGACGGGCATCTTTGTGCCCGTTAGCAAAGGCGGTGGATTCTGTATCTCTTTCTGCATTTCAGTCAGTGCAATGTCACAAGTCATGTAGCCTCTGGAAGTTCCACTCCTCACCCGTGAGGGAGGAGAGTGAAGAATGCAAATAAAGTATCATATGAAAATCGTTCTGACCTCAAGGTCCCTCTGAAGGGTCTCGGGGACCCCAGGGGTCCGCAGGCCACACTGTGGGAACTGCTGCTTTGCTCCAGTTGAGTCGTTGCCCCTCCCTCCCCCCTCCTCAGTGACCTCCGTGCTCGGCTTGGACGGGGACCACAGCCCCTCCTTTCCTCATCCGTAATGTAGGGTAACGGGGGACCCACCTCTCGGGACGGTTGTGAGGGTTGAGATGGCCTTGGATAGGAGCGTTTAACATTGCAGACATGTGCATGCTTCCTGGAGTGACCGAGTGACCGGGAGTGGAGGCTGGTGGGGAGGCAGGTTGAGGACGGCAGCCTGAGTCCAGGGGAGGCCGGGGCTCTGACCCCAGCCTCAGCCTAAGGGAAGCACGATTTTTCAGAAGGGCATTAGGGAGTGTTAATAAACAGCGGGGCGACCTGGTTCTTGGACAGGGAGACTGATATTCTGAAGGTGTCGGTTCTTCATAAAGTAATACTCAAAGTCCCAGTGGGGATATTGTCTCCCCTTTAATATGACAAAATGATGCAGTATGGCCTGGAAGACAAAGTACACATGCACAGCCAAGAAAGTTTTGAAAAAGAAGAGTGACAAGGAAGAACTTGGCGCACTGGATATTAAAACACACTAAAAAGTGTCGGTGATACAAATAGCATGGTTCTGGAGCCACACGTGAGACCTGGGCTTACTGGACTTCCTGAGCGTTTCTGGATAGCACAACAGGAAACCTAGACTGTGCTAGGACATGCTGGAACATGTGGCTAGTTACATGTAAATTAATTAAGATTAAACAAAATTTAAAACTCGCTTTCCCAGTCTCATTAGCCACATTTCATTGGTTCCGTAGCCACATGTGGCCAGTGGTTACCCTATTGGATAACACAGATCTGTTGTGGAACACTCCGTTGAACAGCCCTGGCCTAGAAACAGACCCAAGTGTAGGTGAGGCTTTGTATCTGATGCAGGTGACATACCAAACCTGAAAAGAGAAAGGAAAAGGAGTGTTGAGTTAGTTGCTATGCACTTGGAAAAAACGAAGTAGATCCCTACCTTACCTTATACAAAAATGAAGTTTAGGTTAAAGATATACATGTAAAAAATTGAAGCTTTAAAAGTAGAAGGTGAGCATTTTTACAGGAAATATTGATGAATGAGTGAACAAGGATGGTTAGTCTAAGCAAGACACCAGGGAGAGCCCGTCAAGGAGAAGATTGATGGAACCATCTGCTTAAAAATGAAAAGCTCCCCTGGGGAAAAACACAAAGTTTAAATAAGGTAGAAAGATAAGTAACTGGGGATGAGACATAAAATGCATCATCAATGAAAATTCATATCCTTCATGTAAAAAGTTTTTACAAACTAATAAAAGATATTACTAGACCAGTGACAAACTTATTAATAATAAAAAATAAAACATAAGCTTTAGGGCTTCCCTGGTGGCGCAGTGGTTGAGAATCTGCCTGCCAATGCAGGGGACACGGGTTCGAGCCCTGGTCTGGGAAGATCCCACATGCCGCGGAGCGACTAGGCCCGTGAGCCACAACTACTGAGCCTGCGTGTCTGGAGCCTGTGCTCCGCAACAAGAGAGGCCGCGATAGTGAGAGGCCCGCGCACCGCGATGAAGAGTGGCCCCCACTTGCCGCAACTAGAGAAAGCCCTCGCACAGAAATGAAGACCCAACACAGCCATAAATAAATAAATAAATAAATAATTTTAAAAAAAAAAGAAGCTTGGCTTTTTAAAAAAAAAAACAAAAAAAACATAAGCTTTACTTCCCATTAATCTGATTGGCAAAGCTGAAAGGATCATTACCCAGTGCTGGTAGAGGTGTAGGGAGACGGATACTCCTGGGTATGCTGCTGGTGTGTGCATTGGTGTGACCTACCTGGGGATTGTAAAGCAGCTGCGTGTGTTGAACGCCCTATCCATGTGGAATTTTCTACCCTGAACTCCACTCCCTCAAGTTTATCCTCAGGAACAGGGCAGTGAGGGTGGTCAGAGAGGCACTGTTCATAAAGAGGACGCTCAGAGACGCAAGAGGGAAGAGATACGGGGATGGATACATGTGTATGTGTAACTGATTCACTTTGTTATAAAGCAGAAACTAACACACCATTGTAAAGCAATCATACTCCAATAAAGATGTTTAAAAAAAAAAAAAAAAAGGAAAAGAGTATGCTCAGAACAATCTCCACGCCTCTCCCGTCGTCTGCCTCACCCAGCCCGGGGCTCAGTAGAGGTCTGTGAGCCAGTGACCTTTTCTGGTCGACAGAGTTCTTTGGCCCCCAGTTTCACAACAGTCTTATGAGATCAGTCACGCCACCCACTGGCCTGAGGAGCCCTGTCCGTCTGTGAGTGACCTGCAAACATACAGGGCAAAGTCTGTGGTTAGGAATGGAAAGGGGCTGTTTCGGGAGCAGATTGCTGATGCTCCCTGGGGGTCTGAGAAGGCTTCCTGGAGGAGGTGACAAGCTGCACTCTACAGGGCCACGTGGGGCTGGCTAAATGAAATCAGTGGGGATGGCAAGTGGGGAGCTGCAGGCCAAGCAGAGAGATTGCCGTGGGCAAGGCTGCAGAGGGACAGGTGTGATTGGGGGAAGTGGTATCTGTATTTCCTAGGCTGTGGATGTACAAGCTGAGACGCCAGAACATAGGAAGACTTGGACTTTCCCTGGAAGCTTCGCCAAGTGTGCGGCCCGTGGGTGGGCGGGGTGACGAGGGTCTCCAAAGGCAGTCCCTGTTGCTGTCCCTCCTGACCGCTGGGTCCTGTCCCCCCGCAGACTGAGAAGGACATCCTGCTGCGGCCCGAGCTGGAGGAACTGAGGAACGAACATTCTGCGCGCTTCAAGCTCTGGTACACGGTGGACAGAGCCCCCGAAGGTGAGCACGCCCAGGCGGGTGGGCTGGGTGGAGGCGCCGGCCCACGCTCGCCTGGCGGAGCCCTCCACCGTTGCGGAGGCTTCTGGTTGCATGGTCTCCTTTGGTGCTCATCACTGGGGCCCTGTGAGAGGAAGCTGATGAGGAGAGAGGGATTACAGAGGGAACGCAAGTGCCCCACAGCACACAGTGAGAAAAGCCCAGAGCTAGGGCTTGAGTTCACACCTGCCTCCTCCAGAGCCCCAGACCTTCCCCTGCCTGCGCTGCTCTCAGCTGGACAAAGAAGGCCAGCGTTCTCCCCTTGGGCTGGGGCTCACTTGGGGGCAGGTCTCCAGGGCCAGTGCTGGGGGTGAGGGTGAGTGTTTCCACGTTGCAGTGTATACCCTGTAAGGCACTTTACACCCATTTTCTCTCTAATCATCAGCCCTGGAGTGTGGGCTGGGCTGATGTACAGTTACCTTCATTCTACCTGTCCAGGTGTTTAAACTGTTTGCCAAGGTCACATAGGAGGTGGTGAATGAGGGCTGCCCCTGAAACCTGAAACGAGGTTGCCCTCTGGGAGCTAAACTCTACTCCATCCTCCTGCCTAGGTAGATGTGGCTACAAAAAATATCTTAACTTCTTCTCTGTTGTAAGAAAAGCAGCAGCTGAGGCTTCTTGGTAGATAACACCAGTGATGTTTGGCTTCAGGGTTAGGAGACTATAGGGAGTGGTGGGGACTGTGGTGAATTGGAGAGCATCTGCCTGTGCAGAGGGGCAGCCCCGTCCCAGCTGCGGGCAGCCCTGCTGTGCAGGAGTACCGCCCTGGAGGCCAGCCTTTCCATTTTTCAAGGGAAGCTGGGGGCCTGAACTTTCATGGGAAATTTTTAAATATTAGAAACTGGACATTTTCAAAGCACCCACATGGGCACCAGCTTGCTGCCACACTGCCCGTGCTTTGCCTCCTGCTCCTCACACAGCCACCAGTTCCCTGGGACTCAACCACCACAGTGTGGGGAACAGGCCACCCTCTGCTTCCCCCAGAAATGAGCAGGCAGGCTCTGGGGGTACCCATCTCAAGAGGGTCCATCCCTGAGAGAGGAGCCACTGTCCTGGGTTGACCAAATCAGATCCTGGGCCCCCTGGTGGTTCCGTGGACCCGGCAGTCTTGTTCCGGGGCCTCTGGCTGGACCAGCCGTCCTGGGCCCACCCGCGTCTCAGTGAGTCTCCTCCTGGTCGGACCCCTCACTCTGTGTGTTCCCGAAACCAGCCTGGCCCGAGCTGATGTTCTAGTTGGGGAGGATGAATGGGAAACAGGTTTATTAGTAAATTATAAAGTACAGTAGCAGGTGATTAGTGAGACCCAGGAAAGACAAAGTAGAGTCATAGGGAGTGGAGGTCGGACAGGAGGCACTGGTTCTGGGAGTCCGAGCTTCCGGTAAAGAAAGGAATATTCATCTTGTACCCACGTCTTGTTCAAAAGGGGGAAATGAAAGCTGGTTTAGCTACCTTCTGGTTGCAGGTTCTAGAGTGTGGTCAGGTAGGCTCATTGGCCACGATGGGCGTGTCCTTGCAGGGGCCTCTACCCCTGTTGCCTGCACACGGCCTGGCCGCAGGAGGAGTGGACACTGCCCTCTGGTGGTGACACCTGGCAACGCCTATACCGAAGTGCCTCCTGGGGACAGTTTTAAGAGTAACCAGTTACTGGCCAAGGAGAGATACAGTTGGGAAGTCTCCTGGTATTTTGCACTTACATTTATTATTACCCTGACCACAGTTCGAGAGTAGTTCGGGTACTGCCGTTAACATTAGGTATAAGCTGAAAAGGGTAGATGCTGAGAAGGAAAATGGTACCAGGCCAGCGGGCAGTTGTGGAGCTAAGCAAAAGAACAGGGGAGAGGGGCCAGCTGACTATGTTTCCCCTACAAAGTCACCTTCAGTATACATGTAAAGAAAAATACACTATCTAAAAACGTCCTTGTGAAATTGAGATGTCTTACACACCTGTACATTCATTACACTAGCAAATATGGTTTAGTCCCATGCAGTTTTTTTCAAAGTAATTTTAGATCTGTTAATAAAATGTTATCTACCTACCTATGTCCCGCCTTGTTCCAGAGGGATTTTAGGCACCTTACAAAGACTCATAGAGTGAGTCGGAGTGGTATAAATGGAAAGTGGGAGTGAAAGAAAAACAAGGGCAGGGCCATCGAATGGAGCTGGGACTGAGGTTTGTACAGAAGCAGGGACTTTGATGCACACTTGCTGTGGGTGGCCACGTGTGTCACTCTGAGCTTCCCAGCAGCCACAGTGAAAAGGGAGATGTGGTCAGTTAGTCAGCTCAGTGTCCGTGAGGTAAAGAATTCCCCATTGCTCAGCACAGCAGACTCTTCCTCATCCCAAGACCAGCTGGGACCGGCTTGGCCCCTCGCAAGGGACCCCCCCATGGAGTGTACATGATGTGATGCAGAGAGCATTGTCCGCTGTGATGGGGGAGGACAGCCCTGAGCGCAGATGTGGAAGCCAAGGCGTAGATCGGAGCCAGAGCGGAGCCGGGCTGGGTGCCGCCTCCTCCCCCTCTCTTCGGGCCCCAGTCATCAGAGCCCCATTCTCCTGGCAGAGCCCTGACAGCCTGCCGTCCTCGTGGGCCCACCGTGCGCCTGGAACTGGCTGGTCCCCCTCCCTGAGCAGCCCCTGCTGGCAGGTCAGTCCTGAGGGCCCGGGTAGGACTAGAGCCCTGCCAGCCTCGGGGCACCAGCAGTGACTTGTAGGAATAAAAGGTGGCTCTGGATCTCAGGTGAAATCTGGAGACACACTGCGCGTGTACATGTGCGTGTGCAAGACAGGGAGGCCAGCAGGACCTAGAGGAGCTGTTGCTGCCCCGAGGGTCCTGCATCTGCAGCTTCAGCCTGGGTCCTGGCCTTGCTGTTTTCAGGCTCACCGATTGCTTGTTTGGGACGCATTCCTTTACTCATTATTTATTGAGTAACTACTGTGTTGGGGGCTGTCTGGGCACTGGGACCACAGCTGTGGACCAGACACAGCTCCTCGTGGACCGACACGTAGTAGAGGGAAGAGTCAGACAGTGGGCACAGGGCCGGTAGGTAGCATGGAGGGTGGTGGGGTAGGAAATGTCACCCTGACCAGCCTGGCGCTGGCTGGGGGACATCTGGGACCTGGGGCTAACGTCCCAGCCCTGTCCATGCCTTTTTGTGTGACCTGGGACAACTCAACTCTGGGTCCTCTTGGCCTCAGTTTCCACATCTGTAAAACGGGATCAGTAACCCCTGCCCTGTCCGCCCACAGGGCGGTTCTGAGGGCCACATGAGAGGCCAGTGGAAGTGAAATGCTTTGCACACTGTGAAGCGTGGTGGGGGAACGTTGATGGGCTTGCCTTTGTGCTACAGGTGAGCCAGGCTTGGGGGCAGGGGATCAGGGTGAGGGTTTACTTGGCTCAGCCTCTTCATTCTTCAGTGTTTGTGGAAAGAAGGGAGGAATTCATGGCACAGGAACTTTGTCACGGAGGAGAGGGTGCTGGGCGGGTGGGCAGTCGGCAGTTGGTCACATGGCCGTACTCGGGCTCACCTGGTCTCCCACTCCGCAGCCTGGGACTACAGCCAGGGCTTTGTGAACGAGGAGATGATCCGGGACCACCTTCCGCCCCCAGAGGAGGAGCCGCTGGTGCTGATGTGCGGACCCCAGCCCATGATCCAGTACGCCTGCCTGCCCAACCTGGACCGCGTGGGCCACCCCAAGGAGCGCTGCTTCGCCTTCTGATGGGCCGGCCCTGGCCACTGGCTCCGCCCCGCACTCACCGCGCCCTGTCGCCCTGTCCGTACCCACCCCTCCTGCTGTTGTTTGTTAACACCACTGTCCCCCACGTCTCCTGCTGCAGCCGGGTTCAGCCTGGCCTGCCCGTGCCTGGGAGGTCACCCCGCTGGGCTGGCCCCCGAGGGGCCCCTTTGGGAGCAGGGCTCTGTTACAGGTGGCCGCTGTCGGCCACCTTTAGGGCAGATTCCTGTCTGGGCCTCACTGGAGATGACCCCCCCCGCCCCCGCACAAAACACACACACTACTGGGCCGAGGCTGCCAGCACCATGCTGCCCACCCTCCCCAGAGCATACCACACTCTGGAAATAAACACAAATATACGGGCAGCCCATAGCTGCAGGTGCCAGGCCCCTACCCACTGCCTGCTTCAGGGCCACAGCCAGGCCTCAGCACCTGACACTACGTGACAGGTAACACCAAAAAGTCCTCTTGACAGAGGCTGCTGGGGTGAGAGGCTGCCCCAACCCCAGGGCACAGCAGGCCCGGCCAGCAGGGAGTTGGGCTCTCCCTGGGGCTGGACTAGGAGGAGGGGGCTGACCAAGGGCCCTTCCATCTGGCACATGGGCCCTCCCAAAGCCTTAGCATTTCCCCAAAACACCAAAACATTCGGGCAGCTTTGGGAGTTCCAAGCAGTCGACCTCTGATCGACCAGCTTGGGGTCCCGGGCCGCCAGTCCTGATGGGAGAGCTAAGATGATGTGTTTATCCCTCTGTCCCAGACCCCCCTCCTGCTGCCCTCACCCCGGGTGGGGGAGATTTTGAGCAGAGCCTCTTGTCTGAGGGACATTCTCAGTGGCCTCGACGTTGCCTTTAGACCACAGCGTGTCAGCCTCTTGCATATCGGCTTTTCAGAGTCATTTATGAGCAAACATAACGTTGAAGTAAAACTTTGCTAATCTGAACACTTTTGCAGTTCCTGGAGGCTCTGTGACCTACGTCATTGTGGGGGAGGGAGGGGGGGAGGAAGGGGCTGTGTAGGGCCTGGCTTTTATTTCTGTTTGTGTTTGTAGTAGAAAATTTGGGGACTTCCCTGGCAGTCCAGTGGTTAGGACCCTGTGCTTCCGCTGCAGGGGGCCTGGGTTTGAACCCTGGTCGGGGAACTAAGATCCCACAAGCTAATGTGGTGCAGCCAAAAAAAAAAAAAAAATTGGGAGAGTACAGAAGAGTATATACAGGAAAAAAAACGCCGGAATCTAGAGGCCAACACTTGGAACTTGGATGAAACCACGTCATCCACTGTGTGGCCTCTGCTTTCCCCCTAATGTCAGATGTGCTTTCCCCCTGTGGTCAGAAACTCACCATAGGCCCAGATGGATCATGATTTTTTTTATGTAGCAAATCCCTGTTGCTGGACAGTTAGGCTGTTCACAGTTTGCGGATTTTGTAAATAACAGTGGCCATGTTCACCCTCCTCTTTTTTTTTTTTTAATTTATTTTTACTTTTGGCTGCATTGGGTCTTCGTTGCTGCTTGTGGGTTTTCTCTAGTTGTGGCGAGTGGGGGCTACTCTTCGTTGCGGTGCGTAGGCTTCTCGTTGCAGTGGCTTCTCGTCGTGGAGCACGGGCCCTAGGCACGTGGGCTCAGTAGTTGTGGCTCGTGGGCTCTAGAGCGCAGGCTAGTAGTTGTGGCGCACGGGCTTAGTTGCTCCGCGGCATGTGGGATCTTCCCAGACCAGGGCTCGAACCCGTGTCCCCTGCACTGGCAGGCGGATTCTTAAGCACTGAGCCAGCAGGGCAGTCCTTCACCCTCCTTTCTGATGACTTCTTTTAGGGTAGATACCTGGGAATAGATGGAGTGTGGACAGTGGGGGTCCAACTTTTAACCCTCCCCTCACACCCAGCCTTATTCACATCATCTCAGCCGTGTTAAAAGGTGTCCCCAGTCCCAACTTTGGACAGCCCGTGTGTCCCCAGTGTTTTCCTTTTTACTCTGTCCTCTGGAGAGCCCTGAGAGAAGTAGAAGTCAGTAGCACCTCTTTCCGACAGGGAGAGTGAGGCTCAGGGCAGTGAATGGCTTTCAGGGTGGAGGTAGGGCCTGAGGCAAGGCAGGTGTTGCCCTGTCCTCGGGAAGCTACAGGTGAGGAAGGGAGTGCCTTCATTCATTCAGGCACTGTTCCAGGGCTAGGGCCAGGGCTGCTCCAGACACACCCTTCCCTGCTCCTGGGGTGCTCTCGAGAAACTATACAAGTAACAGGTGATGGGAAATGCCAAGATGGAAGTTAAAGACGGGACAGTGTGGGGCTTCCCTGGTGGCACACTGGTTAAGAAACCGCCTGCCAATGCAGGGGACACGGGTTCGAGGCCTGGTCTGGGAAGATCCCACATGCCTCGGAGCAACTAAGCCTGTGCGCCACAGCTACTGAGCCTGCGCTCTAGAGTCTGCAAGCCACAACTGCTGAGCCCACGTGCCTAGAGCCCGTGCTCCACAAGAGAAGCCACCGCAATGAGAAGCCCGCGCACCGCAATGAAGAGTAGCCCCCGCTCACCGCAACTAGAGAAAGTCCCTGTGCAGCAACAAAGACCCAACGCAACCAAAAATAAAAATAAATAAAATTTTTTAAAAAGACGGGACAGTGTGGGAATGAGGGCTGTTCTTAGAGTTGGGCAGCAGGAACTCCCTCTGAGGAGGTGACCTTTGTGCTGGGATGTGAAGGGAGGGAGCTGGCCCAGCTGGGGTAGGTGTTCAAGGCGGAACAGCAAGTGTGAAGGCCTTGTGGCTAGAACAAGCTTGTGGAAGAAACTTCCAGAAACAGATCAAGGAAGGCAGGTGGCTGAGGGGACAGTGAGGATGAGACTGGAGAGGGAGGCAGGACTAGGGTACTCCAGAGGGAGTGACCAGCAAGTGCAGAGGCTCTGGGACAGAGTGAGGGCCAGTGTGGCTGGAGTGGAGTGGGGAAGAGAAGACGGGGGAGTTCACAGGAGGCCTCGGGGCCGGAGAGCCACTTTCCCCTCTCATCTCTCACTTTGCATTCTGTCTCTGGCCCTCACACATCCTGGAGCAGGGCTGGGACTCCTCAGTGGGCAGGGGCAGGACTCAGCCTGGGCCTCTCAGGCCCTGATGGCTCTTCTCCACACCTACTGTCTGCTGAGGGCTCTGCTGAGCACTTGACACACATTTGGGCTCCTGGTGCCTGTCCACGTCTGGAGGGTAAGAAAACAGGCCTGAGGGTTGAGACTTGCTGCACACTGCCTGAGCCCACAAGAGGCTGTCTGCTGAAGCTGGGAAAAAGGGCATAAATTGGACCTGGTCCCTACCCTCTTATAAGTCTGTCTCTCCATCTGTAAAATGGGTGAGTAAAGAGGCCCGTGATTCTCCACCCTCTCAGACGTGACACCATTTAAAAACATTTACAACAGCCCCTTTACTCTCCTGAAGTGAAGTCACCACTGATATCACCTACCTATACAGAATTTTTTAAAAACACCAAGGGGACTTCCCTGGTGGTCCAGGGGTTAAGAATCTGCCTTCCAATGCAGGGGACGCAGGTTTGATCCCTGGTCAGGGAACTAAGATCCCACATGCCGCGGGGCAACTAAGCCTGCGTGCTCTAGAGCCTGCGTGCAACTACTGACCCCACGCACTCTGGAGCCCGCGCTCCACAACTGGAGAGGAAGCCCTGAGCGCAACAACGAAGAGCCTACACATCACAACTAAGACCCAACGCAGCCGAATAAATAAATGAATATTAAAAACAAAAACGCAAAACTCCAACTTACATTATAAAAGCAAAAAAGGAAAGGACTTTATAAAATGATGCACATTTCAGCATGTAAATGCTGGCCCCAAGGCCCCTAGACGGAAGCATCAGGAGTCTGCATGGACGCAGGGTCCCTGCACTGGCGCAGCCCCTAATGCCGCCCGCCTTCCCCGCTCTGCCGACAGGGGTGCGGTTTTCCGAGGCGGGGCACAATTGTTGGGTAGTCTCCAAATAAGGCGGGACCCAGTTCCTTTGGCTACAGCGCAGGTGCATTGCTGGCAATTCCATATTTGTTTACATCAGGCAAAAAGTCCTGCGTGTTCATACAAGAAATGGAGCGAAACCCAGGATCAAAGAATCGTTAAGCGGCCCCTCCACCCCGGGCATTGGGAGAGCCAGCGGGACGTCCCATCCCGTCCCCGCCTCCACGTGACCGGATCCCTGCTGTTCCGACAACCAAACACGACCCCACGAAGTTCCGAAACGCTTCTGGGGGCGGGCCATCGCGCAGTCACAGAATTACATGACATCAATGACCCTATTGTGGTAGTTTAAGGAAATTATTTAAGCGCTATTTTTACGCTTCGCTTTCTTCGTGTGGAGGCGCGAAAGGGCCTTAACTCCCGCGCTCCTCTGGTCCCTTCGTAGTTCTCCGCACCTGCCCTCCGCTGTACAGCCGGCCCGCGGCAGGTTCCTGGTTTCCGCGTTCTTTCCCGGCACCCACGGCAGGGAGGCGTTAACAGTCCTGTTTCACGGCTGAGGAAAGGAGGGCGAGCCAGCACCTAATCACGGTTGCGCAGGCGGGACCCTGGATTTCCCTTCTCGGTCTGGTTCCCAGTCTTCACTAGCTCGTCTCTCCAATCCTTTCTGATGCCAGGTTTTCAACTGTGGTGTTATGTTCTCTCAAGAACACACAACTCCACTCGCGGCGTTGTACTTACAGTAGTGATTCATAGAACACTTAGTCTATATGTTCGGCACTGCTCTAAGGGCGCTGCACCTTTAGTCTTTATGTTTCTGTTTTTCTGTTGTTGGTGTTTTGGCCACACCGGGCGGCAGGCGGAGGTCTTACTTCCGCGACCAGGGATCTGACCCCGGGCCCGCGGAAGCAGAACCGCGCAGACCTCATCACTAGACCGCCCAGGAATTCCGTTTCTTGCTGTTGTATTCTTCATTCATTGGTTCGACATACTGAACCTGACGCCAGGATCAGTGCTGGAGACTGAAATTATACCAGTGAAAAAATTCCACATTCGAAACACTCCATTTGACGCTCGCAGCGATCTAGATTATTTGCCCCATTTTACAGGTCAGGAAGGCGAAAACATTTCGTTGTAAAGATTCTACTGCCCGGAAATGTGAGCTGTGGTACATGAGCACCGCACTATAGACCACGTAACGAGCCTCCTGTGTGCAGTACGTTATCGCCCCCAAAAAACGAACTAAGAACACTCTCCGTTACTGCAATTAACATGCTCCACAAAACTTGACTATATTAACTAAACCCAACCTTAACAGCTCTACGGGTTAATAGTCCCCAACAGTACCGTGAGGTTTGACCATCCCGTTACTCAACAACCGCGAATTCAAAAAACTTAACTTCTTCTGAATTTTCCTCAGTTAAGTCACCTGTATTCTGCTTTTTAGATGCAAGAGATACGGGCAGATCGCGACTCCCAGGCATCCCGCAAAGTAGGCGAGTCACCATAGGGGCAACCTTTACCCGCTCAAAAATTCGTCTCACATTAGCAGTGAGGATTCGGGCGTCACCCCGAATCGTTATTTTCCTTACTCATAAGTTTAAGGCATAAACGGCTTCAATGCTTACGTTCCTAGGTAATGAATCCCATTCTCATGAGCCCTACGGTGAGTGTCAAAGTTGACCGTCGAACCGAGAACCTCTTTCCTTTAAAGATTGTCTTACTTATTTAATTCTTTTCTGTTGCTTTTCATTTCATTTGCTCATCTTGAGAAAGAGGGAACCGTACGGCTACGACCCGCCGTATGCAGATAAGCAGAGGACGTCGCAAAGGCTCACGGGGGAGAGCCCCGCCCCTTCCGGTCCTTGCTCGGTTTGATCTGTCGCGAGACTTCCTCAGCCGAACGCCGGAAGCCGCTAGTTGCTCCGTAGCGGCCGAAGGGGCGGGCTCGAGGGCCGGGGGACGGTAAACTGCTCGCGGCTCGCGCGGCGGTGCAAGATGGCGGACATCTCCCTGGACGAGCTCATCCGGAAGCGAGGGGCTGCGGCGAAGGGGCGGTGAGCGGCCTTTTCTCCTTTCGGGGTTCACGGCCCGAGTCTTAGCGGGGCTCGGGGCGGAGAAGGGAACGGTCTGGGCGCGACGCGGAGGGCCGTCTGCGCCCGCCCCCTGCCACAGCCGCGCTCCCCATTGGCCCGGCCGCCGCCGCCGCCGCGGGCCCGGCCGCCCGGCTGCCCACTGGCTGCAGGCGCCGTCGCTCTGGCGGGCCGGGGGTAGGCCGGTGGGACCGCTGACGGCGGAGGGGCTGGACTGCGGGGCTTGTGGGAGCGGCCCGAGGGGCGCCTCGCGGGGGGCGGAGCTGCGGTTGCGGAGGGGACGCGCTGCTTGCGGCCCGGAGGGTCTCTCCGGCGCAGCCCTTCGTTTGAGGAGCCGGGCGCTGCTCCACGGTCTCAGCGCGGCCTCAGAGTTAGGACGACTGGAGTTGCGCGGGGAAGTGACTTGCTCAGACTCTGCCCGTCTGTTAGTGCCGAAACCGAGACCCACACCCAGACCTTTAATTTCCAAATCTTGCGCCTGGCTCCCCTCTAACACTCGACTCCCTTTGTGCGGCATTTCAGGTTCTCTAAGCGCTTTGCTGCCCAGGCGGTCTCATTTGCTCTTTTCGCAATCCTGTTGGCCCGCTCTTAATGTTTTCCCCGTTTTCCAGATGAGGAGCTGGAGGCGGAGTGACTTGCCCGAAGCCACGGAGAGCTGAGATGGGTGCCCAGTGCACTTTATCAGCTGGCTGAGTTGGCCTCAGGCTTGGGCAGAAAAACAGGTGGGACGGGGCTGGAGGCCGGCCGTTTCTCGATGGTTCGCAGAGAAGACTGTTCTGTATCTGGGTGAGGAGTCGCGGGGGTGGTTCACAGTTAGGTGCTCCAGACTTCCGCTGGACCCTCAAATGTTGTGAGTCATTTCCAGCCTTTGTGTGCTCCAGTTCACCTGTATGAAAGAGTGGGAACTTCGGCCAGTAGTTTTTTAGCACGCGTTAAATTAGTTCAGATGATCTTGTAAACAGCCAGGCTGTAAAGGTAGATGTAGTTTTCTCAGATAGTCATTCACTCAGCAGACGTGAATTTATTAACACTGCCTGCGTGCCTGTGGCTCGAAAATGGATTCTTTTACTCTCTGAAAGGTATCCCCCCACCCTCACCTCTGCACACATAGCCACTGCCACTGTGCCCGCCACCACGGAATTCACCAGCCAGCACTTCACCTGGCTTCTGGTTCATGACAGGCACCCAGCATTAGTTTTCTCTACCATTACGTGTGAGTAGTTGTCTGCTAGGTCTTCCCTCTAGTAACTGGTGTGGAATTGGTGCTGGGTCCTCGGGCCACTTCTGAGGCCGTCCAGGTTTCACAGGTTTGCTCAACAGCTGCTGAAGGAGCCAGCTTCCCAGGACCTGCGCTTCCTGCAGTCCCTCCCCTCAGTTCCTGACTGCAGGCGGTCTGTACTTTTTTGGTGTTGATGCGTGCAGAGGCTTGTGTTGGGCATTGGGTGAGCGTGCAGGGAAGGGAGGATGTGTGGACCCCTGGGAAGAGCAGAGACTGTGCAGCCAGGCGGACCTGGTCCCTTGGCAAGCCCCATTGTTGGGTTCTGTGCCTCCCTGGCCAGGTGACTTCTGAGCTGGGCAGTTTCCTCATTTGTAATAATGGTTCCTGGTATGTGGTTGAGAGAATTAAATGAGAATGTAAGAATGTATATTTTAAAGTTTGTACCAGATAGTAAGGGTTTAGCAGGTGACTTTAAAGGAGTAGAAGCCCAAATCCCTCCCCCCAGGGGACATAATAGCTAAGCATTGGGGTCCTAGAGTCAGACTGCCAAGTTTCAATCCCTGCTTCTCCCACTTTCCATATGATCTTATGAAAGTTACTTAACCACTTCATGCCTCTCTTCCCTTATCTATAAAACATGGATAATATTCGCTTCATTAGGTATTGTCAGGACTAAGTCAATCAATGTATCTAAAGTACATCAAAAAGCATCTGATGGGTACTGAGTGCCCAATAGATGTTAGTTGTCATCATCGTTACTGAAGGCTTTTAAGTACAGAAGTAACATCCAGTCTTCAGTGTGAGAATATTGCTTTGCTTTTATGTGAAGATTGGATTGGGGGAAGTGCAGGCCAAGAGACAGTGTAGAAGAAACTGGACTGCATGCTGTGTTTGGGTTAAACCTGCTGGAAACTCCATTTTTAGTTTGCTTGCACAGCCAGCAAAGGGAAAAACTAGATGGGGTGGGGAGGGAGTCCCCATCAAGAACTGAAAGGTCTGAACAAATTTCAGTGAACAAATGTCATTTCCTACAGTAAACAAATGGCTATTTTACATGCTTCCTAGAAGAAATCACCTTACTGGAAACTTTGGTTTAATGTAGCATGGTTGTCCCAGGAAGAACTTTGTGCTTAATAATTTAGGAAGAAAGAACCTATGACCATCTCAGAAAACTTCTTTCCTCTTCTTAGTGGAAATAGCAAAGGACTGAGCCCGTGGAAGTGTAAATAACCCCTTTTCACAGGTCGTGGAATGTGCTTGTTCTTCAGAGCAGCCACTCTGTTTTGTGTTCATCGCATTGTGTAAGTCAAGAAGGGTGTCATTATCATCGTTATTACCTGGCCCCAAGTTAATCATCAAAAGGTTCCTTGATTAATATGAAATTAGAGAAAGGGGGGAATGATTTTATGGTACTTCATCCAGGCCATGGTGAGGTGCTCTCCTTCCCCACACACAGCACATCTCTAGTGGCTCCAGTTGTTCAAGACCCATAGATGAGTCTTCCCAGGGCAGCACTGGGCACCAGCTGCAGCGTGGGCCTGCCACTCTTGTCGATTTCTTCCTTTAGATTTGAGAGTATCACTGATTTGGTTAGTCAAATCATCCCGTCTTTGGTTTGCTCAGTTCACCCCTCACAGGATAGCTATCTGTCACTCCCTCCATGTAGTTACATGAAGGTGACACGGCAGCCTTAGTGGGGAAGTTGGGCCTTGAGTGTGCTGGAGGTGAGCAGCTCTGGGCCAGATGCATATGTGAGAGTCCTTGGAGCCATGGGGAGAGGAGGTAGGGAACTTTCGAGTTCCGGCCAGGGCTCTGGTCGTGGTACTCACTGCTGGTTTCCTTATTGAAATAAGGTAAAGGAAATTAGATCTGAAACAAAGAGGAGGGAAATGAGTTGTTACATTAGCTTAGAAGGGAAGAATTATAATTTTAAATGGAACATCTGCACAAGACTCTCTTGGAGGGTAAGGGGATCGTGTCTTGTTTTTCCTTGTGTCTCTAAAGCACATAGTTCAGACCCTCAGTAATTGTTAGAACGAAACTGTTTTCTCCCTAAGATGACCTCAACACACACGTTCTAACCCAGAGACCCCCATGGATTAAAACCCACTTTAGAGTAGTCCAGGGTCCCCCTTGTGGGCCCGAATCCTTTGGACTGGACATCTGTCCAGAGCCAGCTGCCACTCTGCTCTCCACAGGTAGATCCAAGAGGCTGAGGCATTCCTAGCCTCAGACAGACCCTCCCTGGTCATGTGTATGCCAGGCTCCAGTAGGGGACTGGGGGAGGGGGCTCAGGCTCCAGAGGGTGTTTGCCCTCTCGCCCACACCACTCTTCCTAGGACCTGGTGGCGTACCTGGTGAGTGTCTGGAAGCAGTGTACAGTTGCACTGTTTCAGGTGTGATGGGGCCAGGCAGTTAAGAGACTTGCTCAAAACCTCCCTCTCTCCCCCTCCCGAACATTTACTGAGGCCAAAAGTGCAGAATGTGTTTCGGGAACATCAGATAGTCTGCCGTGGGAGGTGAGGCTGCAGGCAGTGGGGGCCAGACTAGTGGTTCCACTGAGGGGTTGGGCTTTGTTAGGGAGCTCTTAGCAGTTCTTGGAGCAGGAGGATAACATAACTGGTTCTATGTTTTAGAGACCTGCTTCTAGCAGGAATGTTTATTTGAAAAATTCCTGATGACTAATGCCTGCCATATAAGCAGTACTGCTGCCTGCTGGGATGAATGGCTGTCTTTTCATGCAGGGAGAGGAGCAATGATTATAAAAAGCCTGAACACTGAAACCCCCTAAAGCTGCTTATGAAAGGAGTTGAAAGAATTGGTGTAACCAGGGAACTGAATATATGGAATTGAGGGAAAGTAGCTTACTTGTGCTCTTAGTCCACAACTGTATCACCTCCCTCCCCGAAATGTACCTTTTGTGCTGTTCAAATAGATAAAAATACCAGCACGGGACATCTTGGTGGTCTTTCTTGCTAGACAAGCAGTATGGTGTGTGGGTCTCTGGTGGGTACACTGTCCGCCAGCCTCAGTGTGTGTGCTCACCCTCTCGTCACTAGAGGGTACGCTATATCCCTGGATGTGACTGGAGTCCTAATTTTTTCCTTAGCTTGGGGACAGTATTCACCCTTCCTTAACTCCTCGAGTCCTGTTCTTTATTTTTGACCCACGCTTGATTTATTGGTATTTTAACTAGGTATAGTGAAGTTCAAATCCAGCCTTCACCATTATAGCTCTGCTATTTGGGATAGTTACTCTCCTTGAATCTCAGTTTCCTCATCTATAAAAGGTGGATAATATCCTAATTCTCAGAGTTGTGAGGGTTAAAGGAGGTGGGTCAAAGTTTATGGATCTGTAGTAAGTGCTCAAAACTGTTAGTTGAGAGTGCCTTCTTTGTAAAATATTTCATAAACCCTGGTAGCCAATTGCCCCTTGTGTGGCCATGGCAGACATTGCTTATCAACCATAGACTTCTGTGAATTCTCAATGCAACACTTCAAACAGCCATTACAGATTATCAGAGAAGGGAAATTGTTGAGGAATATGAATAAATTAAGGTTGCAGAAGCCTAATCTCCCCCGCCCCTCCTTCTGCAAAGGTTTACTGGTCAGACCCAATTGGAATGAACCAGAAAACTTTTGAATCTGCCCCTTTCTTCATTCTCTGTTCAAGGATATGAATTTTGTTTTCAAGAATCTCATTGTTGGGACTTCCCTGGTGGCGCATTGGTTAAGAATCCACCTGCCAATGCAGGGGACACGGGTTCGAGCCCTGGTCCGGGAAGATCCCACATGCCGCGGAGCAACTAAGCCCGTGCACCACAACTACTGAGCCTGCGCTCTAGAGCCTGTGAGCCACAACTACTGAGCCCATGTGCCACAACTACTGAAGCCCACGCTCTGCAACTAGAGAAAGCCCGCACGCAGCAACGAGGACCCAACGCAGCCAAAAACAAATAAATAAAATAAATTTTTTTAAAAAAAAGAGATAACCTGATAATCCTACATCCATTTTAAAAAAAAATCTCATTGTTCCTTTAATTATTCAAAATAGTTGCTTTCAGTAGCTTTTTCTTTTTTCCTTTTTTTCTTGGCAATAATGTTTAATTGCTTGAATGACTGGTGAAATTGGGTAACTTGACTTTTTGAAAGCATAATGCCATTGGGTCTAGATTTGCCCAATTTTATGGTATTGTAAAATCAAGGTGTATCGCACGATAAGATCATCCCATCTCCTGTAGTTATAAAGATCAGGAACCTTTGGTAGGGGTACCCTAGTGATGGGAGGAGGTGGGATTTGGAGAAGACAGATGAAGATAGGAAATCTTCATTCAGGAGGCCAGGCTCAAGTTTGGGTTAGATGTGTCTGACCTCCACTGTGTGGTGGACCTGGTCATCAATGAAGTATTCCACTGTCAGTGTTTATGCAGCCTGCTTCCCTTTGTAATGTCCACTCAGTCGGAGACCAGCTGCTTTCTCTTCCAGGAGGCCTTTCCTGAAGCTCCTGCAGCTCGGCAAGGTCCTTGTGGGTCCCACTTTTGGAGTAAGGGCCAGAGTGGCCCTGTGCCATGGCTGTGTTGGTGCCCCTCTCTCAGCTGGGAGAGCGATTGGTGGCCAGGATCCCAGCAGGGCACTGGACCAGTTGGTGAGGGCTGGGTGGAGGACTGGCCTTGCAGGGGCAGTCTTCTCCAGGAGAAGCCCTTCCAGGGCAGCCACCCCTTCTCCCATCTTACCTCCCCCGGGGCTTGGAGTAGGAAAGAGAGAAGCTTGGAATCTGTTATAATGGAAAGAGTCTGGAGTCTGGGGTCCAGTCCCAGCCATGCCAGTAGCTCTTTGATTTGGTTTCTCCTCTGTAAAATGGAAGTGATGGCAGGTAATCTCAGAGATTGTGAACCTAAAAGGAGAATGTAAGTTAGTAGCCCTGTAGGGTCCCTGACATAGCTCTTTGAGCCTTTGTCATTCCCCTGGGGCAGTGTTGACATAGGGGAGGAGTTGTAGGATGTACCCCCTGGGAAGCTCTTAATCCTGTGGATGATGCAGGCTTGTAAACAAATCATTGTGATGCTGCGTGGTAGGTGCTTTAATAGAAGCTTTGTTCAGTGCTTTGAGGGCTCCAAGGAGAGAGCCTTCAGCTGTGGAAGTTATATGGGAGAAGTGAAGGAATGCTCTTGAGGGTGGGGAAATGGGGAAAACTTAAACGCCTCCTCAGCTCCGCCCTCCCGCTCTGCGAGAGCAAAGAAGCTACAAGCTGTGGGTTGTAGGGGGCGCTCTCCACATTTGGTCTGCCTAGGGTGCCTTTTGACACTACTCTTTCCAGAAACCCTGGGCTACCTCTAAGCCCTCCCACAGCCCCACAGACTTTGTTTTGTTTTGTTTTTAACATCTTTATTGGAGTAGTATTGCTTTACAATGTTCTGTTTCTGCTGTACAACAAAGCTGTACATATACATGTATCCCCATATTCCCTCTCTCTTGCGTCTCCCTCCCACCCTCCCTATCCCACCCCTCTAGGTGGTCACAGAGCACCGAGCTGATCTCCCTGTGCTATGCGGCTGATTTCCACTAGCTATCTGGTTTACATTTGGTAGTGTATATATTTCATGCCACTCTCTCACTTTGTCCCAGCTTACCCTTCCCCCTCCCCGTGTCCTCAAGTCCATTCTTTTTTTTTTTTTTTTTTTTTTAAATCATTTTTTTTTTTAATTTTATTTATTTATTTATTTATTTATTTATTTTTGGCTGTGCTGGGTCTTCGGTTCGTGCGAGGGCTTTCTCCAGTTGCGGCAAGTGGGGGCCACTCTTCATCGCGGTGCGGGGACCGCTCTTCATCGCGGTGCGCGGGCCTCTCACTATCGCGGCCCCTCCCGTTGCGGGGCACAGGCTCCAGACGCGCAGGCTCAGCAGCTGTGGCTCACGGGCCCAGCTGCTCCGTGGCATGTGGGATCTTCCCAGACCAGGGCTCGAACCCGTGTCTCCTGCATTAGCAGGCAGATTCTCAACCACTGCGCCACCAGGGAAGCCCTCAAGTCCATTCTTTACGTCTGTGTGTTTATTCCTGTCCTGCCCCTAGGTTCATCAGAACCATTGTTTTTTTTTTATAAATTTATTTTATTTATTTATTTATTTATTTATTTAGGCTGCGTTGGGTCTTTGTTGCTGCGCTCAGGCTTTCTCTAGTTGCGGCAAGCGGGGGCTACTCTTCTTTGCATTGCACAGGCTTCTCACTGCGGTGGCTTCTCTTGTTGAGGAGCACAGGCTTTAGGCGTGCGGGCTTCAGTAGTTGTGCCTCATGGGCTCTAGAGTGCAGGCTCAGTAGTTGTGGCGCACGGGCTTCGTTGCTCCGCGGCATGTGGGATCTTCCTGGACCAGGGCTCGAACCCGTGTCCCCTGCATTGGCAGGCGGATTCTTAACCACTGTGCCACCGGGGGAAGTCCCTGTTTTATTTTTTAGATTCCATATATATGTGTTAGCATACGGTATTTGTTTTTCTCTTTGTGACTTACTTCACTCTATATGACAGACTCTAGGTCCATCCACCTCACTACAAATAACTCAATTTCGGTTTTTGGGTTTTTTTTAATATATATACATTTATTTATTTATTTATGGCTGCATTGGGTCTTCGTTGCTGCACGCAGGCTTTCTCTAGTTGCGGCGAGCGGGGGCTACTCTTCGTTGCAGTGTGCGTGCTTCTCATTGCGGTGGCTTCTCTTGTTGCGGAGCACAGGGTCTAGGCTCGCAGCTTCAGTAGTTGTGGCACGCAGGCTCAGTAGTTGTGGCTCACGGGCTCTAGAGCGCAAGCTCAGTAGTTGTGGTGCACAGACTTAGTTGCTCCATGGCATGTGGAATCTTCCCGGACCAGGGATCGAATCAGTGTCCCTTGCATTGGCAGGCAGATTCTTAACCACTGTGCCACCAGGGAAGTCCCCTCAGTCTCCCAGAGTCTCTACATCAGAAAATAGAGCAAGGATGGACAAGCAGTCCCACCTACCCACCTTAAACCTAATCTGATTGATTCTGTAAATGACCCCTTCCACTCTCTCTTCCACCTGTTTTTGTTGTTGTTGTTTTTAAATATTTAGTTATTTATTTATTTGGTTGCTCCACATCCTAGTTGTGGTATGCGGGATCTTCATTGATGCGTGTGAGATCCTTCTTTAGTTTTGGCCTGTGGGATCTTTTTTTTAGTTGTGGCATGTGAGACCTAGTTCCCTGACCAGGGATCAAATCCGGACCCCCTGCATTGGGGGTGCGGAGTCTTAACCACTGGACCACCAGGGAAGTCCCTTCCACCTGTTTTTTGTATAAACCCACCGGAAAGTACTTAAATCCTAATTTGCCATTTTTCAAAGAAAAATGACATTATGCATCACTGCCTTAGGTCGGGCTCTGGCATAGTAGTGGCAGCAGGTGTATTTCCACTATGCTTAGAATAACAAGATGAAGGTCCAGGTTTTCTTTTATTGGTGCCAGGAAGACTCATCTTTGGTTGCACTCCTCCTGTTAGCAGAGGAGCTGGTGGACAGTCTCACTCCAGCTGGTTGAGGAAGAAAGAGGCAGTAGGAGAACCCAGTGGCTTGCCCACTATGAAGGATGCCTCCTGGGAGGCCTGCACAGTGATGTGGGACATGGTATAGGAACTTGTTCATTCAGTAGTTTTGCCTTCTAACTCCAGGTCAGAGATTTTCAACACTGCTGTTCTCCAGGATCACCTGTTGAGTGAAAAATGCATATGCCCAGGCCTTCACCCAGATTTTGGACTCAGTAGCTCTGGGGTGGGGTTTAGAGAGCTGTATTTTTTTGTTAGTTTTCTTTCTTTTTTTTTTAGAGCTATCTATATTTTTAAGAAGCTCTTTAGATGTTTCTGATACTGAGCCAGGGCTCAGCAACACTTAACAAAGCACAGGGCGGTGAATCAGGAATGAGCCCCATCCACCACTTCCCTCCCAGTCCAGGGTAGGGAGAGAAAGGAAGAACACGAAGGATAATAGACACAAAGGAGGGCTGGTCTGGAAGAATCAGAGAGGGTTTCCCAAAGAGGAGGCGTAGGAGTTGGTGTCCCCAGGCAGGGCGCCTGCCGCAGGACTGTTTGTGTGGCTGGAAGCCTTATGGTGGGGTGGGCAGAAGCCCACAGATCCCAGAGAGGACTTCCAGGATTGTACTAGAAACGTCTTCTGTTTCCTCGCAAGCCATTAGAAGAGCCAACGAAGGAGCCCCAGCAGAGAATGGGGCTTGTTTTATGGAGCTTCGTTCCTTTCCAGTTTTAACAGTTTCTGGATTGACATTTTTGTTGTTGCAGATTGTGATAAGTATATATTTGGTCTTTGTCCTGGCACACAGTTTCTAAAACGCTTGGAATTTCCTGAGTGATAAGGGTGATAGGAGCATCTTTTGTTCTAATGAGGCAACTCTTGGTGGGCCCCTAGAGAGCTTCAGGACAGGGGCTGGTCACCAGAAAGACCTAGGCATGATTAGCCTGTTGGAACTTGCAGCTCCACCCCACTCCCCACCCTGGACCTCCAGGGAGAAAAGAGGGGCTAGAGATTGAGCTTATCATCAGTAGCCAGTGATTTGATCAATTATGGTAATGGAACCTCCATAGAAACCCCTATACAATTGAGTTTGGAGAAACTTTGGGTTGGTGAACACATCCATGTGCCAGGAGGGTGGTGTTGCCATACCCCTTCCCTGTACTTTGCCTTACACATCTCTTCTGTTTGGCTGTTCTTGAATTGTATCCTTTGTAATAAACTGGTAATAATAAGTAAACTGTTTTCCTCAGTCCTATGAGCTATTCTAGCAAATTATGTAACTTGAGGGGGGGGGTCGTGTGAACCCTCCATTTATAGCCCGTCGATCAGATGAACAGGAAGCCCAGGACTTGGAATTGACCTCTGACTTGAGGGCAGTCTTGTGGGACTGAGCCTTTAACCTGTGGAGTCTGTGCCAACTCTAGGTAGGTAGTGTCAGAATTGAGCTGTCAGGCACCCAGTTGGTGTCTAGAGACTTAGAGAATTAGTTGGCGTGAGGAAGAAACCTACACATTTGGAGTCAGAGTGTTGTGAATAGAAACAGTTCAGAGTGATTATTTTTCTTTCTACCAAGTCTTTATATCTTAGTCTGTTAGTCCTCTGGCTCCAAGCCAGACCCATGTGTTGGCTTTCTTGGTTCCAGCCCAGTGGGGGGTATCTGCCTGCCCTGGAGGCAGGAGGCTGCCAGAGGCCAGCTGGGCACCCGTTGTTAATCACTTAAGTTCTGTAAGCTTGTTTCTTCTACTGTAAAATGGGCATAATCCCGCTTCACAGGGCGCTGAGAGTGCTGATTGAGAGCAAGGATGTGGAAGCACTTTGGAAACTGAAGTTGCTCTTCAGGTGTGTGGGGTTATGATGTCTGGGAGATATGCTTATTTTATGTGATATTGTTTGGAGGTGTCTATCATAGTGTCTAAAAACACCTGGTCTGGGGAGCAAAAACAGTTTTACCTAGTGATAGAAACCAGCAGGCCCTCCTTCCTAACTTTGTTTACAATGCAGAGTTAAAAGTCATAAAACTACGAAAGAAGTCTCTATTAATTGTTTCCTCTGACAAGGAGCAGCTTTCTGGTTTCTCCAGGACTTCCTCTGTTTCCGGTATTACCATGGCTCTACTTCCACAGCCTGCTGTTGATATCCAGATCCTCTTAATGTTGCAGTTTTTATTTGCAGGCTCAATGCCAGACCAGGAGTTGGAGGTGTCCGATCTCGTGTTGGGATCCAACAGAGCCTTCTCGGCCAGCCAGCACGCACAGCCACCTTCCAGCAGAGATTTGATGCTCGGCAGAAGATTGGCCTCTCAGATGCCCGGCTCAAGCTGGGAGTCAAGGATGCCCGGGAAAAGCTTTTGCAGAAAGATGCCCGGTTCCGGATCAAAGGGAAAGTGCAAGATGCCAGAGAGATGCTGAATTCCCGCAAGCAGCAGAGCACGGTGCCCCAGAAGCCCCACCAGGTGGCTGATGCCCGGGAGAAGATCAGCTTGAAGCGGAATTCCCCTGCTGCCTTCATGAGCCCACCCATCGGGACAGTGACCCCTGCTCTGAAGCTCACTAAAACCATCCAGGTAGGTTGTGGCTCCTGTCACAAATTCCTGGAAACCAGTAACAGCTGTAGTTTCAGGCAGGGACCAAGGACCAGGAGTGTTTAGGCAAAATGACAGTTCCCCCAGCTGTTTGTATAGTAACCATATGAGGAAGGCAAGATATCATCTCACTTTTCTGTAAAAGAAAAGGGTGGGGGGTAGTCCAGAGAAATTAAGTGATTTTCTAAGTGAGATAGTAGTAGAGGGAAGTGAGAGGAAAGAACAAAACATTTGTTGAGCTCGTGCTGTGTGGCAGGCACTTAACATTTATTCCTCACTGCAACCATGGACTATTACCCCAGTTTTATAAAAGAAGAATCTCAGTCTCAGAGATGTGAGTAATTGTGCACAGTTACACAACTGGTCAGTGGGAGGGAGGACCAGGATAGAAGCCCAATCAGACCTGGCTCTTAGTGCAGGGTCTTGGCCACCTGCACAGCTGCCGCCCCAAAGGGAATGGAAACAATATCATTTAATCTTCTCAGCAACTTTGGTAAAAGGAACAGCAGCAGCAGTGAACATTTATTAAGCCAGGTTCATTGAGCCCTGCAAATGCGTTGTCACATGATCTCTGGGATGATGAGTCTTCCTGTCGCTTTCCTGCTTTGGACATAAGGCACTCTTGTAGGGCCTTTTACCATAGGCCAAAACTGAGTGCCCACCATATTTTAAGTTAAGTGATCCTCTCCTCATAAAGAGAACACATGCAGGCCCTGTGGGATGAATTGTGACCACTGGGTATTTCTAGGTTCCGCAGCAGAAGGCCATGGCGCCGACTCATGCCCATCCTGCTGGAATGAGGATCAACGTCGTCAATAACCACCAGGCCAAACAGGTGGACTGCGTGTGTGTGTATACACACGTGTGTGGTTTTGTTTGTTTAAATTTTTTAATGTTTATTTATTTATTTTGCCTGTGCTGGGACTTAGTTGAGGCATGCGGACTTCTTAGTTGTGACGTGCAGACTCTTAGTTGCAGCATGCGGACTTCTTAGTTGCGGCATGCATGCAGGATCTAGCTTTCCGACCAGGGATCAAACCCAGGCCCCCTGCGTTGGGAGCACAGAGTCTTACCTCTTACCCACTGGACCGCCAGGGAAGTCCCCCACACTTGTGTGTTTTGATGTGGCCTTCCAAGTGGATTAACTGAGGCCTGGCCCAAGGTTCCAATTTGAAGAGTTGGAGGAGGGATTAATTACATTTGACACTTTTTGCAGTGTATGAGTTTTAAAAAGAAATTTCTTCAATGCATAGGGGGAGAGAGGCAAATTGAAAGTTTTTTGTTTTTTTTTTTTTAATAAAAGTAGTATGTGCTTATACAGAAATTTTGCAAAACAGAGAAAGGTTAAGGAGGGGAAAAAAAGTCCTCACGCTCTGGCTCTCTACAGCCAACCCCTGTTGAAATTCTGCCCTGGTTCCTTCCTGTGGTGTGTGGGTGTGTGTGTGTGTGATTATTATTTATTTAATGCATAGTTGTAGTTGTGATTATGTTATTATCCAGTTTCATGTTGTTTTGTTTTCACTTTATAACTCAAGCGTTTTTCTGTGTTTCACATTTACTGTAAACATTTTAATAACTGCTTGATCCATTGAGTTGACATTTGAGTTTATTTCAACCATTTTCCTGTAATTTTCACTGTTAGAAATCCTTCTATGAACATCTTGGAGGAAAAAAGCTCTTTATAGAGTTTGGGTTTATTTCTATAGGCCAGATTGCCCGGCACAGACTTTGTAAGCCAAAGGATATAAACAGACATTTTAGGGGCCCTTGATAGGTATCTACAAGGTACCCACTTGTAGAAAGGTACTTCTAATGTATCTGGAATTGCAGCACTTTCATTGGGCCCTTGGGGGCAGGGAGGCATGCCAGGACTTGAGCCCCAGTCTCCCAGACCAGTTTCCCCAGGCACTCCCCCTGCACCCACTTCTCCCCCCACCTCACTTACTCCAGCCCTCATCTCCCTGTTGTCCTTACTCCAAATGTCTGTTGAGAGCCTGCATACCACGTTAGCTTATATTTCTTTATTTTCAGAATTTATATGACCTGGATGAAGACGATGATGTTATAGCTCCCATTCCTAGTAAACAGATGACATTTGCAGCCTCAGGCAGCTTTCTCCACCACGTGGTATGACATCTTACCTTCTTGCTACACTCTGGGTGTGTCTGATCAGGTTCATGGGAGAGGTGGTGGAGAGTAGGGCCTTTCAATTCAGAAATATTTCTTCATTGGGGTCATGAGATTATCAGAACCGGAACTAGTCCACCCTCTGGCTTTTATAAATGCTGAGACCAGCAGTGTGTCCACTGACTTGTTCAAGATCCCACAGATAGTGAAGTGCAGAGCTGCAGCTCCCAATTGCTGTGTCTGAGTCACTGCAGGGGAAATATGAGTGATCCCACAGAACAGAATCACATTTTATTTCCTTTGTGGCAGGACATTCTGCCTGGTCCCCTTCCTTCCATGGTCAGCAGCTCTGGCTCCATTCTTGAGTCTGGATTCCCTTGGTTAGTGTGTTAGCAAGAATAAACTGAGCCTTGCCTGAAGGCTCCACCAGGTGCAGCCTGCATGCCGGGAAAGCTTGATGGACTAGGATGCTGAGATGCCGTGCAGAGAAGGAAAGGAAGTCGTTTCTCGGAGTATCAGGGACCTCTGAACATCGTGCTCAGCTCAGTGCACGCGGCCAAATGACACATAGGGAGGCGAGTGGGTGCCCAGGCTAAGTGCCTTTGTTTGGTCTTCAGAGACCCAAAGACTCAGTTTTGGTCACTGCACTGAATATGTGGACTAATTTCCTGCTTACCATGGAAGCTCTTAACGTGATGTGTGAAGCTGAATGATGCCAGTTTGTTACAAAGGGGCTGGGCCTTTCCTAACTCAGTTAGTGGCTAACCCTAATTGGAAAAAACCCTGTGTTTGTATTAACTTACTTAAGACTTCCTTTCCTTCCCACCTTGTGAGATGGGTACTGTTCTTACCCCTATTTTACGGATGAGGAATTAGGCACAGAGAGGTGAAATAAATCTGCTCAGCTTGTAAGTAGTGGATCGAGGATTTAAGCCTAAGCAGTCTGGCTCCCAGGCTACGTGTTTAACCACTACACTCACTGGCTCTTGAGACTCAGAAAACAGCTGGAGAAATGTGGGATCCAGCATGAATCTAGATTCACCTGGATTGGGAGAAGCTGGTGAATTGACCCTGTCCCATCATCTTCCTGTCTGGCTGCTGCATTCCTCCTTTTTCCTAAGTCGACAAGGCCACCTGCCACTTCTGCCTCATGCATTTTTTTTCCTCAGACACATTAAAACCAGGGAGTTCATTGGTTTATATTTCCAAGGGGTCACATCCGCAGTTAGGGGTAACAGGGGAGGGAGGGAGGGAGCTGTTTCTGCTGCTTGGCACATGCTGACTCTGCCAGCACGTCCCTGACAGTCTGGGAGCTGAGGAGGCAGGGCTACACATGGTTCCTCTCTGCAGAACAGGGACCAAAAAGCTGGGAGTCCGGGCCTTCTTAAGAGTGAGTTCCTATTCCCAGCCAGCCCATCGTGATAGAAGCGTATCTAGGAGTGAACTTGACCCCAAGCTTTTGGTCTCTAACTCCAAGTTGTAGGGTTTTTATAAAGTCTAAATGATACGGGTGAGCCTGTGGCTCCTGTTCAGGACGGCGTGGAAGCTTCTTGGAAAGGGCTTCCCGCGCTGGAAAGTGGCTTCTGTGAACACACGTGCAGGCTGCTTTTCTCTCCTCCTGCCCCTTGCTGGCAGCTGGCACCTTTCTGGCTTTAGATCGATAATGGAACTGGGGAGGTGGGGGAGGCCTTGAGATACTTGAGCCCCCTGAGGTGTCTGGGTCCCTAGCTTTTCAGATTCCTCTCTTCCTCTTTGTTTAGGCTGGGGTGAGCAGTTCCAAGCTTTCCATGTCCAAGGCCCTTCCTCTCACCAAAGTGGTTCAGAACGATGCATACACAGCTCCTGCTCTCCCCTCCTCTGTTCGAACTAAAGCCTTGACCAGCATGTCCCGGACATTAGTGAACAAGGAGGATCCCCCCAAAGAGCTGCCGCCCGCTGAGGTGAGGTGAAGGTGAAGGAGTGGAAGTGACCACGCTAGTTGAGAGTTAGCCTGTGCTGGGTGGGCAGTGTGCTGTGTGCATCCTGTTGGGTCCTCATAGTGCCTCTGTGAGGTAGGTGTTGCCGCCCCCGTTTTACAAATGAGCAAACCAAGATCCAGTGGCCCCTGCCCTCAGAGAGCTCACAGGCAAATAGGGAAAACAGAGCTGCAGACAGCACTGTGCCTGGTGATACAACAGAGGGCTGCCAGGAGCACTGAGGAAAGAGCATCTAATTCAACTGGACAGATACAGGAAGGCTTTAAGGAGAAAGTGCCATCTGAGCCTGGCGGGTCTTGAAACATGAATGGCATTCCAGGCAGAGGCTCGGGCCTGAAAGGGCCTGGCGTATTTGGGAAATGATAAGAGGTTCCATTCCCTAGCATAGGGTGATGGCATGATTAGAGGGGCCCAGTTGTGACAGGCTCTCCATGGGGGTTTCCTCTGGGCCTTCCTGGTCGTTTGCCTGAAGTGAGCTCTGCTGTTCACTGACTTCCGGTAATGTTCTTTTGTCTGTGGCAGCCTGTCCTCAGCCCTTTGGAAGGCACCAAGATGACCGTGAATAATCTGCACCCTCGAGTCACCGAGGAGGACATTGTTGTGAGTACTGTGGCCGGCCAGAATTTCAAATCTCAGGCCACTTCTGTTTCAAGGGTCCCCAAGAGCACCGCCCGGTTAGCTGATTCTCTAAGAGGACTCACAGGACTTAGCATAGAGTTGTATCAGGGCTAAGATTCATTACAGGATACAAAGCAAAATCAACAGAGGGAAAATGTTCGTGAGGCAAAGGCTGGAGGAAAGCAGACTCCAACTTCTGGAGTCCTCTCCCATTGGAGTCACACAGGATACACTTTATTCCCCCAGCAGTTGGTTGTAATGACACGTGTGAAACCAGGGAAGCTCATTAGCGACTCAGTGCCCAGGGTTTTTATCAGGGACGAGTCATGTAGGCACCCTCTGCCTAACACCAAAATTCCAGACTCGGAAGGAAAGCAAGTGTTTAGCATAAACCACATTGTCGGCACAAACAATTTAGGCTCAGTACGCCACTCTTATCAGTTAGGGTGATGGGAGCCCTCCCAGAGTCCAAGTTCCCAGATGCCAGCCGAGGGCCAACCTTGGAAGCAGACCTTCCAAAGGAGAGCAGTCAGGCCAGATATGTAACCCTTTCCCTCACAGCTTCTAAACCAGAGCCAGGGGAACTCCCTGGCGGTCCAGTGGTTAGGACTTGGCACTTTCACTGCCGGGGCCTGGGTTCAGTCCCTGGTCGGGGAACTAAGATCCTGTAAGCCATGCAGTGTGGCCCCCCCCCCCAAAAAACTAAAACAAAAAAACCAGAGCCAGGTGCCCAACCTAAATCTCAGGGCCAGGGAATTGTGCTAGAATGGGATCATTTAGTCCCACTGTGCAAAATCCAGTGGTTCATATTTTCCTGAGTCTTTGGAATTTCTTCCTCCTTTAGGGGTTTTCATGATAGCGCCAAAGTAAAAGGAATGAGATGGATTGGTGTTACCTGGTGGTTGGCCCTCTGGATTGCCCTTCTGGTCATCCTGTCCCACCCTTGGCAGTCATAGGCAAAACCCAATTCAGGTACCTAGTGAAGGGTGGCCCAGAGTTAGCCAGGACTTTTCAACCTCATTTTCATTCAGGCACCAGTAAGACAGTTAAAGAATCCAGGTGCCCTTTTCACTCAACTGTTAGATCACAGAATGAATGCAGCTGGACTCCAGCCTCTCCCTGCAGCTGAGTCCCAGGTTCTGTAACAGCCCACACTGGCCGCCACGTTTGTTAATGGTTTTAATTGTGAAACATGAGTGCTAGGTGATCACTGTGTGAACGGTGCACATGAGAATGGAAATTGTCGCCTACTTTGTATAAGACTTGACAAATTAGAAAGAAAGCAATTTTTTCCTGATTATAAAAGTAATAATAGCTGTTATTTATTGAGTAATTATAGCTATTATTATTTATATACTTACTGTGTGGCAGGCATTTTGTATGCAGGATCTTTGAAATTACAGAGGAATGAAAAACGAATTACCTGTAATGATTACTACTCATAGTAAACTGCCAATAATCATAGTGAACTGCCAATAATAGTCATTCTCACCTCTTTTCTACCCAAATAGGTAATGTTAAAAGAAAAACTAATAGAGTTAGAATCACACTTAGTATTCAGTTCCGTATCTTGGTTTTGATATGTAGCATTTTCCCTTTTATCATTAGAAACAAATCATTTCAACGACCTTTTCGTAAATCTTCTTTTTGTCCCCATAACCACCTTGTGAAGGCAGTTGCAGGTGAAGAAATGGCTTGGGTGCTAGTTGGCCTTTGCAGTCTGTATCCATACTGGGTTCCCTCTCTGGCCTCAGTCTGTGAATTGAGGAGGGATTGGAGTTGGAATAAATGATGATGATGACACAGGTGTACAAAGCACTGCCTTGAAAATGATTTCAGTTGAAACTCCTCAGTCTAGCCAAACCAGGATGATTGGTCACCCTGCATAGAACTCCAGAATTTGTGTTTCTGATTCCCAGGTGATATATTAGCCACTGTCTTTGATGAGCCTATATGTCTGTCCATTCTCAGTACAGACACTCTTGACAGAAATCCCGTATTCCATAACTATTACCCTTGTTGAGGAAGTGGGCACTGAGGCAGGAGGATTTTGGGGGTGACTTGGAGTCACAGGGACTCCAAGGCTTGTAAGCCCAGACTCAGTGCTCACTGCCAGAACAGCTGTTCCCCTCATCTGGTCCCAGGTTGAGGCCTGTGGATGTCCCAGGACCACCTCAAACAGAGCCTCCCTGAAATCTTGGCTACTGGGCATATGCAGTCAGAGCACGGCCACCAGTCAGCCCAGAGCCCTGTCTGGGGCGTGTGAATGGCAGGCAGGGAGGATGACTGCCCAGAATCCTCCCCCAACCCTAACTAACCCTTCTTGTTCTTCGCAGGAGCTTTTTTGTGTTTGTGGAGCCCTGAAGCGAGCTCGGCTGGTCCATCCTGGGGTAGCAGAGGTGGTCTTTGTGAAGAAGGACGATGCCATCACCGCATATAAGAAGTATAACAACCGGTGTCTCGATGGTAAGTCAGGGAGAAAGCAGCCACCTCACCTTGCTGCTCCTCACTGCTCACAGCAGGCCTCCGGAGGAAGCCTTCCTCTGAGATGGCTGGGTGGACCTCCTGGTGCGTTAAACCCTCCGGGGCCACCTATGTACTAAGAGCAAGCAGAGATGTTATGTTTTTAATTGAAGTATAGTTGATTTACAATGTTAGTTTCAGATGTACAGCACAGTGATCCAGAGATAGATACACACACACACACACACAAACACACACACACATTCTTTTTCAGATTCTTTTCCCATATAGGTCATTACAAAATATTGAGTATAGTGCTATACAGTAGATCCTTGTTGGTTATCTCAGCCTCTGCTTTTGTATGGGATTATTTAATCCGTTCACATTTTATGTGGCTTTCTTTTGCATTATATGAAAATCTAATGCAGCATTTTAGTTCTTTTAATGATTTTTTTCCACTATATTTTTTGAGTCACTTTCTTTTCTTTTCTTTTTTTTTTAATTTATTTATTTTTATTTTTGGCTGTGTTGGGTCTTCATTTCTGTGTGAGGGCTCTCTCTAGCTGCAGCAAGCGGGGGCCACTCTTCATCGCGGTGCACGGGCCTCTCACCGTCGCGGCCCCTCCTGCTGCGGAGCACAGGCTCCAGACGTGTAGGCTCAGCAGTTGTGGCTCACGGGCCTAGTTGCTCCGCGGCATGTGGGATCTTCCCAGACCAGGGCTCGAACCCGTGTCCCCTGCATCGGCAGGCAGACTCTCAACCTTTGCACCACCAGGGAAGCCCTGAGTCACTTTCTTAATGGTTGCTCAGGGTTTACAGTATACATTGTAGGTTATCAGAATCTATTTCAGATTAGTATTAACACAGTTGCAGTGAGATTTAGAAATATCACTCCTATAGGGCTCTATTCCCTCTTCCCCTTTTTTTGTGCTGTTATTGTTACACTTATCACATGCTATATAAAGTGGGAATCCAGTACTTGTAAGGTTAATCCTTCATGGACAAAGTAGAATCTGAACATACACTTTGAATCTTTTTTTCACTTAATTTTATACCGTAAGCATTTTCCCTTACTACTCGCTTCACAAACAAGTTTGGATTGCTTCATGCTGAGTCCACTCTCTCCCTTACTTTGACTCTGATCTCCTGCATGAAGCTAGTAGCTCTGTTGCCACTTGGCTGCTTGGTGCCATCACTGGCAAGGTTTCATGGACCTCATAACCCTGGGGTTTCCTTAGTCTCTGGGCTTTGCCGAAATCTGACAGCCCCATCCCTGGCTGTGCAGCCAGAGCTGCCAGTGGTGCATGCTTTGACTCCTGGTGATGAAAATGGCAGTCCCTGTCCTTTTGTGTGAGGAGCTGAAGTCTCATGGCAGAGCCTTTTCTTTTTTCAGGGCAACCGATGAAATGCAACCTCCACATGAATGGGAACGTTATCACCTCAGACCAGCCCATCCTGCTGTAAGTTCCAAAGGTGGGGTGCTGGGGACCAGGAGGAGCTTTTCTGCTTGCTTACTCTGCATGATCATCTCTCTGTTCTGAGGGGTAAAGTGCCTGTATCACTGCTCCATTCCATTTCCTCTGCTCTGATAGGCAGCCAATCAGGAAGCTTAAATTTGTACAAAGTGGCTTGTCACATCATTTCTGCAGGGGATTGACCCCACAGGGGCTAACTTTAAGACCTCGTTCCCAGCCTTATAATTTAGAAACACCTGAGAAGAGAGTGGCGAGCAGGCCAGTTGTGTCCCTCTTTGCACAACTGTGTGTGCATTGTCCAGGTGAGCGGAAAACCCTGCCTCATGATTGACTCTGGGGGACAGTGCTGGGTGCTACCCCTTGTTTTGTTACATACCCAGGCATACATTGCCTGGTCCAGCACTGAGGACTTTTTGAAGCCTGAGATGCAGAAAATGTCTAGACTGACATTCAGGAGGAAGTCCTTTTGTAGACAAGGATGCAGAGACCCAGGGAGGATGTTAGCCTTGCCGAGGTGGGAGGGGTAGTGTGGGGCAGGCCTGAAATAGACTTTGAAATACCGAAAGACGGCACTTTGAACCCTGGATATTGCGTTGTGTGACTTACATAAGTTTCTTAAACTGTGTTCCAGGATTAAGTTGTATTCTGAAAAATGTGCGTTTTATGACCTAGTGAGTTTGGGAACCACTGGGCTAAACCCAGTTAAATCTACAAGACTTCTCAGAATGTGTAATATGCCGATGTGTGTTTGACCATCCCTGAGGGACATGCAGTGTTTCCTAAACTTAGAACCCCAGATCATAGCAGACTGCATCTCAATTTTCTCATCATCAAATTTAAAAAATGATAGGTTTGCTATAAGAAATGGAGTAAAAGGGTATGGAAAGCATTATGTTTGGTGCCCAGCTTTTAAGAGATCCTCAGCTAATGGTGGGACCACTCTCTACCTAAGGGAAACCCACAAGGACTTTGACTTTTCTCTGCTCTCTACAGACGGCTGAGCGACAGCCCCTCAGTGAAAAAGGAGAGTGAGCTGCCTCGCAGGGTGAATTCTGCCGCCTCATCCAACCCTCCTGCCGAAGTGGACCCTGACACCATCCTGAAGGCACTTTTCAAGTCCTCAGGGGCCTCTGTGACCACACAGCCCACAGAATTCAAAATCAAACTTTGAGCGGGGGAGCGAGACAGCCAGAAGCGGGGGCAGAGGAGGGTGGCTCTGTTTCCCAAAACAAAGATTGTGACCTATGGGCCGTTGGACTGGAGGCCCCTGAGCGTGGGAAGGGTCGCTGGGGGTAGAGAGCTTCCTCACTGGATGGTACCCGCCTTTCTGTGTTGTGTTCTACCCTGTGCCCTTCTGTATGTTAACATTTCCTGTAGTATGTTTCTTCTCTCTTCGCCTCATCACCAAGGTAAGCTTGTGTTGCTCAGAGTGTCTCCCCCTAAACTCAGCCCTGAATTGTTTTTTTCAATCTGGAAATGGTGCCCTGAATTCTTTGGGTGGCCTTCTTGTGGCCCCGTGGAATGCAGGGCAGGGGCTGTTTGAAGGACACTGCTTTCTTCAGGGGTGAGGGTTTGACTCCCCTTTCTCTTTTTTAAACTTTTCAAAGTGGGGAATGGAAGCCCCTGCCATCCTAATAGGAACCAGGTCAGCTCAAGAGCTCTGCCGCTCACTCTCTTGGTCAGTGGAGGTGGCCTAGGTGGGGATCAGGTCACAGGCCCCTTGTCCTCTCACCGCAGTTGGCTCCAGACCAGGGTGGTCTGGAGAGGACCCTGTGGCAAGGGCAGGGTGAGACTTGCTCTGCTAGGAAGAGTGCGCCGCTGGCTCTTGGTTTGGGGGACCCGTACTGTCTCAGTCAACCTAGAGTAGATTCTTGAGTTCACGCCCCCTCTTCCCTTGAGTTGTGCCGCGTGCGCCACCCCAGCTCTCTTGGCTTTCTGGGTGTCACTGCTGGGAGGGGCTTGCATCGTTAGCCTCCCATTTCTCACTCAGTACCGCATTGTCACACCCTGGTTTTGGTGCAAATGCCAGCTCTCTGCTGGTTGGGTGTTCAAAGGGTCTGCCTCCCGTTCTGTGACTCTGTGGGTCTGGGGGGTTATTTGAATAAGAGTTGTTGACTTACTCCTAGATTTTTTCTTCTGGCCTCAGGTACACGTACAGGACAATAGTTAGGGATGCTGAGATTCGGCAGATATCCAGCAGCCACCAGGGGGCACTGCTCCACTATTGTGAGGGACCCATCCATCCCTGACGGGAGGGTATTTTCCTGCCTTGGCCTTCGGGGTAGGGGAGCGGTGGGTGGTGGGGAGGGAGTTGAGAGAGCAAAGCAGCCTTTCCAGGCAAGCTGGTGTGTTGTTCCCTCAGCATGGTTCCAGGCATTTGGGGCAAACCTGTAGAACCTGGGGCAGCCCCAGAATATACCAGCACAGCATTGCTCCAGTGACATTCATTCTCCGTTTCCTGCCGGTTTGTTGGGACTGTAAAGGGAATCCAGCCTAGCAGAGCTGGCGTGTTTTGGGGAGCGGGATTCTGAGAGGGCTACAAATCAGTAGCAGGTGGTATGAAAGGCACAAGCCTAGAAAGTATAAAGGGGACCTGAGACACTAAGAATCTCTCATGACCTACTTGGGGCCGGTCCAATGAAGAAAAACCTGGAAACTCGTTTCCACAGAGTGAAATCTGTCAAGCAGGGGGGACCCAGGGTTTGAACTGAGCTCAGTCCTCCAGGTCTGAGGTTGCCCAGGCCTGGGAAGTCCAAGGAATCTGCCTGATGGTGCTCCACTTTCCAGTACTTTAAATAAGGCTGCTTTCATTCCCTTCTCCCCCTTTGAATGGGTGCAAACTTAGTTCTCTTCAGCAGCTGGAAGACATGCCTCTTACACTTTCCCCTCCTTGGCCCCAGAGAGTGTCCATAAGACACTAGGACCTGGTTTCGCAGGTACTGGAGACAGATCACTGCGCGGACTCTGCTTTTGGTAGGGACGGTGCGTATCCCGACTGCACGGCTTTATCCTCCTGTCTCCCCTCCAGTACCACGCCAGGCTGCTCTGCTTACCACAGGGTTCCAGCGAGCCCGCCTGCAGCCGCCTGCCACCTGGGCCCTGTCCTCTGGCTGGCCATATGGTACATTGCAGGGCAGAGCCTGTTTGCCCCGCTGTTCTACAGGATGTCATCGTGGGAGACAGAAGAGAAGGTGGTAGGCCAATCCTTGTGTCCTTTGCCTCGCACTCCCCTGCATTCCCCATCTGTGTCTCTTGTGTTCAAAAGGAGAGGAAGAGGCATTAAGGGATGGAGGAGACTATGTGTTACCCATTTCTGAATAAACATTTGTTATTCCTATTTTTGAGCTGTCATTTCTTAAAAGATTATGCTAAGAGGCCTCATGGAATTTGGCACAAGAAAACGAGGATTTGCCTCTGCTTTACAGCTCACCAGCTATGACCTTGGGACAGTTGTTCCCAGGACTCGCTGAGCTGCAGTCTCCACAGCTGAGAGAATGTGAGCATCAATGTCTTGGAAACACCTGGCAGAGGAACTCAGTACCTTCTGGGCCTAAAGTACCTCACTGTGTATTAAGCATGGTCAGCTCCAACATAGAGTTAGGTCTGTTCATAGGGAACAGGGGAGCCTTTGCCTTGAAGTTACACTTATGGGTGAAATTTACTTCTTAGATCAACTATGCATTAGAAAAAAAATTATACACATAAAATTTATCATCTTAACTATTTTTAAGTGTACAGTTCAGTGGTATTAAATACATTCACATTGCTGTACAACCATCACCACCATCCACCTGCAGAGCTTTTTCATCTTGTAGAGCTGAAACTCTCTCCATTAAACACCAGCTCCTCATTCTTCTTCCGAGATCCTCCCCTGCCCCTGGCAATTACTCTTCTGTTTTCTGCCTTTATGATTTTGACTCCTCACGTAAGTGGAGTCATACAGTATTTGTCGTCTTGTGACTGGCTAATTTCACTTAGCATAATGTCCTAAGGTTCATCCATGTTGTAGCATGTGTCAGAATTTCCTTTTTAAGGTTGAGTAATATTCCACTGTATGTATGCACCACATTTTGCTTATCCGTTCATCTGTTGGACACTTGGGTTGCTTCTATGTTTTAGCTGTTGTGAATAATACTATGAACATGGGTGTACAAATATCTCTTCAAAACCTTCAAGACCCTGCTTTCAATTCTTTGGATATATACCCAGAAGTGGAATTGCTGGATCATGCGGCAGTTCTGTTTTTAATATTTTGAATCACCATTCTGATTTCCACAGTGCCTGCACCATTTTACATTCCTATATGGGAAGATGGGATGGACGTACTTATCCCTATCCTTTCCACTAAATACAACCCTGGATATTTTATATAAAACATAAGACTGGAAGGTGGAGGGAAGAAAGACTGGCTGGGGACCTTGGGACCCAATGAATGACTGGCATTGAGTTCCCTGGGTTTTCTTTTTGCTTCATAATAAGCCAAGCTGGGTGCTGGAGAAGCAGACCAACAACCAAAAAACCCAAGTGAGGACCAGAAAGGGGTTAGCTTAACAAGACGGAAAGAAAACTCTAGTGAAACACCACAGGAAGAACTGCAGCCCCACCTTCACCAGTAAATGCCAAGTTGGGTCTTAGACTTCCAATCCTTGCTAGGCTGTACTGGGGGCACCCCCAAATCTCTGCAGGGGTGGGGTCAAGAGAAGGCCAGATAGGGAGCTGGGACTTTAAGTTGGTGTCCGTGGAGGCCACTTGAGGAGAAATGGGGCACCCCAGCCCCTCCCAACCAGGGTATTAGCAGAGGTGGTGGGATGATGGAGCGCACTGCCACCCACACCTGGCAGTAATGAAGCAGTGCCTTTTCATGCCCATCAGAGGAGGTGTGCTGTAACAAGATTTAAATAAAATCCAGAGTCTTCTTAACATAATAACCTAAAATGTCCATGTTTCAGTCAAAAGTCACTCATACCAAAGATCAGGAAAATCACACCCTGAAGGAGAAAAGACAATGGACATCAACACCACGATGACAGATGTTAGAATTATTGACAAGGATTTAAAAGCAGCCATCATAAATGTGTCGAGCAATTAACACTGCAATAAGTCTCAGCAAAGAAATAGAAAATGTGAAGAACCATTTAAAGTCGAAAAATACAGGGCTTCCCTGGTGGTGCAGTGGTTAAGAATCCGCCTGCCAATGCAGGGGACACGGGTACGAGCCCTGGTCCGGGAAGATCCCACATGCTGCTGAGCAACTAAGCCCGTGTGCCACAACTACTGAGCCTGCACTCTAGAGCCTGTGAGCCACCCCTACTGAGCCCATGTGCCACAACTACTGAAGCCTGCGCACCTAGAGTGCTCCGCAACAAGAGAAGCCACCATAATGAGAAGCCTGCACACCGCAACGAAGAGTAGCCCCTGCTCGCGGCAACTAGAGAAAGCCCGTGTGCAGCAACGAAGACCCAACACAACCAAAAATAAATGAATTTTTTAAATGTATTAAAAAAAAAAATACAGGGAATGCCTTGGAGGTCCAGTGGTTAGGACTTTGCTCTCTCACTGCTGGGGCCGTGGGTTTTATCACTGGTCAGGGAACTAAGATCCCACAAGCTGTGCGGTGCAGGCAAATAAAGTTGAAAAATACAATTACTCCCCCCCCCCCCAAAATGGAGAAGAATCAGTGAACTTGAAGTTAAAACAATAGAAACTACCCAACCTGAACAGCAGAGAAAATAGACTTAAAAAATAATAATGAAGGACTTTGGGGACCTATGGTACTAAAAAAGTCTAAAATCTGTGTAATCAGAGTCCCAGAAGGAGAAAAGTAAGCGTGGGGCTGAAAAGTAGTTGAAGAAATAATGGCTGTCAGGAGTTCCCTGGTGGCCTAGTGGTTAGGATTCTGGGCTTTCACTGCCGTGGTCTGGGTTCAATTCCTGGTTGGGGAGCTAAGATCTCACAAGCCATGTGGCATGGCAAAAAAAAACAGAAAGAAAGAAAGAATGGCTGTAAGCTTCCCAGAAATGGCAAAAGATGAAAACCTGCATGGGACTTCCTTGGCAGTGGTTAAGACTCCACGCTTCCAATGCAGGGGGCGTGGGTTTGATCTCTGGTCAGGGAGTAAGATCCCACGTGTTGCACAGCATGGCCAAAAGATTAAAAAAAGAAAAAACACCCCTGCAAATTCAGAGAAGCCTAAACAAGGTAAACCTAACGAAATTCACACCAAGACACATCACAGCTAAACTGAAAACTAAAGAAAAGAGAATCTCAAAAACAGCAAAAGAGAAATGCTATCTTACCTATAAAGGGATAGGAGATTCCTCATCAGAAACCATGAGACCAGAAGGAAGTGGCACACTTCAAATAGTGAAAGAAAATTATCGTCAACTGAGAATTCTATATCAAGTGAAAAATACCCTTCAGAACGTAGAGGGGACTTAGACATTCTTAGATGTAGGAAAACTAGGAGAATTTGTTGCCAGCAGCCCTACCCTAAAAGAATGGCTAAAGAAGAGCTCTGAACATAAAGGAGAAAATAAAAGAAGAAAACTTGGAGCATCAAAAAGGAAGGAAGAAGGAACAGCAGAAATAGTGAAACTTGGGTAAATATTTTCCTTCTTTTGTGTTTTCTAAATTATGGTTGATGGTTGAAGCAAAAATTATAACATTGATGTTCTCAATGTATGTAAAGGAAATATTTAAAACAATTACTTTATAAATGGGAAAGGACTAAGGGATATCAAGAGAAGGAAGGTTTCTACACTTAGAAATGTCAACAACATTGATAAAATGTCAACAGTATACTGTGGTAACTTGTGTGTATTTAATGTAATTCTTAGAACAACTTCTAAAAAAAGATAATACACCCCAAAACACTATAGATAAATCAAAATGGAATTCAAAAAAAAAAAAAATTCAAGTAACCCACAGGAAGGCAGAAAAAAGAAAAGAACAGAAAACAAAAAAGATGGGAGACTCAAGCCGTAACATCACTAATTCTGTTAAATGCAAGTGGTCTAAATATATCTATTGAAAGAGATTGGCAAAGTGGATGAAAAAGTGTGACTTAACTACATGCTATCTACAAGAAACTCACTTCAAATATAACTATAAGGTTGAAAGTAAAAGGATAGAAAAATATATCATGCAAACAATCAAAAAAGAAGTAGGTATATTAATATCAGATATATTGGACTTCAGAGCAAAGAAAAGTTACCAGGGACAGAGAGGGACATTATATAATGAAAATAGGGTCAACCCACCAAGAAGGTACAATCCTAGATACGTATTTATGAAACAATAGAGCTGCAAAACTGATACAAAAACTGATAGAATTGAAAGAAGAATAGCAAATCCACACTTCCACTGGAGACTTCAACACTTCTCTCTTAACAATAGGTAGAACAACTGGACAGAAAACCAGTAAGGATGTAGAAGAAGTTAACAACACTATCAGCCAACATGATCCAATCAATATAGAATACCTCACCCAACAAAAGAAGACACATTCTTTTCAAATATCCATGGAATGTTTACAAAGATAGTCCATATCCTGGCCCATAAAACAAAAGTCAACAAATGTGAAAGAATTGAGACCATACAAGCTCCTTGGTCACAGTGGAATCAGTAATCCCTGGGTTAAACATTGAAAGCTTTCCCTCTAAGAACAAAGGCAAGACAGGGATGTCCACTTTCACCAATTCTATTTAACTTTGTACTGGAGGTTCTAGCCAGGGGGTTCAGTGGGGGAAAAAAAGCATCAGATTGAAAAGAAAGAAGTAAGTTTATCTCTATTTGTAGATGGCATTGTCTTGTATATAGAAAATGCTAAGTAATCCACTAAAAGACAACTAGAACTGATAAACACAGCAAGGTTGCAGGATATCGATACACTTGCAATGAAAAATCTAAAAATCACATTAAGAAAATAAACAATTCCACTTAGCATAGAATCAAAAAGAATAAACTACTTATACATAAATGTAACAAGTGTTAGAATAGTTTTACATAAATATAACAAGGGTTAAACTCATAGTCTGAAAACTATAAAACATATTTTTAAAGAATTTAAAGGGAACCTGAGTAGCCAAAACAGTCTTGAAAAAGAATTGAAGGACTCACACTTCCTGATTTCAAAATTTAAGTACAAAGCTATCAAGACGGTGTGGTAATGGGACTTCCCTGGTTGTCCAGTGGTTAAGACTCCACACTACCAATGCAGGGGGCGCAGGTTCGATCCCTAGTTGGGGAACTAAGATCCCACGTGCCGTGTGGCGTGGCCAAAAAAAAAAAAACCTAACTATTAAAGTATAGAGGGCTTCCCTGGTGGCACACTGGTTAAGAATCCACCTGCCAGTGCTGGGGACACGGGTTCATGCCCTGGTCCGGGAAGATCCCACATGCCGCGGAGCAACTAAGCCCGTGTGCCACAACTACTGAGCCTGCGTGCTGCAACTACTGAAGCCTGTGCCCCTAGAGCCCGTGCTCCTACAACAAGAGAAGCCATCGCAATGAGAAGCCCGTGCACCGCAACCAAGAGTAGCCCCCGCTCGCCCGCCGCAACTAGAGAAAGCCCGCGTGCAGCAACGAAGACCCAACACAGCCCAAAAAAATAATAAAGAAATAAATTAAATAAAGAAATAGAAAAAAAATTTTTTTAAATAATAAAGTATAGGAAGTCTTGAAAACGAGAAAATTCTTAAAAAAAAAAAAAGTATGGTACTAGCATAAGGATAGACATATAGATCAATGGAATACAGTGGAGAGTCCAAAAGTAAGCCTCACATATCCGGTCAATTAATTTTTTTTTTTTTGGCTGCGTCCGGTGGCTTGCAGGATTTTAGTTCCCTGACCAGGGGTCGAACCCGTGCCCCATGTAGTGGAAGCGTGGAGCCCTAACCACTGGACCACCAGGGAATTCCCCTGGTCAATCAATTTTTGACAAGGGCGCCAAGACAATTCAGTGGGGAAAAAGAATAGTCTTTTCAACAATGGTGCAGACAACTGGATATCCACAAAAAACAAATTTCATCAAAATTTAAAAATTTGTGCTTTAAAGGACACCTTTGACAAAGTGAAAAGACAACTCACAGGAGATAGGAGAAGATGTTTGCAAATCATATATCTGATGAGGGAATTGTGTTCAGAAAAGATGAAAAATGAAACTCAATAATAAAAGGACTGGCACTTCCCTGGTGGTCCAGTGGTTAAGACTCTGTGCTCCCAATGCAGGGGGCCCAGGTTTGATCCCTGGTCAGGGAACTATATCCCGCGTGCTGCAACCAAGACCCAGCACAGCCAAATAAATAAATATATAGTTTAAAAAATAAAAATAAAAGGACAAATAACCTCCCAAAATGAGCAAAGGATTTGAATAGACATTTCTCAAAAGAAAAAAAAAGATACACAAATGGCCAACAAGCACATGAAAAGATGCTCAACCTCATTAGTCATTAGGGAAATTAAATCAATATCCAGTAAGATACCACTTCAGTACAGTATCTTCCAGTAAGATACTTCTAATCAAAGATAGATAATAACAAGTCAAGGTAAGGATGTGGAGAACTTGGAAACCTCATACATTGCTGGTGGGATTTTTTTTCAATTAGTTTATTTATTTATGGCTGCGTTGGGTCTTCGTTGCTGTGCGCGGGCTTCTTATTGTGGCGGCTTCTGTTGTTGCGGAGCACGGGCTCTAGGCGCGTGGGCTTCAGTAGCTGTGGCTCGAAGGCTCTAGAGCACAGGCTCAGTAGTTGTGGCGCATGGGCTTAGTTGCTCCGCGGCATGTGGGATCTTCCCAGACCAGGGCTCGAACCCATGTCTCCTGCATTGGCAGGCAGATTCTTAACCACTGCGCCACCAGGGAAGCCCTGGTGGGATTTTTAAATGGGACAGCCACTTTGGAAAACAGTTTGGCTGTTCCTCAAAAAGTTAAACATAGGGCTTCCCTGGTGGCCCTGGTGGTCCATTGACAGATGAATGGATAAAGAAAATGTGGTATATACATATAATGAAATATTATTCAGCCTTAAAAAGACAGGAAGTTCTGATACATGCTACAACATTAATTAACCTTGAAAACATGGTAAGTGAAATAAGATGCAAGAGGACCTTATATGAAGTACCTAATGTAGTCAAACTCATAGAAACAGAAAGTAGAATAGTGGTTAACAGGGGCTGGGAAGAGGGGAAAGTGGGTACAGACTTTAAATTTGGGACAGTGAGAAAGTTCTGGAGGTGGATAATGGGGACAGTTGCACAACAATGTGAATGTACCAAATGCCACTACATTGTACACTTAAAAATGATTAAAATGGTGAGTTTTATGTTTATTTTACCACAATTTTAAAAAAAGGAATGAAATACTGATACATGCTGCAACATGGATGAACCTTGAAAAAATTATGCTAAGCAAAGGAAGCCAGTCACAAAAGACCACATATTGTACGATTCCATATATATGAAATGTCCAGAATAAACAAGTCCATAGCGGGCGACTAGTGGGTACCAGGGGCTGAAGGCAGAAGGAGAAGATTGGGTGGCTGGTAATGGGTATGGGGTTTCTTTTTAGGATTCTCAAAATGTTCTAGAATTAGATAGCAGTGATGGTGGCACAACCTTGTGAATATACTAAAACCCACCGAATTACATACTTTGAAACAGCGGGTTTTATGGTATGTGAATTATATCTCAATAAAGCTGTTATGAAAAACTTAGTGACTTAAAACAGCAAGAATAATTTATGTTCTCAGTATTCCGCTACTTGGGCAGGGCTTAGCAGGGATGACTCGTCTCTCCGCCACATGGTGTTAGTGGGGTTCACTCCTACAGCTTCGTTCCATCAGTACAGCTGGGGCTAGAACAACTTGCCGCAGACCGGCTGCAGAAAGCTAGAAGTTCCTGGCGGTGAGGGGTAAGGAACTGAAAAGCACCAGTATGGGGTCAGAAGGGCCAAGACAACTGATGGTTGCAAGGCGAGTTTATTCAAAGAGCATGAATGTATATATAGGTTTAGTATGGAACGAATATTAGACAATAAATCAGTAAACCTTGTATTTCCACATAATTCTGTCGCCACTATCTATGCGCCACTATCTATGCGTCAGCATGCCTTATGGGCCATTCTCTGGAGATACAGACTTCCCCTTCAGGGCAGCACGTCCTTCTTCTGGGGAACAACCAGGGGCTCTTAGATCCAGAGCAGGCACCTGGAACGAAACTGGCCGCAAGCCATTTTCCTTTTTTACGCTCAATACCGCAGCGTCAGGAGTGCATACCAAGAAAGAGACAAGCAGTTCTCCGGAAAGCAGAAAGCTGAATAAGCTTACAGCTTGGGGGCCACCACAACAACTGATACAACTTAATTCACACAACTCAGCTGGCAGCCTCCCTCTCTCCATTTGGTCTCTCTCTCTCAGAAGTCTAGGTCAAGTTTCTTTATATGGCTAGATCCCAGGAGGATGGAGGCTATAAGCTTAAATCGTGGGCTTGAAAACCCCAGTATATGACTTCTGTCACAATCTGTTGGTCAAAGCAAGTCACAGACTGGCCAGATTCAAGTAGGGACATAGCCTCCAGCTCTTGATGAAAGGAGTGGCAGGTATTTACAGGGCTGGGAGGAATTGTTGGCAGCTATCTTTAGAAAAAATCTCCCAGAGATTATTTGAAGCTGAAAAAATAGGACCTTTGCTTCCAGCAATAAGCAGAACTAAGTTATATGGAAAACCCTCTCCTTACAAAACACCTAGAAACTCTTCATATAACAACCTTCCTTTCATTGCTGTACACCTGTGAAAATAAGGAATATCTCCAGGCACAAAAATGAAGAATCTAGATATTGGAATGTTAAGTTAGCAGTGAAGATATAGCTACCCTACAGGTATTTGTTGATACAAGGACTTAAATACTGGATTTCAAAGGCTAAAGAGGGAAGAGGAGACAAAGCTATCAGTCTACTCAAGGTGGCGTGTTGGAACTTAGAGCCGTGCACTAAATTCCCTAGTGGTATCTCCTGGGATTACCTACCAAATAAACTACTTGCGCCTCAATCCTTGTCCCAAGGTCTGCTTCTGGGAGAACCCACTCTAGAACAATTGGTACCAGAAGGGAGTCTAAGAAATAGATACTCAGAATTAGATTCTGGAATTGGAAGACTCAACAGCTAGATGGCAACAAAGATCCAGTTGGTGACAGTAACTGGAGTAGGTATTATGGTGGATTAAAGATAGCTGCAAATTATTTGACACTCTTCCCTTCAAGAGGTGGGGTCTGTGCCCCTCCTGAATCTGAGTAGGCTCTGTAACTGTTTTAACCAGACATGAGTCAGCCAGCTTCTGGCCCCAGACTTTGAAAGGTTGGCCACTTCCCCACTTCCTACCCCTGGAACACCCTCTGGAGGCCTTGAGCCACCACGTATGAAGACTCACTACTGAGACCATATACTGGGAAAGCCATGGGTAGGTGCTCTAGCTGACAGTCCCACGTGAGCCCAGCCTTCCAGCCATCCCTGCTAAGATGCCAGATATGTGTGAACCTGACTTGGACCCTTCAGACCAGACCATATGCAGACTGAATACCACAGAGTGACCTCAGTCAATGCTATATGGAGCAAAGGAATCACCTGGCACAAATTCCTAACCCACAAAATCATGAGAGATAATAAAACAGCTATTGTTTTGAGCAGTTAAGTTGTGGGGAAATTTGTTATGCAGCAACAGCTAGCTGAAATTTGTGGTGATAACACTTGGCATGCTGAATCTCATAATTACTAAGACTCATCTCTTCTGCCCTGGGATGGGGCACATTGGGGAAGGGGGTACACTGGCTTAGGCAATGTCTCTAACATTTGAGATACATGGGGCAATGGTGATTTATATGGAAAGTGAACTTGATTATTATTAAGTGGCAATGATGTGCTGAGGAAGAAAATAACAGTCTCAGGACAGACATTTATCAATCCATGGCCCAGTGTGAAAGCCAGGAGGCTTCAATATCAGTGTTTAAAGACTCTTGTCTATGGCAGCCTGTACTGATGAAGGCCCAGAACCTGCCTGAGAAGAGTAGAGTTCTGCAGCAGGCCAAAAAGATGACTCTGCTAAAGCCTGTGCTACAGTCGTGGTCACAGAAGGGAAGGAGTGAGACACTGAAACCTAGCACGGGGACATCTGGTAGATGGGCTTAAGGATCTTGAACCCCAGATTCCCATTAACCCCCTGAGCCAGTAGAAGTGGCCCATTCCCTCTTGCTTGAGAATAGCAGCCTCTTACCTGGAGACCACGCAAAGTACCCTCTGTGATGGTTAATTCTTTTTTTTTTCCCCGTGAGGCTTGCAGGACCTCAGTTCCCTGACCTGGGACCAAACCTGGACCCCAGCCAGCAATGAAAGCCTGGAATCCCAACCACTAGGCCAGCAGGGAGCTCCCTGTAACGGTTAATTCTATATGTCAGTTTGACAGGGATAAGGGAGCCCAGATAACTGGTAAACAAATTCTTTCTGGGTGTGTCTGTGAGGGTGTGTCCAGTAGAGATCAGCCTTTGAATTGGTAGCCTGGATAAGACGATGGCCCTCACCAGTGTGCGTGGGCATCACCTAATCTGTTGGGGGCCCAAACAGAACAAAAAGGCAAAGGAAGGGTAAATTGGCTCCCTCTGCTTGACCTGGGACGTCCATCTTCTTCTGCCCTCGGACATCCGTGCTCCTGGTTCTCAGACCTCCACACACAGACTTAACCAAACCACCGGCTTTCCTGGTTCTCCAGCTTCCAGACAGCCGGTCGTGGAGCTTCTTGGCCTCCATAATCACATGAGCCAATTTTTATAATTAATCTCCTCTTTCTTTCTTTCTTTCTTTCTTTCTTTCTTTCTTTCTTTCTTTCTTTCTTTCTTTCTTTCTTTCTCTCTCTCTCTCTCTCTCTCTCTCTCTCTCTCTCTCTCTCTCTTTCTTTCTTTCTTTCTTTTCTTATCTCTATATCCTATTGGTTCTGTTTCTCTGGAGAACCCTGACTAATACACCCCCTAAGGTAGAAGCCTTGAAGCAATGCTTTCCCGCCTCAAGATCTTCTCCCCTAAGTTCCCTCTTTGCTTCTGGACCAATAATTATGATCGAGTCTCCCCACAGCCCAACTGGGGAAGTCCTGTCCCTGCCACGAGAGAACTGAGATGATTCCCCACACTGGCTGCAGAAACTGGCTGAGATGTGCCAGCAGCAACAAGAACAGGTCCGAGGTGGGTCTTGGGGGTTCTGGTGGGAAGAGAGCAGAATGTTGGCTTGGGTGAGGGAGCGCTCACAGACAGGGAGCCACTCCTCCGAGGCTCAGGATGCGATCTGGCAAGACCCCTGGAGCCAGTCCTGATATGCCACTGGGATGGCTCCTTGAAGTGTGGAAGAAATGGTGGCCCCACTAAACAAGAGGGAGGTAACAGAACGATCTTGGCAGGGTATTGAGAAGGGACCAAAAGGCTCAGAGGTGGACGTAAGACCAGAGAACCCAGCTGGCTGCACGCTCAGAGGGCCCACAGGAGCTGCCTTCACTCAAGCACAATGAATGCACGAGTGAGGAGCACTGATACCACAGGGGGCTCGGGGGGCTGCCTCTGAGGCCAGAGGGGTGGACAGTACCTTGGAGCTGGGCTCCCAGAGGTCAGTGGGGATGATAGGATTCCAGAGAGCAGAGGTTGGGTTGATGTAACTACCAGAACGGGAGCAAGGCCAAGTGGCAGCCAGGGAGCTTGGGCCTGCAGGGTTCTGTGCTGATGGCTAGCAGACCGTGGTATACCCAGGGACTATGGCAACCATGATATTTCTTGACTTTTATCATCAAAGAAAGATGGAAAACAAGTAAACAGGAGGCTAACGCCAGCTGCTAATGGAAAAATCTCAACCCCTCATCCAGTTTCTGGGCCCAAGTCAGTCCTCAGACCCAGAGGTCACTGATTGAAAGGGAGGCTGGGTCCCCTTGAGAAGAATGCTGTAATGGCAGAGCGAACATTTGCAGTAGCAATTCCACCAGGCCTTCCCCAAAGGGGCCCACAGCCACTTCCAAGAAGTAACTGTACACTGGGACAAGGGGAATACTGGAAATTTCAAGGGGAGTTGGGTACATGGTCTGAGTGGGCCTTTGGTCATCAGAAAAATAGAGTCCTTGGACTTCTCTCCTCTGTCTACATTCACTCCCTGGGTGATGGCACTTTCTCTCATAGCTTTCAATAACATCTGTACATCACCAGCTCCCACATGTATTTCCCAAGTCAGACCTCTTCTGTGATCTTCAGTTTCATATCTATCTGCCCACCTGACCTCTCCCCTGGGATGTCTAATGGGCATCTCAACGTGGTCCACAGCGAAGTCCAGATCTGCCCACGCTTTCCTGCTCCAAGCCCACCTCTCCTACAGTCTTCCCATCTCAGTAAATGACAACACCATTCTTCTAGTTGCTCAGACACTGAAACCTGGCAGTAGTCCTGGATCTCTCTTTTTTCTCACACTGCATATCCGATCGGTCAGCAAATCCCACTGGAATTGTTCAGAACATACCCAGAATCCAACTAGTCACCACCTCCACTGCTACTTCCTTGGTGACCAAGCCATCATCTTTCCCCCAGATTATTGTGATGGTGTCCTAAACAACCCTGCTGCTGCCCTTGCCCCCCACAGTCTGACTGTAATACAGTGACTCCTCTCTGCTCAAAATCCCACAGTGGCCCCCATCACACTCAGAGTAACAGTTAAAGTGCTTCCAGTGGCCTACCTGATCCTACCTGACCCACCAAGGCCCCCGCCCCGTGACCGATTCTTCCTCTGGCTCACTGTGCTCTCCGCTATTTCTCTACCACACCAGGTAGGCTCCAGCCTCAGGGCCCCTCACCAGTTCCCTCTGCCCAGAATCTCTTCACCTGAACGCCCTGCTCCCCCACCTCCTTCAGTATTTTGTTCAAATGTCACTTCAATGAGGGCTTCGTCTTATTTGAAATGACAACACCTTCCCTCACCACACTCCCCGCACTGTGCACTGATGCGTATGGTTTATACGTTGCTTCTTTAGATGTTTACTGGTTTCTTTTTTATTATTATTATTTTTCAAGTTATTTGTTTATTTTTGGCTGCGCCGGGTCTTCGTTGCGGCATGCGGGATCTTTAGTTGTGACATGCATGCGGGATCTAGTTCCCCGACCAGGGATTGAACCTCGGCCTGCTGCATTGGGAGCGCACAGTTTTACTCACTGAACCACCAGAGAAGTCCCTGGGGTCATAGTTTCTTTCCCTCGTTAGGAAATAAACTCTGGGAAGGCTCTATTTTATTTCACCCCTGTATCTCTAGCGCTGAGGACAGTGCCAGGAGTATTCACTGCTATTTGTGGAATGGATGAATGAATGAACGGAAAGTAGAGGTCGCACCCGTGAGCGGCCCAGCTCTACGCCATTTATCCCCACATTCACGCGCAGACTTTATTCCGAGCAAATGAAGGTGGCGCCCTGGGAGGACTGCAGGAGGGAGCGGGCGGGGGGGCGGGGAGTAGGGGCCGGGATAGGCGGGCCTGGAACCGAGGGGCGGGGCCCCCAGGCGGCGCCGTCGTTACGGAAACGGCTCTCTGAGCCGAACTACAACTCCCAGCGGCCCCCGCGGCTTCCGGTTGGCAAGATGGTGGCGCGCCGGAGGAAGCGTGCGGCGCGGGACCCTGAGAAGGGAATTCTGAGCCCGCCGGGCTACTCAGGTGAGGGGCTGCGGGACGCGGGGCCGGGGGACGGCCAGGCTTCGTCGGGAGGAGGCTCGGGGTCGGCAGTGGCTCGGGGCCCCCAGGAGCAACCACACAGTTGGACATGAGCCCCTGAAGGTTGTGAGGCCCGGGGCCCCCCAAGACCCACGCGGCGCCCTGTTCCCATCTGGCTCCACTCGCCCGGGACGAGCCTAGTTTGGCCAACGCTTCCCTTGAGTGAAGCCACCTCTGTCTACACTCTCCCAGGGCGAACCCGCGTCCGTCTACACTCTCCCCCTGAGGTGCGCCCATCCGCTTACCAGCTCCCCTTTGCAGTTCCTAGTCCAGCCCCCTCAGCGCTCACCTGGCCTGTGCCCTCCGCACTGGTTCTCCTGCCTTCCGTTTTCCACCCAGGAGCCAGAATGTTCTTTCTAAAGTCAGATTTAAAGCAGATCTTGCCTCACACGCCCATACCCACTGAATTCCCTCCAGTGGCTAAAGTTAGCACCTAAAACAAAATCCAGACTTCCCACCATTGACCTGCGTGGCCCCGCATGGCCTGGCTCCGGCTAACCTACAGCTCTGTCTTTCTGTTTCTCTGAGGCAGCAAGCTTTACACCCTCAGCGTTTTTGTACTTACTGGGACTTCTTCCTCAGACAGCTCTGCGCTGTTACACGGCTTCCTGTCATTCTGGTCTAGGCTTTAATGTTTCTTCCTCAAAGAGGTGGTCCCGATCGATGGCCTGTCCTAAGGCTTCTGCCACCCATCACCCTGCACTACTTCACTCTGTGTGTTTCCTTCCTGTTTGATACGACCTTGTTACATGCTTACTTGTTGTCCTTTTCTCCCTTCACCATGTGAGCTCCCTGAGAGCAGGGATTGCAACTGTATCCTCACTGTGCTCTGAAGAAGGTGGTGAGAAAAGCAGAACATTCCTTAGCTTGATGAGGATTAGAGTTTATGGGAATGCCAGCGATGATCTTGATCATCACACGAGGGTCTTCCCTGGCGGTCCAGTGGTTAGGACTCCGTGCTTCCACTGCAGGGGGCACGGGTTCGATCCCTGGTCAGGGAACTAAGATCCCGCATGCCATGGTGTGTCCAAAAAAAAAAAAAAATCACACAAATAGAGACATAGAGACCGTGAGAGAAGTTAAGAAGGCACAGAGCAGGTGGATCTAACCTGGCATGTGAAGCTCTCCTGAGGAAGTGAAGTGAAAACCTGAAGAATGGGTGGAAGGACGAGGGTTGATGTTTCAGGAAGGGGAGAGCATGTGTGAGGCCCTGGCTTATTGGAGGAACAGAGAGGAGGCCAGAGGGGCCAGCATGTGGTGTGGAGGTGGGAGGGGGCGGTGAGAAGAGGCTGCAGAGGTGGCCACGGTAAGGATTTGGCTGTTTACCCCAAGAGCAGCGGAGTTTGGACTTCTCTCCTTTCGCATCCTGTTCACATTCTCTCTCCCACAAGCTTGGGAGCCCTTTCTGGGCAGATTATCTGTTCACCCTCCCAGCCTGCATAATAGCCTGCACAGGCCTTGCCTAGGGGAAGGGCTCAGTGAAGGGTGGATGGACAGACAGACACACAGGACTAGAAAGGGACAGCCTGAACCTGACTTTCATGCTGTCCCTCCCCGCCCCCATTTTCCTTCCAGCCATTCCCATCAAATTCTCTGAAAAGCAGCAGTCTTCTCATTACCTCTACGTGAGAGAGCACAAAGTTCGAGAAGGCACCAAGTCTTCCTGGCCTCAGAAACGGACCCTTTTTGTCCTCAATGTGCCCCCATACTGCACAGAGGTAAACTGGTGTCTGGGAGGGAACCTGAGCCTGGGGCGGGGGCTCCAGGCAGAGCTGGGCTCCTACGGGCCCCCCACCAAGTCCTTAGTGGTGCAGTGGAAACAGCTAACTGAAGCCCTGATGGGTGGTATCTGTAAGGCTGCCTCTCTTGTGACAGGAGACTGGCCTTTTAAAGGTGTGTTGTAAAAAATATAATTCTCTAGGGAACCCAGAGCTTTTTATGTGTTACCCAGGATTGTTTGAGTTATGTGTTTTTTTCCCCTGATTATAAAATTGATACATGTCCATTGCAGGTACTGTTAATAATACAGCTGAAATGTTCTGTCGCTTAAAGCGATCGATGCATAACTGTCTCTGTCTGCCATAATTCCATGTGAAGACAGAGACACATGTTCTCAAACATTTTTCTTGAGTATTGTGAAAGTTGTGCCAACTACTTGTGTGACATCTGACAACATAATCATTGTCATTTTTTTAAAAAATTGAGGGACGGGACTTCCCTGGTGGTCCAGTGGTTAAGACTCCGTGCTCCCAATGCAGGGGGCCCAGGTTCGATCTCTGGCTGGGGAACTAGATCCCGCATGCCGCAACTAAGAGTCTGCGTGCCACAACGAAGATCCCTCGTGCCGCAGCTAAGACCCAGCACAGCCAAATAAATAAATAAATGTTAAAAAAAAATAAAAATCTGATACATGTCCATAGGAAAAGTAGAAGAAAATAAAATTACCTCTGAGTCTACTATGCAGACATGTCTGTTAATTTTTTTTCACAAAAGCTGTTAAATTTAGTATTTCATTAATTTACAGAAGAGAAACTAAGGGAATTGCTGGATTTTCGATGTTTTTTTTCAGAAAAGAAATACTAATTTCAAAAAGATTCCTCTACAGTTAAAGAGAAAAAGAAACAGTGAGAGGAGAGGGTGTCATTTTTAACCTTTACTGAAGACTAATGTATGTATGGAGAAGGGCCTGGACCCAAGTGTAGCACTCACTGCATTTCACAAACTGAGCAAACCTGTGTCATCAGTACCCAGGTCGAGAAACAGAACATCACCTGCACCCCCAGAAATCCCGTCATGCCCCTCCCCCCCACCAAGGATAACCAGCATCCTGATTCCAACGGAGTAGATTTAACTCTTTTTTTTTGGCTGTGCCTCACGGCATGTGGGATCTTAGTTCCCCAACCAGGGATTGATCCCGTGCCCCCTGCAGTGGAAGCATGGAGCCCTAATCACTAGACAGCCAGGGAATTCCCAGATTTAACTCTTTTTAAATGGCTGATTCAGGTAGTAAAACTTAGTTGGTTGTCTTATAAAATCAGACTACTCAGAATAAAACTAAAAATGTCCCCACCTCTTCTTGTAATAATTTTTTTAAAAAAGTTGAGAACCCACTCCTACTTTATGGATCATTCACTTTTTTTTTTTTATTATTATTTATTTATTTTTGGCTGCGTTGGGTCTTTGTTGCTGTGCACAGGCTTTCTCTAGTTGCGGCGAGCAGGGGTTACTCTTTGTTGCGGTGCGCGGGCTTCTCATTGCGGTGGCTTCTCTTGTTGCGGAGCAAGGGCTCCAGGCACGCAGGCTTCAGTAGTTGTGGCTCGCGGGCTCTAGCGTGCAGGCTCAGTAGTTGTGGTGCACAGGCTTAGTTGCTCCATGGCATGTGGGATCTTCCTGGACCGGTGCTCAAACCCGTGTCCCCTGCATTGGCAGGCAGGTTCTTAACCACTGCACCACCAGGGAAGTCCCGGATCATTCACTTTCAAACAGAGAAATCCCTTTCAGGAACAGACCAAGCGTACCCTGGGCACGTGCTTCTAGCAGGGTCCTGTCTCCTCCCTCCCGAGTCCCCGGCCAGTGGACTTTTTACCCACAGCTTTGAACGTGAAAATTCACAAGGTTGCTGTCTGGGGCCGTGGGGGGCCGGGGTTGTGACCTCTGTGTTGAGGAGGTGGTGGCTTGCCCAGGCCCTCTGTGCACGCCCCCAGGTTGGACTCCGAGACCTTCTGGGCCCCGGTCCCCTGGCAGTGCTGCCCAGGGCGGAGGGAGGCTCCAGAAAAGCCCTGTAGCCGCTCATACTGTGCTTCTCTCCGGCCACGGCAGGAGTGCCTGTCCCGCCTGCTGTCCCCCTGCGGCCCTGTCCAGTCGGTGGAGTTACAGGAGAAGCCGGATCTTGCTGAGAGCCCAAAGGAGCCAAAGTCAAAGTTCTTTCACCCCAAGCCAGTTCCTGTAAGCCTCCAGTACTGGGGTCTGCTTGAATGATGGTGTGGGTCGGGCTAGGGCAGTGTCCCCAGTGCGTAAGGGGAAGGTGGCGTCGGGGGCGGCAGTGGGACTTGCGTTTCCTGTGCTCAGGCCAGTCCTGGCCTGTGTGGTCTAGGAGGGCTGTCAGGTAAACAGCTGCCACTCCTTTCCCATATTTGCCATGTCCTTTAGCTTCCTGTCTGGCTCTTTCCATTGCCCTGGGTGAAAGCTCAGAGGCATCTCTGCTCACTGCCCGAGGGGCCTCCCTGAGCCACCCACTGCGTCCCGCATTGAGGTCGATTCTTCCTGAGGCTTGGTGGCCTGGGCCTCGTTTCCCTGTGTGCCTTGAGTCCACACCTCCTCCTGTTTAGTGGAGTGTGAACTAGTGAGCGCGCCCCGTCTGTCTGTCCACTCCTGGCCCAGGCAGACACGCGCTTCACTGAGTCCCTCCCACACCTGGAACGAAGGCCCTGAGTGTCTCACCTCTCCCTGGTGAAGAGGTGGGATCGGGTCATTTTTAGCAGAAGTTGCATAACTAGGAGTGTGGCCGCCCCACCCCTGGGTTAGAACAACCTCCTGGTTACCTTCACGTTCAGGAACAGCCCGGCACATCTCCCCCGGCCCCGCGACAAGTCAGGCTGAGGGCAGGGGGCAGCCCTTGGGCCAGGCCTGGGATGGCTGGGAGGATGGGAAGGCTCCCGGCACTGACATCTCTCCTCCTCCCAGGGCTTCCAGGTGGCCTATGTGGTGTTCCAGAAGCCACGTGGGGTGTCAGCTGCCTTGGCCCTGAAGGGCCCTCTGCTGGTCTCGACAGAGAGTCACCCTGTGAAGAGCGGCATTCACAGTCAGTACCTCGGGTGCCAGCGGGCGCCTCCTTCCTGTGCCCGGGGTCGGGGAGGGGAGCTTTGTGGGCTGGCGTCTGCCGTGTCCCCTCGCCCTCAGAGCAGGTGTGGGAGGCTTGAGCTTGGCACTCGGGGTGGGCATGGGTGAGGGCCCAGCTTGCCACTACTAGGCTCCTCCTCACCCCCCGAACCCTGGCCCACGAGTCTCCATCCCTGCGGCCTGTGTGGGAAGATCCCGACTGGCCTGCCAGGTCCTGGGCGGGGCCCCGAGGGGCGGGCCTGGAATCCCGTGTCTCTCGCTCCCTCCTCCCTCAGAGTGGATCAGAGACTACGCAGACTCGGTGCCGGACCCCGAGGCCCTGAGGGTCGAGGTGGACACGTTCATGGAGACGTACGACGAGAAGATGGCTGAGGTGGGGCTTCCGCACGGGCGGCTGGTGGAGTCCAGGCTCCTCTCTCTCTGCTGAGTCCTGGGCCTCCTGGCTGGGTAACATCTAGTCGCGGAATGGTCTCTAGGGAACGGACGGTCAAGGGTGGAGGAGGAGGCAGCGTCAGCACGTCTGCCCTCCGCCCTTTCCCCACGCTCAGCTGCTCACGCTGTGCCGCGGCGCCAGGGCGGTCCCGGTGCCAGGGTGGTCCCCGTGCCAGGGCGGTCCCGGTGCCAGGGTGGTCCTGGGCACGGGAGGGAGAGCGGAGAAGAGGAGGTGAGGTGCTCCTGGGCTGCAGGGCGGCTCCCAGGCACCTGCCCGTCACAGGGCCACGTTCTTTGCAGGAGGAGGCTAAGGCCAAGGAGGAGGAAGGGGTCCCCGACGAGGAGGGCTGGGTGAAGGTGACCCGCCGCGGCCGGCGGCCGGTGCTCCCGAGGACGGAGGCGGCCAGCCTGCGGGTGCTGGAGAGGGAGAAGCGGAAGCGTGCACGCAAGGAGCTGCTCAACTTCTACGCCTGGCAGCACCGCGAGACCAAGATGGAGCGTAAGGGCGCGCCCCAGGCCCCTGTCCTTCGGCCCCCTGCCCTGGGCGCCCGGGCTGTGGACGCGGTCTTGTGGCCGCTCTGCCAGCCCTGGCCAGACACGGAGCTCCTGACGGCCTGCGCTAGGCCTGCGGGAGGGTAGGGCGTTCTTGGGCGCAGACTTCCCAACAGGCTCTGGGGTTAGGGTCCCAGCCTGGCAGCGTCCCCGTGTCGTGGGCTCCCTGTTGCTCCCAAGGCAGCTGCGGGTGTCTCTGGGTATTGAGGCTGCACGGGCACCTGGGATGTAGGCCCCACTTCCAGGCCCCCGTCAGCCTCCGGCAGGGAGGCACACGCAGAGGGTGGCTTTCAGGAGCTCACGGCGGGGGTGTGTTGGGGTCGGGGCCAGGGGGCGGCCTGCGGGGAGAGCGCCTTGGGGGAGCCCTTGACCACCTGTGGCTGCTCTCGGTGGCAGTGACGCTGAGCTCGCGGCCCGGGCCGCCTTGTCTCCTGCTGGCAGGACGGCTTCCCTGTGGACCCGGGAGAGGGTCCTGGCCTTGCACGGGGGGAGGCCCTGGTCACACTGCGCTCTCACCTGCCTCACTGCTCCTGCCCACCCCCTGCCCACCCCCTTCCGCTCCTTCGCTCCGCGCTCCTCTGGACCCGCCTGACGGGCCTCCACCAGCCTCCCCTGCCTTGGGCTCAAAACCCCACACCCGGCACCCCGACCCGGTCACTCGGTGACCAGAGTCGCCGCATGAATTCTGTGGCAGTCTCGGGGTGGCGGCCCCTTACTTGCGTGCCCCCGGACTGAGAGCTGCCGTGAGGAGGGGCTGGGAGAGGTGTCCCGGGACCTTCTTCCTTCACCTTGGGGGGGCGTTGGAGGCGGGGTGTAAGGGGGCAAGTGCCCTTTTGCTTTCTCTGCTTTCTCTTTGACCTGGTGAGTTTTCCGTCTGAAACCTCGGGCGTGCCTTCCGCTCCACTTCAGCCTCTGCCCTCCGACTGGGCTGCAGTCCGGTTCCAGTTCCGGTTCCCACCGCAGAGGCGACGGGGGCGCCGTGCTGAGCGCCCCCAGCGGGGAGTGGGGACTGAGGGAGGGGTGGCTGCCCTCACGAGTGGGGGCAGCGGGGGCAGCTCCCGCCGGGCCTGATCCCGGCCCTGTCTCCTCCCCGCTCTCGCCCCAGATCTTGCGCACCTGCGCAAGAAGTTCCAGGAGGACAAGCAGAGGATCGAGCTGATGCGGGCCCAGCGCAAGTTCCGACCCTACTGAGCCTCACCTGCCCGCGGGCCCCGTGGAGAGGGGTGGTGACTGGGTGGCAGCGCGCGGCCAGCGAGGACACAGGGCCTGCAATACTCATCTCAGTGGCCGTGCCCAGGCTGAGGGGCCACGCGTCAGCCCCAGAGATCTGAGCCCACGTGATGTGGGGTGCAGGACAGTGTCACCCTTTGGTTCCTGTGCTTTGGCAGTCCTGGGGCCCAGCGCAAGGACTTGGACTCCAGAAGCCACTGGCCCAGGAAGTGGCTCCTTCCCTGTCCTGGGCTCTGTCCCCAGCCTGTCTCTGGACTCTCCTCTCAGGGCTGAGTGTCTGCTGTGTTCTCCCCTTCCTCCTAACAGAGAAGCCCCCGCGCGCAGTGAGACAGCCTCAAAAGCAGAGAAAATACAAGAACATTTTATTTTTCATCCAGCTGGGTGGCAAGAGAAGGCTACAAAAGGCCAGTGGGCCTATCCCAGCCCCTCCCTCTGCCTGCTACCCAGTTACAAAACAGGTAACTCCCACACCCAGACACCGTCTCCCCCTTGAAGTCACAGATGTTAGAGTCAGAATCTTGTATCCCCTCCGCACACCGCCCCCCCCCCCCCCCCAGCTCTGCCACAGGATTCTCTTTCCGGCCATGCTGGTCCTCAGGACCAGGGGCCCTGTCCCCACCACGCCTGGCCTGGTCTTGGGAGCTGGGAGTCCGGGGCTGAGCAGGCGTCTGTATCCCCGGGCCCAGGGCTACAGCTGGGCTCGGATCCTCTCCTTGCTCAGTAAAAAGGAGCTGATGACACCAGCCATGTGCTGGGGTTGGTTCATGTGGACGTAGTGGTTGCCGGGGACTTGCACGTACTGGAACCTCTGGGGAAGGGAGGGGACACGTGGTGAGGTGACCCAGTGGCGGGCTCCGTGGGCCCCTCCGGCGCAGCGGGGCTTTCCCATGGCCTGCTGCCCCCCAGGGCTTCCAAGCGTCCCCCACAGGAGCCTTGGCAGTGGCTGCCCCGCGGCCTCGCGGGCCCCCGTCAGTCACAGCACCCCCTGGGGGGAGTCAGGGCCTGGCTCAAAGCCTGTGGGAAAGGCCTGTCTGGGAGGGAAGAGCCCACACCCTGGGGTTCTAGGCCGTTCTGAGCTGAAGTTGTAGAGCCAGGCCGGGGAGGGGGCTGGTAGTCGGGGCTGCTGCTGGCTCTGATCATCATATAAGGTCCACTTGCGAAAAGAATAGACCATCAGCCTTTCAAACTGGCCCTTGCCTGGGAGACAGGCCGCCAAGGCAGGGAAGCACTGCAGTTGGCCGGCCAGCCATACGGGCTTCCCTCTTGTGACACCGCCAAGTCATCTGCACAGGCCCCAGGGTCAGGTGTTTGTGGTGGATGATGGTCATAAAATGCCAGGTGCTCCCAGGAACCCAGGCAAAGGGCAACGTCATAGCACACGTCCCAGCCCTCCAACTTGGAGGCCAGCACCCACTGATGGGACTGGTCATCTGTTCCCGTGTGGGACCCTAGGAAATTGTGACAGTGCTGAGTTGGGTATGGCCCAGGGAATATGTGAGGACAATAAAACCGGGAGATTCTGCCAATGAAAAGTCTGCTTTCTGTGCTGATTTATATGTGACCCCAGGTCTCCAGGGACCACAGCAGGGAGTGAGGCCTGGTAGCTCCTGAGGGTCCCCTGTTAGACCTGGGGCCGGACCAGGGGTCCCAGTGCAGGAAAAGGATGGGTGAGGTGGAGCCCGGGGCGGCCTGGCAGCCCTTCCTGAGCCCCAGCTGCCCTGAGCCCTACGTACCCACCTCTTTCAGGATGGATCTCAGTGAGTTGGTCACGAATAGCATGAGCTCCATGTTGGCATCATTCTCTCTCCTCACATCATAATACCCTTGGGTTGCTCTGGGAAACGAGAAGACAGGTTCACCTGGGACCACCTCTTGCATGCTCTCCCCCAGCCCTGGGCTCCAGGCTCTGAGACCGAGACCGGCCTGGGCGTCCCTCTGATCTTCCCACAGCTGGGTCCCTTTGAGCCCAGGTTTAATTCAGGACTGAGTTATTCAGTCCCCGCAGGCACTCACAGCTCACTGAGGCCTGCACAAGTGAAGCAATTCAGGTTTATCTCGGGGGACCCGGCCATGGTCACAGCCACTGAACGGCAGAGCTGGGATCTGAACAGGCGCAGAGTCCATGCGTTCTCTTTCTCTTTTTTAGCAGCTTTATGGAGATAATGTCACCTATTTAAAGTGTACAATTCCATGGATTTTGGTATATTCAGAGTTGTGCAACCATCACCACCGTCAATTTTAGAACATAATTGATCACCTCAATAACAACAAAAAATCCCGCACCTACAGTTTCCACATAGAGCTCCCAGCCTTACGCAACCACTGATCGGCCTTGTCTCTCTCTGTTTCCCTATTTGGACTTGCATGTGAATGGAATCATATGCTACCTGGACTTTTGTGACTGGCTTCTTTCAATTAGCCTAATGTTTTCAAGGTCCATCCATGTCATAGTGTGTATCAGTGCTTCATTCCGTTTGTCACTGAAAAAATAGTCCGTTGTATGGATGGAGCATATTCTGCTTATCTGTCCATTGATGGACATTTGGGTTGCCTCCAACACTCTATTCGTTCTATTATGAAGGATGCTGCTGTGTGCCATCAGTACAAGCTGTTGTGTGCACAGATGCTGGAAACACACCTAGGAGTGGAACTGCTGGGTCATGGTAATTTAATGGCTTGAGAAACTGCCAGACTTTTCCAAAGCGGCTGCACCATTTTACAACACCAGGGACTTCCCTGGTGGCACAGTGGTTAAGAATCCGCCTGCCAATGCAGGGGACATGGGTTTGAGCCCTGGTCCGGGAAGATCCCACGTGCTGCGGAGCAACTAAGCCTGTGCGCCACAACTAGTGAGCCCGCGCCCCACAACTACTGAAGCCCGCATGCCCTAGAGCCCCCACGCCGCAACTACTGAAGCCCACGCGCCTAGAGCCCGTGCTCTGCAACAAGAGAAGCCACCGCAATGAGAAGCCCACGCACCGCAACAGAGTAGCCCCCGCTCGCCGCAACTACAGGAAGCCCGCGCACAGCAACGAAGACCCAATGCAGCCATTAAATTAAAAAAAAAATTTTACAATCCTACAGCAGCGTGCAAGGGTTCTAGTTTCTCCGCATCCTCACCAACACTTGTTATCTCACTTTTAGAGTCCAGCCATCCTAGGGGTGTGCAGTGTATCTCACTGTGGTCTGGATTTGCCCCTATGGAGTCCATGCCTTCTAAACCCCTGTGCTCGGCAGATGTGTCCCTGGAAGTCACAGTTCCTGCCAGTCCAGGGTGGCTGCAGTGGAGTGGGTGGCGGCACCTAAGCCACACCAAAGGATGTTCACTGTGCTGCGGCACCCAGAGGCAGCGGATGGCTTCTGGCTAGCAGGTGGGGGAGGGGAGGACCGCAGACAGAGGAGCAGTGCAGGCCTGGGGATGTCAGGGGCCCGGGGTGGCTGGAGGACTGCGGAGGGCTAGGGCCAGACTCCAGTGTCTGCCAGTCTCTCTGCCCTACCTGGGCGTGCCCCCCCCAGATACAGACACCTGCTGAAAAGTGCGGTGCAGTCCTTTCCCATCCCCAGCTGCCCAAGCCCTCCCACTGCCTTGCCTTCCTTCCACACACCAGCGGCCGGGGGGCTGCCCAAGAAAGATGGCGGCGAGGTCTCACACCAGGAGACCTGGAGATTCCTGGCACTCACGTCTGTCTGGGGCGCTTGGTTCAGACTTACTTGATGAGCAGGACGCGGGCCTGCAGCTTCCTGATGGAATGCACAAACAGCTCCCTGCTGATGAAATTGAAGTAATACTCCGGCTGCAGAGACAAAACCCCAGTGAATTCTCACCACAAGGCCCTGGCACTGCCGGGGGCAGAAACCGGTCTCTCTTGGGAGCAGTGGGGGCCCCTTCGGCCACCTAACCAGGACCAAGCCCACTGCCCAACCGTATCACTGCCTCAACAGAGGGCTAATTTAACTCCCTCAGGCCAGAGATGTCCCCCCCTCCACCTCCAAATCTGTTCTCCCTCTTTCTGGGCTCATGGCTGCCCAGCTAGACAACACGTCCCAGACTCCCGTCAGCCAGGTGTGGCGATGCAACTAAATGCAGACAAGTGACCTGGGCTACTTCTGGGCTTAGGTTTGGGACTGAGGCGTGGCCCCTCCACACCTCCTTTCCTGGTCCACGGGCTGCCCTGTAATGCTGCCCAGCCAGCCTGGGCTCTGGACTCTTGGCAAGCAGAGCCCACTTACCTCCACCAACCGTTTCCATGAGAAAGAAATCTGCTTAAGCCACAGTGCAGAAAGAGTGCACCTTGGTGTCCCCGCAGCCGCTGCTGGCCTCCATCACAGCCCTGACCTCCCCGTCTTATGACCGTTTAAGAGGTCTAGGTCTATACTGTCCACACGGTAACCATCAGCCATCCGTGGCTACTGAGTGCTTGAAATGGGGCTAGTCCAGCCTGAGACACGCTGTAGATGTAAACTGCACACTGGATCTCGAAGACTTAGTATGAGAAAAGTGTCAAATATCTCAATAATTTTTTATGTTGATTACATGCTGAAGTGGTAACACCTTGGATACACTGAGTTAGAAAATATTATTAAAGTTGATTTCACCGGTTTCTTTTCACTCTTTTCATATGGTCACTGGAAGACGTGACGTTAACACAAGCTCACATTATACTTCTATTGGACTGTGCCGCTCTAGGCCAAGAACCCTCTGAGGGCAGAAGCTCTCAGGATTTTCTCTGTGTTCACAGCTCTCGGCACACAGCACGACAGAGGCGGGGCTCAGTGAGCGTGTACTGAGTGGGTTAATTCAAGAGAGCTCCCATACGGACTGACTGTTGCGTTGTGCTACAGCATCGTGATGAAGCTACGATTCCTGTGAAGACACAGGCACACAGCTACCTGGTCAGCCACTCACTGTCCTTGCTCTGCCCTAAGCCCTCCCAGCCACCTCCTGCTCCTCGGGCCTCAGTGACCTCAGGTGCTTTTCCAGAAACAGAAGCTCCCCTATCAACCACGAGGCCCAATGAATGAGCATTTACTGAGGACCCAGACACGTCACACGTTATCTCCTCCCTGAAGGATCAGAAACGCTAAGTCCCTGTGTCACAGTCAACAGCTAACAGGAGGTGGTGCCAGGACTCAGCTCAGGCGTGAACTGCCCCTCACCCCCTCCTACCCCAGCTTCTCAGCCTCTTTTTTTTTTTTTTAATTAATTTATTTACTTTTGGCTGCATTGGGTCTTCGTTGCTGCACGCAGGCTTTCTCTAGTTGCGGCGAGCGGGGGCTACTCTTCATTGAGGTGCGCCGGCTTCTCATTGCGGTGGCTTCTCTTGCTGCAGAGCACGGGCTCTAGGCGTGCAGGCTTCAGTTACTGTGGCACGTGGGCTCAGTAGTTGTGGCTCGCAGGCTCTAGAGGGCAGGCTCAGTAGTTGTGGCGCACGGACTTAGTTGCTCCGCGGCATGTGGGATCTTCCCAGACCAGGGCTCAAACCCGTGTCCCCTGCATTGGTAGGCAGATTCTTAACCACTGCGCCACCAGGGAAGTCCCTCTGGCTTCTTTTTTCTCTTCCTCTCCATCTCTCCTTTGACCTCCTTTTCCTAGTCCACTTCCATCCTCTGAGCTGTATTTTTCTTTTGTAATTCAAGTATAACTTACAGCAAAGTCCACAGACCTGGGTGTCAGCCCATCATGGCCTTTGACATACGGATGCGGCCATGCAACCATGACCCGGATGAAGGCCTGGAACCCCTCAGCACCCAGCAGGCGCCCTTCAGGGGTTTTCTCCAAGGGCACCCCCCCTACATCAATTGTGCCACTTTTTGAACTTCATGTACATAGAATCATTGTGTTCTTTTTTGGTTTGGGCTTCTTTTGCTCTGTAAATGTGTTTTTTTCTTTCCTGTGTGGTGTTCCATTGTATGAATGTATAACAGTTTATGCATTCTATTGTTGATGGACATTTGGGTGATTTCTACTTTGGGGCTATGATGAGTAAAGCTGCCAGGAATGTTCTCATACACGTCTTTTGGAGCACACAGCACACATTGTTGCCGGGTATATATCTAGGATTGGATTACTGGGCACAGAATTTACATATAGCATAAATATCATGCTATGTATATTTTACTACCATAAAAAAAGAAAAAGAAAGAAGCTGACAGGCACACTGTGAAGGGTGGGAAGACAGTAGCACTCACCCTAGTGATCCTCCGATCTCTGTTCAGCAACAGACCTGGAAGGAAACACGGAGACATGGCCTCAGCGCCGCCTGTCAGGGAGCGGGGGGACTCAGCTCGGCTCCCCTGGGACCCTGGGCCCGTGCAGCCGGGGCTCATTTCTTCAGCCTGGACCTGCGGGGACCACCCCCAACATCCTCTTGGGGTTCAGCCAGAGCAGAGCTTGCCCACAGCTACCCTGCCACGGACAGCAACGCCCACGCAGGTGCCTCCCCGGCCGTCCCAGAGGGCAGCACAGAATGACGGTGGTGGGACAATTACCCACCCGGCATCGTAGTCTCATCTCTGAGAACCTTAAATGTTCACTCGGATCTTTAAGCACCAGGAAGTGCCCAAGAGCTAAGGATCGCATCAGCACTTGCTGGAGAGAAATCGAGCCAAAAAAGAAAGGCTGGAGGGGTTGAGAGGCCTGGGTGGTCCCAGCTCCAGCTGGATTCTCTGCCACGGTCCCAGTGGGGGCAACTTGGCCTCACCTGGGGGGATGGACACCCAGCAATTCCCGCCTCGGTAATGTCTCCTCAAGAAAGGGCTGCCAGGGGACTTTCCTGGTGGTTTAGTGGATAAGACTCCGTGCTCCCAATGTAAGGGGCCCGGGTTCGACCCCTGGTTGGGGAACTAGATCCCGCATGCCTGCCACAACTGAGTCTGCATGCCGCAACTAAGAGGCCACATACCGCAACTGAGAGTCCACATACGGCAACTAAGAAGCCCGTGTGCCACAACGAAACCCCCACGTGCCGCAACTAAGACCCGGCGCAGCATGCATGCATAAATAAATACTGAAAAAAAAAAAAAAGGGCTGCACGGTCTCAGGGAGGTCACAGAATCTCAGACCCTGGAGGCTGCCTGATGTGAGCAGTGCAGGGAGAAGGGGAGACGATACGCTGATGTGGGTCACCCCAGGAGAACGTGCCGGCCGGGAGAAGCAAGGCTGCTCCCTCCTCCCTACACGCCTTTGCTCGAATGCCACCATCCCAGCCAGGCCTCCCGGACCTCCCCTTCACACCCACAAACACCTTACCGGAGCCCCTCCATCCCCCGCTGATTTATTTCTCTCCATAACTCCCAGCACTTTCTTTCTTTCTTTAATATTTATTTATCTGGCTGCATCGGGTCTCAGTTGCTGCACCTGGGATCTTCACTGTGGCGCGCAGGCTTCTCTCTAGTTGTGACTCACGGGCTCCAGAGCACGTGGACTCAGTAGTTGTGGCTCGCGGGCTCTAGAGCGCAGGCTCAGTAGTTGTGGCTCACGGGCCTAGTTACTCCATGGCATGTGGGATCTTCCCGGGCCAGGGCTCGAACCCGTGTCCCCTGCATTGGCAGGCGGATTCTTAACCACTGCGCCACCAGGGAAGCCCCACAGCTAATTGCTGATAGAGGTTCTTAGGCATCCGTGACTCAAAATACTTAGAAGGACCATGTCGTTGGAAGGTTTTCTGGTTTCCGCACTACTAGATCATCTCAGCCTGATCAAACCGAGGCTGAGGCTTCTGGGCTGCCTTCAGTTCTGGCCACAACCTCCCTGCACAGATGACTGGCCCTGCTGCATGTGCAGGACCAGGGGTGACCCCTGGGTCCCCCCGCCCCCAGGCTCACTGCCCTCCTCCTTCCTCCAGGCCTGGGTTTCAGGTGCTGAGAGGATGTGAAAAGACTTAAAAAGGGGGTTTTCTTGGGGGTGGGGTGACCCCCAAGGTATTGGGGACCCCCATCGTGCTGTTTTCTCTGCCCTGAGAATTGCTCCTCCCTGTGGTCAAGTCCTCCAGCTCTATTCAAGCCTTGCTTCCACCTGACACATCCTGACGTGCCCCAGGCACTCCCACAGCCGGCTGCTTTTCTGTCTGCCTCTCCTGTGACAATGACCTTTGTGAGGGCAGGAATGGTGTTTCTCAGACCAGTGGGCCAGTGCAGATGTCACTTAAAAAAGGAGTCCAGGGGCTTCCCTGGTGGCGCAGTGGTTAAGAATCCGCCTGCCAATGCAGGGGACACGGGTTTGAGCCCTGGTCCCAGAAGATCCCACATGCCGTGGAGCAACTAAGCCCGTGCGCCACAACTACTGAGCCTGCGCTCTAGAGCCTGCGAGCCACGACTGAGCCCACGTGCCACAACTACTGAAGCCTGCGCTCCTAGAGCCCATGCTCCGCAACAAGAGAAGCCACCACAATGAGAAGCCCGCGCACCGCAACGAAGAGTAGCCCCTGCTCGCCGCAACTAGAGAAAGCCCGCGTGCAGCAACGAAGACCCAACGCAGCCAAAATTTAATAAATAAATAAACAAACAAATAATTAAATAATTTTTAAAAATGAAATGGTTTTGAATGCAGGAGATATTGTCAGGACCATAGACTCCCCGCTTCCCTGCCAACAGTTAGGGACTGACACTGTGATATAACAAAACATATATTTTAGTCCTGGTCCTGGGCTCCTAGCCAGAGCTCCTAAAAACTGCGTAATTTCCTAAAGTGGTGAAAGTGCAAGGAGCATCTTTCGTCCTAACATTTGGTCTCTGACACAGAGCTCCTAAATCCCTTGGAATTTCCTGGGCGATAGGAGTGTCTTTTGTTCTAATGAGGTGACCCTTGGTGGGTTCTTGATGGCTTCACGATGGGGACTGGTCACCAGAAAGATCAAGCCATGATTAGGAGCGTGGAACTTCCAGCCCCAGCCCGGCCCTGCGGGGAAGGGAGAGCGGCTAGAGCCTGGGTTAACCATCATTCACGCCTATGTGATAAAGCCCCCAGAGAAATCTCGGAGTTTGGAGAGCCTCTGTGTTGGTGGACGCGGGGAGGTATCAGGATGGTGGCTGCACCACCCGCTTCCTCTGCTGGGACCTGCCGAGGTCACGGACTCACCCGCAGAGGCTGGGCAGAGTGGGTGCAGCGCCCGCTCGCACACAGCAGGGTCTCCGCGCAGCTGTTCTTGCCTATGGGGAAGGCAGAATGTGCTGCCAGGTGTTCCCATTTTTCAAAAGAAACCGGAAATCTCCATTTTTACATAAACTCTCTCTTTTCTAAATATGAGCAACCTATTCAAAATCCCCCTCGTGCCAGATTGTTGCGTTTAAACTGCGCAAGTCAAAAGAAATCATGCCCGCAGCCCCAGGGCAGCCCAGCCTGTGACAGGGTCTGAGCACCCCCATGGTGGGCCGGCTGCAGGGGGTGGATACTGACAACGGACAGTCCTTGGTCATTAACCCCACCCGGAGCTGGACCTTCCCTCCTTCGCGCTAACACGCTGACCTCATTTCTCGAAGGCCTGGGCCAGGGCTGTGATGGGAACGCAGATAAGTGGTAGATAAAATAGGAGCTGGCCTCCCTCCTCGCCCTGGCTCACCGCCTCCCGTTTCTCCCACAAGCCTGATCCAGCTCGCGCACCAAGCCCTTCCTGGCAGCTCATCTGCATCATGGGGTTCAGAAGTCACCTTCTCCACGAGGCCAACCAAGGCCCTTCTACTGAACATCCTGACCCCCTTACCCGCTGTTTCTTCCAAACTGCTCTCACCTCACACTCTGTGAAGACGTGGGGAGAGGGTCACACACGAGCCAAGGAACACCTGAGGCCACCAGAAGCCAGGAGAGAGGCATGGACAGCCTGTCACAGCCCTGCCAACGCTCTGGCCTTGGCTTCTGGCCTCTAAAACTGTGAGACAGTAAACGTCTGCTGTTGAAGCTGCCCCATCTGTGGGACTTTGTAACGGCAGCCCTAGGGAAGGAATTCAGAGTTGTGGGGTGTGGGGTTGGATGATGGGGGTGTGTGCTGCTCCAGAACGGAAGGGAGGCTGTCAGAGGCTCTGGGGCCTGAGGGAAAGGGCTCAGGAGGAGCCTGGAACGCCGGCTCCCCCACTGTCACCCCGCCCACTTGGGTCTGGGAGGCTGCTTGGTCTTCTTTCTTTCCTTTCTTTTCTTTCTTTCTTTCTTTCTTTCTCTTTCTTTCTTTCTTTCTTTCTCTTTCTTTCTTTCTTTCTTTCTTTCTTTCTTTCTTTCTTTCTTTCTTTCTTTCTTTCTTTCTTTCTCTCTCTCTTTCTCTCTCTCTCTCTCTCTCTCTCCCTCCCTCCCTCCCTCCCTCCCTCTCTCTCTCTCTCTCTCTTTCTTTCTTTCTTCCTTTCTTTATTTATGGCTGTGTTGGGTCTTCGTTTCTGTGCGAGGGCTTTCTCTAGTTGCGGCAAGTGGGGGCCACTCTTCATCGCGGCGCGCGGGCCTCTCACTCTCATGGCCTCTCTTGTTGCAGAGCACAGGCTCCAGACGCGCAGTCTCAGCAATTGTGGCTCACGGGCCTAGTCGCTCCGCGGCATGTGGGATCTTCCCAGACCAGGGCTCGAACCCGTGTCCCCTGCATTGGCAGGCAGATTCTCAACCACTGCGCCACCAGGGAAGCCCTGGTCTTCTTTTAGGTTCACCCCGGGCCTCAAAGGGCCACACTGCTGTGGAGGGGCTGGGCCCGACACAACGATCCAGCCGCCTGCCCACTGCCCACCCCTCCCACCTCCTCTCCCCACGCCCTTGATAAGTGGCTCAGCGGACCTCTGCTCACTGTTTCATGTGACCCTGGGCTGGCCAAATCGGCTTACCAGGCCAGGTGCACGTCTAATTCTGGATTAGCCCACTTCTGCACAGGGGCCCCTGTGGCCCGCCATCTGTGCCAGCACATCAGGGAAGCTGGGGTCCACGGCCCTCTGCCCTTGACCTCCCTCCTCCATGACGGATTTGCAGGGAGGGGCAGACAAAGGCTCAGAGACGGTAACCAAGACAGGAACGGGTCTCCAACCCCCTTAGGTATATTCCACTCGACCTAATGGTGTGTTGGCAACTTCTGAGAAAAATTACAACACAGCAGGGACTTCCCCGGCGGTCCAGTGGTTAAGACTCCGCGCTGCCACTGCAGGGGGCATGAGTTCGATCCCTGTTTGGGGAACTAAGATCCCGCATGCCACGTGGTGCGGCCAAAAAAAAAAAAAAAAAAAAATTACAGCACAGCAGACCTCTGGCTCCTTTTGAGCAGCTAGAAGTTCTGGCCACAGGAGACCCGAGTTCCCACGTGATAACCACTGGGAGCCGCCCTCCTGCAGGGCACGCGGTCTCGGTGCCACGATCCCCACCGCTTCTCACGGCCCCACTCCCAGCAGCCGGGACAATTTCACAACTTGTTCAGCTCCCACAGGCATTTGGGGTTTTGACCCCTGCCTCATTTGGCTCTTTATAAACTGAAGTCACCTAAGAAGACCAGGGGGTCTGACGGTGGGAAGGAGCTTGCCCACAATCTCTGAGTTCCTGGGGCAGTCACTGCCAGCAAGGGCACTTGTGGATGGCGCCCCCTGGAGTTGTGCTAGCCGGGTACTGGGCCACCAGGAGAGGGCGGGTGTCTGTTCTGGTCCACCACGCTCCTGCAGCCTCGCAAGGGGCTGGGCACAGAGCGGACTCCGAGTAAAAGGTCTCCTGAATGAATATGTTGGGAAATAAAGTGTAGAAAACACAGGCCTGATGCTGCCCTGAAGCCAAGGTGCCCCCAACTCCACTTCTCCATTCTGAAAACCATCTTCAAAGTCGCTTGCCCCATGGGAGTCCTTAAAGCCTAGCCTCGGACACCAAGCGCCCACCACACAGGATCAGCAGGGCAGGGCTGTGCTGTACCCCAACATTTAGTCCCAAGACCCCTGACCAAACTCCCCACAGGACGTGGCTTTCCAGGGTAGGCAGTAGCCGTCTGACCTGGCACAAGCCGCTTGGCCCTTCCGAGCCTCAGTTTCTCCTGCTTTAAATGGGATGAAAATAGGGCAGTAGCACTAAATGAGATACTTTTTGTAAAGCACTAAGTATCGTGCCTGGGCCAGAGCAAGCAGCCATAAAGCTTAGCCATCATCATTCCTCAGTAAGAACAGTGCCAATAAGCAACGGCCTTGGACAGCAAGTCCCTTACCTGTGGCCACCTGTGTGGTTCCTCTCTGCAGGAGGAGTTTCGCACACTCGTCTCCCACGTGACTGTTATTCTTCAGGAACCTGGGGGAGACAAGGAGACCACTGGATGCCTTGGGGCAGGGGAGGCCAGATGAAAGCAGAGGAGGGCAGGGAAAAGGCTACCCCACTGGGACACAGGCCTGTACCGATGGGGATGTTCGCATCAGTGGGGTGTGTGTGTGTGTGGAGAGCGGGGCAGAGAGCATGCGGAGGGGTGGGGTGAAGGGCATGGCTACAGAGTGGGGAGAATGCAGATAAAGCCCCAGCTGGGGCGGCTAAGGAGCGCCAGGTGAGCACAGAGAGAAGCAGGCTTGCTGTGGATTTGCGAGTAGAAGGAAGCTTCCTCTGTGCCCCAGAGCTTTCCTCCCTCCGTGGTCCAGAGCCCCACCAGGCCCCTGACGCTACCGGTCTCACCCGCCGGCACCCACCCCTGCAGCATCTCCTCCGGGCTGACCACGTGCGAGGGCTTCTCGGAGGCCTCCACCTGCAGCATGTGCTCTATGGCTCTCCGCTTGTAGGTCAGCATGTTCTCCAGTTCCTAAGGATTCGTGGGTTCTGCTGGGTGGGCAGGGCGGGGCTCCCAGCTCCACGCACACAAAGGGGCCTGCTCCCTCGCCCAGTCCCACCCTCCACCCTCAGCAGCCCCTCAGCTGCACACCCGCCTAGCCCAAGATGCATTCTGACCCAGGGGGCGGGAGCATGGGATCAGTCCCAGCTAGTTAGCCCTGTGACCACCTCGGTCACAGCCAGCCCAGCCCTGCCTGCGGCCCGGGACAGCTGGAGGGACCAGGTTGAAGACGGAGGGGAAAGGAAATCTCTGCCAAGTGCTTTGCAAAGGTGCACTATCAGGGTCCCTAAGTCACAGACCATCCAGGGTTGGCAACTTCACCTGTTTTAATTAACGCCATCACTCCACGTGATGGAGAGGAGATGGCAGAGGGGGTACAGTTCGGGGGGCTTCCAGTGTACCATTTCCAGCCCAGCTCACTCTCAGAACGGCCTGGCCTTGTCCACAGTCCACTGCCTGGAGCGGCAGTGGTAAGTGACACTTCCATCCACCCCGAGAGTGCAGGAGACAGGGAGGACCAGTCACCAGAACGCCCAGGAGGAAGCCCCCGGGGGCATTGCGTGTGTCAACTCAGTGGCTGAAACTGGTAAAGAAGCAGAGTGGCAGCCACCGCTGTCTCGGTGAATCCTCGCGGTAACGTACGAGCTCTCTGCTCGGTGAATCCTCACAGGAACCTACGAGCTCTCTGCTCATGCAACGCCCATTTATCGGGCACTTACTATGTGCCGGGACTGGGCAGGCGGTGGTAAAGAGACAGCTATGGTTCTTGCCCTTATGGAATTTGTGGTCATTTTATGGACAAGAAAACTGAAACTGATGAAGGACCTGTGTGAGGCTGAGCCCTCGGGAACAGAATGACCACCTGTCAGAGCTGGAGGGCACCTCCACAATCCTCTACTCCAACCTCCTCATTTTACAGGTGAGGAAACTGAGGCCCAGAGAGGCAAAGTGACCTGCCTAGGGTCACAGAGCAGGGAAACGGCAGAGCCAGCACTCAGATGCAGAGACAGCACTGGTTGTTGTCACTGGTGGCGGTGGTGGTGGTGGCGAGAGGGGTCAGCGCTTTTCCCACTGGTCCACACTCAGGTCTACTGTGTGCAGTTGTGCAGCGTGTGCACAGCTCAAAGGCACTTGACTGAGCGCGAGTGCAGGTGGGTCCACCCAACCGTGCGCCCCCAGAGCTTCCTCAACCCACTGCTTCTACCCTCTCTCAGCCCTGCCGCCTCGTGACCCAGCTGGCATTCTGCAGACTCCAGGCCACACACAGGGTTCCCAAGGATGACCCAGGCCCGCATACCCTGTTCCTTGCCCACTCCTAGGGTGTAAGTAGCATAACCCTGTCCTCTGGGGGGGGGCCCTGAGGCCCCTTGTCTACCCTCTGCCACCTCCTCCCGGCCCACTGAGGGAGGCAGGGCTGAGGGCACTACCTGGGACCGGACCCAGGTCTCCCCCAGAGACAGCACGCATGAAAGCCCTGTCCTTACGTTACTTTCCAGGATAAATGGCGAGGATTCCAGCAAGACAAGTTTATCCACCATCTCGGGGAAGATACAGGAAAACTATAATGTGACACAAAAGGGGAAAAATGAAGGGGAGAGTAGGCAGGGAAAGGGACTCACACTTTCCTGCGGGGACACTGGTGTTTTAGGCTGGGGAAAGGGTGCTGCCCAAGAGACCAGCAAGAACCTCCTATCCCTTCAGGGCACCTTTCTCTCCCCTACTCCCACAGTCTGCATCCAGCATCAAGCTCCTGACCCTGGTGATGGCTGGACTCCAGGGTTCTCTGTGACAGAGGAGATGGGCAATGTTGGAACACTTAACTCCATCAGGAATGTCCTCACAACAGTGATTATCATGGGACCTACAAAGGAAGCTGGCACAGTCACTAAAACGCTGCCTGAAACCCCTGATGTGAGGAGGCACTTCCCCTTCCAGGTAACTTCCCCTTCATCCTCCTGCTCTCCCCACCCCACCTGGAGCAGGAACAGAGATGGTCACTGTAATCTACTCACCATTCCACCCACAGTGCCACCTGGGGGGACAAAAGAGTAGTTGGCTGATGTTCCCCAGCTCTCAAAGTCCTTCTAAAACTCCTTCCCAGGGGTCGAGCCACGCCCGAGCCAGGGGCCAGGCTCCTGTCTCCCACCAGCAGGCCGGGCTCTGCATTCACTATCAAACTTGAGGCTCCCTCTCTGGGGCCATGAGGTCCCTGCATCAGACCTGACCCTGTTTCCCTCGTCAGATCCACAGACAGCTATCTATGGGGCCACGTGTCCCTTGGGGAGCTACCTGAGGCCAGAGGGCATGGTGCCCAAGGGTCAATGTCTGATGAACCCCCTCCATCTCTCCTTACAGTTCCAGAAGTGCAGGGGAAAGGTACCTGTGTACCAACTCCCCTCCCTTCCTCACAGCCCCACAGCCCAAGACCAGTCAGGTCTTGGCCAAAGTGTACTCACCAAAACTGTGGCCCAGGAGGGAAAATCGGTTCCATTTCAGGGCTGAAAACACACGGAGCCAGGTCTGGATGGGCCCAGCCTCCCCGCACCCTCTGTCCTGCAGTAGCTGTGCTCTGGAAATCCCTCCCCAGCATCTGGGATGCCCCACTCAGGAAACCCACTTAAAGGGGCCCCAGTTCCACAGCAGGGGTGGAACTCGCAGGGGGAAGCGAGCTCTTCTTGCCAGCTCTCTCCAGCTTTCCCAAAGTCACCCGTGAATTCCTGGCAGAACTGGGGCCAGACCCCAAGTCACGCCCAGGCCAGCGTTGCTTCCTGGCCACCACACCCAACTCCAAGGATGAGGGCATGTCCCAGAGCACACCCCCCCGCACACACACACCCACAACACACAGAGACGAACATACAGGCTCTGTCTCTTACTCACCTGCCGCGACCCTGCGGACCTCACTCACGAAGTTTTGGTGGTCATACGGGAAACCTGGGCTATAATGGGATGACAGCCCATGACCCCCGAAATCCATGGCAACGTAATAAAAGTCTGAGACAGAGGGAAAGGGTAGGGGAAGGCGTCTAGGTCAGCCACCTCCCCTTCCTGATTCTCCCGCAGTCCTGCTGCCTCACCCCTTGGCTTCCATTCAGCCGCACGCCCACCTTTTGGGAGAAGAGGGATGATTCTGTCAAAGGAGTTGGCATTGTCCAGCCACCCGTGGAGGCAGAGAACTGGGGGGCTCTGATGGGAGCCCCAGGCTTTGGCAGCAATGTGGCCCCAGGGCACAGCGAGCTTCAGCTCTGAGATTAGACCTGAAACACAGAGTGACCCTTCATGGAGCCTGCACTTCCGGGGCCCCTCATCCACACCCAATGTGTCCAGAGCATCGGCACTACCCAGGGGGCTCAGCTGCCTGCGCTGCCCCCGGGGGTTATGGGGAGAGAGCCAGATGAGGAAAGCTAAGCTGGGTCCACTGGGTGAGGAAAACCTTGGGAGGGCTTCACAGCAGAACTTTCTAGAATAGGTTGGGGGGTTGGCTAGGCCTGGGCTCTGCCACTTGCTGGCTGTGTGACCTTGAGCAAGTTACTAAAACCTCTCAACCCTCAGTTTCCTTTTCTGTCCCTTCGCAAACCCAGAAACTGAGGCACAGGGAGGTGCAGGCCATTCTCCAGGTCACACAGAGAGAATGAGGTGGAGCGAGGATTTAGCGCGGGCGGCACGACCCCAGGCCCCAGTCCCGACCGCCGGGCACTCCACTGTCTCCGGCCTGCTCAAGTCAGGGCTGCTTCCTCCGTCGCCCAGGGCTGACCTTTTCACCCTTCAGGCTCTCCCGGCCGGGCCTGAGACCTGCCTGCCCCCAGACGCCCGCGAGCTTGCTTCTCTAACTTGGGGCTCCCGGAACCCTGGGAGGTCAAGTGCGGCCAGGTCCCCGCCCCCCGGCCGGTGTGGCTCGGCCTGCTCCACAGGCTGCTGACGCAGGACTTGCTACCGTCAGGAGGGCGGCGCGCCCCCCCTCCTCCGCGGTCCCAGGTAAGTGGGTGGGCGGATGGAAGCGCACACGTGGCCTCTCCCATCACACTTCGGCCTCCCCCATCACACTCCAGTCTAGGGGGCCCCGGGCTGGGGACTTTCACCCATCGCTCGCGTCCCGCGGTCTCAAAGCGGCCGTCTCTCCATCCAGCTAAGTCGCGCCGGAGCCTAGAGACGCCAGTTCCGGGTTCCGCCCTTCAGCGGCCAGCCCCGCCCCTGCCCCGCCCCGCCCCGCCCGCAGGACTTCCGGCCGGCTGGCTGGATCCCGATGGTGGTGGGATCTGACCCTCAGCTCCCGCCCGCCGCCTGCACGGGGAAAGCCGTCCGCGCCCGCCCCGCGCAGGCTGTGAGCCGAGCGGCTGGGGAACCCGGGGCTGTGGCCAAACGACCTTCAAAATCTCGGGCTACACCCGGGGTCGCGTCGCAGGGAGCGGAGCCGGCCCTGCTTGACACGTGGGTGGTGGAACCGCGACCCTTGGACAGTCCACATGGCCACCCCTGCCCCTGTGCGGGACCAGGAGCTGGCGAAGGCCCAGGAGCTGCCCCAGCGAGCGGGGCACCCCGTGGGTCCTCACTGACCAGCACCGTAGGGCTAAAGGTGGGGTGACTATTTAGTGGTTTAATGTCCTCCTGGAAGGCCGGGCTGCGTCCACCGTGTTCTCACTGTGTCCTGGGGTCCTCACCCTGCCTGGCATGAGCCAACCTTAATAGTTGTTGTACGAGTGAAGGAATGAATGTATAAACTGGGAACATGAGGAACCCCCCAGGTGAGGAAGGGTTATAGACAATGACATTGAGCCTGGAGAGGATCAAGTACCCCAAGGAGATGTTTGGGGTCCTAAATCCTATAATAAAGGCACTTTAGTGTGCATCCTTTGAGTCTCTGAAAGGGGCTAGTCTAGGACAAATAAGGGAAAATATTTCCTATTCACTCAGCACCATTTGCTAGTTGGAAGGCCTAGGAGAGAACCCATGTGGTCCCTGAGGGGTCACCGTCCAGCAGAGCTCCTAACTGGAACCAGAATCCAGCCAGCTGAGGGCTGGAGAGAGAGCTGTACAGTGAATTCTCCCTGGGGTGTGTGTGGGGGTGGGGGGAGGTGATCAGAGACCCTGGTCCTGAAGACAGGGGTGGTGGACATGCTGGGGGCTGGGGGTCACAATGCAGGGAAAGTTGGTGGCTGGAAAATGTGGATAAGGGTGAGGATGGGTCTGAGTGTGGAGCTAAGGAGTTTGGACCTTACTGAGTGGTGGGGGTCTGGGGAGGCTGGGAGCTGGGGTTGACGAGACCATCTCTAGGTGGTTACATGCACAGTGGTGTCCATTAGTTCCAGAAATGCTTTGGCTTCCTTGACAAGGTATGCAGGGGGTCACAAATCCTGAGGTGACAGAAGTGATCAATGGAATGTTGCCTGCCATATCAGTAAACAAAGGATGTCACAGTTCATTAGCAGTTGCAGCCACAGCCAGTGGTGAGCTGGTGAGCCCTGAGGGAACTCAGGAAGGAAAGAATACCTGCCATCTAGTAGCCATCAGACTGCAGCCGCTCCCTACGGTGAGCCCTGAGGAAACTCAGGATGTGAAAACACAGGATACTGGCCCCAGATAGCCGAGGTTGTGTATCAAAGGAATAATTTCAGTGAGCCCAGACTCTTGCATCTTCCCATACACAGAAAAGCACTGAATTCCTTGAGATATCTGGTTTTCTTTATTTTTTATTTTATTTTTTTTAATATTTATGTATTTATTTGGCTGCGCTGTGTCTTAGTTGCAGCACAAGGGATCTTCGTTGCCACGTGCGGGATCTTCCTTGCAGCATGCGGGATCTTTTTTTTTTTTTTTTAAGTTGCGGCACGTGCGATCTTCCTTGTGGCGTGTGGGATCTAGTTCCCCGACCAGGGATCAAACCCAGGCCCCCTGCATTGGGAGCGCGGAGCCCTAGCCACTGGACCACCAGGGAAGTCCCTGGTTTTCTTTACTTAACAATAATCTTTTGATTTTCAGACTACCTGCCCTTCGTTGCAAAACTCCCATGTATCCTGGCTCCCCCCACCCCTCGCCTCCTCCGAGCAGTTCTCTCAGGGTTACTTGAGATGCTGCCTCCCAGGCTTTAAGTCCTAAAAATTTGCGCTGAATAAAACATAACTCTCAACTTTTAGGTTGTGAATATATTTTTTTAGCTGACGGAAGCAATGGGGACATGGCCCCTGTGAAGAGGCTCCTTCCTCCTCTGCCCTGGGGACACACTGCCACCTCTTCATGGATGATGCCACATTTATACCTGGCACCAGGCTCCAGCCTGACCTCTGAGTGGGGACTTCTAGCACCTTTGACCTCAGATTCCCTCAGCCCAACCAGCCCCTTCAGCACAGACCATATCCGCTGCCTCATCTCTGTCCCTCAGGCTCGCCTCAGTCACCCACCTCCGCCTCCTTCCTCATCCTCACATTCACATCTTGACTGTGATCCCACCGCAGCCTTTCCCTGCCTGCCTCTGCCCCCTTCCATTCCAGTGACACCCCCTGGGCTGGGTGCGCATCACCCCAGGAAGACAAGAGAAATCCCTTCCCCCAGGCCCCCTGCTCCACCCCACGTATCCCATTGCCACCAGCTCGCCCTACAGCATGGTTGCAGCTCTGACCTTTGGCATCACTACCTGCTGGAGGGAGGTGGATCTCCCGCCCAGCACTGGAGGCCCTCCCTGAGGTCAGTCTCCCTCCTTTTAACACCGTATCCAGCACCAGGAATCCTGGGCTACCGGTTCTCTGCATGTGCCCACATTTTCACGCTGCTGCACCTTTGCTTACACCATTTCTTCGGTCCAGAATTCTGTTCCCCTTTGCCTAACCATTGAAACCCTACCCTTCTTTCAAAGCATGGTTCGAAAGTCACCTGCTCCAGGAAGCCCTCTTCAGTCCTCTCAGGTGGGATGCATCTCCCCATCTCTTGTTTTTGCTGCTGGTATGCTGCCTCTCACCCCCTGTCTGGTGTTGTATTCAACTGGGTCCACTCCCTGGGTGGGTCAGCTCCTAAAATTAGGAAAAGGTCTTACTCAACTCTGTTTTCCCCCTTAGTGTCTACCAGAGTACCTTGCACACAGTAGAGGCTCAATCAACTTCTGCCGATTGAATTGGCTGAGAATTACAAAGAACATTCCCTCCCAGCCTGTCCCTCTGGGCTCACAAAAGCAGCAGCACACAGTGGGGGAAGTCAGGGAGTAATTCTTAAGGTCTTATGTCCTTACTACCTTGGTTATGTTCCTCAGGTTAAAATAGTGACCACATCCAGAGAGATGGGAAGGTATTAATAAGTGAGAGACAGAAATGTGCCGAGGAGTTCCTCCTTCATCAGCAAGCGGAAAGTCCCTCTGTTAAGTTTATGAAATAAAAGCAATCCTTGATACTAAATGCAGTGTGGTATCCTGGATTGGATCCTGAAACAGGAAAGGGACATTCTTGGAAAAATCTAAAATCCAGAGTTTAGTTCACAGTAATGTACCAATGTTAATGTATAGCTTTGTATCATGGTTATGCAAGGCATTAACGTCACAGGAAACTAGGTGAAGGGCATAGAGGAAATTCTGTAGTACCTCTGCAACTTTTTCTGTGAGTTAAAATTATACCAGAACTTAAGAGTTTCATTAAAAAAAAACAACCCTGACAAGAAACTTGACTTATAATTTAGATTTCATTAAATATAATACACGAGGGACTAGCCTGTGTGTTGCACTGTGAAATGTACAGCCATTATTAACAAGCCTGTTTTGCTCTGCTCCAACTTTCTTTAACTAAAAAAAAAATTTTTCCCTCTTGTATCCTATTCAACATATTTAAAGCTTTAAACTTCTAAAGACGATTTTAGCTGTGTCCCATATAACTCGACACGGTGTATTTCCTTCTCATCGAGTTATGCGTATTTAATTTTTAAAAGAGATAACGTACTCATGTAGTTCAAAGAAGAAACACACAAGAAGGTGTGCAGTGGGGTATCTTGTTTTCATCCCATCCCTGGCCAACCCACTCCCACCACTCACTTCAGGAAACTTCTATTAATTTCTTAGTATTCTTCCTGGTTTTTTGGTTTTTTGTTTGTAATGTACGTGTGGGCAAATCTTCCCACTTTTCTGGCACTAGGAGTAGCTTGCTATACTCACTATTCTGTGCCTTAGCAGTATATCCTTGAGCTTTGTCCATATTCATTAAAAAAAAAATGTCCTCATGCTTTTTTAATACTTATGTAGTCTTCAACTGTGTGAATAAGCCAGTTTTATTTATCTGTCCCTTACGGAGAGAAAATTGACTGTTTCCCATTTTTTGCTTCACAGCAATGCTGCATAGGATACCACGGTCAGGGATCACTGTAAGAATCTCCCAGAGGAGGGAGAGCTAGAGCAAAGGCTAACACATCCGTGATGTTGCTGGATGCTTCCACATCGCCAGACTGTCTCATTCTGCCCTCTACCTGTGCTGGACAAGCCTGCCTACTCCCGCGTGGCCTTGACAGAGGGGGCCAGTATCCAGCTTTTGAATTTATGTCAGTCTGATAGACGAGAAATTGTATCACAGGGCACTTATAATTAGAAGTTTTCTTTTTGGATTAAGTGGGCTTGATCTCTTTATGAACTTAAGGGCCATTTGTATTTTTAGAATGTGCTGTCTCTATTTTTGCTATTTCCACCCCCTCATTTTTTAGAACTCTTAATTATTAGAGAGATTAGTTCTTTCTCTGTGATATGAGTTGCATATTTTTCTCCTAAATGCTTGTCATTTGACTTTTGAATCTATTGCCACCCAGAAGTTTTTAAATTTTTATGTAGTCGAATCAGCCATCTTTTCTTATTTCACTTCTAGATTTGAGTCATCCGCAGAAAGGCCTTTGTCATTAAGTCTTGGGTGGATGGTTACACAGCAGTAAGTCACTGGAACAGCTATGGCACATGAAAGGAGCTTGGAAATTTGTTAAATGAATTAATGAATGAAAGAATAAGGAATGATACATAACCTCGGAAAACCAGCGTACCTGAAAAATTGTATTTTTCTTTTTAGTTCCTTAGAGTGCCTGGAGAGTGCTCTAGGATGTTCGGGGGCCTCTGGTTTCCAGTTTTGTGGGTCAGTCTCTGTGTGGGACGTTGCTCATATCACATTTTCAGTCCCCTGTGGGTCAGGTAGTTTCACACTGTTAGAAAAAACCGTTAGAGAGTCCCCTACTCTACACAAATACACACCCGGTCACGGGGGCCCTGACAGAGGGTGACCCTCATGGGCTCAGGGCAGTTCCCCCCTCCACCCCCTGAAGACGGGGCTCTGTGTGGAGGGCAGGAGTGAGTGCCCGCACGCTCCTGAGGCTTCAAGACAGCAGATCCTCTTTGGTTTGGGCACGGATTTAGGGATGCTGGCTGTAACTTAGGGGACATAGAGTATAGTCAGAGCCAACTGAGACAGTGACGGGTGTTGGCTCAACCTGGTCGGACTGAGGGGCTGGTGTGCCCGGGGTCTCGGCGAGGGGTACTTGAATGCCTGAAGGTGGGGATGGACAGAAATGCTGGGTCCCTGTGGTGTGCCTGGCCCTGGGCAAGTAGCTTCAGAGTAAGTGACATAGTCCAGGGCAGCTTGGCAAACCCTCTGGAGCTATTAAAAGCTTTTGCTGAAACCTGAACCCAGGGCTGGTAATACACTCTGTCACTCCACTACGTGTCGTCATAAGAGCTGCATCTGCCCTGCTGTCCTTAGGCTGCGTTGGCTGCCAGCCTGCCCTATCCTACTGGCCTAGAGCACAGAGGCCTAAGCACCCTCTGCCAAGCTAGCTGTTCCCGCCTCCCCTCCCCTTCCTGCCCTGAGGCAGGGCCTGACCTGTTTCCTTAGAGCCCTAAGGTGACTGATGAGATGGAGGGAATTGACTCTGCTCTCTTTTTGTTTGCCACAAACAAAACCCCTTCTTTGAGGGGCTACATAGCAAGCCCCTTCTGAGAATACCCACAGCTTCCCTTTTAGCTCTTTTGCCCAGGGAGTCTGGGTTTTCACCTCATTTCATTTAGACCTTAAAAGTCACAAAATGGGGCTTCCCTGGTGGCGCAGTGGTTAAGAATCCGCCTGCCAATGCAGGGGACACGGATTCGAGCCCTGGTCTGGGAAGATCCCACGTGCTGCGGAGCAACTAAGCCCGTGTGCCACAACTACTGAGCCTGTGCTCTAGAGCTTGTGAGCCACAACTACTGAGCCCACGTGCCACAACTATTGAAGCCCACGCGCCTAGAGCCCGTGCTCTGCAACGAGAGAAGCCACCACAATGAGAAGCCCGCGCACCACAACGAAGAGTAGCCCCTGCTCGCTGCAACTAGAGAAAGCCCGCGCGCAGCAACGAAGACCCAACACAGCCAAAAATAAATAATTTTTTTTAAAAAAGTCACAAAATGACATATATCCACTACCAAATGTAAAATAGATAGCTAGTGGGAAGCAGCCGCATAGCATAGGGAGGTCAGCTTGGTGCTTTGTGACCACCTAGAGGGGTGGGATAGGGAGGGTGGGAGGGAGATACAAGAGGGAAGGGATATGGGGATATATGTATACGTATAGCTGATTCACTTTGTTATAAAGCAGAAACTAACACACCATTTTAAAGCAATTATACTCCAATAAAGATGTTAATAAAATAAGTCACAGGGATACAACGTACAGCATGGGGAATATAGTCAATAATATTGTATTAACTTTGTAAGGTGACACATGGTAACTGAGCTTATTGTAGTGACCACTTCACAATGTGTACACACGTTGAATCACTATGTTATACACCTGAAACTAAAAATAGTATTGAATGTCAATTATACCTCTATTAAAACAAAACAAAACAAAAAGTCACAGATGACACACTGCTATATTTAAAATAGATAACCAACAAGGACCTACTGTATAATTAATTAATTAATCAGTTAATTAATTTTAAAAGTCACAAAATAGAGTTCACCCAAACCAACAGATCTTGACTCAGTGAAACTAACTCTCCTCCCAGACTCACCCTTCCGGAGTGATATTCAAATGCGCAACCACTCGCCAGGCTGGGGTCCACCTTAACCCCTCAGTGCTGGGGAGGTCTGCAGGGCGTCCCTGGAGGGGCTCGCGGAGGCTCCTCACCATCAGGTGTGAGAACATCTTAGCAGTTCAACAACTGGTCCAGCTGCACCATCAGTGTGGCCACCACTGTCCTCCTGTTGCCTCAGGTTAAAAAGGGAAGCCGCTTTCTCTCTTTATCCCAGAATGTCTAACTGGAGGGGATCTTATGGTTCATCTGCCCCCAAAACTTCTGTTTTCAGATCATCAAAGAAACATTTTGTGTGCAGGCAGTTTTCACCAGACCCTGTGCTGGGAGCTGGAGTAGAGAGGTGTCAGGAGTCCCTGCAGTCCGCGATGACAGGAGGGAGGAGAGAGCCCAGGTTAGAGAGATTTGGAAGGTAGAACAGGCAGGGTTGGGGGTGGCTGAGGAGTGGGGAAGAGACTGGAAGAGGAGGGCATCAGGATGACTCCAAGGATTCTGACCAGGGTGACCGGGTGGATACTGGGATTGAGCCGTCGGCTACAAAGAGGTGCTCTCACAAGCTACAGTGAATGTACCAGAAATAGTGAATGTCCCTGCAGAACTGCAGGAACAGCATCACGGGAGGAGCCCCTTCTGTGTTCCCAGAGAATGTCAAGTGCGCCTCTATCAGTTCTGAGCAGCCAGTGTTGGAGGATGTGTCAACCTTCCTCTCTTCTGTTGCATCAGCCCTAGGAGCTGTGTCAGCTTCTTGCAATTACTAATCTTGCAATCTTTCTTAGTTTGCCCTTCCTTTTGTATCAACATTTTTGTAAACAATTTCCCTCATTAAATTCCCTCTGTTGAAATACCTAGAGTTTTTCTGTTTACTTAACTAGACACTGGTTGCTGTGATTACATACCCACCAGATCAACAAAAAAAATTTTTTTTAATTTTATAAATTTACTTATTTATTTTTGGCTGCGTTGGGTCTTTGTTGCTGCGCGCAGGCTTTCTCTAGTTGCAGCGAGCGGGGGCTACTCTTCGTTGCGGTGTGCGTGCTTCTCATTGAGGTGGCTTCTCTTGCTGCGGAGCACAGGCTCTAGGCGCACAGGCTTCAGTAGTTGTGGTGCGTGGGCTCAGTAGTTGTGGCTTGTGGGCTCTAGAGCACAGGCTCAGTAGTTGTGGCGCACGAGCTTGGTTGCTCTGTGGCAATGTGGGATCTTCTCAGACCAGGGCTCGAACCCGTGTCCCCTGCATTGGCAGGCGTATTCTTAACCACTGCACCCCCAGGGAAGTCCGGCAACATTTTTAAAGTTTGATAATACCAAGTATTGGGTAGGATGTGGAGCAATTGAAGCTGCTGGTGGCAGGGGTGGGGTGTGTGTGTGTGTGTATAAATTGAGGCACTTTGAAAAACAGTTTGACATCAGCTATTAAAGTTGAAGATTGATACTCTATGACCCAACAGTTTATCTTTTAGGTATAAACCTAGAGAAAATGGTGCACATATGCATTAAGATATATGTACAAGTAGTATTGCTTGTGAAAGCCAAAAGATGAACGATCTAAATGTCCATCAACAAAGATGAATAAATAAATTGTGGTATATGAATTTGATGGACTACAATATAGCAATGACAAAAAAATGAATGAGTGCTACACACATTACCAGAGATGAAAGTTACAAACATCATGGTGAGTGAAAGAAGCAGTACACAAAAGAGAATGACAGGGACTTCCCTGGTGGCGCAGTGGTTAAGAATCCGCCTGCCAATGCAGGGGACATGGGTTCGAGCCCTGGTCCAGGAAGATCCCACATGCCACAGAGCAGCTAAGCCCGTACGCCACAACTACTGAGTCCACATGCTGCAACTACCGAAGCCTGCGCGCCTACAGCCTGTGCTCTGCAACAAGAGAAGGCACCACAATAAGAAGCCCGTGCACCGCAACGAAGAGTAGCTCACGCTCGACACAACTAGAGAAAGCCCACACGCAGCAATGAAGACCCAACACAGCCAAAAATAAATATATACTTATTTTTTTTTAAAAAAGAGAGAATGACAGTGTAATACACTTTACAAGGAGTTCAAAAAGGAGAAAAACTATAAAGTACATTGTAGTAGGCAGAAAAAAGCCCCCCAAAGACGCTCGTGTCCTAATACCTGGAACCTGTGAATGTGTTACTTTACATGGCAAAAGAGACCTTGCAGATGCAATAATAAGGACCTTGAGATGGGGAGATTAATGTGGATTATCTAAGTGGGCTCAAAGTAATCACAAAGGTCCTTGAAAGCAGAAAAGGGGGCAAAATAGAAAAGTCAGAGCGGAACATGTGATTACAGAAGAAAGGCACAGAGATGTGAAATGTTGCTGGCTTAGAAGATGAAGGAAGTGGTCATGAGCCGAGCAATGCAGGTGGCCTCTAGAAGCTGGAAAGGGCCAGAAATGGATTCTTCTCTAGAGCCTCAGAAAGAAACGCAGCTCTGTGGACACATAGATTTTCAGCTCAGTGAGACCTGTGTCAGGCTTCTGACCTACAGAACTGTGAGATAATACATTTGTGTTGTTTTTAAGCCACTAAGTTTGTTACAGCAGTGATAGAAAACTAATACATACATATTGTTCAATCTTTTTCTGTTTTTCAGATTGGATAATTTTTATTGATCTGTCTTCAGGTTCTTTATTTCTTCTGTCATCTTCAATCTGTTGCTAAGCCCATTCAATGAATTCTAAACTTCAGATATTGTACTTTTCAGTTCTAGAATTTCCATTTGGGTCTTCCTTATAGCTTCTATTACTCTGCTAAAATTTACTGTCTTTTCAATAGTTTTTAGTGTATTTTCTTTTATGTCCTTAAGCATAGTTATAACAACTACTTTAAATATCTTTGCTAATTCCAACATCTGGGTTCTCTTGGGGTCAGTTTCCATTGCTTTTTTTTTTTTTTTTTCTCTTGGTCATATTTTCCTGTTTATATGTTGAGTAATTTGGATTCTGTTCTGGTTATTGTGAATAATACATGATATGGAGTCTGGATACAGCTCTTCCACAGAATATTGATTTATCTATTTTAGCAATTAACTTGGCTGAACTCCTTCTGCAAATTTGGTCTCCCTTTTAGTAAAAAGCAGCTCAAATTTCAGTTTTGTTCTTTTAGCTTCAGCTGGGCTTCTTGGAGTCTACCCCATGCCTACATAATTCAGTGGTCAATGAGAGATTTGGACAGGATATATATACAGATTTTTGGGCTCCTTTGGAACTTCCCTACTTAACTTTCCAGCTGTTGTGCTTTTGCCACAATCTCTGGTTTTCAGTTTCCAAACTAGGAGGACTGTGGGGTTCTATGCAGGTTTTAGCTGCCTGTATGCCTATTTTAGCTGTGAGGATTGGGGCCTGCTTTTAGCCTAAATACATTTTAAGAAGTGGGAAACTCACTCAGTTCCTTTCTTTTCCAAGTGTCAACCCCCATCCAGTATCTGCCTTGTTTTGGTTGCTTTCTGGTGCCTTCAGGTCATTGTTTTTTATATTTTTCCCAGAATTTACAATTGTTATCTGTGTAAGCTTGTTCAGTAGAAGCCACTTGGTTCAATAGAAGTGGAATATATAAAAAATATAGCTTACGGATTAATACATAGTGGTAAACTATAAGGTATAGCAAGGGGAGGAATATTAGTCTTGGGAATATGATCAGGGAGAGACACATAGGGACCATCTAAAATGATGGCAATGTTCTAGCTCCAAAACTGTTTGGTGGTTATATAAGTGTTTGCCTTATTTTTATAAATCTTCAAAGTATTACAGATATCTTACATACTCTTCTATATATGACATACAATTTAAAATCAATGTTTAGTGTCTTTAAGGATGGAGGTATAGAATTGGAACCATGGGCATACAGGTGGCAGGTGATGCCATGGACATGAATGAGGTCTACTTGGAGGGCGTGTGGTGCAGGAAGGGGAAAGGTCTGGGAGATCCTGAGGAGCCCTGGCATTTCCTGGACAGGCAAGGGGAGGGGAACCCACAAAGGGAGCCTTACGTAGTGCAGTCAGACCCTTGGGAGGAGAAGTGGTCTCCCACCCATGGAAGTGTGCGATCTCCGGGAAGCCAAAGGAGGAGACTGTCAGGAAGGGAGCGGTCTAATGTACAGAGCCAAAAAAAAAAAAAAAAAAAAAGAAGGGAGTGGTCAATAGAATCAAGCACTGCAGAGAGAACAACACAAGCTGAAGCTGGAGCTGTGCTAATGGGAGTGTAAGGTTAGGGGATGGTTATCATTCAGTTCACTGGTGAGATGGGGTCAGTATCCTGATACAGTGCATTGAGGAGTGAACAGAAGGTGAGGTGGGAAGGCAACAAGGCCAGGCTCGGTTTCCAGGGGCTCCGTCTCAAGGGCAGGGCAAGGTACTTAGGCACCTGGGAATGTTTGAAAGAAAAGTGTAATAAAGCTCAAATCAAAAAAGTAGAAGAGGAAAGACAAGGGTCAGAAAAAAGGGTGAAGTTACATCCCTGCCAACTGAAACTGATTAGGGTTTGTCTAGAGTTTGGAATGGAGAAGGAAGAGGAAGCATCTTTGTTTAATTTGTATACTTGTGTTATAATTACGTATTCATACGTCTGGGCCACCTATCTGGAGTGAGTGCAAAGGCTCAGGGAAAAGTTAATAAGGCTCAGCCTGGCCTCTGCAGTGGAGAGGACCACACTCCGCAGGGAAAGGCCCGTCCACGCCTGTCTCCCCATCATTGAAACAACTGAATGCTTCCAGTTCTTCTGCATGTTCCTCCCAGAGGGCTCCTGGGACCACCATGGCACCCATCCCCACCCCAGCACAGGCCCTGGCCCAGGATGGCCTTCCATTTGGAATGTCTCCTCCTCCTTCCTGTTGCCTTTAAAGCATCTGAGAAGAAGTGGGTATGGGTGGAGATGAAATTTCCAACCCACCTGGGTACAAAAGTACCACCGGGACAAAGTACCACAGACTGGGGGACTTAAACAACAGACATTTATTGTCTCACAGTTGTAGAAGCTAGAAGTCCAAGATCAAGGTGTCAGCAAGGCTGGTTCTGAGGGAGAATCTCTTCAGGCCTCTCTCTCAACTTTGGGGGTTGCTGGAGATCTTTGGTGTTCCTGGGCTTGTAGATACATCACTCCGATCTCTGCCTCCATCTTCACATGGTGATTTCTGTGTCTTCACATCTTCTTTCTTCTGTGTGTGTCTGTCTCTGTGTCCAGATTTCCCCTTTTGATGAGGACACCTGTCATATTGGATTAGGACCCACACTTAAGACCTCATTTTAGCTTGATTATCTCTGTAAAGGCCCTATTTCCAAATAAGGTCACATTCACAGGTACTGAGGATTAGGATGCCAACATATTTTTTTGGGGGGGACACATTTTAACCCATAACATGGGTATATAGGGGTTTGTTATACTCTTTTTATACATGGGGTGTATGCTCTCTACTTTTGTGTACGTTTGAAATTCTCCATAATAAAATGTTAAATAAGCAAAACAAAACAAAACAACCCCCCCAATCCCCTTTCAACTTTGGCCCCATTTCTCAATTCAGCTTCATATCAAAATTCCTTCAGAGATGTCTCCTCTCACTGACTTGCCCCCTCTCTGCCCAGCTGTCTTGAACCTACTTCAAACAGGCTTTTTTTTTTTTTAACTTTTTATTTTATATTGGAGTATAGCTGATTAGCAATGTTGTGATAGTTTCAGGTGCATAGCAAAGGGACTCGGCCATACATATACATGTATCCATTCTCCCCCAAACTCCCCTCCCATCCAGGCTGCCACATAACATTGAGCAGAGCTCCCTGTGCTATACAGGAGGCCCTTGTTGGCTATCCGTTTTAAATATAGCAGTGTAAGGACTTCCCTGGTGGTGCGGTGGTTAAGAATCCGCCTGCTAATTCAGGGGACACGGGTTCGAGCCCTGGTCCGGGAAGATCCCACGTGCCACGGAGCAACTAAGCCCATGAGCCACAACTACTGAGCCTGAGTGCTACAGTCCGTGAGCCACAACTACTGAGCCCACGTGCCGCAACTACTGAAGCCAATGCGCTTAGAGCCCGTGCTCCGCAACAAGAGAAGCCACTGCAATGAGAAGCCCGCGCATTGCAATGAAGAGTAGCCCTCGCTCTCCGCAACTAGAGAAAGCCCGTGCACAGCAATGAAGACCCAATGCAGCCAGAAATAAATAAATAAATAAACAAAGCAGTGTACACGTGTCAATCCCAAACTCCCTGACTATCCCTTCCCCTCTGGTAACCATAAGTTTGTTCTCTAAGTCTGTGAGTCAAACAGGCTCTTATTTCTACCAGTATCTATCTTTCAGGGTCCAGGCAGGGGGCAAAAATCATACAAGTAATTTGAACAGGGAAAATTTCAATATAAAGAATTATTAACAAGGTAAAAGATGGTTAACCACTGGATGGAGTAAAAGAGAACTCTAAGGTGTAACTGAGGTAGCAACCCAGCAGAGGCGAGCACCTCTGGGGCTGAGGTTAAAGTGAATAAGGAAGGATTGAGAAGCTTAGGGCAAGAGGCTCCACAAGGCTGAGATTCAGATTTCTGACGTGGGGCCCTGGCTGGCACAAGAACACGGTACCCCCATAAATGAAACAAAGGCAGCAGAGAAGGAATGCTGGGATGAGAATTACTGAATTTTTAAAAGTAAATTAATAACCAAAAATTATACACAACACAATACATAGGCATCTCTTGTTTTGGAGCCTGGTCACGGATATTTTGGGATAGGATGATAGCTGCGTGGGCCTCTACAGTGAAGTCCACATGGTGTGAGCCTCCAGAAGGGCTTCCCGTTACCCATCCTGACAATGAACAAGTGCAAAGTGGGTGAGGGGCTGACCCAAACAGAGTCCTTCCACGAGGAAGAGGGAGTGTAGCCAAATGCACCAGAAACATGTTCTGGGTGTTTAAAACCATGTCATTCATGTCACGTACCAGCGACAGACTGCATTACCTATAGACACTGGCTGTTACCCAGAAACACATGCCTCAAAGACCCTTGCACTTTTCAGGACTAAACGACACATAGACCCTTGCTGCTGCCCGGGCATTACCCATAGACCCTTGCTGCCGCCCGGGCATTACCCAGAGACCCTTGCTGCCGCCCGGGCATTACCCAGAGGCCCTTGCTGCCACCTGGGCATTAGCCATAGACCCTTAAGTTGCCTAGGAGTGCATAACCCACAGACCTTTGCTGTTGCCCAGGAAATACAATCCTGACAAGCAGTCAGAGATTCTCTCACTTTGGGCTTCTCTTTTTTTCAAAGGTTACAATTAAGGGAACTGCATTCTAGGTTGTCCTTGCTTCCTTAAAATGTCATTACAGCTTGGGCTCACATATGGTCACACATATGGACAACTGCTTTACCTTTTTAATCACAAAATGAATAAATCCTTGTTATAAAAATTCACATAGTATGGATTATCTTTTATTAAATCGATTGTCTTATAAGAGGCAGGGGAAGAGAAGATAAGCAATCCAATAGATCCCTAACACCTGATTCATAGGGTAGACTAGATAACGCAGAGAAAGCTCCTAGCCCAATGCATGGCACTCGGTCAGCATTCAATAATAATAGGCAATATCATTATCCTCAAGCCACAAGGGAGAGCTCGGGGAGAGGGACAGGAGTGAGGAGGGCTGACAGATTGTCAATGTAGTTATTGCCAGCGTCAGACAGAGGAGCCCAGGACCCAAATCTTCCCTGAGTTATGAAAGGAGCACAGAACAGGGAGCCCAACTGCGTTTAGTTCTTCTGACTCCAAGTCATGTATGCGACACGTTTTCTTGCTGTAAAATGAAGCAGTGTGTGGTCTCCGTGTCTCCTAGTTCTAGCGTGTTAGCGCCCCCCAGTCAGCTTCAGGGCATGTCCTTGCCCTGAATCCTGCATCCTGCCCGCCATGGTCTCCACAGTAAAAGGGGGTAGGTTCTTCATGGTTTATTAAGCAACCAGAGCAACACAGACTAGAATTCTTCAACTCCTACCATGTAACAGAGTGAGGTTTTCTCTTTCTTTCTTTTTGCTCAATGACTGCGACAAGGGTCAACTCTGCCTACACTACATTATTTTATTTTTTAAATGATATTTATTTATTTATTTGGCTGCGTCAGGTCTTAGTTGCGGCACACGGGATCTTTCGTTGCAGCGCCCGGGCTTCCCTCTAGTTGTGGCGTGAGGGCTCCAGAGTGCACGGGCTCAGTAGTCATGGCGCACGGGCTCAGTTGCCCCGTGGCATGTGGGATCTTAGTTCCCCGACCAGGGATCGAACCCGTGTCCCTGTGTTGGAAGGCGGATTCTTAATCACTGGACCACCAGGGAAGTCCCTGCCTACACGACTTTATACATCAACATCTCACCAAAACATCTCAGGGAATTATTACGGTAGGTTCTACATTCAGCACTGCTGGGAAGTGCTCCGGGGCAGGTGGCTTAACGTCTCTGTCATCAGTTTCCCAGTTTCTTAGCAGTTGTATTTCTAGCCTGAAGTTGCATCTGGTACATAGCAGGTGCTCAGTAAATGTTTGTCAAATGAATAAATGCATGAATTCTCTGAAATGTCGTACTTTTCACTCTCCCATGCCTTGGCGTATGTTTTACTCCAGTCTAGAAGCTCCTGCTCATTGCTGGGGTTACCTTTGGACGTGTGCCTAACTCACAAGAATTCTCCTTTGGGGAGATCTGTCCCCCTCCCATCCACAGAGTCACCAGGACAGCCACGTTTGTATCTTGGATTCCGTCCCTAGGCCACAACCAGTCACTGGGGTGGGCAACCTGATCCAAGTTGGGCCAAGTTGTCCCGCAAATCTGGAATTGGGTTTGATATTCCAGCCTTACTCTAGGCCTGTCTTCAGAATGGAACACATTTTTTTAAAAAATTAGGAGCTGTAGGGCTTCCCTGGTGGCGCAGTGGTTGAGAGTCTGCCTGCCAATGCAGGGGACACGGGTTCGAGCCCTGGTCTGGGAAGATCCCACATGCCGCGGCGCAACTAGGCCCGTGAGCCACAACTGCTGAGCCTGCGCGTCTGGAGCCTGTGCTCCGCAACAGGAGAGGCCGCGATAGTGAAAGGCCCGCGCACCGCGACGAAGAGTGGCCCCCGCTTGCCGCAACAAGAGAAAGCCCTCGCACAGAAACGAAGACCCAACACAGCCATAAATAAATACATACATAAATAAATAAAATTAGGAGCAGTAGTATGATCATCATCTATCCCTGCAACCTAAGTGGTGGGGAAAAAAAATCAGATGTGCATAGAGCAGCGGAGAGTGAAACGGGATGCCCTCAAGGAGCGGAGGGGGTGCTGTGGTGTGCCAGGCAGATCCTCCGAGGGCTGAGGTGCCATTCCTCCAGCCATCGGCTGCGACAGCTCACAGCTGAGTTCTTCCCTGAGACTTGCCCTTTACTGAAGGGACCAGCCATGACCAAGGATATGACCTCCCTAGCGCAGTCCACCACCAATGACTGGTCCATGCAGGGGTACAAAGGGCTGGCCCCCTACCTTGATTCAGGACAACCCTGAAGGGCCATCCCAGCTCCTGAGCTCCCTATGGAATTGGGTCAGGCTCCCAGCTGCATCGACGTTCAACTTTTGTCCAGTGCAGCTTCTCTGATTTACTCAAAGGCCGGTTCCTGAGAGGCTGCCCAATAAGCTTTCTGCATGCACGAATAAGAGGCTCCAGCTTTGTTTCCCAGGGCACCCAACCTAAGATAAGAGGCTTATAGTTGAAAGGGACTGGTGGTGTAACTGATGGTTGCTATGACGATGCAGTAGTTCCTCCCAATAAGCATCTCTGTTTCCTTGCTGGCTCTAGTGCTGGGTCTTCCTAGATTAATGTTTACTAAATGGAACATAGTTTGAGGGAGGTCAGGGTGGTAATCATTTCAGCCTCCAGCATAGCAGGGTAGGCCGGGGGACAACTTTGCAAGGGAGGTAAAGTTTGGCCTTGGCACTTCATCCTTTTTCTGAACCTCCCTCACACAGCCCATCAGGTCCCCCCACCGTCCTAGGGCAGAGATGTGAGGTGCTTCACCCAGCCCAGCCGGCTTCTCTCTTTCAACAAGGACTGAGGGCCCACAAGGTGCGGGGCTCCTTCCCTTACCCATCTCGCCATCACAGTGCCCTGGACCAGGTCCCATCTCTGATCCCTGCAGGAGGCGACACACACGTTCATTAATTCCCACCAGCTGCATTTTTACCACGGTGCTTCCCCTTGGGCTCCTGTTCCTGGTCTCAAGGAATTTCCTCCTCTGGTGAGACAGCAGCTCAGTCCCCATTTAGAATCTGGAAAAGTCTCCAGGCTGAAGGCGGTATAGACGCTCAGAGGCCCTCAGATGGGCTCCAGAAAAAAATTTCATCCAAACCTCTCGTATTGCCACTGAGGAAACAGAAGTATTTGAACCAATCCTGCAGGCCGGGACAGGCGGGTGGGGAAATGCTTTTCCAACGACTGAGAGGTTCGTTTCAATTTGATTCTCTCACCGCCCAGCACCAGCCGCCTCCCGCCCTTTGGATGGTTTCCAGGCGCGAATTTGCTTCCAGGTGCGCAAGGGGCGCGGGGAAGGCGGGGTGTGGGCGGGTACCGTGGGGGAGGGGAGCGGGGGCGGGTGGGGGCCAGAGGAGCCGTTCTGGGGCCGGGGGCTGCCTGCGTGGCTGGGAGGTGGGGAGGTGGGGAGGTGGGGTGAAGGGGTGGAGGAGGGAGAGAGAGAGCGAGCGAGTGTGTGTGTGTGTGTGTGTGGTCCTCACGGCCCCCCCCAACCCCCGTTCTCCTTCCTTCTAGAACCTCTTCGGGGGCGGGGCGACACTCCATCCTGGCCGCGACTTATGCGACACTTTTTTGGAGAAAGAGAGCTTCCTGAATTGAGGGCAGTGGGGTGACAGGCCGAATGGAAGGGGAGGGAGGCATTTCATCCTACCCGGGACGTAGAGTTCGAAGAAGACCCGCCTCCTGCAGACCCGGAATTCGGCCCCTCGAGAGCGGCTCGGGCAGCGCCGGCAGCCGCCCGGTGCGAGGACGCAGGTGGGCGCTGCGAGGTTTAGGGTGAGTGCGAGCAAAAAGGGGGAGACGCATGAGGGGGCGCTGGACGGTCCACGGAGGCCCCGGCCGCCGCGGGACCCCAAACACGCAGCGCCGCGCGAACCTCGGGCGGCGAGGACCTCCGGCGCGGGTCAACCCCCAGGAAGCCGTGCGGCGCTTCCCGGGCGGGACTGGAGCCCCCCCTGGCGGCCCCCCGCCTTACTGCAGCCCTTGCCCGCTGTCCTCCCCGGCCGGACGTGGGGACCCGGGCAGGCGCCGCGAGAGCGTCCAGCGGCTTCCTACCAAGGCCTGCAGTCCCTTCGCGCTTAGGCTGCTACTGATCTGGCCTTAATGTAGAGAGAAAGGGGAAGAAGGGTCTTCTTTCCGACCCCTGTGTGAGAAAATGGAGAGGAATACACATACACTCCGGTGGGGTTCTCTAGACGTTTTTGGTTCAAGGACCACTTCGGGGTCAAAGATTCTAAAGCACATCTCCTATTGCCGCCGTACAAAGTCTTAGGGCGCTTTTAATTGGACAGTCACTGAAAAGTTAGATTTGGCACTTGGGAGTGGGGCTTCAGATACGTACAGAAAACAGAATAATGTTTTTGTTTGTTTTTACAACTTGTTGATTCGTTTGTGATTTGATTCTTTGAACGTTGCTTCTTAAACTGCCGGGAGGATCTTTGGGGTCAACTCAGAACCAGTATTGGAGAATACTTTTGATTCACCAGGCAGGAAATGTGAGGATCGTCGGTTTGTTTTAGGTTGAATCGATGGCACCAGGGACATCCTGGGATCTCGGAGTATTCTAGAACTGTGTCCAAGTTGGGCTAGCGGTTGATAGAGTACGGTTTATCAAAGTAATGTAAGACAGAAAGGGCTTCCGAATGTAACCGATTTAGTGATAAGACCCACCGTATCTGCATCATTTAGAAGAACATACTTATTGGTCCATCGATACAGGGCTGGAAAGAAATAGATTTCACCTTCTTCCTTGGTCTCATAACATTTATTCTTCCGAAATTCTAACTTAAACACTTTCTGTTACACTTTTAGCACACCATCTCTTGTTGCTTTTGGAAATGGAGGACAATTTATCATTAACTTCTACATGATAAATTTCCAAGTAATTGAAGACAATTATTAATTGTATGCGTTTCAACCTTCTTTCCTCCGGGTTAAATAATGAAAGTCTTTAACCTATCTTCATATCATGTATTTTCTGTCTCTTCTCTCTCTAGCTTTTTTCATCCATCTTCAAACATGAAACTGTACAATGATATATAATAATTATAATAATAATGCTCACAAAGAATATGTAAATTAAGCATCCCAAATGCCATCTTTATACGTTGCAACTAACTTCATATCCTTGGAGACAGTGGGAGACCAGCTCATATTGGAGGAATTCATAGTCCTAAGTTTTAGACCAAGTATATGTGAAAATAGCCACCCAACCACTCCCAGCACCCACTACGCTACCCCCTGCCTTCAACTTGAAAATAGATTGGATATTGTTTATATAGCTGTTTCTCAAAACTGTTTTCAGGTCAACTAATATCTTCAGTTGAAATAAAACTTTGCTTTCCTAACCTGGGATTTTACTAGGACAATGAGGCAAATATTGTTGGCTTTACCCAAGGGAGCTTTATGCTTTTTTTTGTTTTTTTGGAGCCTTATGCTTTAGATACATAGTTGGAGAGTAACTGAAGTTTATAACACCAAAAAAAAAAAAAAAAAAAAAAAGCCCTCATCTGTTTGGTTCATCCTGGTAGGTTTTTAGTTCATTACTAATGCATAGGGCAACACACACCTACTCAGTGTCTAAATCTGCCTTGAGCTCTTTGTATTTTCCTTTGCCTCTTATCAATCGCTGTCTGTGGAGACAGCTCCAAAGAATGTCTGGGCATCTACCCTTTGCCCCAGAAACTCGCAGTTGGAGGATCCTGAAAGCAAACATGAGAAAAAAAAAAAGTCAAGGTATTTAACCTAGCAAATGCCGCGCCTCCACTGCCCCTCCCCGACTCCCCGCCCTCCGCCCCCTCCCCCATTCTAGATGTTTCGTTGTCAAGGCACATACAAAACTTTCTTGATACTCTGGCACTTGTCACCCAAGAGTAGAATTTTGTCCTATGAAGTAAAAAAAAAAAAAAAGAAAAGAAAAGAAAACGTATCCATTCAGTTTACCATTATGGAAAGTGCCAGGTGGATAGGAAAGAAGGAGAGTATATAACTTCTCTTGTCCATAGCATTTAATTATAAAACATTTAGTAGGAAAAGTATAAGAAACTGCTACCTGAACATCTAAAGTTGTAACTCTAGTCCCCAGCTCAGCACCCTGTTTGCTTTTGTCATCTATCCCCGTTTGCAGCTCTTTTCTCTTTGTCTTTGGGCTGTTTTGCTGCTAGTCAGTTAGCTCCCCAGGGCAGTCAGCACCTCAGCATCAGTCCCCTGCCTGGCACAGAAGCAGAGCCCTCTCAGAAGCTGTGTTCAGGGTAGGACCAGGTCTCATGTGGTCTTCTGGCAGTCTCTGCGCCCTGTGTTCCCTCTTCCACGGATCTCCTCCAATTCCCACAGGGAATGAGTCAGTAGTCTCCACTCCACATGGAATCTACGTTATGCCATGTGTCCGAAACGGACTATATTTTTTGACAAGCCACCAAATCCTTTCCAAGAATGTTCTGAAATCAAGTATGAAGTGAGAAGTGGCAGTGCAAGAAGGGACAAACCTGACCTCGGCTGGGCTCTGCCACATACTAGATGGGTCACTCTGGACTGAACACAGTGTCCAGATTTGTGGTGGAGTATAATACTCCTTCCCTCGTTAGGAATGATGCAGCATGTGAAGCTTAAGTGAGATTGTAACGGCCAACATTTTTTGAGCACTTGCTATGCCCAGCATGGGTCTTAGAACTTTGTGCACTCATTAATCTGAGATAATGCCAGTAAGGTGCCTGGCTCGGTGTCCTACACAAAATAAATGGTAGATAAAAATAGCATGAAAAATTTATTCAATGAGAAAAGAGACTATAGATAGAAAACTTCTTAATACCTCTTTAGCCTATTGGAAATGCAATTTATGTACACAGTCAAAATTCTTCTGTTTTACTATGTGAAAACTGACATATAATGTTCAAAGGTTGCAATTTTAACTGCTTTTTAAGCTTCTTGGTGTGATGTATTTTAAGTTTAAGAATATGTCAAGTTATTGTAAGCTGCATACATTTCATTTGAATGTTTATATTTTGGCATTACTGATTTAAAATGCATAAGTATTTTTAAAAACGGAGCTACATACTTAAAACTTATTGTAGGATTAAAGAAAATACTTATATTTAATTTAAATTTATTTTTATATAAGTAATTTTATAAAATATATAATATTTAGCACAGTTTTGATATAGTATGTGCTCAATAGCAGCTTAGCTGTTATTATCGCTATTATTAGCTGGACCTCTGAAATAATAGTCAAAATAAAAATGTCCATGAGAGAAATAACTTATTTTTAAATATTCTTGAATATTCTTCAGGTACATTCTTTCGGGAGCCTGAGCTTTCTCAGACAGACATTTTAAGGGGCTTGGGGTCCTCATCCTAGGGACAGCCTTGAGCTGCTGGAAACATGCTAGTGTTTGTTCAAGTCTCTTAGTGTGGGGAGGTGGCTGAGATTGTGCTAAAAGCTGCAATTCTTACAGGCCAAGGTTGAGGTCTAGTGGAGAAGAGGACTCAGAGGAGTCCAACTAAATTTTTTTTTTTTTTTTTTTTTTTAAGGCTGGGCTGGCAGCTGAGAGGTAATAGCTTAATAAATGGCATACCCAGCTTTTTCTGGTTTCTTAATAATCACCTAGTAAATGAAGCAGAGGTGTAGTTTTTTTTTTTTTTTTAATTATTAGCACCTTTAATTATTATTTATTTATTTATTTATTTATTTGGCTGTGTTGGGTCTTCGTTTCTGTGCGAGGGCTTCCTCTAGCTGCGGCAAGCGGGGGCCACTCTTCATCGCGGTGCGCGGGCCTCTCACTATCACGGCCTCTCTTGTCGCGGAGCACAGGCTCCAGACGCGCAGGCTCAGTAATTGTGGCTCACGGGCCTAGTTGCTCTGCGGCATGTGGGATCTTCCCAGACCAGGGCTCGAACCCGTGTCCCCTGCATTGGCAGGCAGATTCTCAACCACTGCGCCACCAGGGAAGACCCCGACTAAATTTTGGTGGAGGACAATCTTTGTCACTTTCTGTAGCAACTGTGCAGAGCTGCCTCTGTTGATGGGCATTTGAGTACGGTGTGGTGAAGGTTTCATAAACCCAAGCTATTTTCAAGAAAACAAATATTAAATGGAAATTGTTTTTTCAAAAATGATTAATGCAGCATATAAAGAAATGGTATAATAATCAATCTGAGGTTGGGTTGTTTTTTGTTTTTTGTTTTTTTAAGAATTCTGAACTATTATCCCTTTCCTAGGACTAACCTTGTAAAAATGTGTGTGACGAACTGTTTATTACCTAAGATGCCATGGCCTGCTGCTTGGGTTTAAATCCTGGTTCTGACACTGATAACCTACATGGTTGTGACATGTAAGTTATCAGTCAGGTAACTCTGTGTCTCTTTGTCTGCATCTGTAAAATGGGATAATAATCTCATAGGCTTGTTGTGAAATTTAAGCTAATGAGTCCATGTAAAGCCCTTAATAACTGTTAAATAGTTTAATCCAACTTTTTCTCACCTCCCACACCCAGGCCTAGGGAAGTCTTGGGAAAGACAAAGGATGACTATGTGGTGCTTTTGTACCTTTAGTCTGCAATATCTATCCTATTTCTGTATCTTAAAAACTTCTCCAGCATTCACTGATGATTTCACAGGTACCTATTCCCTAAACCCCTTGCTGAGCCCAATGCCTTGCCATTAGCATCCTATGTATATTTTCCATTATAGAATTAACTTTAGCTCTCCATTCATTACAGTTTTTGGGTTCTTGTCTAATCTTGGCTACTCATCTTTTGACCCTCACCAACTCAATAAACCTTTAAGCATTTGCTGAGGGTCTCAACTCATGTGGGATACACCAACGGGGTGAGATGAAGTTTTCTTTCACAGAGAATATACAGTTCCTTTATGGCTACTAGCTTTCCAAGCTCTATCAAGTGCCAAAAGGTCTAGCACAGGTAATTGCTTTGTTTTTAATACATGTCCTGGAAACCTAGAGGAGTCAGAATCTTCAAGGAAGGAGGAGTGGGCTTGAGGTAGGTCTTCAAGGATGCTCAGAGTTTGATAGGTGGCCTTGGCAGGAGACAGGTGCCTGGGCAGACTAGAGAGCCAACCTTGCCTGTGGGGAGAGAATTCCGATTTGGGGTTGGATGGGTAGGACGGGACCAAATTATGGTGGACTTTGGAAACTAATCAGCTCTTTAGATGTGATAAGATAGGAAATGGAGAGGCCCTGTGTATCTTTTCTTTTTTAGAAAAATTAATTTTTTTATTTTTGGCTGCGGTGGGTCTTCGTTGCTGCGCATGGGCTTTCTCTAGTTGTGGTGAGCGGGGGCTACTCTTCATTGCCATGTGCGGGCTTCTCACTGCGGTGGCTTCTCTTGCTGTGGAGCACGGGCTCTAGGCGCGCGGGCTTCAGTAGTTGTGGTGCGCGGGCTTCGTTGCTCCGCGGCATGTGGGCTCTTCCCCAGCTAGAGCTCGAGCCTGTGTCCCCTGCATTGGCAGGTAGATTCTTAACCACTGCGCCACCAGGGAAGTCCCAGCCCTGTGTATTTTAAACAAAGTCGTAGGTAAATACAGCTCCTACTAAAAGAGCCTGCTTTAGGATAATAAGATCAGTGGAATCAATACAGCCTGGGAATTTTTCATGAAAAGCAACTTTTAAGTGTTTATTTACATCTCAGTTTTTGTCCTTAATCAGTAGGAATTGTAAGAGGAATTGAGATTGTGACACATTTTATTCTGTCTCCATTTCATGAAAAAAATGCTAACCTCCGATCCCGGTGGCACCTGGCATTGATCTTTCTTTTATGGTGACATTTCCTCTGTGAATTAGGAACCCAGTACATTCTCCCTTTCAAGAATACAGCAATGCGTTTGTTCACTAAATATTGAAATTCTGCTACATGCTGGATACAGTATTAAGGGCTACAAATAAACAGAGAAGTACAATAAATTCTTGTTTTTGTGGGTTTACTGTCTTGTTGAAAATTGACATCTATATAAATACAAAAATAGAGTAGCCCAAGGACTTCCCTGGTGGTCCGGTGGTAAAGAATCCGCCTTCCAATGCAGGGGACGTGGGTTCAATCCCTGGTCGGGGAACTAAGATCCCACATGCTGTGGGGCAACTAAGCCCACATGCCACAACTACTGAGCCCACACACCTCAACTAGAGAGAAGCCCGCCAGCCGCAACAAGAGCCTGCACGCTGCAACAAAAGATCCTGCATGCCGCAACTAAGACCCGAGGCAGCCAAAAATTAAAACAAACAAAAAAAGAGTAGCCCAGGGGTTGGCAAACTTTTTCTATAAAAAGCCAGATAGTAAATATTTTAGGCTTTGTGGTCATACAGTCTATTCAACTCTGTCACTGCAGCATGAAAAGCACCCATGGACCCTAGCTAACTAAGTACACGAGTGCTGCTGTGTTCCAATCAAATTTACTTATGGACTGAAATTTAAATTTCATATAATTTTCATGTGTCATGAAGTATTCTCCTTTTGATTTTTGCTCACCGCTTAACAATGTAAAAGATACACCTAGTTTGCAGGCCACACAAAAATCGGTGGCAGGCTAGATTTGGCCCACGGGCCATGTTTCGTTGACTCCTGGAGTGGGCTATGACAGACCTCGTACGTACAAAATGCTACAGAATACAGAGCAGGCAGGGGTTAACTATTTCTGCAGGACTGAGGTAGGATTGAGAACGCTTCCAGGAGGAGGGGAATTTTACACAGGCTTTGACAGTTAAGTATTTGTTTGCCTGGGGTCAGTTGAAGGGGGTGGAGCATAAGGACTAATGGGGAGCTGATTCCAGGCTCCTTGAGCAAAGGCATGAGGACCACAAGGCCTACAGGGCGTGGCATATTCGGAACCCTGACCGGTTTGGTGTGGCTTGAGCTTGGGTAACAGGAAGCAGGAGAATGGCCCGAAGCGGGCAGGGAAATTGGGCCAAGTTTTGTGAAGGGCCTTTATTGCCATGCCAGAGCGTTTGGATTTTATTTCATAGGCAGTGGAAACCTTGGAAGTTTCCCAGCAGAGAAGCGATTCAAAGCGTATCAGTGTTCTAGACATTCCAGGGCAGGGGCACGGGGGCCAGTTTAGAGAAGGGGACCCAGGAGCATTTAGTGGTCGGGTTAGGCAGGCGGGGTAGGATCCTGGAGTGTGGGCCATCCCAAGATGGCGGGTTGTGGGCACTGCCAGATGGAAAAGAGGCTTTAATGGAGTCCAGGGAGTGAAGCCAAAAGCTGAGAGCCAGAAACAGCCTGGCAGGCACTGTCTGGCAGGACTAGGGGGGCAAGGTATTGGGAGAGAAGAGAGCAAGAGATGGAGGGTGTGGGGAGGGGCAGAGATGGTCCCCTAGTTCCTGCAAGAGCCGGACAGGACCTTTGGGGAAAAGATCTCATTTTTTATTATAAAAACAACACTTAATAATTGTAAAAAAGTAAAACAGCACAGAGATACATATGGTCCTCCCTCTCGACCTCTCTCCTGCCACACGTAGGGGGAGTAACCGTTCACAATGGGGTATGTGTCCTCCCTAACTCTCTGTTCTACGCTCATGCAAATATATAGATCATGTCTTTTTAAATAAAAACGGAAAGCGTACATATTTTTATGCAATTTACTTTTACTGAAAATATCTATGTTGCAGACATCTTTCCTGTCAGCACGTATATATCTAACTCGTTCTTTTTAACAATTTTGTCATTTTTCAGAGTATGGGTGTACCATAATTTATCTGTGGACGGGCATTCACGTTGTTGCCATCCATTTATGCTTTTAGATAAGGCCACACAGCACACACACAGTGAATGCACGTGAACACTCGCAGTGGAATCTCGGGCTCAGGTTCGCCTGTACAGTTTGCTCGGTGCTGCTGGATTAGGGCAGGAGGCCAGTGCAGCCAACAGGGGCTGCCCTGACCACTTACATTTGGGCAGAAAAATGGGCCTTGACCTGAGTGATGCATATGAAGTAGAACCAGTAGGACCTGGCACGATAGATAAGGTAGTAGCAGGAATTTTAAAAATGGGTAAAAGTGTTCTAGTTCATCAGCAAATCCCACTGGCTTTATCTTCAGAATTAATCCAGAGTCGGTCTGTTTCTTCCTCCCCCCACCCCAAAGCCCATTCTAATCTCAACCCCCTCCCGCCCCTGCACTAGGGAAACAGTCCCCAGAACAAATGGAATGATCCTTTTAAAATGTGAGACCAGACTACGCCTCACCTCAGAATCCTTCACCGGCTTCCCAGCCACTCAGAATTAAGTCCAGCTCCCCACCGAGACCTCCAGGGCCCTTATTGCTCCTGCACCATCCCATCTAAACAGCCCCCTGGGGCTTCCCCTGTGGCGCGGTGGTTAAGAATCCGCCTGCCAGTTCAGGGGACACCGGTTTGAGCCCTGGTCCCGGAAGATACCACGTGCCACGGAACAACTAAGCCCGTGCGCCACTACTACAGAGCCTGCGCTCTAGAGCCCGCGAGCCACAACTACTGAGGCCCGTGCACCTAGAGCCCGTGTTCCTCAACAAGAGAAGCCACTGTGATGAGAAGCCCGCGCACCGCAACGAAGACCCAACATAGCCAAAATAAATAAATTAAAAAATAAAAATAAATAGCCCCTCACCCATCTCCCCTCTGACCACTTACCACATGCGAGGTCCCTTCTTATTTGTTCCAGGGTTTACCATCTGTCTCCCTGCTAAATGGAAGCTTCCCGAGCGTAGGGACTTTGTCGCCTCTCTCACTGCTGCATCCTCTGTGCCTAGCACCGTGCCTGGCACAGATGGGTGGTCAGTAGACATTTGTTTCCTGGAATCATGCCAGATGGGTTGCACTGATTCAGACTGAGAGCTGGGTGAAGATGTCAGCAGATGGAGAGTATAGCATTGCCGCACAGTAATCAGGAAGGCTGACATTGTCATTTTGCTGGTACCATGGACCTATTAAAAAATGCTCCATTGTGTTTATTAACACATTCATTCCCATAGCAAATAGTTGTTGATTACCTGCTGTGGAGAGGCAGACCCGAGCCAGACAGCCCGGGCTGAATCCTGCTGCTGCCACTACCAGGGCTGTGACCTCACCCCAGCCCTTCATCCTGCTGTCCCTCAGCTGCCTAGTCTATGAAGTGGGCATGTTAGTCATATTTCCTTCATCTGTTTGCTGGGAGGATGAAATAATGTATGTGGAGTGCTTAGAACCGTGCTGGCACGTGAACTTGCAAGTATTGCTGTTACTACTGTTTCTGCCATGAGCTGGGACGGCTCCAGGTGGTGGATGCACAGAGATGAGAATATAGTTCTTACCCTTAAGGAGCTCGCCATCCAGTGGGGGAGCAGGGTAGCAGACTCTGACAATTCAGGGTAATCCTCCTCGCGCCAGGTGTGCACAGGGAGACCGGGCAGGACGTGGCTCGCCCGCCCCCTCCCCGCGCCCCCTCCCCCGCGAGGCCAGGCACCTGCTCTCACCCGAGCTCCCGCCCCGGGGTCCCAGCACCTCCCGGTTCACCACCACCGGCTCCAGCGCATCCTTCGCTCAGCATCGGTCAGGTCCACGCCCCTCCCTGCACGATCTGGCCCTCCTCTTGTGCTAGCCCTCTCTTGCTTAACCACCATGCAGCTTCACAGAAGTTGGATTTTGAGGTGTTTTGTTTTGTTTTGTTTAATCAAGCCTGAGGAAATGCCAGCCTCCCTCCTGTGACCCCTGCTTGGCCTCCGTGCTTCCCGGGCTGCCTCCTTCCCGTCCTCAGGGCTCCACTTCTTAGAGAGGCCTTCTCTTCCTACCAACATGTGCTGGACATTTCCTGATTATTTATCTATGCACTTGTTTGTCTCTTCCACTAAACCAGCGGTTCCCAAGCATTTTAGTCTCAGGACCCCTTCTTACTCGTAGACACTGAGGACTCCAGAGAGCTGTGGTTTATGTGGATTACATCTAACGATATTAAAGCTGAGAAACTGAAAAAAATAGGTATTCATGCGTTTGAAAATAACAATAAGCCCACCATTAAATGTTAACATAAATAGCATATTTTTATGAAAGATAACTATTTAAAAAAAAACCATGTAGTGAGTCGAGTGGCATTGTTTCACATTTTTGTAAATCTCTCTCTTTTTAAAAACTATTTATTTATTTATTTAGGCTGCGCTGGGTCTTAGTTGCGGCACGTGGGATTTTTGCTGTGGCGTGCGGACTTCTCTTAGTTGTGGCATGCATGCGGGATCTAGTTCCCCAAACAGGGATCAAACCAGGGCCCCCTGCATTGGGAGCGTGGAGTCTTACCCACTTGACCACGAGGGAAGTCCCTGTAAATCTCTTTAACGGCTGATTCTAGAGACACAAAGTTGATAAGACATATTACTTACCTGTCAGTGCCTTTGCTTTTTTTTTTTGATAGTGAAAAAATACACACTACATAAAATTTACCATTTTAACCATTATTTATTTATTTATTTATTTATTTATTTATTTATTTATGGCTGTGTTGGGTCTTCATTTCTGTACGAGGGCTTTCTCCAGTTGCGGCAAGCGGGGGCCACTCTTCATCACGGTGCGCGGGCCTCTCACTGTCGCGGTCTCTCTTGTTGCAGAGCACAGACTCCAGACGCGCAGGCTCAGTAGTTGTGGCTCACGGGCCTAGTTGCTCCGCGGCATGTGGGATCTTCCCAGACCAGGGCTGGAACCCGTGTTCCCTGCATTGGCAGGCAGAGTCTCAACCACTGCGCCACCAGGGAAGCCCCATTTTAACCATTTGTAAGTGTACAGTTTGGTGACATTAAGTCCGTTCACATTGTTGTGCAGCCATCACCACCATCTTATGCCTGGGACTTTTTTGTCTTTTTCCCAAAGGAAACTCTGTTCCTGTTAAACACTAACTCCTCATCTCCTGCTCCTCCTTTGCTTGTATTTTTGTCCAAATAATAGAGATGGAGAGCCACTTTCTTTTTTCTTTTAATAAGTTTATTTATTTTATTTATTTTTATTTTTGGCTGCATTGGGTCTTCATTGCTGCGTGTGGGCTTTCTCTAGTTGCGGCGAGCAGGGGCTACTCTTGGTTGCGGTGCAAGGGTTTCTCATTGCGGTGGCTTCTCTTGTTGTGGAGCACGGTGGTTGTGGCATGCAGGCTCAGTAGTTGTGGTTCGCAGGCTCTAGAGCGCAGGCTCAGTAGTGGTGGTGCACTCGCTTAGTTGCTCCGCGGCGTGTGGGATTTTCCCAGACCAGAGCTCGAACCCATGTCCCCTGCGTTGGCAGGCAGGTTCTTAACCACTGCACCACCAGAGAAGCCTGGCTAGCCACTTTCTGGAATAACTTTTTCTTCTCCTTACTTTAGATCTTCAGAATATCTACTGTTGGCATCGCTGAAGGTAAACATTTTGAATGCCTTCTACATGTGGCCTTGTGCTGGCACACAGGAAGCATAGGACGCATTCTCTGCCCTTAGGCAGCTTAGTTTTAGCTAGATGGGATCATAAGATAAAATGTATTTAATGTGAAAGTGTGTATTCATTCAGAAAATATTTATTGAATGTCTGTATTTCATTGATTGCAAAATGTCCATTTTTTTTTTCACATTTTCACATCTCCTAAACTGGGATGAATTTTACTATCATTGGATATCATAGTTGAATCATCAGAGTTTTTTCTTGCTTAATGGTACATAAAATAATGCTTCATTTTACAACCAAAGGCATCTTAGATGTGATGGAAAAGAAAAGTGTCAGGTACCTTTCAAAGTGCTGAGGATACAGCAAGGATCAAAACAGACAGAAAAGACCTTGGATAATATAGAGCAGGCACTCACGAAATACCTGTTCCTTCCTTCTTTTAAAAACTGGCGAGAGGGGGCTTCCCTGGTGGCGCAGTGGTTGAGAATCTGCCTGCCAATGCAGGGGACACGGGTTCGAGCCCTGGTCTGGGAAGATCCCACATGCCGCGGAGCAACCAGGCCCGTGAGCCAAAATTACTGAGCCTGCGCGTCTGGAGCCTGTGCTCCGCAGCAAGAGAGGCCGCGATAGTGAGAGGCCCGTGCACCGCGATGAAGAGCGGCCCCCGCTCGCCGCCAACTAGAGAAAGCCCTCGCGCAGAAACGAAGACCCAACACAGCTAAAAATAAAAAATAAATTTAAAAAAATTATTAAAAAAAAAAAAAAAAAAAACTGGCGAGGAGGGGCTTCCCTGGTGGCGCAGTGGTTACGAATCCACCTGCCAATGCAGGGGACACAGGTTCAAGCCCTGGTCCGGGAAGATCCCACATGCTGCGGAGCACCTAAGCCCATGCACCACAACTACTGAGCCTGTGCTCTAGAGCCTGTGAGCCACAACTACTGAGCCTGCGTGCCACAACTACTGAAGCCCGCGTGCCTAGAGTCTGCGCTCCGCAACAAGAGAAGCCACTGCAATGAGAAGCCCGCACAATGAAGAGAAGCCCCCGCCCGCACAATGAAGAGAAGCCCCCGCTCGCTGCAACTAGAGAAAGCCCGTGGGCAGCAACAAAGACCCAATGCAGCCAAAAATAAATAAAAATAAAAATAAATTTATATAAAAAAGTAGGCATGCATTAAATACTAATAGAAAAAACAAAGCAAAAACAAAAACAAAAAGACTGGCGAGTATGCACCTAAAGTCATGAGTAGGATTTTGTTTATAGGTGTTTCCTCCTCCACTGACAACTCAGAGAGTGCCATGGGCATTTGGGATCTTGTATACCAAGAGAATACAATGTTCATTGCCTTCTGTTGAAAAGTAACAATATCTTTCATTGGTTAGCATTTTACAATTCACACCACATTTCTTCATGCATGATTTACCAAATATTTACTGAGTGAGTGAATTTTCTCATTGGATCACAGCATCCTTTTGAGACAGGCCAGCAAAACCACATCACCATCTGATGGGGATGAAGGGCTTTTCCAAGGTCACCCTGCTAATGAAGGGCAGACCCACGACAACAACCCAGGTCTTCTGACTCTTGTGAGAACACACTCCAAATCCAGCTCCTGTGAAGCACTTCCATGTCTGACCAGTAACCACGTAAGAAATTATAACCTTTCTTCTCCTTCTAGTTGGGGATCCATTCTAAGATAGCATCCAGCTTTGAGTTAAGTAGGAGAATAGTTCAAAGGTGGAGGCTACTCTCTCTGGAGTTTTAAAATAGGTCATAGAGGCTTCTTGGCTATTTATATATTCATAAACTAGTATTCTTCAGAGGTAAAAATGGAGGCTCATTTTTAAGGAGAGGGAAATGAGGTCAAGGACACTGATATGAAGGCTTCCTGGAAGCTGAAGGTGTGGCCAGGTCCCGCGTGATTCCTCGCACTTGAAGAAATTCGACAGCAGCTGGTCTCGTCTGGTAAAGGGCTCTGGATTACTGCGCAGTAGGACAGGGGATGAATTTTACCGTTTAAAATATAGAGTCTTTTTAATATGTGCCAAACTGCAATACTGATGGTTGAATTTGGGGTCTTAAGTGAATAGTGGGAGTTTAAGAGCTACTGTCTTGCCCTTTCTTTGTTGCTGCCTTCATGCTTACTTATCTGGTAATGTTTTCTCTTTTCTCTTTATGCTTCCCTTTGCTCCATGCTTTCTGACTCTCCTCAAGTTGATGGGTTTCTCCTTTTTAATCAAGAAGAACCATGAGAAGTAGAGTGAGAACTGGGCCTGGAGCCAGAGGGTCTGACTGGAGCCTGGGCAGGTCCTTGAATCCTCAGGCTTCGCATTCAGAGCCTGGAAGATTGTCAGGCATTCAGTGATCCCCTCAGCCTTCAGGGATGGTGATTTCCTACTCACCTCATGGGTGTTTTCAGCATCAGATCAGATCATGGGTGAAAACTATTAAATGATGCAGCAATGGCAGTTCTGAAATAAGATACTAGTCACATATTCAGAACCTAATTTTTATCTTAAAATAGATTATATTCACCTTCCCTGATTTGATGTCAAAAAGTTTACAAAACTTTTTGCCATTTGCAAAGGCCAGCATAATCCTGAGCTGAATAAAATAGACACATAACCCCAATAGCTAACACAATCTAAGATGTCATGTAATGTTTTACACTTTAAAAAAACTGACAGGAATAGCATCAAGGGAAAGAGGCCCAACAAAGAGCTGAAAGTATCATCTACTCCATTGTAGCTTGTACTAAATTTATATGTGATAACTTGATTTTCTGTAAAAATCCTAATTACTATACTTATGATCTTCTGTTTCTTTGAGTGAAATGAACATTTCTAAATGAACCAGAAATTAATTTTTAAATTTTACCTTTTCTCTCCTTTGGCAGTAATTTCTCATGGCTTCGGTGATGGCTGACAGCTCCCACCTTGCTATCTCCGGCTGGAACCTCTCCTCTCGTGCACCCCGCTGCCTTCTCAGCACCCCTGCGTCCACATCTGTCTTGGGCCATCCCAATCCGCATGTCTCATGTTGCCTTTCAGTCCTCCTCTCTCTGTTGACTGAAACTCCAGCCCCTGTCACTCAGGCCCAAACCCTTACAATCATCCTTTCTTTCTCTTCTTCTTTCACCCCAGAACCCATCTATCATGAGATGCCATTGGCTCTGCGTTAAAATAAATGCAGACTCCGTCCGCTCCTCGCCACCTCTACTGCTGCCGGGCAGTTGGAGCCACCCCCATCTCTCATCTGAAATACTGCCAGAGTGCCTCACCCTGTATAACCTTTTGTTTCCTAAAATCTATTCTCAACACAGCAGCCAGAGTGATGCCCTGTCCAAACCTTGCAATGGCTCCTCCTTTCCCTCCGTTGAAGCCAGCATCCTTACAATGGATTCTAAAATCACAAATGGGGACTTCCCTTGTGGCACAGTGGATGAGACTCTGCGCTCCCAATGCAGGGGACCTGGGTTCGATCCCAGGTCAGGGAACTGGATCCCATATGCATGCCGCAACTAACCCATGGGCTTTAGACAGATTTATTAGGAGGGGAGATAGAGGGGGGGAATAGAAGGAGCCAAGGATGAGTGGAACATTTGGTCTTTTTTTTTTTTAAATAAATTGATTTATTTATTTTTGGCTGCGTTGGGTTTTTGCTGCTGCATGCGGGCTTTCTCTAATTGCGGCAAGCTGGGGCTACTCTTCGTTGCGGTGCATGGGCTTCTCATTGCGGTGGCTTCTCTTTGTTGCGGAACACAGGCTCTAGGCGCGTGGGCTTCAGTAGTTGTGGCTCAAGGGCTCTAGAGCGCAGGCTCAGCAGTTGTGGCGCCGCAGGGGCTTAGCTGTGTTACCAGGGAAGTCTGTGTCAGCAGGGAAGTCCTGACATTTGGTCTTGAAGAAAAAAAGTGACCTATTTTTCCCGACATTTCAGTTATTGGAATTAGTAAATCAAAAATTCTAAAATTTCAGATAAACAGAAATGCCTTTAGGATTGGGGAGGGGAGCAAGGCGTATTCCTAATTGGGATCCCATGCACTTTAGACGATCCCACAGACTATGTGAAGTTTTGTGTGTGTGTATATTGTGCATGTTTGTGGAGAGTGTGCCAGAGGCCTCACTGGAGTCTTGGAGGACCCCTGACCCACAAAAAGTTAGGGGCCCCTGGCTCAGGACAGCCCCAAATGTGTCTGCTGAATGCTGCTGACTGCCTGCCACCTGGATGCCTGTGAGAGTTGCTGTTGGCCCTTTCTGCCTCCGGTTCCCCACTTTAAAATGGTGCACGGGACTTCCCTGGTGGTGCAGTGGTTAAGAATCCGCCTGTCAATACAGGGGACATGGGTTCAAGCCCTGGTCCGGGAAGATCCCACATGCCACGGAGCAACTAAGCCCGTACACCACAACTACTGAGCCTGCGCTCTAGAGGACGCAAGCCACAACAACTGAGCCCACGTGCCACAACTACTGAAGCCTGCGCACCCTAGAGCCTGTGCTCCGCAACAAGAGAAGCCACTGCAGTGAGAGGCCCGCGCACCGCAACGAAGAATGGCCCCTGCTCGCCGCAACTAGAGAAAGCCCGCGCACAGCAACGAAGACCCAACACAGCCAAAAATAAATAAATAAATTTATAAAAATAAAAACAAAAAATGGTGCAGTAACTTTCTCAAGACCAGTTTTGTGAGGAGGTGCAGCAAAGGGTATGCGCTCAGGCTCAGGAAGCTGACGGCCTGGGTTTGAATACTGGCCCAGCCAGTCCCTGCTGTGTGACTCTGGACGGTTACTTCACCTCTCTGAGCCTCAGTCCCTTCATCGTAGAGCGGGGGTAAGTCATTGCTGAACAAGGTAATTCACATAAAGGCCCACACTGTTCTGTGGCTCATGGTAAGCTTGAATATACAATAGGGCTGTCATCGCTAATAATATGCTACTGGGGCAAAATATCCTGTAGAAAGGATTTGTATTTCAACTTGGAAGATAACTGAATATTGCATTATAGCCTGAGGGGTGAAGGGCCTCCTCAGCAGGGTGGGCCTCTGTTCTGGAAACTTTACAATTAATCCTGTTAGTGTCACAGAGGACTGTACTATGCCAATGTTGTGACTCTGGGAGTTCAGACTTCAGTCAAAATCTGAGTCAGAAGATTTGGTTCCTGAAAGCCTTTTAAAAATTAGGTAGAAATATGTGTAAAATAGTAAGTACAATATACTTTTCCCCAATGATATAGACAATGTACTTTATACCCTTATCAGTGATTTTTAGAATGTTTACATTGATCATATCATTGATCAAGAAATACTTTTGGGGACTTCCCTGGTGGTCCAGTGGTTAAGAATCTGCCTTCCAACGCAAGGGATGCGGGTTCGACCCCTGGTTGGGTAACTAAGATCCCACATGCTGCACCGCAGCTACTGAGCCCGCACGCCACAACTACTGAGCCCGTGCTCTGCAACTAAGACCCAACACAGCCAAATAAATAAATATTTTTTAAAAAAAGAAATACTTTTGGAATTTCTCTTAAAAAGAACACTCGGGCTTCCCTGGTGGCGCAGTGGTTGAGAATCTGCCTGCCAATGCAGGGGACATGGGTTCGAGCCCTGGTCTGGGAAGATCCCACATGCCGCGGAGCAACTGGGCCCGTGAGCCACAACTACTGAGCCTGCGCGTCTGGAGCCTGTGTTCCGCAACGGGAGAGGCGGCGATGGTGAGAGGCCCGCGCACCGCGATGAAGAGTGGCCCCCGCTCTCCGCAACTAGAGAAAGCCCTCGCACAGAAACAAAGACCCAACACAGCCAACAATAATTAAATTAAAAAAAAAAAAAAAAAAAAAGACTCAGTCAGTAGGTATACCTCGTTTTCCTATTACAGACAGCTCCTCATGTGCCTTTCCTGGACAACCAGAGCAGCTGTATACTCGACAGTCTTCGTGGCAAGCGAGATTGGGCTCAGAGTGTCAGTTTCACGATAAACCTTTGGTGTCAGTAGAAGCACACAGAAAGCAATATGGGTTTTTCACATCCCACTATTCCTCTCTCTTCTTCTCCTGGCAAACTCTGCAAGTGAGCCCCAAATAGCATATTACAAAAATATATTAATGCGTAGATAAAAGATTGGAAAGCTGAAATAATTTAAAAGCCCGATAAATGTCCTCTTTAATGACAGTGCTTTATAGGGAGATGGCTGTTCAATTTTCCTCACAACACCGCCATACCGTGGTAATTTGTATGTGTTTTTTTAGGGTCATTGATTCATTTAGCAAAAATATGTTGAGCCCTTGTGGAGCAGCCTTGTACTGATAGCTGCGGAGGAGACCCATGGCGTGAGGTGTAAGGCCAGGTCACAGAGCCTGGTATAAGCTGAACCCTGGACCTTGGGGAAAAGAGATTAAGACCTGGAGAAATGAAATCATTTTCCCAGGACCTCCTGACTTCAGCCTGTAGGTTTTTCTTCTAGACTATGCCCATGGTATTCTTTTTTTTTTAATTTAATTAATTTATTTATTTATTTTTGGCTGCGTTGGTTCTTCGTTGCTGCGTGCGGGCTTTCTCTAGTTGAGGCGAGCGGGGGCTACTCTTCGTTGTGGTGCAAAGGCTTCTCATTGTGGTGGCTTCTCTTGTTGCGGAGCATGGGCTCTAGGGCACGCAGCCTTCGGTAGCTGTGACATGTGGGCTCTAGAGCGCAGGCTCAGTAGTTGTGGTGCACGGGCTCAGTTGCTCCTCAGCATGTGGGATCTTCCCGGACCAGGGATCGAACCCGTGTCCCCTGCATTGGCAGGTGGATTCTTAACCACTGCGCCACCAGGGAAGCCTGACCATTGTATTCTTGATTTGATTTTTTAAACTTTGGAGGTAAAGGAAAAAATTTTCATCCTCAAAAAAAATTTTTTTTCATCCTCTTAAAAATGGTTGGATTTATATGAAAACACCATTTCCCAAATTGTATTTCATGAAACAGTAGTTCTATGAGATATTATTATGTATTCCTGATTTAAAAAATTGTTAGCAGTACTTTTTCTAAAATTATAGGTTTAGGGTCTAAACCCTAAAATGCAAGGAAATAGAAACAGCACAAAAGGTCACCTGATAAATGAATTGCATGCTGGAACTTGTAGTATGGATCTCACGCATGGGCGTCATTTATCATCTCAACGCTTTGTATGTCATTTAGTCACCTATAAACCTGACTTCTGGATTCTGGATTATATTTTTCATTAAAACCTCAATATATGATTGATATTCAATATTTATTTTATATTAAACATCAAATCAGATTTTAAAAACTTATTGGAACTGTAGGCAGCCTTTTAAAACAAGTTTGCACTTAGTTACTGAATTGTTCAACTCTATGCATCTCTAAAATACTCAGTCCTACAGATAGACAAGTGGGTGGGTGTGGAGCCCTCGAGGACCGTGGCTTCTGGTGGAAGAGGACAGCTCATGTGTCTGTGATCAGTTCTATCACTGGTTCAGTGTGTGGCCTCTGTGCTCCAGTTCTTTTGTCTATAAAGTTGGTGTTGACCAAAGAAGCTTGCAAATAGAAAATAAAAGGGACCAAAAAACACACCATGGGGAAATTAGGTATTGAGGGATGAATTATCCCGTAATCTTTATCCAAAAAGTCTTAAAAAAATTTTTGTTTGTTTGTTTATTTTGGCTGCTCTGGGTCTTAGTTGCGGCATGCGGGATCTTTACTTGCAGCATATGGACTTCTTAGTTGTGGCATGTGGACTCTTAGTTGCGGCATGCATGCGTGATCTAGTTCCCCAACCAGGGATGGAACCCAGGCCCCCTGCATTGGGAGTGCGGAGTCTTACCCACTGGACCACCAGGGAAGTCCCCCGAAATGTCTCTTGAAGGTAATAATTTTAAGCCATTTGGCCCACATTTTCTGTAAGCACACAATTATTAGGCACAAGGATTCTGGAAAATTTTTTTGTGTGTGTGAATATGTTTTAAATTTAAAAAACAGAAACATATGCCCCACATAGGTTGTCTGTGGTGCATAGTTTAGTGGACTTAATGATTTTCCCTTATGGGAATTCCCTGCTGGTCTAGTGGTTAGGACTCCGTGCTTTCACTGCCCAGGGCCCGGGTTCAGTCCCTCGTGGGGGAAATAGGATTCCACAAGCTGAGCAGCACAGCCAAAAAAATATTTTTTTTCCCCTTAAAGGTATTTAATAAATATTTTGCAACTTGAGGGGGGAGTTCAAGCTCAGTCTTGGTCTTAATTCAGGATTTAAATTTTTTTTTGAAAATTTTTTGGCCTCCCGGCATGCGGGATCTTAATTCCCCAACCAGGGATCAAACTCGTGCCCTCTGCAGTGGAAGAGCAGAGTCTTAACCACTGGACTGCCAGGGAATTCCCATTAACTCAGAGTTGATTTTTGCCTAGTGAACCTTTCTGCAGAACTCTGAATAACACAAGTTAGGTCCAGATCTAAACATTCTTAAAGTCCTAGCTGCAAAGAACATTTAGTAAGAGATGGTCAAAGATCATGGTTAAAATGATTTTTCTGGTATTAGGAACCTTATATTCTGGGTAAGGATGTGTTGGCTTCTGAATAGCAAATATTGATTTTTAAAAAACTTGATCATTTGGTCATGTTTTTCGCAGATATATTATTATACTTTTATTTATTTTTATTTAAGTATTGTTGGTTTTATTATGCTGTTTTATAAGTTTAGTTAACGAAAGAAAAACTTTCTTTACTTGGGTGTCTTGTTTGGTGATAAATACTGAATCTTTGTTCCTCCTGGGTAGTGACAAAAGTTGAAATGATTTACTTTAGTCCTCAATTGTATTTACAGCAAGAGTCAAAACATTATTTCATTCAAGTATGACTGATAGGGGCCTGCCCCAAATTTACCTTAATAAACCCTTCTTTATAGTATGCATGAATAATTTATAAATAAGATTGTAAATCAGTCGTTTAAAATGCTTAAATTTTATTACACTTTGTCTAATTCAGAACTTTCACTGATTCAGATTGACCTCTCCCTCAAGTGGGCCAAATTGGCTAAATTAGCCAAATTGTCACACACCATTGTCACCAGCACCGGGACCAGCGTTGATTCCTGACCCAGCAGGTTTGCAGATCGATGATCAGGACATTGCTGGTTTAGTAAGACGTTCGGAGCAAGTAATTTCAAGCTCTCCATCTTTGAAGTTCCTGCTGGCTAGAATCTTTGGTGACTTAAAATTTTTTTTCAAGGGGAATTTTTTAAAGCCTGAGAAATGGGTGTTCCTTTGGGATCGCACGTTGGCGACAGGGTAGGGATCCATCCCTCAAGCATTAGCGGGCGTCGCCGCGCGCCAGGTCCTCTGTTGGGCACCAAAGGTACGCGGAGCCTTAAGGGTCTGTCCAGTGGGGACAGAAGAAGAGGAAAACAGCGCTTGGGGACTTTGCAATCGGGGTCGCCCTCTGCAGAAGGTGGTTCAATGGGGATAAACAGAGGCGCCTTCAGAACAGAAAAGGCTGTGAGCCATTGCAGAGAACGACTGCGTTTAGCGAGCGCGTCCCAACTACACAACCGCTGGGAGCTCGCGCTGGCGACCCCCCCACCGCCCCCCGCGACCTCGGGCTGCGGCCACCGACCTTGGGCGGGGGCTGAGCGGAGGGGGCGCAAGTGGCGCCGACCGCGGGGCCTCATTTTCCTTCCTGGGACAGTGAATTCCCAGAAGGGTTCCGATGCTTTTGCTTGGCAGAGCAAGGGGAAAAGACATTTAAAACGTATTCCGTTGTCTTTCCTGGTGACAGAGCGGCCCCCAGCAGCACGTTTCCAAGTGTCTCTTTGTAACCGTGCGAGAGCGGTTACTCCTTTCTCCTCTTAAAGCGCAGCGATAATGAGTAGGAAGAAAAAGTGCTTGCTGCAAAGCGTCGATTATTCTAGGTCTCCGAGCGTTCCGCATCCACCTGCTGAGGAAATCGTGGCTTTACCTGTGGGGGGATTTATTGCGCAGTTCATTTGCATGTTTAGAAAACCTGAAAGATGGGAACCAACTAACGGGGGGCTACTGAAGCAGAGCCAGCAGAGTGTTTGAAGGGTGGATGCAACAGGGTTTAAACAGCTGGTAAGTTCTTCCTCTTAGTTTCCACTACCCACCCCAGAGGCAATAATATCCCACATCCCTTCGGCTGTGGCTAGCTGGCACATTTTCTAGGACCTGAGCTAGCTGGAGGTGGGACCCTCGGCTATTACAAGCACCAAGTGTAGCTGCTGTCATCTTACAGGACCAGTTGGTGGCAAGTTGGTGGCCAAGGCTTGGATGCCAACAGGTGGGAGATTGGGTAGAGGAGTGGAGGCATGATTCCAGAGCCTTCCTTTTTTTTTTTAATCTAGACACATTATATTAAAACTTCTGAAAACCAAAGGTAAAGTGAGAATCTTGAAGGCAGCCAGAGAAAAAGATACATTACATTCAGAGGAACAAAGATAAGAATTGCATCTTTAAAGAGCTGAAAGAAAAAATATTGTCAACTCAAAAGGCTATACCCAGGGACTTCCCTGGTGGTCCAGTGGTTAAGAATCCGCCTTCCAATGCAGGCGACGTGGTTTTGATCCCTGGTTGGGGAACTAAGATCCCATGTGGTGCAGGGCAACTAAGACCATGCTGCAGCTACTGAGCCTGTGCGCTGCAACTAGAGAGAAGCCCGAGTACTGCAACGAAAGATCCCGCATTCCTCAAAGAAGATCCAGCATGCCACAACTGAGACCCGACGCAGCCAAATAAATAAATACATTTTTTAAAAATATTTTTTTTAAAAAGGCTATACCCAGTGAAAATATCTTTCAAAAATTAAGGCAAAAATACAGATGTTTTTAGAAAAACAAAAGCCAAGAGAATTAATTCCCAGCAGGCGTGTGCTATAAGAAACATTAAGGGAAGTTTTTCAGGCAGAAGGTGTATGATACCAGATAAAAACCTGGATTTACACCAAGTAATGAACAACTCCAGAAATGTAACAATGAAGACAAATACAAAATACTTTTAGGGCTTTCCAGGTACACAATCATATCACCTGCAAGTGATAGATTTACTCCTTTTCTCCCCAATTCTTGTACCTCTTATTGATTTCTCTTCTCTCACTACTTTGCCTAATGCCTCCAGTACAATGTTGAATAGTAGAGGGCTTCTTTGATTTATTGCTGATCTTATGGAAATGCCCTCAGTATTTACCCATTAAGTTAGAGTCTAGCTTTAGGAACAAAGTATATATATTTTATCATATTAAGAAACCACTCAAAAAAAAAAAAAAGAAACCACTCATCAATTTCACTCCAGAGTCTTCCTTTTATCACATACTTGCTGTGGCTTTGAGGAAGTCCTGTAAACCTCCAGAACCCCAATTTCCTCCTTTACCAAATGGAGGATGGCTAGTGGCCTCCGTGGGTTCTAGGGCCATCTGAGTAACAGGATGCAGCAGTGAGTGTCCACTGGGAGACAATGGAGAACAGCATTCTGACTACAGTGTCACTCAGCTCCTCCTTCCCTGAGCCTTTTGGTTTGTAGATGGCTGCCTTCTTCCTGTGTTCACACATGGCAGAGAGAGGAAGAGAAAGATGAGAGAGAGACCTTGTCTTTCTTCTCATAAAGGCACTAATTCCATTATGGGAGCTCCGCCCCCATGATCTAATCTAAACCCGATTACCTCCCAAAGGACTCATGTCCTAATACCATCACACTGGGGGGTTAGGGTTTCAACATCTGGATTTTGGGGGACATAGGTATTCAGTTTATAACAGCCGGGAACCACCAGAAGCTAGAAGAGGCAAGGAAGGATCCTCCTCTGGAGCCTTCAGAGGGAGCGTGGTCCTACTGAAACCTTGATTTCAGACTTCTACTGTCCAGAACTGTGAGAGAATAAATTATTTTTCTTCTCTTCGAAGGGTAAATCAGTCAGTTCATCAAGTTTAAAAGGTGGCCTTGTCAATGAATAGCAATTATCTGCTTTATACTGTCAGATTGCAAACAACTTCATAGAGCAAACCCACAAGAATCATATTATTAAAATGCAGCTGCCCATGGGCTTCCCTGGTGGCACAGTGGTTAAGAATCCACCTGCCAATGCAGGGGACACGGGTTCAAGCCCTGGTCCCGGAAGATCCCACATGCCACGGAGCAACTAAGCCCGTGCGCCACAACTACTGAGCCTGCGTTCTAGAGCCCACGAGCCACAGCTACTGGAGCCCGCATGCCTAGAGCCCATGCTCCGCAACAAGAGAAGCCACCGGAATGAGAAGCAAACAAAGAGCAGCCCCCGCTCACCGCAACTAGAGAAAACCCGTGTGTAGCAACAAAGACCCAACGCAGCCAAAAATAAATAAATAAAAATAGATAAAAAATTTTTTAAAAATTAAAAAAATATGCAGCTGCCTCACACACAGAACCAATGGCATGGGGATCATACATGACCTAGCCTGGGAGAGAGAAAACCATGGCATCTGTGCTATCTGACTCCTGCCTCCCTCCCCAGCCTCACTTGGGACCACTCTCCTCCTTGCTCGACATACTGTAGCCTCTCTGGGCGACCTTCTGCTTCTTCTTCTTTTTTTTTTTTTTTAAATTATTATTTATTTATTTATGGCTGTGTTGGGTCTTCGTTTCTGTGCGAGGGCTTTCTCCAGTTGCAGCAAGCGGGGGCCACTCTTCATCGTGGTGCATGGGCCTCTCACTATCGTGGCCTCTCTTGTTGTGGAGCACAGGCTCCAGACATGCAGGCTCAGTAGTTGTGGCTCACGGGCCCAGTTGCTCCACGGCATGTGGGATCTTCCCAGACCAGGGCTCGAACCCGTGTCCCCTGCATTGGCAGGCAGATTCTCAACCACTGCACCACCAGGGAAGCCCCAGACCTTCTGCTTCTTGATACACCAAGCTCTTCCCTGCCCCAGGGTCTTTGCACATGCTACTCCCTCTGCCTGAAAACCTCTTCTGACTCTTCACACGAGTGGCTCCTCTTTGTCCTTCAGATCTTGCCTTCAATGCCAACTCTTTAGGGAGGCCTTTCCTGACCACCTTATCCAAAGAAGCATCCCCACTAGGGCAGAATAATGCCCCTCCTGCAAAGATATCCATGTCCCAATCCCTGGAACCTGTAAATATATTATGTTCCATGCAAAGGGGAATTAAGGTTGCAGATGGAATGATGTTTGCTAATCAACTGATTTAATGAGATTATCCTGGATTATCTGGGTGGGCCCAGTGTAATCTTAAGGGTCCTTAAATTGGGATGAGAAAGGCAGAGGATTCAGAAATGAGAGATGGCATCGTGAGAAAGACTTGGCCGACCATCAGGCTTTGAAGATGGAGGCAGGTACCAGAAGCCAAGGAATGTGGGTGACCCTTAGAAGCTAGAAAAGGCAAGGATGCTAATTCTCTCCTGGAGCCTCCAGAAAGGAATGAATCTCTGCCAACACCTTGATTTTAGCTCATTGAGATGCATCTTGGACTTCTAACCCCCAGAACTGTCAGATAATACCTCTGTGTTGTTTTAAGCCACTAAGTTTGTAGTACTTTGTTACAGCAGCAACAGGAAACTAATACAGACCTTAACTTCAGTGCCAACCCCTCAGATAAGTCGCCTCTGACCACCGTATCCAAAGTAGCATCCCCACCCTCATCCAGCTACTCTCTCAGGCACCTCCACGTGCTAAGCAGTGTTTTCGGCACTAGGGGTACAGTAGTGAACAAGACATTGAAAATCTCTGCCCTCACAGAGCCTGCATGGGGGGCAGGGAGACACAATAAACAAATAAGAAAAATAAACAGTGTGGTGGGAAGTGCTAGGGAGGAAAGGCCGATCGAGGAGGAGGATGGGGGTCCTGGGGTTGGGGAGTGCGCCACGTAAATGGCACGGTCACGGAATACGACATGTGGGCAAAGACCCGAAGCAGGTGAGGGAAGGCAGCAGCTCTCTGGGGAAGGAGCAGGCCGGGCAGAGGAGAGAAAACATAATAGCAAGTGAGCGGCCAGTGCGGCCGTCTAATCCATCATCCAAACCGGGGCCTCTGAGAGCGGAAGTGGCACCATTAATAACCGTGCTGGACCAACAGTCATGAACCTGGCCCCTCTCAGCGCAGGGTCCCCCGGCAGCGAGGACGGGTGGCTGGATCACAGTGGCTGACGGAGGGAGCAGGAATGAGGTCTGAGAGGCAAGGGGCGGGTGTGGTACGGCCTTTCAGGTCACCGTGAGCACGCTGGCTTTTACTCCAGGAGAGGTGGAAAATTATGGGAGAGTTTTGAGCAGAAAACTATGACTGGGTTTATGTTTTAAAAGGATTTTCCTAGCTGACAGGGTGAGAACTGACCTTCAGGGCAAGAGGGCAGAGGCAGGAGGCCAGTAAAGTCTCCTGGAATCCCCAGGGGCCCCTGCATAGTGGACTTGGAGAGACCACGTCTGATGATGGAGCTGAGAGGATTGTCTTCAGACAGGAAGTGGGGTGAGGGAAAGGGAAGCCGAGGATGAATGTTCATCTTCAGAGACTTTCCAAGTCTGTGAGTTTCTGATTTGCTATGTGCTTATCATCTTCCTCTGTGTAGATGGACGAGCCATGGGGTGGGGACTTTGTCTTGCTCAGCACCCAGCATATACTGTCTGGCACAGAATAGCCGTGCAACGTATCGTGAGTGAAGTAGTGGAGTGAAACAGCATTTTAATTTTCGTTGCACCAATGTGAAATCTGAAACAAAAGAAATTAAATAAATGGTTTGCCCAAATCATTGTTGACTTGGGCAAAACTGTGCATCAGTCCAGGTCGTCCGACTCCACCACCGCAGCACGCGGCTGTGGATTCACGGCCTCCTTGCCTCACATCCTTGGTCCATTTCCTTGCCTTTGTTTGAAATTTGGTACCATAGTGAAGTAAGCATCTTGGAAATGCCCAGGTTGGAAAGCAGAGGCACCAATGTTGGGGAATTAATTTCACAAGGAAAAGCTCCGAGTGCTCCTGATATGAGAAAGGGCACTGAACTGGGCTGGCCCCCAAAGAATCAAGAGCATCACCTCTGTTCCCACCATCAAGACTGACGGGACACTGAGGACGGGTCCTCCAAAGTACCCGCTTCATCCCCACTGCAGAAGGGAGGGTGCTCTTGCCAAGCAGAGTTATTTGTCCTAATAATTCAGGAGGAAAGCATGCATTTTTCTGAATTGCATTACCAAGCTACTTTTTCCTTTCCTTAATTTTCTGTCCTCCATCAGAATTCACCCAGTAGCACTGCCTGGCAAGACGCTGAGGGGGGCCGGGACAGGGAAGGTGAGAAGGAGGCGCTGTCTGAAGCTTTCTGAGGAGATGCCTTGGTTTTCTCTCCCAAGCCAGGTAATGTACGATTTCCACGCTATTGCCAAACACGAGCTTGGTTCTATGTGTGAGATAGCTGCATTTTGATCATGTGTGATTTTTGTGGATTTGTTCAGTGAAGTTGTCTGAGATCTGACAGAATTAAGCAGATTAATTGCTACTCTTTAATAAGGTCACCTTTTAAACTTGCTGAATGGACTGATTTACCCTTCAAAGAGAAGGGATGGACGTATTTGACCAATTCTTACATAATTATCATGAGAGACTGAATATATAAAGACAATGGCTAGACCATATATAAGAATAGAAATTTTACCCACAGCCTGCAGCAACCTGCCTGGGAAACTGACCCCTTCCCTGCAATAAACAACCCAGGAAGCCAGCCTGCTGTAAATCAGATTTGCAGAGATAGGAAGCCAGATTCCTATCTCTGTGACAATCCAAGAAACTAAACAACAAATTCTATAACAATTGACCCCAAATGACCAGCTCTAGATTAATAACCAACAGCTTTCTTAATCTATGTCCTCTCTTCCAGTTTAGGACCAATCAGAGAAAGCCAAATCTGTATCCTTAACCAATCACATAGGACATCCGCTTGTAGTCAGCCTGCCTACAGCTTCCCCAGGCCAACAGCCTCCAATCAGGGCACACCTGAGGCCTTCCCTTCCACACCACCCCCCCCCCCCCCCCCCCCCCCCCCCCCCCCCGCTTTAAAGCTTTCAACTCTGCCTGCCTTTGAGTTTTTGCCAAAACGCAGGCGGCACTGGCCCACTCCTTCGCTATAGCAAGTTCAGAACAAATAGCCTTGTTTTCCTCATTTGGTTGGTCTTCGTTTATTTCCACACTTAACCAAAGAGACTTAAATACACATGCATGTATGCATAAAATATGTATGTGTGTATGTACACACAGACTGGCAGCACAGAGTTAAATATCCTTTCAAAAATTAGTTTTAATTGGCAAATGACTGAATTTTAATTCCAGGATTCTTTGGCAAATATCTAGGTAAGAATGTGTCTAAACAAAATGCAGGCACTTTCCCAGAAACTACTGTATCCAAAATGTCATGGTTCCAAATTTGCAGAGAGTTACCTTAAAAGTGTAACCTGTGCTGCGTTGGAGAATGGGTGGCCGGCCCTCAGGAAGGGCAGTATCTGCCTCCTCCAGACCCTCTTTGGCCCTAAGATGGTGAAACTAGGACAGACCCCCAGCAAACTTCAGGCTGGGGGAGGCCGAAGATTCTGGGCAGGGCAGATCTTTATCTGTTCCTAGAAAGGGCTGTGACGATCAAAAACCACAGGTGGTCAGAAACACCAAAGGCTCCAGGTATCACTGGAGGAGAAACGCAGAGAGGGGCCCTGGGGTCAGATGAGGAAGGAGAGGGCTCTGTGGGATCACTGTCGCAGTGAGGAAGGGAGAGAGGAATTAATCAACCTTGCAAATTGAATTGGGCCCCTGTGGACTGAAAGAAATTAAGGTAACCTTCAAATAAATCAGCTATGGCCAAGTATGTAACATTTTTATTAAAAATTTAAATCTAACCCTGGCTTCTAAACCAACCAGACTGAGCATCTTGCCTTTCTGTGACTGGCCTTGTGAGACTAGAGTTGGGGTCTGGGGGGTGTCAGGTGGTGGAGACACAGGCTGCTTCCCTGGGTCCTGTCGATTTGGGGCCTGGGGCAGAGGTGAGGGATTTGATGCGGGCTGTCAGATGTACCTGTACCACCAGCCGTCTGACCCCACGTTCCTCATCCCATAACTGCCCTTCTGCATCACAAAGGGGACTCCCAACCGCACTGAAGCTCTCCAAACTGGGTGCATTGTCACCATCATGTTAATGAGTCAGTGTTCCGTTTTTGCTGGTAAAATCCTTTCTGGCAGCTTAAACACATGTTCAGCTACTGCATTCGAGTTTCCAGCACACCATCTCAGGTGTGACATCTTTTGTTTTATCATGAAATTATCACTTTTTCTGCCGGAGTTCAAATCCTAACTCCATCCCCTGCTCAACCTGTGCCCTCTGTGCCTCTGTTCTCTCATGTGGAAGAAAGCAGTGCTAAGTGCATGCTTGGTTGGGTTGATGAGAGGATTCAATGAGTCAAGTGCTCAGGGGGGTCCCTGGCGCATGGCAGGCACAGCGGACATCCTAGCTACTCATCGCTAATCTGTCAGTGGGGACCGGAATCTAGGCACTCAGTGGCGGGCAGTGGCGGAATGTACTCTCGGGCTTTGAGGGCTGCAGACAGCTCCAAAGGCAGCCATCCCAGGAAGGAGAGGAGGAATGTGGCAGAAATCATGTGCTAGCTGAGAAAATAGTACTTGAAAAGAAATGAGATGTCCCTGGAGACGCTGAGATATTTGGTGGAAAGGGCCTTGGAGATGCTGCTGGTGAGGCCAGAATCTGGCCTCAGTGTTTCTGAAACAGCCCTGCTTTGATCGTGTGGTTGGCCTAGCCTACCAAGCAGGGTGATGCCTTTTGACTTTTGACCATCGAGGTGGTCAAAACTGCTACCTGGTGGACCAGGTTGGCTGAAGGCCTAAGACCCAGCAGACTTCCTTCTGGTAAAGCTTCCCTGAGGCCAGGACCAGCTGCATGATTTGTGGGACCCAGTGAGCAATGAGAATGCAGGCCTCTTGTCTGAAAAGTAGGAAACGGTGCTATTAAAGATACTAACAATACACAGCTTTTTCCTTTCTTCTAAGCCTCTCGTGATGCTTTTTATTTGCTACTTAATGCCACGCTCCATCAGGCGTGAGGACACTCAAAGTGAAGGTGCAGACCCTCAGAGGCTGCCAGGGTCCCATTCCCGCCAGCTACTGGACTACAGGGCCCAGGCAGGGGTAGGTAGTCGACCTCCCCTTCCTACGGGCCTGCCACCCAAGCTCATGGTGGAAGGGGAATCCCGAGGGAATGCACAGACACACCTGGTGCCTGGATGAGGGGTGGGCCTCCTACAAGGGACCTGCTAAACACGCCACGGCACAGCCAGCCCGGGGGCGAGGACGGCTGCCTGCTCTGAGGCTCCTGCTGGGAGCTGAGGGCGCCAGAAACACACTGGCCTCTCTGTCACTCCCCCCCCACGACCGACATGACCCCGTCACTGGCCTGGGCTGCGGGCAGCAGCAGGCTGGGGTGGGGAGGGCAAGGCCGGGGAGCAGGTCGCTGAGAACCGTCTAGTTCCTGGTCCCAGGAGGCAGTGGGATGCAGGACCCCAAGCCCCCAGCCTTCTGTTGCCCCATCAGACTTCACTTACAAAACACAAATTCAAAGGTAAAATTATTAAGCATTTCAAGACCACGACCAGGGAGCATGAAATCCTTAAGTACGGGGCCCTCCTGAGCCTGGCGCCCTGTGTGACAGCCCTGATGCAAGCCCACGGCCCCCTTGACACCCCCGCTCGGCCCTCTGGCTTCTCAGCACCCGGTGCAAGCCTCCCTCTTGGGATAAAATCTGCATGCTGTAAGCAGAGGGGCACAGAAATGCAACCGAAAATGGTCTATAATTGATTCTGTCTTGCTCACAAGTCCCCACTCCTGCTAAGGGTAAAAAAAAGAAAAAGAAAATTTAAACACCGTGAACTTGCTCATCAAAGCTAACTCAGTCTCTTCAGGCTTCAAGAACTCCTTCCGAGTTAACTCAGTCACATCAAGATAAGCGTTCAAGTACATTCAGGTTCGGGTTTCTTGTCAGGGCTCCTTCTCCCCACGCCTTCCCAGACAGCGTCCGGGCTCCGGCTTCTGCCTCTAAGGCGTGTGGCTGAGGTGGTTCCTGGGCTGCCTGTCCTGTGCCCACTGGGCAGCAGTCGGCCTGGTCCTCGGGCTCCAGCCCAGGGCCCTGGCCACAGAACCCTCCGAAACCACCGCCCGGCCTCCCATGTTCTCCAGCCACGCTCACCTTGGGCCTTGCCACGCCTGTTATGACCTGGGGGAGCAAGCCAAGGCCTTTGTATCTGATCTCCTGCCTCTTCCTACCTGATGGGAACTTTCCCAAGTCATATCCTTTGACCTTGTATCCTGCTTCTGGGTCCAAGTCCACCAGATTCGGTCATTGTTTCTTAAAGGGGAGCCCTTCGAATTTAGAAAATCCCTTTCTTCTCTGAATCAAGTTCAGTTTCAAGACTATTATCTCATGTGCACTCAGAGTTGGTCTTAACACTCAATGGTAAAAGGGTCTTTTTTCTTTTTTCTCTTGTTACATTTCTACTACAAAAATCACAATCCTCCCTGAGACAAACAGGTGCCTCTGGATGAATGAGAGAAGGAAAAAATATTAATATATTAAGATTTTTATTTCTCTTTTACCTCTAGCATAGCACTTACCACAAATGTACTGAAATTGTTTCCTTATCTGTCTTTCCAGATAGAGTGTAGTTGCTTAAAGGCAGGGGACAAATATCACTCATTTTCTATGTCAAGTACTTAAATATTGTGCCTGGCACTTTAAAGGCCCTCAGAAATGGATGGATGGATGGATGGATGGATAGGTGTGTGGGTGGGTAGGTGAATGGACAGGTGGACAAGTGGAAGGGTGAATGAATGAGTGAAACGATGGGAGGTGGATGAATGGATGGGTGGATAGATAAAAAAAATCTTCAGGACTTCCCTGGTGGCGCAGTGGTTAAGAATCTGCCTGCCAATGCAGGAGACATGGGTTCGAGCCCTGGTCTGGGAACATCCCACATGCCGTGGAGCAACTAAGCCCGTGTGCCACAACTACTGAGCGGGCACTCTAGAGCCTTCAAGCCACAGCTAGTGAAGCCCGCGTGCCTAGAGCCTGTGCTCCGCAACAAGAGAAGCCACCACAATGAGAAGCCCGCGCACAGCAAGGAAGACCCAATGCAGCCAAAAATAAGTAAATAAACTTATTAAAAAAAATCTTCAAAAAATGTACCTAGCAAACTCCTACTTATATCTCATTGACCAAATGGTGTCCCATGCCACCCTGAGATGTAGAGGAAGCTGGGGCTATAGTATTGTAGTTGTGGTTATTTTAATGGGCATCTTATTATCCTGAACAAAAATTATCGTTCTATTGGTAAAGAAGAAGGGCAGAGTGGATAATGGGTTTCCAGGAACAGCCAGAGGAGTTGAATTTTAGCCGAACCTTGCAAGATGTGTGAGAGGGAAAGGGTATTTTGAGCTGAGGAAACAGCCTAACCAAAGGGGTGGAGGCAAGAGAGCCCATGGCAGGTGCAGGGGCTCCTAGTAAGTTCTGTATAAATGTTAGCCCATCACTGTTACTATACCCAGGCAGAAGATTCTGTAGAAAAGATTTGTATTTCAACCTAAACTGTGAATAAGTATTGCGTTATAGAATGAGGTATGAAAGACTGACTTGTAAATATGAGCTATCATTAGTTTTTGAATCTCTATTCTAGCTGTGCTGTGTCCTTTTTGTTCATTCCTAACATGCCTCGTCCCTTCTCCTTCCTATTCTCAGCCACTCCTGCCAGAGATCTGCCTATTTTATCAGTCCTCTTAAAGATCCAGCTGTGGTTTTGTTGATCCTCTTATTTTTTTCTTTAATTTCAGTTCTTACCTTTGTTATTTCCTAATTTCCTTCCTTCTACTTTTATTTTGCTGCTTTATTCTATTCTCTTTCTTCCTTCTAGAGTTGGACACTTATTTGGAGTGTTTCTTCTTCTTCTTTTTTTTTTTTTTTTTGGCTGCACCGTACAGCATGTGGGGTCTTAGTTCCCTGACCATGGATCGAGCCCACGCCCCTTGCATTGTAAGCGTGGAATCTTAACCACTGGACTGCCAGGGAAGTCCTCTTCTTTTCTAATGTGTGTGTTTACGATTATAACTCTTCCCCTGCATAATCCTGCAGTGGGATTCTTCTAGTTTAGCACATAGTGATCTAATTTTCTTTCGGTTCTCAATATTTTCTGATTTCCCTTATGATATCTTCTTTGACCCTTATATTGGATGATTCGTGAATTTAAATTTTAAAACATATGGGTTAAAAAAAACAGTTTTACCTAAAAATAGAGTTGCCATGTGATCCAGCAATCCCACTCCTGGGCATATATCCGGAGAAAACTATAATTCAAAAAGATACATGCACCCCAATGTTCATAGCAGCACTATTTTTTTTTAATATATATACTTATTTATTTATTTATTTATTATTTATTTTTGGTTGCATTGGGTCTTCATTTCTGTGCGAGGGCTTTCTCTAGTTGTGGCAAGCAGGGGCCACTCTTCATCACTGTGCGCGGGCCTCTCACTATCGCGGCCTCTCTTGTTGCGGAGCACAGGCTCCAGACGCGCAGGCTCAGTAGTTGTGGCTCACGGGCCTAGTTGCTCCGCGGCATGTGGGATCTTCCCAGACCAGGGCTCGAACCCGTGTCCCCTGCATTGGCAGGCAGATTCTCAACCACTGCGCCACCAGGGAAGCCCCATAGCAGCACTATTTACAGTAGCCAAGACATAGGAGCAACCTAAATGTCCATCGACAGATGAATGGACAAAGAAAATGTGATATATATATATATATATATATCCTGCTGTAATTTATTAATGGAGAGACATGTAGTTGCTGTTTATTTATTTTTACTGCTTTATATGACCAAGATGTAAGCTATTTATCTTCTCTGCCACTAAAGGATATTTAGCTTATTTCCATCTTTTCTCTATTATACGTAACGCTGCTATGAACGTTCTTACACATAGCTCTAGTGCTCATACTTTTACGTATGAGAAGCAAAACTAGAAGTAAAACTGTCAGGTCATAGCATCACCAGATAATGTCAAATTGCACGCTAGGTACTTCCCTGGTGGTCCAGTGGTTAAGACTCTGTGCTCCCAATGCAGGGGGCAGGGGTTTGATCCCTGGTCAGGGAATTAGAGCCTGCATGCCGCAATGAAGATCCTGCATGCCACAACTAAGACCCGGTGCAGACAAATAAATAAATAAATATTTTAAAAATTGCACTCTTTGGGCTTCCCTGGTGGCGCAGTGGTTAAGAATCCGCCTACCAAAGCAGGGGACACGGGTTCAAGCCCTGGTCCGGGAAGATCCCACATGCCGCGGAGCAACTAAGCCCGTGCGCCACAACTACTGAGCCTGCACTCTAGAGCCCGGGAGCCACAACTACTGAAGCCCGCACACCTAGAACCCGTGCTCCGCAACAAGAGAAGCCACTGCAATGAGAAGCCCGCGCACCACAACAAAGAGTAGCCCCCGCTCGCCACAACTAGAGAAAGCCCGCGGGCAGCAACAAAGATCCAACCCAGCCAAAAATAAATAAATAAATAAATAAATAAATTAATTAAAAAAAAAATTGCACTCTAAAGTGGTTGTCTATCCTCTGTGTCTCTGTGTCTCTTAATCTCTCTTGAAGTTTTTCCTACATTTTCTCCTCTACTTTGCATCCTGGATATTTTTTTTTTAATATCTTCCAGTTCATCAATTCTCTCTTCATCTCTGTCTGATCTGCCATTAACCCTGTCTTGAGCTTTAAATTTCATTTTTTATATTATTCATTTCTAGAAGTTCTATTTGGAGCTTTTAATTTTGTTTTTAATTTTTATTATGGATATCTCAAATATATAAAATTAGAGTTAATAGAATATGAAACCCCAATGTACTTATGCTTATTCACCTTCCACAAGTACCAACCCACACAGCTGTCCACTCTGAGATTATTTTGAGGCAATCTCAAATATCATATCATTTCATCTGTAAATATTGTTCAAATCTGCCTATTCGTGTTTTCATAATGTATTGCTATTTTCTTGAGCGTTTGAACCTTTCATTTTGGCCTTGAATCATTATAAGCATTCTTATTGCACAATCTCTTTTGGCCCTGCTGTTGTACTATCTCAGAGTCTTAGGCCTCTAATCCTTCTGTTTGTGGCATCTGCTGTGTTCAAGATGACCTCTTTCTTCAGGAATACAGGCATACCTTGGAGATATTGTGGGTTTGCTTCCAGATCACCACAATAAAGCGAGTACCAAAATAAAATGAGTCACACGAATTCTTTGGTTTCCCAGTGCACGTAAAAGTTATGTTTCCACTATACTATAGTCTGGGAAGTGTGCAATAGCAGTATGTCTAAAAAAAACAAGGCACATACCTTAATTAAGAAATACTTTATTGCTAAAAAATGCTAACCATCATCTGAGCCTTCAGCAAGTCATAATAGTAACATCACCGATCACTGTAACAAATATAAAAATAATGAAAAAGGGCAATTGGAATTGACATGTATACACTGATGTGTATAAAATTGATGACTGATTAAAAATAAAATAATGAAAAAGTTTGAAGTATTGTGAGAATTACCAAAATGTGACACAAAGACATGAAGTGAGCAAGTACTGCTGAAAATGGTGTTGAAAGACTCACTTGGCACAGGGTTGCCACAAACCCTCAATTTGTAGAAAATGCGGTATCTGTGAAGCACAATAAAGCAAGGTGCAATAAAACAAGGCGTGCCGGTACTGGAATTTGATATTGTGAGCTCATCTTTGGAGGAGATTGTTTTTCCCAGGAGAACTTCTTGCTACCTGAGTTGTAAGAGTGTCCCTCTAAAGCCATTTTGCAGCTGCTTTGCCAGGTGGCCCAGGGTTATCACCAGCCTGGGACCAATTTTTTCTTTTGGCATGAGAATCTCAGACCATGCATACAATACCAATTTGGACCTCAAACCCATTCAAAGCACGTAGGTGAGGTTTGGATTTTTCAGAGGATCCTTTTGTAAGTTGCCTGTTCTTGCCTGTGCTGTGATAGACAAGCTTCTTGTTATCTCTTCATGCCAGGGGATAGGGTTTTCCTAGCTCTTCACCCCTTCACTGAGAGATCAGCCTTCAGAGGAGCCTGGCTTTTCAGGGAGTCAGTTTCACCTCTCCACCTCCTGTCCTCTGAAGATCTAACCTTCCATCTCCACATCTCATCCCAATCTGGAGGCCAAAGCCAAGGCCCCTGGGTTACTGGCTCTGATTGCATCCCTCCCTGAGGCAGCTGTGGGGTCAAATCACGTGATTACTGCTCTGGTTTCTCCCTCTTTGTTCTGGCCCCTGGGGAGATCCCTTTCTTGCTTGCTAACTCAGCCTGCACTTACAGTTTCTTTATGTAGTTATATTTTATCCCGCATTTCTATGTTTTTGTATGGAGAGTTTTTTCACATTACACTGGTCAAGATTTTGTCAGAACTGCGTCCCCTTTATTATGAAAGATGGTTTAATTTGTTTTTGCTTTTGTTTCTTAGTTGCAATTTAGAAAATAAACCTAGGAACTTCCCTGGTGGCACAGTGGTTAAGACTCTGTGCTCCCGATGCAGGGGGCCCGGGTTTGACCCCTGGTCAGGGAACTGGATCCCACATGCATGCTGCAACTAAGGAGCCCGCCTGCCGCAACTAAGACCCGGTGCAACCAAATAAATAAATAAATGAACAAATATTAAAAAATAACACAATTATCGTAGCATCATGCTCAGATCAGACCCACCTGCCCCCAAAGCCACTGCAGAGGCGCACCCATTCTCTCTGGTCCTTGCTTTGCTAAGAACTTTGGGTATGAATGGTCGATCTGTACTACACAGAGGCAGGCCTGCTCAAGACCCTGGTTCATGTGACCACACTTCAGTCACCCTACAGAGACTCTGAGGACAGAGTCCCTGCCCTTTTCTAGGGATAGACCAGCTGTGGTTTTTGCTGTATGAAACATACGAATAGTGCTCTGTGCTGCTCCCATTTTGCAGAAACTTCAGAATTCTGGATTTGGCTGCGATATGGCCTCTGTCTTTTTTCTTTGTAAGTAGGCGACCATCCGTCTAAAATACTGATTTGTATCACTACCACTAAATAGCCAGCCAGAAAAAAATAGCCTGAGTGTTCATAACCTAGTTCTTTTCCTGTCAAGAAAGAAGAACCTAAGAGATGGAGTAACTTTTACCTGCCGCTGCCACAGATCTTTAGCCCCTGTGCTTGGTCCCTGCTGTGCTCCTTGCTCATGTTCTGGGCTCGATGAGGGAGAGACCAGGCTGGCCCCTCCAAACCCCTCTCTGCCCTGCTGCCAACTGATGTGAGGCATAATTTGGCCAGGCCCGTATCAAAAACCCCACTCAGAAGGTTTCTCTTGGTGATGATGAAAATGTTCCACAATTAGATTATGGTGATGGGTGTACAACTCTGTAAATATACAGAAATATGACTCTTTAAATATATGAAAAAATTTAAAACCATTGAATTGTGCACTTTAAGAAGTAAATTTATGGAGTATAAATTAAATCTCAATAAGACTGTTGTTTTTAAGGGCATAAAATTATATGGGGGAAAAAAACCTGCTTGGGCACCGAAGCCCTGCTGTGACCGTAACCTCCACATGACCTTAACCTCCTCCCATGCACCACCCCATTCCAGGCACCGTGACTCTGCACAGACCGTCTCCTCCACCTGGGATGCCCTTGCAGCTGACCTCCTAGTGATCCTATACCTCTGAGCTACAGCGTGGCTTTCTCCAGGAAGTTTCTCTGATGCTCTGTGCATCCCGCAGTATCCTGGCTTACCTCTGCCACAGCTGTGGTCACATGGAAACCAATGTCCCCAGTTTATTGGTTTGCCTCCTGTGACTACATCTTAGTCATCTCTGCACCTCTCAGGTCTGTCTAGGTGCCTGGCACCTTGAAGATGCTCAGTTGATTCTTCAACCAGACCCAGCTGGCTTCCTGGGTCTCCCTATTGAGTACTGAGCCTTCTACAGTGGTAGGTACTGTAGCTGTGAGCCTGCAAGCGGTAAAACTCCTGTGCAACAACCGAAATGCCTGGTTACCCCCCTCCTTGCCCTCCTCTTTAGCTTTTTCTTAACCTCTGATTTAGCAATTACCAATTAGCAGTTTTGCAAGAAACACCTTCCTTGTCTTGCTGGAATGCTTCTCTACTAAGGTGCTTTTCCCTTGGGGAGTGGAAACAAACTAGGGGACTGCATGTACTAACTGAATGAAAGAGCGGGGAAAGGCCAATTAACATTCAGCTAAGAGAGAAAATGATTTCTCCCATCAGCAATAAAAACTGACAGCTCTATCAGAAAATGAGCCGGGGGAGCCGCAGAGCCTGGCCGGGCAGGTGGGGCGGGAAGGAGTCTGCGGGCCTCCTCACGAGGGGTAGGGATGGCTGAGGGCAGAGACTGCTGAAAGTCAGGGAGTCGCTCAGGCATCCAGAGGAGCCCTCGGGAGGCGACCCGCCCACGAGGTCGTC